>NC_083419.1:72778188-73378188 GCF_020745735.1 Hemiscyllium ocellatum
TGTTGTTGCTTTCAGGTTTCATTCTTTGTAGGTCAGCTTTGGTTATCTGCCCGTTTTTTTTGTAGATTCCTTAGTGTGTTATTTATTCTATTGGTGAGTTGTGGTGTGGGGTCAGAATCCTTCATTTGGTAGGTGTTGGTATCTGCGAGTAGTTGTTGTGCTTTTTAGATGTAATCTGATTTATCTAGGATGACCGTCACTCTGCCTTTATCTGCTGGTTGTATGATTATGTTCTTATCGTTTCTTAGTGCTTTCAGTGCTTCCCTCTCCTTGGTGTTGAGGTTATGTGCTAAGACGGCATACTTAAACTACTGGACTTGTGCCTCACTACACACTTCACATTCAACAATCAGATATACGAACAAATCAACGGAAAACCCATGGGATCACCAATCTCGGGACTCATAGCAGAGGCAGTTATGCAAAGGTTAGAACAAACACCCTTACAACAAATTCAACCCAAACTCTGGGTCACATATGTCGATGACACGTTCGTAATCATCAAAAACACGGACTTGGAACAAACACACCGGATCATCAACGCCACACTCACAGGAATCCGATTCACGAGAGAAGAAGAAAAGGATAGCCAACTCCCATTCCTAGACGTGATAGTACAGAGAACACCGAACGGAGAATTCACCACAAGGGTACACAGGAAAACAACACACACAGACCAAGTCCTAAACTATGAAATTACCACCCCAACACACACAAACGAAGCTGCATCAGGACACTATTCAAAAGAGCTACAACACACTGCTGTACACCAGAACTGCGAAAAGACGATGAGGAACACCTATACAAGGTATTCGCCAAAAACGGATACCCGCGCAACTTTATCAACAGATGCCTAAGAGACAGACCACGGAACGAGGACATGCCACAACAAAAAGGACTAGCCACACTACCATACATCAGGAGCGTTTCAGAACTGACAGCCAGACTACTGTGACCCTTAGGACTCATAACGGCACACAAACCAACAGCCACGCTCAGACAACAACTCACTAGAACAAAGGACCCGATACCCAACATGAGCAAAACTAATGTAGTTTACAAAATACCATGCAAGGACTGCACAAAACACTATATAGGACAAACAAGAAGACAGCTAACAATCCGCATACATGAACATCAACTAGCCACGAAACGACACGACCAGCTGTCCCTAGTAGCCACACACGCAGACAACAAGCAACATGAATTCGACTGGGAAAACACTACTATCATAGGGCAAGCCAGACAGAGAACAGCCAGGGAACTCCTACAGGCATGGCATTCATCCACAAACTCCATCAACAAACACATCGACCTGGTCCCAATATACCAACCACTACAGTGGACAGCTGAAACTGACACCCGGAAGTGGCAAGGCCACACAACTATAAATACTGGAAGAAACATCAAAGAAGCGCTTCGCAGGAGGCTCCAGAGCACTGATAATTAGATTAGATTACTTACAGTGTGGAAACAGGCCCTTCGGCCCAACAAGTCCACACCGACCCGCCGAAGCGCAATTCACCCATACCCCTACATTTACCCCTTACCTAACACTATGGGCAATTTAGCATGGCCAATACACCTGACCCGCACATCTTTGGACTGTGGGAGGAAACCGGAGCACCCGGAGGAAACCCACGCAGACACGGGGAGAACGTGCAAACTCCACACAGTCAGTCGCCTGAGTCGGGAATTGAACCCAGGTCCCTGGTGCTGTGAGGCAGCAGTGCTAACCACTGTGCCACCGTGCCGCCCTGATATGTGCCACCGTGCCGCCCTGATGATGTCGCCTAGCCAGGGGACGAAACGTTTGCAACAAAAACTTCCAGCTCAGCGAACAGAACCACAACATTTATGTAAATGACAAAACGTAGAGGAGCTAGCACTGATCCTTGTGGCACTCCAATGGTCACAGGCCTCCACAAACCGACCCTCCACTACCACCCTCGGCCTTCTACACTTGAGCTACTTCTGGTTCCAAATGGCTAGTTCTCACTCTATTCCGTGAGATCTAACCTTGCTCATTGGTCCCCCATGCAGAACTTTGTCGAATGCCTTACTGAAATTCATATACCTCACATCTCCTGTTCTGCCTTCATCAGTCATCTTTGTTACATCCTCAAAAAACTCAAACAAGTTTGTGACAAGTGATTTCCCACGCACAAAGCCATGTTGACTATTACTCTGGCTGTTACTTCTATCAAACGCAGCTGTAATTTCCCATTGTGCCTCGCATCTTTAGTATACATTGGACGGAGAATCTTGCTCTTGCCCTTCATTGCACCGGAGATTTGTGATAAATCGATACCTAATCAAGGTCGAATTAAAACAATTTGCTTCTGTAGTAAGTTTAATTGGGATAATGAAAAGGTGTGCAAGTTTCTTTCCTCCTTCCATTCCACCTTTACTTTCTATGAATTTACATCGAATGAAAGCAATACAAATAAGGAGAGATTGAGTGCAATAGTTTATCCAGTGGGATTGTGAAATTTAATGTAACACTCCACACAAAGTTCTGATCAGTATTTTAAACAATCATTTGAATTGGAACCGCAGAAAACGTTTACAATGTAACAAACCTTTCATTCGTTCACAACATTTTGCTGTGTGAACCATATCGCGATCCATCATCCAGCATGATCACCAAGTGGGCAAAAATATAAGATGCACCAATTTTCTTTAGCAATCACAACTTCTGCACATAAACATCTGTGGTGTGCCAAGGGCCATTCCCTGTTCATGAGCTTATGAGCCTAGTTCCTGATGTGTCTGATCAGTTTGAGAAAACCTTTCAATCACTTCATCCCATCGCCTCAGAATTTTAAAAGTATCAATAAATTAAAGCGTTAGACCAAATGATGTCGGATTGGAAGTCGGCCATTCAGCCCATCGAGCCTGCTCCATCATTCAACGAACTCATTGCTGATCTGCTAATCCTCAACTCCAATCTCCAGCCTTACCTCACAAAGCTTCATCTTCTTTCTGTTAAAGTATCTGTCTGGCACAGTTTGAAAATACACAAAATCTCAGCCTCAACAACAGTTTTGGTGAGGAGTTCCACCGATTCACTGGCCCCTGAGCAAAGAAATGACTCCTCATTTCTGAATTAAATCGGCAATACCTAATTCTGAGTTGATGTCCTCTGGTGCTCTCCTCATACCAGAGGGTGAACCACCTGCCCGTAAGTATCCTGTCAAGATCCCATGAATATTGAACATTTATAAATGTTATTATGTGATTATAGAGCTCCACTCCGCCTCCTTTATTTAAAGGAGAATAATCCCAGCTGAACGGATCATTCCAAGAAGCTCCATTTTCTCCTGTGTTAACAACATATCATTAAATCTCTGCCATCCCCTGCAGCGTCCTTACATATTATTAAGGCAGGAGGAGACATTTATGCGAAGAAACGGTTGAAATTTCAAGCACAGATGGGACTTGGAACTTGAAATCAGATAGCGACTGGAATCAGATTGGCTCACACAAGGACGAAATAAAGTTATGATAACTCTGCCAAATGAGAATCTAACCATATCCCACTGACATTCAATGGCTTTACTGCAAACATATTACCCAGTGTAATCTTCCACAGAGCTATTCTTGCAGGAAAAATCAGATAGAAACAGGCCACATAAACACTTTGACAATAAGAACATGTTCTTGAGACATTCTTTGATTATAAACTAAACTCATTGCTCCGTGAATCCTACATCGTTTGCAAGGCAAAAATGAGACGTGGAACAGAACTCTCTCCATTTGCCTGGATGGGTGTAACATCAATAACACTTAAGGAACTGGACACCGTCCACGACAAGGCAGTCACTTGAATGTACCCTCTTCAATACCTGCAATATTGATTCCCATCACCGCTAAGGCACAATTGCAGCAGAGTGCACTAACTAGAAGATGCACTGGAGTAAGTCATTCATGCAGTTTGACGGAACCTTCAAAGCTCAACAGCTGTGTTGACTAAAAGGACAAGATTGGAAGATGTAACGAAATGCCACCATTTTCAAATTTCCCTCCAAGGCCCACAGCACTCGGACTTGGAAAGGAATCAGTGATAAACTCATTGGTGAAAAGGTCTTGATGGGCAAAGTTGCATACTTCAACCTTCCATCTTTCATCTTACAATTTCAAAAAAACACGTTGATTTATGCGGTGACCAGTCTTGTGCTCAGTCCTTTAGCTGTTCCCTAACCTGATGGTTGTGAAAGTTCTGCTGTCATCCACCGCCTGTGGTCAACAATAGAAAATATTCGAAAACACTCTCAATCAAACGTTTCCACTCAAGATTAGAGTGGTCTTGGAGAAGCACTGCAGGTCCAGCATGAACTGAGGAGCAGGAACAATGAACGTTTCAGGCAAAAGCCCTTTATCAGGAATGAGACTGGGAGCATATGGGATGGAGAGATAAATGGGAAAGTTGTGGTTCTGGGGAGAAGGTAGCGGAGAGCGCTGTAAGTGGATGCAGGTAGGAGGTGAACATGATATGTCAGTGAAGAAGGTGGAGGGGATAGGTGGGAATGAAGATGCACAGGTGGGACAGGTCAGGCGGACGGTTTTGAGCTGGAAGGTGTTAATGGGGGTAAGGTAGGGGGAGGGGAAATGAGGAAACGGGTGAAGTCCAAATTGATGCCATGGTGTTAAAGGATCCCGAGGTGGATGATGAGGCTTTATTCCTCCAGGCATCGGGTGTTTAGGCTGTGGCGATACAGTTGGCCCAGGACCTGCATGTCCTCGGGAGAGTGGGAAAGTGTGTTCAAATGCTTGGCCAGGGGACACTGGGGTTGATTCTTGCGGGTATCCTGGAGATATTCCCTGAAGTGGTCTGTGAGAACACATCTCCTATCTCCAATTTAGAGGAGAACGCATCAGGGGGAACGTATGCAAGAAATGACATGTGCGGAAGTGCAGGAGAAACTTTGAATGGATGTGGAGGCCTCCATTAGAGGCTTGGACAGAGATGAGGAGGTAGATGTGAGTGCTGGTTTTGCAGTTTCTGCAGTGACAGGGGAAGGTGCCAGGAGGGAAGGGTGGGTCATTGGAGGGCGTGGACTTGACGAGGTAGTCACAGAGCGAATGGTCTTGGCAGAGTGTGGATAGGGGTGGGGAGGGGAACATATCCCTTGTGGTGGGATCCGTTTAGAGGTGGCGAAACTGTCAGAGGATGATATGATTTATGCAGAGGTTAGTGGGATAGAAGATGAGGACCGGGGGTTCTGTCCTTGCTGTGGTTGCAGGTGTGGGGTTCGTGGGTGGAGGTACGGGACATGGATGAGATGCGTTGGAGGGCATCTTCAACCACATTGGAGGGGAAGTTCCGGTCTTTAAACAAGAAGGCCATCTGGTGTGTTCTGTGGTAGAACTGGACATTTGGGAGCAGATGCAATTGAGGTGGAGGAATTGGGAATACAGGGTAACATTTGCGCAAGAGGTGGGGTAGGAGGAGGTATAATCCAGATAGCTGTGGGGATCAGTGGGTTTGTAAAAAGTGTCAGCAACACTGACCTCGAGGGATATATTTCTCTCCCCACCCTAACCAGCTTTCACAAAGAAAGTTTTCTCCACGACTACCTAGTCAAGTCCACCCGCTCCAATGACCCACCCTCCACTCGTGGCACCTTCCCCTGCCACCACAGAAATTGCAAAACCTGACGCACATCTTCACTCCCACATCCTTCCAAGGCTCTAATGAGCTTCCCACATCCATCAAATGTGCAAGTGCACTTCCACACGTGTCATTCATTGCATCTGTTGCTCCCGATGCAGTCTCCTCTACATTGGGGCCAACACACAGCTTCTCACATAGCGCATCAGAGAACATTTCTAGGACACCAGCAACATTCAACCGCAACGCCTCATGACCAAAAACATCAACTACCATCCCTCCCCGACTCTGCCGAGGACATGCAGTTCCTGGGCCTCCTCCACCGCCATTCCATCACCACGTGACGCCTCATTTTCCACCTGGGAACCTTTCAACCCCAGGGCATCAACTTGGTCTTCACCAGTTTCCTCATCTCCCCACGCCCACCTTATCAGAGTTCCAATTTTCTAGGTTGGCGCCATCCTATTGACATGTCCCACCTGTCTATCTTCCTCACCACCTATCCGCTCCACCCTCTTCTCCGACCTTTATCCCCAACTCCATCCACTTCTTGCACTCTCAGCTAAATTCTTCCCAGACCCAGTCCTCCCGTTTATCTCTCCACCCTCGAGGCTCCTAGCTTTATTCCTGATGAAGGGCTTTTGCCCGAAACGTTTTTTTTTCTGCAACTCGGATGCTGCCTGACCTGCTGTGCTTCTCCAGCACCCCTCTAATCTTGCTTATGATTTCCCGCACCTGCAGTACGCACTTCCGTCCAACTGATTACCCTGTCCATTGACCTTGAATGGGCTATTGAATCGGCCGTTGCTAAAGTTCCAGCATCATTTCCCTGCTCTTGTATTCCCACCTGCAGTCAAGAACAGAAAGTATCCCCAAACCCTCGAGACCACTTGATCCCTTGTCCAAACACCTTCAAACATTTGTGAATGCCGACTCCAATTTCTCTTTTGTTACTTTAAACCACTCAGTATTCACACTTTTATCATTGTTCCTCCAAAAATTCTTTGTCACCCACTTCACTGTATTGAATTCCTTTCAGCACATTTTCTTGCCAATTGTTTCCAATCTCCCTGCTGTCTATGGCTTTCTACCTCATGGTTGACTACATGACTAATTGCTACCTGATTTGCAAACTGCTAAATGATGGCCATGACAAATAAGTATAAATCATTAACCTATATGAGAAAACAATGGAACTCATAGAAGCCATTGTTCATAAGCTTGTAGAGGACACCAGAATTGGAGACTGTAAAGAAGGTGATCTAAGTTTCCAGAAGGATCTTAATCCAATGTGTCTTTGGCTGAATAATTTCACATGGAGTTCAATCTGGATAAATGGAAGGTATTGCATTTTGCTACATCAAAAAGAGTAGGGCTCATACGATTACTTATAGTGCGTTGTATAGTGTTGTGGAAAACGGAGGCAAGGGATGCAGTTAAATGCTTCTTTTTAGTTTGCTTCACATATAGACAGAATGGTTAAAAACATTGTCATCCTGCCTGCGTTGCACAGTCCTTTGAGCGTAGGGATTGGTACGTTATGTTGATGTTGAATGGGACATTGTGTGAGGCCTCTTTGGGAGTACTGCGTCCAGTTCTTGTCGCCCAGTAATAGCAAGGAAATTATTCAGCTGGAGTAGGTTTAGAAGAGGTATACCAGCATATTGGTAGTAGGGAAGGTTTGAGTTATAACGAAAGGCTGGATACGCTGAGAATATTTTTCCCTCGAGCACTGGAGGTTGAAAGGCGGCCTGATGGAAGTTTGTAAATTATTCAGAGTTCGGATAGAGTTAACTATAACTGTCTTTTGTCTGAGGAGGAGGACTTCAATACGAGAGGATAAATGCTTGAGGTGAAAAGAGGGAGATTTAAAATAAGTCATGCAAGGCTTTTTTTTTAACAGAGAATGGTTTATGTGTCCAATTCACTTTCTGAGACAGTGATGAAAGAAAGTACATTTACAATATTTACAGGATATTTGGATCGATAAATGAATTGGAAAGTTTCCGTGGGATTAGAAAAAAAGGTATTTATTCATACCTACTCCATTATTTATTGCCCAGAGGGCAGTTCAGAATCAACCACGATATTATGGATCTGGAGTCATATGCCAACCAGACCAGATAAGTATGGCAGTTTCCTTCCCTATCAGGCATTAGTGAATCAGATCTACAACAACTTATTTAACATCATCACTGCACTCTTCAACTCTAGTATTTATTGAAATAAAACTCCAGCATCTGCCATGCCAGGATTTGAACTGGAGTCTACAGAATTATATCTGAACATTCATATTAACAATGCAGTAATAATATTACAAGGGCATTACTAAACCTCAGCAATTACAGGAGCCGTCAGATACGACTCGGTTAGTTTGCATTATGTGCAGTATGAGCTGGTAGGAGTGAAAAGCCTGTTTTCCTGCTGTGTGGGTCTATGACTTTGACGCTATGAAACTGGAACCTGTTTGGGATTAACAGCAGCATTGACAGTTTAATTGATCTACTTCTGGGATATGTAATCTTGCTGGTTACTCTGGGGTTTTTATTGCTCATTGAGCCCTTCCCACACACGGTACTGTTGAACAGTCTGTCCCCAGTTTGACTGAGTAGATGAGTTTTCACGGCAGCAGGTATTTGAATTCCGCATTGCCCTGGTTTCTCTGTGATACGAGTGTCTTTGTATCTACCCAGGGTGAACGATTGGTTCAAATCATGTCCACGCAGACGCAAGACCCGTTGTCCATGTTGTGAAAGTATTTTTATTCTTCCTGATATACCCACAGGGTGTGGATGTCGCTGGTCAGGACAGCGTTTGTTGCGCATCCTGATTCGCTGCTGCCTCGCTGCACAAGAGACATGGATTCGATCCCAGTCTTGTGTGACTGTGTGCAGTTTGCAAATTCTCTATTTGCTTGTGTGAGTGTCCTCCCACAGTCTGAAAGTGTGCAGGTTACTGGGATCCGTCATGGGAAATGAAGGGGAACGGAATAGGTATGGAGTGTGGGTCTGATAGGGTGTGCGTCGGAGCGATGGTGTCGACTGGATGGACCGAATGGGCTGCTTTCCCTCACGGTCGCCATTCTCGGATTAAGGGTCAGCTATGTTGTTCTGGACCTGGAGTCAAAAGTAGGCATGATTGGGTAAAGATGGTTGCATCCCCTGCATTAGAGTCATACATGAATGGGATTGCAGGAAATTAAAGTCATGTTCTCTGTTCCTGACGTCAAGCTTTCATTCCAGATTCTATTCGTCGAACTTTAACATTACCAGTTCAGTGTCTGAGTCCCCAAGGATGACTCGTTTATTATATAACCACAACACCACCTTCTCCAGGTTGCAGTATTTACTGTGAACAATAAGCTGATTCTGAGCTGATGCAAGCATAAGCGGATGCTCCTGCCAATGTCAAGGGCACTGATCCAAATAGGACAATGAAATTTCGAACATTGATACCCAAAGTTATATTTTCCACACGCTTTAGATACGCCAGTAACATGTACTGCTTATGGCTATAATATTATAAATGGGGGCAAGTATTCCCTTCCCGTTTTTGACCAAGAGCTGTCCCAACCTCGGAAATACACGCGCCTCTCTCCCGTTATTCCATACAAATTTCCAATTGGATCTTCGTGGTTTCTTCACACAGTTTCCCTGATTCAGGGTCTGAAACTGGAATTATGTGTGATTGTCTGCAGCAGTTGGTACTGCCTTGTGTGGGCAAAGTGATGAAGACCATAAGAGCATAAGACCATAAGACATAGGAGTGGAAGTAAGGCCATTCGGCCCATCGAGTCCACTCCGCCATTCAATCATGGCTGATGGGCATTTCAACTCCACTTACCAGCGTTCTCCCCGTAGCCCTTAATTCCTCGACACAACAAGAATCTATCAATCTCTGCCTTGTAGACATTTAGCGTCCCGGCCTCCACTGCACTCAGTGGCAATGAATTCCACAGGCCCACCACCCTCTGGCTGAAGAAATGTCTCCGTATTTCTGTTCTGAATTGACCCCCTCTAATTCTAAGGCAGTGTCCACGGGTCCTAGTCTCCTCGCCTAACGGAAACAATTTCCTAGCGTCCACCCTTTCCAATCCATGTATTATCTTGTACGTCTTTATTAAGTCTCCCCTTAATCTTCTAAACTCCAATGAATACAATCACAGGATCCTCAGCCGTTGCTCATATGCTAGAACAACCATTCCAGGGACCATCCATGTGAATCGCTGCTGGACACGTTCCAGTGCCAGTATGTCCTTCCTGAGGTGTGGGGACCAAAACTGGGCACAGTACTCCAAATGGGGCCTAACCAGAGCTTTATAAAGTCTCAGTAGCACATCTCTGCTTTTATATTCCAACCCTCTTGAGATAAGTGACAAAATTGCATTCGCTTTCTTAATCACAGACTCAACCTGCATTTTTACCTTTAGAGAATCCTTGACTAGCACTCCTCGATCCCTTTGTACTTTGGCTTTACTAATTTTCTCACCATTTAGAAAGTAGTCTATGCTTTTATTCTTTTTGCCAAAGTGCAAAATCTCGCACTTGCTCACATTGAATTCCATCAGCCATTTCCTGGACCACTCTCCCAACCTGTCTAGATCCTTCTGTAGCCTCCCCACTTCCTCAGTACTACCTGCCTGTCCACCTAACTTCGTATCTTCTGCAAACTTCGCTAGAATGGCCCCAGTCCCCTCATCCAAATCATTAATAAATAATGCGAATCGCTGTCGCCCCAACACTGAACCCTGCGGGACACCGCTCGTCAGTGGCTGCCATTCTGAAAAAGAACCTTTTATCCCAACTCTCTGCCTTCTGTTAGACAGCCAATCCTGAATCCATCCCAGCAGCTCACCTCGAACACCATGGGCCCTCACCTTGCTCAGCAGCCTCCCGTGTGGCACCTTATCAAAGGCTTTTGAAAGTCTAGATAGACCACATCCACTGGGTTTCCCTGGTCTAACCAACTTGTCACCTCTTCAAAGAATTCCAACAGGTTTGTCAGGCATGACCTCCCCTTACTAAATCCATGTTGACTTGTTCTAATCAGACTCTGCTCTTCCACGAATTTGGAAACATCATCCTTAATGTTGCTTCTCGCATTTTACCAAGAACGATGTTAAGCTAATTGGCCGTTTATCTTGGTCCTTTCTTGAACAAGGGGGTTACAATAGCCGTCTTCCAATCATCCGCGACTTTTCCTGACTCTTGAAAGATCTCAACCAATGCCTCCGCTATTTCCTCAGCCACCTCTCTCAGAACTCTAGAGTATATCCCATCGGGGCTAGGATATTTATCAATTTTAAGACATTTTAACTTTTCTAGCACTATCTCTTTTGTAATGGCAACCATACTCAACTCAGCCCCCTGACTCCCGATGTTAAACTATAATGCTATTGAAGCATACGTTTCAACAATACCCTGCACTGTTCCAAGAGTTTGCAGAGTCTCATTAATCACATTCTCCATTACACTCATTCATAGAATCGCCAGAGTCTCTGGGGATGTTAAAGTTGAAGATTCAGCCCATTCTGAGTTCCCATATGCCTGTCGTTATCTCCTGAAATAGTGCATTCTTCCTGACATTTCCTCTGCTACCCTACTGGCTGCAGTTTGCAAGCGTGGTCTTTGGAGTACAGCAACTGTTTACCAGTTTGCATTCTGCGTTGTGATTGCAGCGAATTCGGATAGAATCCACATCATGGCGGTCAGTTCTCTCAAAGTTTTACTTTTGGTGAAACACGGTAAGAAATTAATCGTTTTTACGTGATAACACTCTCCGAGATGATGATTTGTTTTCCATTGAATTTCGTTCTCTGATATTTCAGCGTTTCATGAATCAGGATTTAAACCCAAAAGTTCTCGAAGATGTCTCTCCTTCCCACTCGCCCGAACTCTATTTTCCGCCCCTCGTTCAATTTTACTGAGGCACAGCACAATCTAACATACACTTGCACGTTGATACTGTCCAGTCTATGCCATTGCATTCACTGTTGCTGGGTGACCATGCCCCAATCTCTTCATTAGCACGCTGAAATCATTCGATCCATTTGGAGATCGTGGCTGTGAGATCAATTCTCTTCTAGCAGCTTTTACTGACATGGACGAGAGAACATTGGGACGTGAGACTAAATAAACAGATACAGAGAATAATTGGGGAAAAGAGACTCTATTGGAAAAGATCAGCTGCGATGGCTTTCTACGATAGCCTCATGCTATTATCGCTACATTATTAACACAAAAGGCCAGGTAACATTCTGGGCAGACGGATTCGATTCCAACCACGCCACCACGGTGGTAAAATGTGAATGCAATAAATATCTAGAATTGAGAATATGCTAAATCCGTTGTCTGAAAAACCCACCATTTCACTGACATCCTTGAGGGAAGGAAACTGCCGAAAACTGCCGTCATTATTTGGTCCGGTCTACATGTGACACCAGACCGCAAGGCAATAAATGCTGCAGAGCCACCCCAGATGCTGTTACAGAATGGGAAAAGGTTCGGCTCTCCCCAGATTATTGTCTGCAATTCACATGAGTCCAGTGATGTGATCGCAGTGGAAAAGGTGCAGGAGAGATTCACTCGGATAGTGTCTGGGCTGAAGAGTTTCAGTCATGAAGAGACAGGGCAGACTGGAGTTGTTTGTCACCGTGCAGAGGAGTTTGTGAGAAAGCATAGTGCAGATGTACAAAATAATGGATAAGGTAGACTGAAAGAAGCATTTCCCTTCCATGGAGAGATCGATCACAGGGGGCCAGAAATTGAATGAGAAAGGCAGAAAGGTTTAAATAGATGAGTGGAAAAGCATCATCGGCCGGCGGGTGTTGGAATTTGGAACACACTGTCTGTAAGCGTGAGAGAGGCAGCAACCCTTATAACCTGAAGAAATATTCAGATGTGAATATGTTCTGCAAATAACTATAAGTCTATGGGCTAAACGATTCGGGTCGTTAAGCAGTTTTTTTTTGACAAATGGAGCCACTACGAGTTGAAGGGTCTCCTTTGAAACTGTTGCCCTCGGTCATGATTTGGAGATACCGGTGTTGGACTGGGGTGCACAAAGTTAAATATCGCATAACACCAGGTTATAGTCAGGAGGTTTAATTCGAAGCACTCTAGCTTTTGGAGCGACACTCCTTCATCCGGTGATAATGGAGGGCTCGATCGTAACAGAATTAATAGCAAAAATTTACAGTGTGATGTAACTGAAATTATACATTGAAAAATTGATTGTCTGTTAAGCCTTTCATCTGTTAGAATACAGTGATAGTTTCACTTCTTTCATGTGTAAATCACAATACTTTTTTTAAAAGTTGCATTCTCGGGTTAGCTGTTAAAATGGTGATAGCTTGACAATATGTTGAAGGTGTTGCCCCCTGTGTTCTCTGTTTATGACCTGATGTTTAGATTCATTCTAATCTAAAACGTGCGATAACAGAGTTTTATATAAAATTCATGCAGTTTTTGAGCACAGAGTTCTACATGAATGTATGCAGTTTTTGAGCAAATAACAATGCAACACTGCTAGTACAAATTCACCCCATAAAATATATGTGTGCATGTGCGTCTTTGTCTGTCTGTGTGTATCTGTTTGTCTGGGCGTGTGGTTGTGAGTGTGAAGAAGTGTGTGTGTGTGTGTGCAGAGTGTCTTAAGTCTGTGAGGGGATGCATGTGTGCATGTGGGAGTGTGTGTGTCTATAAGAGTGCCTGTGTACACATCTGTGTGTACCTGTGTCTGTGTGTGTGTGAGAATATGTGTGTAGTGAAATGATGATCACCTCTAATGTGACATGAACCCAAGGTTCTGGTTGAGGCCTTCCCTGTGGGTACCAAACTTAGCTATCAGCGTCTGCTCGGCCACTTTCCTCTGCTGCCTGTCCCGAAGTCCACCTTGGAGGATGGTCACCCGAAGGTCCGAGGCTGAATGTCTCCTGAAGTGTTCCCCAACTGGGCAGGAACCCTCCTGTCTGTTGATTGTTGTGCGGTGCCCATTCATCCGTTGTTGTAGCCTTTACTCGGTTTCCCCAATGTACCATGCCTCCGGTCATCCTTGCCGTCAACGTATAAGATAGACAACGTTGGCTGACTCACATGAGTACCTGCCATGTACAAGGTGGGAGGTGCTCCCACTCGAAATTGTGGTATCTAAGTCCACAATCTGACACGTCTTGTAGCGTCTACCGTGATAGGGTTGTATCGAGTTGTCCATGACGCGGCTATGCTCTGTAGGATAGTGGTTAGAGTCGCTGCATGTTATGCAGGAGATAGGAGATCAATTCCTCGCTGGGACAGTGTAAATATTGTAAAGCTGTCTTTCCATTTCCAAGTGCGGGTTTTTAATGCCTTTCCTTCCATTCTGCAAGGGACATGTCACAGGAAGGACAGTGCTGTCTGAATCAGAGTGGGGAAGGACTGCAGCTCCCGGCGAGACAGAGTGTCAGTGAAAGTAGAAACACGTGATTTCAACAACCTGCACCTTGTGTCTGTATTGGAATCTAAACCATTTGATAGAAAGAAGAAGTAAGCTGAAGAAGAAACAGGGTAAACCAATTCAAATGTGAGCACAGAAACACTTTCCACAGCATCATGAGGAAAACCGACAAACAACTCTGAGAAAGTTTGTCTTTCATAACTGTTAGTTCACTAAGGTGTTTTCGTTCCACTTAAGCCCGCATGAAATTGAATAGCAATTTATCTAAAGTGGAGATGCCGGTGTTGGACTGGGGTGTACAAAGTTAGAAATTACACAACACCAGATTATAGTCCAACAGGTTTAATTGGAAGCACACTAGCTTTCGGAGCGACTCTCCTTCATCAGGTGATAGTCTATCACCTGATGAAGAAGCGTCGCTCCGAATGCCAATGTGTTTCCAATTGAAGTGTTGGACTATGACCTGATGTTGTGTGATTTTTAAATTTATCTGTAGACATGAAATGTTAGAAACCACGTGGCGATGATTCACGTGCTGGAAACGATGTTTACAAGCCAGATGTTTGATGACTGAGATTGATACAATAGGCTAAAGGGCCACTCGCATTGCTTCCAAAAACTCACTGACTGTCATTTTTCAACTGAACAAAAAAGGCAAAAACAAAGTCACCAAGAAAAGTTCCAAGCATTGCATATGTCTTCTTTGGTGCGAAAGTGTTGAAATTCAGCTCTTTCTTTGCTATTTCCCAATAGTGATTTCCAGTCAGGGAAAAAAAAAGATTTGTTGTTCCTTATGAAAATTTTAAATTGAACATGAATTCCTGACATTACAAAACAGCAAAAATAGCAATTCTGTCAGAGTAGGTGAAAATTTCACATCGGATTTGAAACCAAATGGGAAGAAACGCTGAAATCCGTTGCCTTTGCCTTTGCTCAGACTCAGTACAACAAAAACGATCCTTATTGAACCATACAGGTTTTTTCAAGTATTTAATAAGTTAGATGCAGGAAGGTTGGTTCTGTGACCAGAGCGCCTCGTATCGAAAGACTTGGAGATGCCGGTTTTGGACTGGGGTGTGCAAATTTGAAAATCATGCAATACCAGGTTATCGTCCAACAGGTTTAATCGGAAGTACTAGCTTTCGGACCGCTGCTTATTCATCAGGTGGTTGTGGAGTACACAGTTGTAAGACACAGACTTTATAGCACAAGTTTACAGTGTGAAGTAACTGAATTTATTTATGAAAATACCTTTATTGTTCGCTAAGTCTCCCATTTGTTGGAAGGACCATGTTAGCTTCCCTTCTTTCATATGTAAAGCACATTTTTTTTAAATTTAAAGTTATATTCTCAGGTGAACTTTAACAACTGGTGTCAGCCCCTGTGTGCTGCTGTCTGTTCCATAATGTTTAGACTGATTCTAATTTTAAAACATGTGTTAGCAGAGACCGACATGGATTCATGCAGTTTTTGAGCAAAGTACAATGTAACTCTGCAAGTACAAATTCACCCCACAAACGTGCATGTGTGTGTGTGTGTGCGCTTGTAGGAGGATTTCTGTGTGTAGACAGGGCAATGGTGTACTGTGACATGAACCCAAGGTCCCAGTTGAGGCCATCCCCATGGGTAGTGAGCTTCGCTATCAGCCTCTGGTCGGTCACTTTTACCTGCTGCTTGTTCCGAAGTCCGCCTTGGACGATTGTCAGCTGAAGGTCCTGGACCATTGAAGTGCTCTCCGAGTGGGAAATGGCACACCTGTCTGTTGATTGATGTGCAGTGCACATTCATCAGATGCTGTAGCCTCGGCTCGGTTTCACCAAGGTACCATGCCTCAAAGCATTCTTGTCCGCAGCGTGTCTTTTTTTTAGATTAGCGTCAGTGTAACCATTATGGCATGGACATAGCACACATTGACTACCACCTTCAAAATATTATCTGGGCTGACACTAATTGTTAAAGTTCACCTGAGAATGTAATTGTCAAAAGAAAGTTTTGCGCTTTACGTAAGAAAGAAGTGAAATTAACATAGTCATTCTAACAGATGGAGGACTTAACAAGGAATCAAGGCATTTTTCAATGTACAAGTTCAGTTACGTCACACTGTACACATTTGCAATAAATTCTGTATCCTACAACTGTGTACTCTGCAACCACCTGATGAAGGAGCAGCTCTCCAAAAGATAATGCTTCATTTTAAACCTTTTGGACTATGATCTGGTGTTGTGTGATTTTAAATTCCGTATTAGAATACGGATCTCACAATTAAAACAGAAATGAAGAAGCATTTATTCTCTCAGACAGTTCTGGACCTATGGATTTTCTTGCAGCAGAAGGCTGTAGAGGAAGGGACATTAGGTGTAATCAGTCTGAGATCGGCAGATCTTCAAACAGCAAAGACATCAAACGTTATGCAAGCGTTAGGCAAGAAAGTACAGCTCAAGGTTATCAGATCAGATATGAAACCATTCAATAGCGGAGCAGACTTGATGGTCTGAATGGTGTCTTTCTGTTCCTAAAATTGTTGGCCGTGATATGAAGCTGCGAAACCGACCTGAGTAAAATCTGCCAAACTGAAAACGCGTGTTCCCCCCGGAACACTGAACCGAGATAAAATGTACAAAGAACAGCACACAAAGGGCTGATAATGTGAGAATTGATCCGGAGTGATCAGTATACCAACGTAAACAGGAAAACCGATATTCAGTATCTACAGTGAACCTGGCTCCACGAGCCATATGGTTAACTCTCACAAACCACCATTCCCCTTCCATTTTCCGACGCCCCCTCCGTTCTTGATTGCAGCTGACATCGCTGATGTGGACTTGTAACATCCAGGGAAGCGATTCTGACTGCTGCACATCATCATTCTGCTTCGAAAGATCAGGCAGTGTTTCGTATTGATTACTGTAAACGTTAACATTTAACAAGCCATGACAGTGAAAGCATTGCGTCCTCATCACTGTACTGCCAGGGAAGATTTCTGTTAACACCACCCTGGACACCATGAGGTTCGTCATTCTATTCTTCCATCCTTCTGTGCATGGTCCCCTCGGCTCTATTCCGGTTTTGTTGGTTGGTTTACAATACTGAGGCTTTCCAATCGTGTGTTGCGTTGGAGTTTCTCATGCATGACACTTCTTTCTGAACTGTCAATGTGCTGGCTCAGTGGTGATAACACTGGCCTTGTAAACAAAAAAGTGCTTTAAATAGCCCATTCCTGTTTTTCATTCCAAGAACTTGACGAAAACCGTTCTGCAGGACAGGAAATAGCGGGCGTGTGCAATGATCCACTTTGACAGCAAGAACGAGGTAAGGTTGTATAAACGACAGAGGTAAGGAGAAACAATGCCTAAAGAACACTGGGAAAGGAGGGGCTGATTGCTTCCTTTCTTTGCTGTAAACAGGCACTGGTGTTGAAGACTGAAAGGGGACAATATCAGCCAAGTGGGTGACATCTTACTTTCTGCTTGTTTCCTCCCGAGGCCTGTGTCACTCTTGGGGAAATGTGTCTGCGTGCTTCAGTCTATGCATAAAAATGTGGTTCAGTTCCCCGACTGGGTGTGAAAACAAGTTTCCCATCTCAAACATCAATCCCATTTATTTTGCCTTACGAAATTAAAACGATCAAGGGAAATTAGCATTTAAATAAACACGTGAAACGTCAGAGTTTACAAGGTTACAGACCAAGTGCTGGGAAGTGAAATGATGTGACCCATTTCTGTGCTGTAAACACTTGATAATTCAATCATTTTTGACGGAAACATATCTGCAGTGACATTTTTTTTTAGATTACTTACAGTGTGGAAACAGGCCCTTCGGCCCAACAAGTCCACACCGACCCGCCGAAGCGCAACCCACCCATACCCATACATTTACCCCCTACCTAACACTACGGGCAATTTAGCTTGGCCAATTCACCTGACCCGCACATCTTTGACTGTGGGAGGAAACCGGAGCACCCGGAGGAAACCCACGCAGACACGGGGAGAATGTGCAAACTCCACACAGACAGTCGCCCGAGGCGGGAATTGAACCTGGGTCCCTGGTGCTGTGAGGCAGCAGTGCTAACCACTGTGCCACCGTGCTGCCTAAATGATCCCAAAAACTGTGTTATGAAGAAACTGTGCAACTACTTCTGCCCTCATCCCTCGTTGTCGAGTGGTTAGTATTCGGGACTTTAACTGAGTGGCCTGGGTTTAATTACCGTTCAGAAAATCAAGACTTCTTGTTCCTGAGGCAGAGAGAGCAGCTCTACCAGGATTGCCTTCTCTGACTGCGCTGGATCATGACTGATGTTCTCTATGATATGGAAGTGCCAGTGTTTGAGTTGAGTAGACAAAGTTAAAAATTACACAAAATCAGGGCATTGTCCAGCAGGTTTATTTGGAAACACTAGCTTTCAGAGAGCCGCTCCTTCATCAGTTGGGAGTCTTTCTGTCGAAACATGATGTATGTGTCAACATGCGCGATCTTTTGGAAGATCATCTGGACTTTAACCGACCGTTTGTGGTGTCGATGTTACCCATGACTTGGAGGTTTGGTGTTGGACTGGCGTGGACAAATTTAAAAATCACAAAAGCCAGATTAGAGTCCAACCGTTGACAACCACCTGGTGAAGACACAATGCATGGAACACTGTTGCTTCCAAATACGCCTGTTCGAAACAACCTGGTGCTGCGTGATGTTTAACTCTGATTGCTCTTGGTAATGTTTAACTGTTCGAAGACAATGAAAGAATTTTCGTTTGGGGAGATAAACATTTCAAATATTATCCACCTCAGTGTAACAAAAATGATTAGTTTTGAGGTGTGATCAATCTCCACTATACGCTTGCGCCAAATAAAAGTCGCCTAATCGCCTAATCTGCAGCCAGCGATATGAATGGTGGTACCACTGGCCAGATGCATAGCTGAGATTTTACACGCTGCAGAGTTGCGTTGTTGACAAAGACATGAGCAATAACAGTGATAGTCACAAGATGAACAAAGAACAAAGATAATCACCATCGTTGATTCATTTCAAATTGTCCCCAAAAAGCTGCCATTCACAATCTGATCAGCCATTCAATGAGGTCACTATGATCGAGGAAATTGCAACTTACTTTGTAGCGTTTCCATAATTAGAGGACATCTCCAGCCTAATCATAACGTCTCATATTCCCAATAATTTTCAGCTTTAGATTACGTTAATGGCCTGTCTGTATTTGCTGAATAACATGAAATGAGTGGAAAAGTTATTCTTGGATGTAATCCAGTGCAGAGTCGATCAGAAAAGAAAGGTCAAAGACCTGAAACATCGCTCCCATTTCTCTCTGTACCAATCGTTTTCCTGAGTTTAATATTTGCAGAACTTGTCTTTAATTTCTGAAGAATTACTTATTTTCCCGGGACAGATTCTTCACAAATCAATTAACATCTGAGGTGTTGAAACGTATTTGACTTCAGATTAAAATATTTGAATATCCTTTCCCCCAGCCTAATGTACCAATACACCCTCGTCTTCCATATAAATACAAGCTGCTCCAGGTGAGGTTGGAGCTCCCGACCTGATGTTCCAATGCTCCTTGCTGCTCCATATCAATAGAAGCTGTTCTACTTGAAGTTGGAGCTTCCCATCTGTTGTCCCAATGCTCCCTGCTCCATGTCAATAGAAGCGGTCCAGTTGAGGTTGGATCTACCAGTCTGATGTCTCAACGCTCCCTGCTGCTCCATGTCATTAAATGTTGGTGCAGTTGACGGTGGAGCTCCCAGAAGGATCTCGCAAAGCTCCCTGCTCCATGCCAACTGAACCTACTCCAAATGAGGTCGAATCTCGCAGTCTGATGTCCCAGTGCTCCCTGCTGCTTCATGTCAATAAAGGCTGCTCCAGGTGAGGCTGGATCTCCCAGTCTGATGCCCCAATGCTCCCTGCTGCTCCATGTCAATAAAAGCTGCTCCATGTGTGGTTGGAACTCTCAGTATGATGTCGCAATGCTCCCTGGTCCATGTGAACAGACGCTGCTCCAGATGATGTGGGAGCTCCCATCCCTGGCAGCTCACACACCTCTATACCATCATAGAAATAGTGCCCACTGACCATTTCCACCACTGGAGCCATTGGTGGAATATCCGCATCATGAGTACCTAATCTTATTTTTAATCACCACAGAATCATTATTTCCAAAATACTTTCTTTCTTAAACCTTATTTAGCATGTGCATATTGCAGTCAATCCGAAGAAAGATAATGGTGCTAATTGACGGATGTTCAATAAAAATTGCATCTTATTTTCCATTTTGAGTTACTGCTACTTAGCAAGGACAATGTTTGTAATGAAATCACACTTTTATTGCACGTGAGGGAATGTGGTTGGTATTATTTAAATTGAACTTGTTCACTGTGTAAAATTATCAAATAGATCTCAATTTCAAGACAAAATTGGTAATGTTGTCAACCACCTTGAAATGTGATGTCTTCTTCTTTCAGCCACACGGGTATTAGAACGAAACGTGGGTTAATGACATGCGTACACAGACACTTGAAATCATTTGTCATGTATATGCTGCATGAATCTGTGGTTATTTATTCACAGTTTAGGTTCAGTCCCTGCAGTTAACATGCTGACTTATCCAGTTGCTCATAGTTCAATATGATGCATCCAGTGTGTGCATGATGAGAGGAAGCTTGCTTCCCACATCTTGTGATTATCTGTGTCTTATGTCCAGCATTCATCAATGGCGAGAGCAAGGGGAAAGAGCGAAACCAACGTGTAAGTCTGTCCGTGCCCACGGACGGCATCCAGATTGGCAATTCTCTACTGTGCATTTTCAGCCAGTTCTCGGTGCCCCTACATCAAACCCCTGCCCCTTTTAAAATATCTCCATTATTTTGTGTTGTCTCTCTGTGCTCCTATCACCAACATGAATCACTTCTACTCAACCTGCTTCAGATTTCATCTGACAAAACAGTCATTAAGAATCCCATTGCATAAACATGCACTACGCATCTCTCGTTATTTGGTTTTCCTGGATCTCTTTCAAAAATAAAAGTTCACAGAAGCTTGACTTGAAAAAGAAAATCGCGTTCCTTTTCATTATCCCAATGCAATCCACATTTCAATGCAGTTTAGGCAACTGGCTCAAATTATTCTTTGAGATTTTGTATTAGTTAGATGCATATAAACTGACCATTGGAATTCCAATTTCAATAAGACAGCTGTGATCATCCAAAAAATACCAATATTGAAAACAGCGACGAGAGCACGATTCGAACCTACGCGTGCAGAGCACAGTGGATTAGCAATCCATTGCCTTAACCTCTCGGCACATACAGTTGGGCACCTATGACATTATGAATAAGTGAATTGCGTAAATTATGCATAACAGCAGATATTTCTCCCTGGTGTTGGTGAAATGATAAATAGTACAATACGGTTCCAAGAGTATGGTCTGACGTCTGGGTTGTGGGTCAAGCGCATTCCCATTGTGTCACTCTGCTCACAGTGATCTGAACAAAAATGAAGAAATGACTATGTAACAAGGTCTGTTGAATTCTGTGAAGATTTGAAGTCAACGGAATGAACAACCCGAGAAAGCAGGAGGTGTTCTTTCAAGAAAGAGTTGAATAGAGTTCTTAAGGACAGTGGAATCAAGGGTTATGGGGATAAGGCAGGAACAGGATACTGTTTGAGGATGATCAGCCATGATCATAATGAATGGTAGTGCTGGCTCGAAAGACAGTGTGGACTCCTCCTGCACCTATTATCTATTGTCTATTAAATTGCCTGTGAGGATTTTTTTCCCAGACTGGAGGAGAGTGCATAGTGCTCAATGTCATGATTCAGAACACCTTTCTTCCGCTCAGATATTTTTGACACGCACTTGTGTACAGGACAGACAATTTTAAAATCCCAAATAATGCTAAACTGACAATTCAATTCATCAATACAAAAACCTTGATCTGCATCATTTTCCTGGGCCGTGCGACACCAAGTCACTGTATGATCACAACAACACAGTGAGCAAGTGTCAGAAGGAAAATGAGTGCAGTGCCAGAGCGTATGCTGAGGGCAGCATTTGACACACCAGCAAGTGCATTTCCCACAACAGGAACACTTCCCAAACAACGGGATGCGGTGGAAGAATTCAGAGGGGGGTTACAATTTTGAATTTGATGCCAGAGACACAATGGAGATCTGTCATTGAGTCTGTTCAAGATGAAGATTTTATGATTTCTACAGATGAAAAACAAAATAAAATGTTCATTGGTTAGTGAAGGCAAATGTTGAAATTGTATATTTCAACAATCCACCCATTTTTGCAATGAGTAGTTCATCACTTTCCTCACTCACGTTCAGAACCATTGGTGAAGATGATCGTACAATGCCCGTAACTAGTCATGGAATCAGATAAACTCGGTTTCCCAAACGTTAAGGTCCATCCAGGAGTGTGGAGGTAAGCATTAATGTGTTGCTCCTGTGCTGCAGGTAACAGTGCACGTATCTCTGTGCCAGTATAGTGGACTGTGCAGTGCCGAAGTTTTAAGTTTGAGCCTCACATGGAGCAGCTTCAATCTGTCGTCGTGTTGATGGGTACGGATGGAAGGTGATATTGAGCAAAGCCAAGTTTATGGGCAAGTACCAGTTTTTGTGGATTGAGAAACGACCTTTTCTGGATAATGACTCCTTGATCAACAAACATACTGCAAGTATTTAAAACGTGAAGAGACACGTGTGGAGAGAGAGTCGAAGGTGATTTTTCAGCAGATGGATAACGTTTCCCATGTGCACTGCATTAAATTTCGGGAAAATAGATGTTGAAGTGGTTTCATGTTACGCAGTTTGTTGCAAACTCACAAAGGTTATTGCAATAATAAAAAAACACATTGGACCATTTGAATATTGCATTGAATTGAATTTTGGTCTGAGCATATTTTATCTTCAATGGCGTGCTGCAGAGAAGTACAGAGGGTTAACAATACAAAAGGACAGAATCTTCTTGGTGCATTTCTTGGGTGGAGTTAAGAATGTACGAAATATATGTAACATCATGTGAATGTGGTCAAATCTTTAAAGTAAATGCTGCGTTTCCAAGTGACGATTCAATACCTACCCATTAGGATATAACTTCTGTCTGCAGTTATTTTAGGACATCAGCTCCATTTACAGAGTTACACCTTGAATAATACGCCACACCTTATCAATCCATGAACGTTTTATACTCAATATTATTCAGCTGTACGTGTTCATGAAATGTCTTTTTATCTGAAGTCAACCAAATTCGAAATTGTTACGCAACCACACTGACTTTATCACAATGGTTAAAAACCCTCCTTGCATGTTTGTTCGTGTATCTTTCAAACACTGTGAAATCAGATTCTACGTTTTATTTCTGGAAAGTCGTTCACGATTTAACTAACTCTATTGAGTGGAATAAACTCTCATCCAAACGTTTCTTAATCATTCACTAATGGTTTTGAAGCTCTAATTAAAGTTATTGATTCATTCAAAAGAGAGAATTTCACCGAATTTATTCATTCAAACCTCGCGTTATGTGAAAATCTCATTTGTTTACTTCAAAGTTACGTGTTTCTGTTCCAGCATTTCCAAATCTCGTGAATAAACTCCTTCATTCTTTCTATCATCCCCGTTTGTATCCTTTCTGATATTTTTATGTCTCAGTAAACAACGTCACTTGGCTTTCTAATATCTTGCTATTCAGGAAACAGAGTCTGTGCCCTTTCTAACCTCTTTACATGTTTTGGTGGAGAATGAGGACATGGATTCCACACAATGCTCCCACTGAGGGTGACCTACAGATTTCACAGTTACGCAATGAACTCTTTGCTTTTTAAAAGACGCCTCTATGTATAAACTTCAATAAGGTAAATTATTATCTATCCAGTTCATGAACATCGTCTCCATGGAGTCGAAAATTATCTATCTCTCCCTTTATTCTTCCACGGAATGTTCGAAAAGTTTGTAAGGCCAACATCTCTAACTCCCCATGCCGTGAGTGATTCTCAGCTATTTCTACAGGTGACTGAAGTTCAGATACTTCATAGTGTGTCTCCAGACATTCCAGTGATGACTGGTTCTGGATAGTAATTGCCATCACCAAAGGCCACAGTGGATCTAAAATCAACACTTTCCACACAGTAATTGTCGTAGCTATTGTGGATCGTATATCTGTGTTCTTGTTCAATTTGTTCATCATTTCATGGGTCCTTTTATTGAATTCTATGAATGATCAATTTGTGAACGGAGGCATTCCCTTCACCACTCATTCGAAACTCCATGGAACAATGAATAATTTTACTCATATGCTTCTAGAGAACAGTCTGTGGACAATCTCACGCAGTGACAGGCTGTGGTATTACCCTGGAGTTCTATGCAAAAAGAAGCCTATGTATCAGCATTGGAAATCAACAATCGATTAACTATCCGAACTGTTTTTAAATCATCTGACCGAAAACCTTGTACGTCTTGTCATCAAAAATTCACACCTGAATACATCTAAAAGTTATGAGGATTTCTGCCTGTCCAACAATTGCATGCACTGAGTTCCAGATTTCAACCATCCGCCATTTCAAAGCGTTTGCCTGCACATTCACTCAAATCTTTCCACCTCTGTTTTTAAATCTCTTACCCCGTGAGTGATCTTTCGATTATAGGGAAACGTTTATTTCAGTCTACGCCATTCTTATCCCTGATTATTTTGTATATCTCAATCATGTCTCCTCTCGATCTCTTCTGCTCTCAGTCTATCCAGTCGATCCAATCTCTCTTCATAACAGAAAGTCTTCTACCCAGGCAATATCCTGGTAAATCACCCCTGCATCGTTTCCAGTGTTAATGTGCTTGCAGCTGAAAAATGTGTTGCTGGAAAAGCGCAGCAGGTCAGGCAGCAACAAAGGAGCAGGAGAATCGACATTTTGGGCATAAGCCCTTATTCAGGCATATGCCCGAAACGTCGATTCTCCTGCTTCGTTGATACTGCCTGACCTGCTGCGTTTTTCCAGCAACGCATTATTCAGCTCTGATCTCCAGCATCTGCAGTCCTCACTGTTTCCTAATGTGATTGCAGAACTGCACACCATAGTCTAGATATAGCCGAATGAGCAAGTGAAATGAATGACGTGGAAGTCCGCAGAAAGAGGTCTTTTTGAAAAAAAGTTTCTTTTCCTCAGTGCTGCCTTGCGTTCTTTTCCTGCGCCTGAAGTTCCAATAATATCTGATCCATGTCACTAAAAGCTGCTACTTGACCATTGATCACAAAACCACGGTAATGAGTTGGATTGACTGGTCTGAAGGACGCAATGGTATGATTGAGGCACAGTTCACCCAGCAACAGTGAGCGCAGCAGCACAGATTGAACAGGGTTCAACTTGAAAATGATTGTAATGGAAATGGGAGGGGGAACTGAAAGAAAGTCAGTGATTGTGGGATGGAGAGAAGTCTCCAAGAATGGGTGAGTCTGAATTCTGACATTTATCTCACAGAGATGTAGGAGAGAGAAGTTTGATGAAAATATCATAATATCAGAGAAAGATTTCATGTAAAATCAATTAATTCATTTTTGTGTTTCTTTGGCATGTACCACAAAGTGGAGAATGATAATTGCCGTAAGTAGTATTCGAACGAGGTTACTGCGGCCACAACGCACAACACTGAACATTATGCGATCCCTGGGCCATGTAGAGATGCGTATTTGAAAAAAGCAGTAACTACAGTGCCATAGTACATGATAGGTAGAATCCAGAGGCACAACAGGACGATTTGGCGTGCAATAATAGACACGTGGGAACTCAGAATTGGCTGTATATTCAAATTGGATGTTTCAAGAGGCTGAGGAAGTTCCATCGAGTACAGCATGTTGAAGACTGAGGGTGATAGATTTTTTTACAAAACATCAAATTCTCAAGGGATACTGCAGGATATTGTTGAAATGTATGTTTCAACAGCAATGTGGTTTCACATGTGTTGCCTCACGAGCTTCTGCACACAAGGAAATACCCATTTCTGCAGTGGATCACATAATCCCAATTCCTCCACCAGAATCAATGGTGAAGTTGCAAACATCAAACTGGAAATTTGAATGGAAATGAGCACGTGAAGCTACTCTGTCGCACCAGTGCTGCGATCAGTGAGCACGTGGTCCTTCTATGATGGTACAGAGGAGGATGAAATTCCGAGGCTGGGAGTTCTCCTGGTCAAAGGCGGGGAGAAAGGGCATATTTGTCTCTGGTTATTCGATTATTAAGATACAACAGCAGCATTAACCCGCACTGCAGATTGGCTCAATGGAAGCGTGCTGCAGCCTTAAGCGAGAGTTCGATGTATTGCAAGCATTCAGTGCAATTTTACCTTAACAATGCACTGTTTTGTTATTTTGACAGTAAGAACTGTTTTTTTAAATCACATCATCCTCTTGCTCCCAGCAAACACTCCAGTACAGCGGACATCAGTTTCATTCCGACACAGCCACATGTCATATTCTCACTCCCCCTGAGATGATTGGAATTGCCAATGTCATTCTCTGATATGGAGCAACGTAGCATTAAGATGGTAGTGCAGTGAACAAAGAAGATCAAAGAACATTGAGCATTTATAGCCCAGGAACAGACCCTTTGGAGCTCCAAGACCGGGCTGAACCAAATCAACTGCCTAAACCTATCACCCAATTCCTCAGCATCTGTTTCCATCTGCTCCCCACTTACTCACACATCTAGCAAGGCGCACCTTGAATGAAACGAACGTGCCTGCCTCAACTATCTCTGCTAGCAACGCGTTCCCGGCACCTACCACCCTCTGTGCAAAATATCTTCTACATCTATCCTCCTTAAACGTTTCACCTCTCAACTTGAACGTGTGACCTTTCATTATTGAATCCCTCACCTGGGGAAAAACCATATCTCTATACACCAGGTCTGGACACTTCAAGATTTTGTAGACCTCAATCAGGACACCTCAATGTCGTTTTTTCTACTGAAAACAATCATAAACTTCTTAACTTCTTCTCACAGCAAGTATCTTCCATGCCAGCAACATCCTCATAAACCTTCTCTGCACCCTTTCCTAAACGTCCACTTCGTTTTGGTAACTTGACGACCAGAACTGTGCACAGTATTCTAAACACGGCCGAATCAAAATCTTGTACAATTTTAGCATGACCTGCCAGCTCTTACACTCAAAGCCCGGTCCTATGACGACAAGCATGCCATATGCTTTCTTGACCGCTCTATCCACCTGTGCCGCCATCGTCATGCTACAAAGGACCTGAACTCCCAGATTTCTCTGCTCATAAAATTTCTCCGTTTACAGTGTAGTTGGTTCTAGAATTAGGCTTCCCAAAATGCATCACTTCACATTTGCCTCGATTGAACTCCGTCTGCCACTTCTCTGCTTAACTTTCCTGTCTATCTATATCTTCATTCTTTGACTGACCCCTATGATTTCTGCTACTCACCAATCTTCGTGACAAATGCAAATGTAGTGCTGATATACTGGGCTAGCAACACTTGGAGGCTGGAACATGGCAGCTGCTGTTATTTCCATCGATGAATAATATCTGGAATATTAACCCCGATCAGAGGAACAGAGGCAAAATGTTATAATTTGCTGAAAACCCATTCATTCTTGTCCCTTTGAAAGGGGAATGTGCCGTCCTTAACGAGACCTGCCAGCATATGACTCCTGACTCACAATAGTGCGGTTCACCCATAGAATCCCACTGATTCAGTTCAAGGTGAATTAAGAATGAACAACAAATAATGTTTAGACGATGATGGCCACACTCCGTGGGAGAATAAAGCATACAAAAAAAACATGAATGACGGGGAAAATTGGGAGTCATCTCTGCGTGGATTATCCAAACTAAATAGATGCATGGACACACACACCACCAAGAAGTCAGGTCCATAGGGGGACTTCAGGAAAGGATTCAATTTCCCGCTGAAGTGTAAACCTACTTGCCTAGACACAATGTGGACAGGTCATTCACCACTCCCATATGTGAGAAAGGATCATTCAGGAGGCCAACTGGCAGAGTCACCAGCAAGTATACACATGACATCAGGGATCCGATTGTGCTGTTATTGCAGGTGTTCATCACATCCAGCAATTAACCCTTTTTGGACGCCTGTTTCCAGTGGGGTTCCTCTGTTTCCTGATGTATATCAACGAATCAGACTTAGTTGTAGGAGTCATGATTTAGAAGTTTGCAGAGGTTGCGACAATTGGTCGTGTATCTGACTATGATGAATAATATCAGGGCCTGCAGAGATGTATCAATCAGGTGGAAAATACAAGTGGCGAATGGAATTGAGTCCAGACCAATGAGTGGCAATGAATTTGGGGAGATGAAACAATAACAGTGTGGATTCTGAGTGGTGTACAGTAACAAAGAGATTTTGGACTGGATATTTACAGATCGCTGAAGATTTTTGGACAAGGAGCTCAGTTGGTCGTGAGTATCTTTGAATATTTTCTGCTCTGGGCCTCAGAATGTGGATGATATTCGATCTTTAGCAACCAGCAGTTTAGGAAACAACTGAATGAATGAGCACAAGTCTGGTCAATGCAATAATCAACATTTTAAAAATTCTAAGACAAAGGGTGAAGGGCTGAAGTATACCATTTTGACCATCAAGACCGCTTCACCACTCAATGAATTTACCACCGATACATACCTGCTGGTATGTGCCTTGGAGCGTAACTTGCTTCAGTGTATTTTCAACCTTGTCCTTATAGTCGGTACAGTTTTTGAGCTTTTAATGTTCTGTCAACACATCCTGGATGACTTACACCACCGCATCTTGTAGGTGGTGCTCTCAACTGCAATTGTGCCTTAGCGGTGAGGGTAATAAACATTCAGGTATTGAACGTGGTAGAATTAAGTGACTGCATTGTTGTGGAGGATGTCCAGTTCCTTCAGTGGTTTTGAAGCTGCACACAACCAGGCAAATGGAGAAAGTTCTGTTACACAACTAATTTGTGCCTTACAGATGATGCAGGCTTCACGGAGACATTTGTTGTGTTAATAATCAAACTAAGTCGACTGAGGTACTTTTTTTGTAGTCAACTTCTTTATATGGGCCGTCAGGTTCCATTTATCCTAAATTTTAGCTCCGAGAACGATTACCTGGAGGAATTCTGTTACAACGAAGCCATTGAATGTCAATAGAATATGATTAGATTCTCAGTTGTCAAAGTTATCATTACTGCATTTGGTCCATGTGTGAACTAATCCGATTCCAATCGCTGTCTGACTTAAAGTTCCAGTTCCTGTGCTGTAAGGGACAACAGAGATTTACGAGGATGTTGTCAACTTTGGATAGAATGGAGCTTCATGGAATGATTGGGCATGCTGGGATTATTCTCCTTGAAACAAATACGTGGGATCTTGACAGAGTAGATACAGGAAGGTGGCTTTCCCTTTACTCTGACGAGAGCACCAGAGGACATAGTATCAGAATGAGATATCGCCCATTTAATTCAGAAATGAAGAGTAATTTCCATGCTCAGAGAATCAGTGTTTTTTTTTTGGCAACCTAACTAGAGGCTAAGTTGTTGGGTATTTTCAAACTGTGCCAGGTATTGAATCAGAAAAATGATGAAGTTTGTCGAGGTAAATGAGCAGAATGGAGTTGAAGATTATCAGATCAACCATGAGTTCGTTGTATGGTGGGGCAGACTCGATTGGCTGAATGGCATACCTCCACTTTGTTTAACATCTGGTCTAATGCCAAATTTTATTCATAAGTTCAGAATTGTGAGTGGATGGGATGAAGTGATAGAAAAGTTTTGTCAAACACATCAGGAACGAAGCTCATTAGCTCATGAAGAAGAAATGTGCTGTGAACTGGGGGCAACAAATGACACTCTGCACGGCACAGGTGGCTGTTTACAGAAGCTGTGATTGCTGAAGAAAATTGGTCGACCTTGTACAGTTAGCAAGTCAGTCATCACGCTGCATGTGAAAGAATGAAAGGTTCGGTTCATTGGAGTAGTTTTCTGCGGTTCCCATCCCGTGTGACTAAAATACTGATCAAATCATTGTGTTGACTGTTCATTTAAAATAATCATGAACAATCCCACTGGATAAACTTGTGCTCCCGATCACTTCTTAGTTATTTCTCTTTCTGTCGATGTAAATTCATAGAAAGACAAGATGGAAAGAGGGGCATAAAGAAAAAAAATGTGTTTCTTCTCATTACACCAATTTAATTTACAACTGAATAGAACATCAGCTCTCATTCTTTATTTCAAATTAATGTGGTGTCGATTATTCGTGAATCTCCCGTGCAGTGAAGCGTAAGAACAAAATTCTCGATCCAGTGTATACCAGGGATGTGAGATGCAATGTAAAGATGCAGCAGTGGTTTGTGGAATTAGCAACCAAAATGTGACTCGAACCCGTGAATGCAGAGCACGGTGGTATAATAATCCACCACCGTAATCTCTCGGTCTCCTCAGTAAGTTTTGGAAAGTAGTGACATGTGACCTCATCAAGGTAACATGTGGTGAAAGTCGTGGTTCAGAAATTTCTAGAGCTAAATTGAATCCACACCATTGTGTTTCTGCTTTCACCAGAATTACAATAACAGCAAAATCCAAGAAATAGCCATGCTCAGAATGAAACAGTGAACAATAATTCCCCGTCATATTCATACCCACATTTTGCCTTGACTCATAATTTCTTCAGTCACGTTGTCTCTCACGTGAAGAAGTAGCTATGGCGAGCGATATAAAGGCGATGTTGTGGTTCAATAGCCGTTCTCATATGGCTGAACTGAATTGCGTTAAACCGCAAGAAAAGCTTTTTCGTTCGTTTCATTTTATTAAGTAAACTGAAAGTCACAATGTTCACTGTAATAATCGGAAGTGAATTAGATTTATCTCATTGGAACGATTAATGATATATGCAAATTTGTTCCGAATTTATTTCAGCTGACAGAAAATACTGCTCAGAAAAAGTGACGATTAAAGTCCAAAAGAGAAACTAACAGTTTTGTTGTTCGTGCTTTGGCAGATTTCACTGATCATTAAATGGACCAAACATCATGGTGATCACATCTTTTAGCCACGTAATTAAAGCAGAAAGTCGATCTCCAAGCAACGGGTCACTTGCTATTCATGACATAATATCTTTCCTTTACAAGAAAAAAATCCACGGAGTTCCATTTGCAATGCTTCAGGTGGCATAGCATGCCAAATCTTTCCAAATCCAGGGTATTTGAAACAAAATCTTATTCAGCTGTGCACGTTCACGAAATTTCTATACTTTTAAAGTCAACCAACTGAGACACTGTTTCCCCGCAGCTTCCAACCGACTACACCCCACCCCTACAACTTTACCTAGCCAGAGGATATTTCTATACATGAAACTTATTCCTTGTATATCACCAAATGTGCCTTTCCAAATAATTTAAAAATCAGGTTCTCGGAATGTCAGCGATTCTGCATTTCTTTGTCCCTCAAAGGTTTGACGTTTAGATATTTACTAACTTGAAAGAGGGAATTTTCCACACATTTACTCTGTCCAAGTATTACATAACCTGGAAAACCTCCATTAAGTCTTGCTTGGTTCAGGGATAATTGTTCTAAACTTTCCAAGAAAACAAGTGAATAAAATCTCGTCTTCAGTAAACACCGTCAGCATGGTCTCTAATGACTTTACATCCCCATAAACGCCATTATTTTCCTCTCCGATAGAATCACAGTATTCTACAGTGGATAAAGAGTGTTTAGTCAATCAAGTCCGTGTCGACTCTCGAAAGAGCTTCACACTCAGATCTAGCTCCCTACTCTCTTCCTGTATATTTCACCTGAATAAGGGGCAGTTCTCCCTCGTATGATTTCAAATAAACCTGTTGTTCTATAACCTTGCGCCCTGTGACTTCTGACCTTATTCCGCACTACTCGTGGCTAATTCACTTAACTTACTTCATTCACTCCTTGGATACGAGAGGGCAATTTAACTTGGCCAATCTACCTCACTCTCAGCCCTGACAGCGGTGCTAACTACTGAGCCAATGTTCTATCACTATGAGCAAAATTTGGATAATTTTTAATGGTTTTATACCCTCTTTACTCAGCCTCATCAAGTCAAGCTGCACCCATCAACCCAAATTCAATGTATCTAAACACTTCTCTGTGCTTTGCAGTCTCAATAGTGCTGCAGGAAATGATTCTGCACTCACATTAGAATGCTTTTGCCCTGATTCTTCCTCAGCATTCTGTTTCCAGTAATCTCTTCAAACTGGAACAAGCCTGTCAAATGTTTTCATTTCAATACAGATAAAGGATGCAGCTTGCAGAAGTCACATGTTTTCACTTTCACTGACACTCTGCCTCCCTGAGTGCTGAAACCCTTCCCCACCTTGATTCAGGCAGCACTGTCCTTCCTGTGACATACCTCATTGAAAATGGAAGGACAAGCATCAATACCCGTCCTTGGGAACGGGGCGACAGTTTTAAAATATTTACATTGTCCCCAGCGGAGAATTGACAGGCGGTGACACAAACAATTATACTACCGAGAACAAGGCGGTCAAAGGAGGCCCTTCAGCTAATTGGGGTCATATTTTTCAAAAACAAATGTTCAACGAACTGAATTCAATTTCAAAACGTTTATCCCACAGCCTTATTTGTCTTGGCATCACAAATTCACATCTGAATATTTCTTTAGGTTAAAAGATTTTCTGCCTCTCTGAACATTACAGACAGTGTACAAATTCCGAACAACCCGCTGGCTGATAAAGCTATTCCGCACATCTGCTCAAACCTTCCTGCCTTTTTCCTTAACTCTCTGGCACCCGTTGGTCGATCCCTCCATCAATGGAAAACTCTTTCAGCCTAGCCTGTCCATACCGTAACTCAGTCATGTATTTTCTCCATCTCCTTTGCACTGCGACAAACACTTCACTCTGTCCTGTCTTTCTTCCTAACTGAAATTCTTCTGCCCAAACAATATCCTGGTAAATATCTCCTGCAAGTTTCTCTGTGTGATCATATCTCTGCTCTAATGTGAATTGCAAAGCTGCACACCCTGCTCTAGCTAGAGCCTAATGAGCATTTGATTTCAATATTCTTTATCAGTGTGAGGGCGATTTTGGCGAGGCAGCATTTACTACCCGTTTCTTATTGCCCAAGGGCTTTTGAGACTCAAACATATTGTTATGAGTCTGAAGTCACATGCAGGTCAGATAAAGTAAGGATAGCAGATGCTATCCCGAAATGACATCAGTAAACCAAATGGATTTTTACCTCCAACAATTATCAATGGATCTATAATTGTAATTAGATTCTTCATTTCAAATATTCATTGAATCCACATTTTACAATCTTGGCATGGTGGGATTCAAGTCCGCATATCCAGACAATTACCTGGGTCTTTGGATTAATAGTCCTATGAAATTATCACGACACCATTGCAGAAAGCCACGAAAGCTGATCTTTTCCAATAAAATCTATTTTCCCCAAAACTGCCCAGTGTCCTTTTCAAAACCCTGATGCTCCAATTGTCTCTGGTCTATGTCAGTAAAAGGTGCTACATGGGGATTGATTTCACAACCGCGGTAGCCAAATAGACCGACTTGTTTGAAGGTCCCGATGGTGGGATGGGAGCATGTTCACCCAAAAACAGTGACAGCAGCACAGACAGAACAGTATCAATGTGAAGAAGAGTGATAGATTGTGTATTACCTCAGAGAAATGGAAGGGGGGACGGAAAGAAGGTTTAATGATAGTGGGAAGGAGAGGAATCTCCGACAACTGGTGTGTTTGAATTCTGATATATGAAATGCAGAGATGTGAGATAACGGAATTTGAAGGTAAAACAATTAATTTCTTCGCAGATGTCACTGAAAGGAAAACAGAAATAATACTTAGTGTCATGATTTGGTTTCGTACCGAGGTTTCTGTGGTCACAGTGCAAAATACAGTCAACTATGATCACAGTAACCACATGACAGTATCCTAGCAAGCAGCAATAAGTATACAAGCAGAGGAAATGTGCTGAAGAACAACAAATGTACAATATCATTGATAGACATGTGGGAACTGGAAATGAGCTGTATGTTTAACTTCGATGTCTTCAGAGGCTGTGAAGATCCCTTGCATGAGAATGTTGAAAACTGACATTGATGGATTTCCACAAACCATCAAAGCCTCGGGGGACAATACAGAGTATTGTTGAAATGTATGATTCAATAGAATTATAATTTAACATCGCTGACTTCACCAGCTACCCCACTTAAGGCAGTAATCATTACTGTATATAATCTCACATAATCCCAGTTCCCAGCCCTGAAATCAGAGAAACGGTGACAGAGCCGCCCAGGTCCAACCGGAAATGGGGATGGGAAGGAGTGCACGGAGTTACTTTCTGGCTCCAGTCATGCAATAGGTGAGCGTGCTGTCCTTCTAAGTTGGAATAGAGGCACAAGAAATTCCGAGATTGTTAGTGCTCCTGATCAAGAGAATATTTGTCCCCGTTTATACTGTCACAGCGATCTATACTCCATCTTGCCGGGACAGCTGAGTGGCACAACAGGACCGTGTTGAGCTCTTAACTGTGTAGTGGGGGTTTAAAAGCTGATTTTGCTATTTGGACCTGCGTTTCCGACACTGGCGTTGGCAGCTGCTTTTGCTCACATCAGCTCAGAATCAGTTTCTTCCTCCCAGTAAAGACTTCAACCTAGAGAAGGTGGTGTTGGGGTGATATATTGAATGAGGCAAAAGTGAGAACTGCAGGTACTGGAAACCAGAGTATAGATTAGAGTGGTGCTGGAAAAGCACAGCAGGTCAGGCAGCATCAAAGGAGCAGGAAAATCGACGTTTTGGGCAAAAGATCTTTATCAGGAATAGAGGCAGGAAACCTCCAGGGTGGAGAGATAAATGGTGTGTGGGTGGGGCTAGGGAAAAGGTAGCAAAGAGTACAATAGGTTAATGAGTGTGGGGATGGTGGTGATACGTCAGAGAAGAGGATGGAGAAAGATAACAAAAGTACAAAAGTTGAATGGGGTGTGGGTGGAGGTGATAGGTCAGAGAGGTTGGTGGAGTGGATAGGTGGGAAGGGAGATTGGCAGGCAGGAAAGGTCACGAGGACAGTGCTGAGCTAGAACGTTAGAAAGGAGGTAGAGTGGCGGGAAGGGAAATGAGGAAACTGGTGTAGTACACATTGATGCCCTCGGGTTGAAGTGTTCCGAAATGGAAGATGAGTTCTTCTTCCTCCAGGTGTCGGGTGGTGAAGGAGCGGCGGTGGAGGAGGCCGGGGACCTGCATGTCCTCAGGAGAGTGGGAGGGGGAATTGAAATGTTGGGCCCCGGGGAGGTGGTGCGGGTGTCCCAGAGATATTCTCCGAAGCGCTCTGCTAAGAGGCAATATTTTAAACTAGTCATCCTTATCGACTGTAACATGGAACTGGTGATGTTTAAGTTCGATGTATTCAACTTGGAATGCAAGCCTGACCTCAGGAACAGCGATCATGACTTTAATTTCCTGAAATCCTATTCATTCATGTCCCATATGCAGGGGATTCTACCATTTTTACACAGTCCTGCCTACCTGTGACTCCAGGACCAGCAAGAAACATTAGCTACCCCATAATCCGAGAATCTCCTCCGTTTGGGGCATCAGACTATTCAGTCCACACCATCTCTCTGAAGCGCATCCCACCAGACCTCTATCCCATAAGGCTGGATTTCCAATTGCTGATTCCTGTAACCGGCACATATTTGTTCAGAGGGAAGAAAATAACACAAACACACAGATAATGTGCAGACTGCAACAGACTGACACCCGAGGCTTGGATCGAAAACGGGTGCAACCAGTGAGCAGTGAACTAAGGACGAAAAAGGACCAGTCCCGTGTGAGGGAAGGGAATCACTGAGCAAAAATACCTCCGGAGTCACCAGCAAGTTTGCATATCCAATCAGATTTTCGATTATGCTGTCAATGCTGTGGTTAATCCCAACCAGCTGCCTGTTTCATAGCATCAATCATGGACTCATACAGCACGAAAAAAGGCCCGTCAGTCCAACTAGTCCATGTTGAAACTACTGCCAAACTAATCTAGTCGCATCTGCCAGCTCCTGTACCTGCTGAGGGGCGATAATGCCCTTGCAGTTCTTATATATTGTCAACTGCTTCTTTGGAGAGAGGAACTCCATGGTAACATGGAGATCATTATTTATAAAGCAGACTCTGTACACAATACTGGCTGAATACTGGCTCATCAAAACGCTACCATTGAGTAAGATACCATTTGCTCTTGTACTTTAATAATTTTCCATGATGGACCACATATCCGTTATAGTTAGAATACTTTCCTGCCCCTTTCGAATTCTGTTAGTGACTTGTAACCAAGGATATCTAGGACTTTTTCAACAACAGCCCTTCCCAACCTCTCACCATTTAATAAACGTAAATATGAATGATCGTATTTGTTCACATCTGAATCATTTTTATACCTTGTGCACAACTATTGCAGAAGAGATGATCCTTCTGATACCCCATAAGCCTTCCGTCCAGAGAAACAAATTCACTACTTTGCTCATTTTGTCCATTATCCGACTTTTAATGCATATGGTGTATATTCCACCCTTACCTACTCATGGACTCTAACATTTTCTACTCACCTGCATTCAACAATGTCAAACTTCGTCTGAAAATTCAGTAACTCCACTGTGGCTGGTTCTCCATTGTCAATGACACAACTGACAGAGTCCACAAACCTCCGTAGGTTTAGCAATGATAATTTCCATTTCCTGAGTCTAGGCCATATCTTTCAAATCATACCATTATTTTCTAAGTGTCTAATTGCCACATTCTTATAAAAGGTCCCAAAGATTATTTTTTTCCCAGCTGACATCAAGCTGTTTAGTTTTTTGTTTGTCCTCTCCGTCCTGTTTCAAATGTTTAGTTTTACAATTGTTGCTTTCCAGTCTGCTGGATCCTTTCTCATATGTAACCAGCTTTGAAAAATAATCAGTAATTCTTTCGTTAGCTCTGTTGCCAACTCCTCGATATTCTGGGTTGTAGCTCAGCAGAAGTAGCACCTTAACAACCTTCAATTCGACTAGATTTTCAAAAACATACTCTTCATTAATTCTAGTTTCGTGCAGTTCCTCAATTTCGCCAGTCGCGCTGTTCGCGAGTATATCTGGGAGTTTGCTTCTGTAGCTTCCTCAAGGACATAAACTCAATGTTTTCCTCTCAGCTGGCAGATGGCTTCTGACAGACAGTGAATATTTCGGAGGACTGCACATCGGAGATGATGAATATGTTAACAACGTCTGCCTGGAAAGTTCCAGAACTCATCCAGTTCACATCATGGTGAGCGTCAGCACATGTCTGTCCCTCGTGTGAGGCTAGAGGTTATACTGATGGAGGGAACGCAGCTCAGTGATCACCTCATTTTTGAAAGGTTCACACTTTATGTTTGGAATTGGTTCAGCTTAGAAAAATACTCCTGGAAATCCCAGGGGGGAAAATACAATGCCCAGCCCCTCGCCATGTACAGAGATTTCGTTCTGTGTCGTCTCGGCTCCATTTGGTTCCCTTAGAACCAAACACTCGATAAATGCAGTGTCCAGAGTGGGGTCACCAGACCGTTGGTCTCTCTGAATACATGCAGCAGCTGATAATACACACCGAAGAAAAACATCCACAGAACCTGCCCTTTCTGTCTAATGACAGGTGCAAGTCAAATTCCCACAGACATGGTGCATCCGTTCTATGTTGAAAATGTTTCTCTTCCTGGCTGAAAAAGCCGTTGCATCTCTGGACAGTCCCACAGTAACAGTTCCTCTCTCCAAAGAAGCAGTTGACAATATATAATAACGTTTCTCTGTATTTCAGCAACGATAAGGGCAGCACCAATATTGCCGCTGGAGTTGTCACCACACTCAGAGAAGAGTGATAGAGGGAATATAACTCACTTCAAACAGGGGCATATCTAGATTGAAGTGATGTTCAGGGATATGGGGAAAGGGGTTACGTTAGAAGAATGTCCCTTTTTATTTTCATTCTACTTCATCATCAACAGTTCGTCTGTTTGCATTTCATCTCTTTCTCTGTCTCTCTCTCTATTTCTTTTCTCTCTCTTGATGGACATTTCTCCATCGATTCAACTAACAACTCCCCCCCCCCACCCCACCCTCACTCATCCAGCTATCCCTGATATAAATAATATTATTTCTCAGTTGCTTTCAGTGTTGATGTAGGTTCACTAGACTTGAAACTTTATCTCTTTTCCTCCTGACAGACGCTGCCAAACTTACTGAGATTCTCCAATAACTTCAGACATTGGAGAATTTTGTTTCAGATCTCCATCATCCACAGTTCCTTGGTTTATTTCAACTTTAATGTTGCTGTTTCCCGGGCTTTCAGCATCACCAGCAAGGGCAGTATTTGTTGTTCATCAGTAACTGCCCTTGACTGTGAGGTCATTTGTCAAGACAATATGGAGCCAACCATGTGGTCGTGGGTTTGAAGGCACAATTACTTTCTTTACCAAAGGCTATCAGTGAAATAATGAAAGAAGTCCTGATGGTTTATTCTTTCCATTAGTAAAATGAGCTTTCACTCCAATTTTTGTCGTTCGAATTTAAGTTCTGTCATCGGCTGTGTTAGGATTTGAAACAATGCCTTTAAGGTCCCGTCCAGTGGCATTATTACTCTGGAATGGGGTCCCTCTTATAAAATTGCTGGAGAGGCAAGAGCAAGTATGTGTTCAAAATATTTGCAATTGGAGGAGCGGTCAGAAGAGAACTGGAGCCGTAAAATCTGAAGTTATCAAAGGGGCAGATGACAGCTAAATCAACAACCGCACTGAGGCAGAGGTGGAGACTGGGGATATTATAGAGCTGGGTGGAGGCAGGGTTGATGCCAGAGAGAATATAGAGAAACAGTTGAGAGTAAAAGGAATATTCAGGGGTCAGAAAGATTTTGCTCCTTCTTAGAGGTTTATGAGTGAGGAGTCTGAAATTGATGGAAATGAAGTGGAGTTTGTGACTGAAACTGAAGATAACAAATTATGCATTTGTTAAATATGAAAAAAGGAACTAGCAATAACCTTCAACATCGTTTATAGAATCGACAGAAAAAGCCTTACCAGGAACTCCAATAATAGCGAGAATGGTATAGTAACCTGCTTGATTAATTGCCAGTACGGCTTCTATCCGCAACTCTAACCATGTCCAATCCCGTGAAAGATAATAAAGACCATCGGATAAACTCCTGTCAATTGTTGGAACATTCCAGTCTAATGCATTCAGAATCTGATCCATTGTTGAAACATTCCAGTCTATTGTTCTAAGATTCCCTTCCTCTCCGTCTCTGTCGCTGCAGATTCCAATCGTCTTGATGATGATGATGCTGCTGCTGACACAATGGGATAACAGATTGAAGGAAGCCCCTTTTTAATAGAAGATGAAACCCTTCAGTGACACCGTTAGGATCAATGGAGACTGACATCAATCACAATAACTGTACAAACAGCTCCGGTTAACCCCTTTCAAAACAACCCTGACCTATCACAATACTACTTGGTCTGGGTGGGCTGTTGACATCGCTGACTATTAGGTGAATTGTACATCTCCAATTATAAAGTTAGAGGAGAGGGAGAGAGACAATGCTTTATTTTCACTAGCTCGATAATTCTCCTGTGTTTTGGCAGGGTAGGAATTGCTTGGGCTCTCGAGGCCATCTGTGTCTGATCACCAGGTCTGCTGCATCCGTTGTTTTTTTTTATTTATGTTTAACTTTGACAATTATCTTACCATCATTTCACAGCTTAGGTGGAGTTAGGCATTTTTCAGAGGTTCCTACAGTGCCATAGACGGTGTAGATACAGTGCATTCCTTGTGGCTATTGCAGCCACGGCCTGATCCTGTGGAGTGATGGACAAACTCTCCCAGAACCAGTACTCTTAGATTTACCTTTCCCCAGTTATTGCTGGGGCCACAGAAGGGCTGGAAGGCAGGAAATCTCTCCTGGCTGCTACACCCTCTCTTTGAGATTTCTATCAGAATTGTCTTTTGTGGTTCTTTCTTCCTGGTTTGAAAAACTGCGTGTCAGATAATCTGTTTCCTGAATTTGTTTATTGACAAGTGCGTGTTTCTCGGATGTTACCATATTAGAGTAGTTACTGTTTAGTAATTAAATGAAGTATTACTCTGTTAAGTTTTCCAATAAATTAACTTAAGAAAATTCTCCCTGATTTTAAGAGAGAAAATGTTGAAAAATGTCAGCAGGTCTGGTAGCATCTGTCAGGAGAGAAAATAGATCATGTTTCAAGCCTAAATGACCCTTGTTCAATGCCAGCTTTGACAAAGGGTTAGTTAGACTCGAAATGTCAGCTCTTTTCTCTCCTTACAGATGCTGGCAGATCTGCTGAAATTTTCCAGCATTTTCTCTTCTGGTTTCAGTTTCCAGCATCCGCAGTAATTTGTTTTTTTCCGCTTGTTTTTGATGTATTTTGTCTTCAGTGTTTGAATAAATCGTGTTTTGCTTAATGTCGGATATTTTGACGAAGCGAATTACTTCTGAAACACAGCACCTCACAATTACGTTTAAAATAAGAATATGTTCAGGTCAATGCTACCTTCGTCATGCATTGTGAGGGGGTTCTGCTGGGTCCATAGCAAAAAGGACAGAAATGATGTTTTCTTTGGATAATTATGTAATGGACAACATGGTGCAGAAGTACGGGGTTTGAAAACAGAATACACCGAGCTGGAGGACTAACAGCTCATTCAGAAATTATATCGGATACATAATCCACCTCATATATCCAGCCCAGACACGTATAAGATCAGATGACATATCTGTTAATCACGGAGCACCATACAGACCAGTCTCAGTACAACTCAGCTAACTGTCCAGGATGGAGCACTGTGCATACCAGGCTCCATACAACCCAGCAATCTATCCAGGATGGAATACTGTGCAACTGTCACTAATACACTAGCTATTAGTCCAACACGGGGAGTAGTACATACCATGCCATTGCGTTGATTCAGAAAACTGGTCGAAATGTTCTGTCCAGCATGGGGTTCACTAAAGTCCACATAATATTCAGAACAAGTTGTCCCCTTCAGCTCTTGTAGCAGTCTGTGTCCATGTGCAACAATACCTGGACAACTTTCAATATCGTGCTCTTAACGTCTGGATAACATTCATATAGCAAAACTGTACCATACCTCAGTAAAAGGAGGAGCTCAATCCGCACCTCAGTTTGGGTTCACAAAAATATGGGGAAGTCATTCAGCCCATCACACTATTGGACAAGACGAAGGATAGCTCATTCAGACCCTCTTGCCAATTACACAGGAAGTGAATGAGTCTGCTCACTCCCACACGTCACTTACACGGGATCAGAAAGAGACCATTTCGGACCCCACCACCAGGGATATATTTCCCTCCCCTCCCCTATCAGCGTTCCGCAAAGACCACTCCCTTCGTGACTCCCTCGTCAGGTCCACACCCCCCACCAACCCAACCTGCACCTTCCACTGCAACCGCAGGAAATGTAAAACTTGCGCCCACACCTCCTCCCTTACGTCTCTCCAAGGCCCCAAGGGATCCTTCCATATCCACCACAAATTCACCTGCACCTCCACACACATCATCTATTACATCCGCTGCACCCGATGTGGCCTCCTCTATATTGGGGAGACGGGCCGCCTACTTGCGGAACGCTTCAGGGAACACCTCTGGGACGCCCGGACCAACCAACCCAACCACCCCGTGGCTCAACACTTTAACTCTCCCTCCCACTTCACTGAGGACATGCAGGTCCTTGGACTCCTCCATCGGCAGAACACAACAACACGACGGTTGGAGTAAGAGTGCCTCATCTTCCGCCTGGGAATCCTCCAACCACAAGGGATGAACTCAGATCTCTCCCTTTCCTCATTTCCCCTCCCCCCACCTTGTCTCAGTCGATTCCCTCGAACTCAGCACCGCCCTCCTAACCAGCAATCTTCTTCCTGAACTCTGCGCCCCCACCCCACTCCAGCCTATCACCCTCACCTTGACCTCCTTCTACCTATCACATCTCCATCGCCCCTCCCCAAGTCCCTCCTCCCTACCTTTTATCTTAGTCTGCCTGGCACCCTCTCCTCATTCCTGATGAAGGGCTCCGGCCCGAAACGTCGAATTTCCTGTTCCTTGGATGCTGCCTGACCTGCTGTGCTTTAACCAGCAACACATTTTCAGCTCATGGTACCGACATGCCGGGGTTTAGTCTGGCGAAACCCATTTGCACTGTCTGGGTGACAAAGAGATTATTATTTATAAAGCAGACCAAATCTGTACACAATTCACCAAATACTCTGTCAACAAAACACTACCATTGGGAAAGATATACTAACTCTGGTTCTTCAGTAATTTTGCATGAAAAACCACATATCGTTTACATTCTGCCCCGTAAGAGTTCTATTTGTGACTTATGACCAAGGACATCCAGGTCTTTTTCAACAATAGCATTTCCTAATCTCTCACCATTTAATAAACATAAATGCGAATTATGATAATTGTTGTTCCCATCTGAATTATTTTTATACCTTGTGAGCAGCTACTGTCCAAACAGTGATCCATCTTATACCCAGAAAGCCTTCAGTCTAGAGGAAAAGAAAACATTACTCTTCTCGCAACTCCATTATCAAATTTTTAATCCATAGTATATATTCCACCCCGACCTACCGATGGACACTAACATTCCCCAATCACCCTAACTCATTCATGTCAAACGTCTGCTGAAAGTTGAAATACTCCACTCCCAGGGGTTCTCAATTGTTTATGTCACAGCGGACAATCTCCACAAACCCCAGCAGGTTTATCAAAGATCATTTCCCTTTCCTGAATCTAGGCTGTCTCCACCAAATCATATCATTATTCTCCAAGCGTTAAATGGTCATGTTCCTTATGAAAGGTTACAATGATGTTCTTTCGTCACAACTGACAATATCCAGTTTTCTGTTTGCCCTCTCCGTCCTGTTCTAAATATTTAGTTTCACAATAGCAGTTTACCAGTCTGTAGGATCCTTTCCAGAATCCAAGCAGCTTTGAAGAATAATCAACAATACTTTTATTATCTCTGTTGCCACCTTCGCAATACTCTTGCCCGTATGTCATCAGATGCATCACCCGACAAACTTTCAGTTAAATGAGATTTTCAAAGAAATACTTTTTAGTAAATTCTAATTTTCTGTAGTTCACCTTTTACTTTAGCCACTCTGCTTCCAAGTTTGTTTATGTACCTTCTTCTGTGGAGACAGAACTAATGTATTCCTCTCAGTGGGCAAATGGCTTCTGTTAGCTAGTGATTCATCAGAGGATTGCACTCAGTAGATGCTGGGTAAGTCACACACTCCTGCCTGGAAAGTTCCAGAATCAGTCCAGTTCTCTTAATGGTGAGCGTCAGCACAGTCCTGTCCCTGGTGTGAGGCTGCAGATTATACTGAAGGAGGGGGCACAGGGCAGTGAGCACATCATATTTTAAACAAACTGGTTTCACACTTTACACTTGGAATGAGTCCAACTTAGAAAAATGTTTCTGAAAATCCCAGGAAGGATAGTGTAGTGCCTTGCTCCTCCCTGTTGACAGAGATTCTCTTCTGTATAGTCTCAGCTCCATTTGTTTACTGTGGACCCAGACACTCGGTAAATGCAATGTCCAGAGTGGGGCCAACAGACCCTCGGTCTCCCTGAAGGAACCCAGCAGCTAACAACACATACCTGAGAAAAGCATCCACAGAAACTCCACTGACTTTCAAAAGACAGGACAAAGGAAATTCCCCACACCCATGGTGCACCCATTCAGTGCTGAAAATATCTTCACCTCCTCAGATTCTCTTCCTGCCTGAAAACGCCGTTGTATCTCTGCACTGTCCCACAGTTACAGTTCCTCTCTCCAAAGAAGCAGTTGACAGCTGAACGTTTCTCTCTATCTCAGCAACAATAAGGACAACACCAGTATTGCTGATGGAGTTGATCATCACACTCAGAGAAAAGAGTCAGTAGGAACATAACTCACTATAAACTGACATATACCTAAATCGACGTGATATTCAAGAATATGGGAAAAGGGAAATGTAAGAATAACTTGCCATTTTACTTTCTTTTCAGTTCATCATCAGCAATGCCTTTCCTCGCTTTTCAGTTTTTCTCTCTCTTTCTGACCATTTCTCTATCCATTCATTTCAAACCTTGCCCCCAACTTTCCTCCAACTCAATCATCCCTTATACCTAGGATTGGCTCAGTGTGGGGCGCACTGCTGGTATGGTGGAGTAGCAGAAAGCATAAGGGACTGTCAAATAATACAGAAGGTAAAAGATAGACTGAAGAGTTGGGCAGAAAAGTGACAGATGGAGTTCAGTCCAGACAAATATCAGATGATGCATTTAAGCAAGACTAATTCTAGATCGAATCATAAAATGAACAGAAGAGCCTTGGGAAAAGAGAGATGGGCAGAGAGATCTGGGAGTACATGTTCATTGTACGGTGAAGGTTGTTGCACAGGTGGATAGAGTGGTCAAGAACGAATATAATATGCTTGCCTTCATTCGATGGTGTATTGAATATACGAGCTGGCAAGTCATTTTAAAATTGTAAAAGATATTGGTTCGGCCGCATTTAGAATATTGTGTGCAGTTCTGGTCGCCACATGACCAAAAGGATGTGGAGGCTTTGGAGAGGGTGCAGAGAAGCTTTACGAGGATGTTGCCTGGTATGAAAGGTGTGAGCTATGAAGAGATGTTGAGAAAGTTAGGATTATTTTCCTTGGAAAAAAAAGGAGTTTAAGGTTCGCAAATTCATAAAGGGTATAGGCAGGATGAAGAGAGACAGGCTTTTTCCCAGGGTGAAGGCTTCAATAACAAGAGGTCACACTTTCAAGGTGAGAGGTGGAAAGTTTAATGGGGACACACGCGGCAAGTACTTCACGCAGAGGGTGGTTGGCGTTGGAACGTGTTGCAATCAGAGGTGGTAGAGGCAAGCACGGTAGATTCATTTAAGGTGTGACTGCACAGTTGCATGAGTAAGTGGGGAGCAGAGGGATGCAGATGCTTAGGAATTGACCGACAGGTTTAGACAGTGCATTTGAATCGGCTCAGCCTTGGAGGGCCGAAGGGCCTGTTCCTGGGCGGTACAATTTCTTTGTTCTTTGCACTTTTTTAAATAAATAATATTATTTTCCAGCTGCTTTCCGTTGGAAGCAGGGTCACTCGACTGGAAACGTTATCTGTGTTTCTCCTCACAGAGGCTGCCATAACTTTTGAGATTCTCCAACAGTTTCAGACGTTGGAGAATTTTATTTCAGATCTCCAGCATCCATAGTTTCTTGGTTTATTTCACCTTTAATGCTGTTGTTTCACGGGATGTCAGCATCAATGGCAAGGGCAGCATTTGTTGCTGATCACTAATTGCCTTTGACTGTGAGGTAATTTGTCAAGACAATATGGAGCCAAATACATTGTTGTGAGTCTGAAGACACACTTAGTCCAGACTGGGCAATAATGTTCAGTTTCTTTACCAAAGGCTATCAGTGAAAAATAAAAATAAATCCTAATAGTTTATGTTTTCCATGACTGAAATTAGGTTTCATTCCAAATTGTGTCATTCGAGTTTAAGCTCTGTTATCGGCTGTGTTAGGATTTTAAACAGTGCCTTTGGAGTCATAGCCTGTGCCTCTGAATTACCCGTCCAGTTACATTATCACTCTGATATAGAGTCCTTATTCATTAGTCCATATTCCCTATTCCATTATCCCTGCCACAGAGAGATGGCAGGGGAGTCAGTGTCAGTACAAACAAACAAAAGGATTTTGTGACAAAAGAGAAAGGGAAATGGAGAAAAGAATTCATGTAAGATCACAGGTTTCAGAATGCTGAAATGAAGTTATATCGACAGCATCCTGCAACATGAGCCAGTATTCGGAGGAATGATGGATAAAGGGGATGCTAGTTTCTTTTCAAATGCTGGAAATATTGTCTGAGCATTTTTTCAGAAGCTTTGTAACTGCGATTGAGGTCAGCAGAGTCTTCCACTCACTGGGCTGAAACTAACAATAATTTGTCTCAGTGCCATTTTCATTGACTGTGACAAAGGGATTGTCAGTACAAAGCCGAGCTAGTTTCCTGGTGCTATCTTTTCGGACTCACCTCATTAAAACCTACCCCACCCCATGGTTTCCCTCATTCAATATCAGTGCGATTCTCGCACCCATCGTGGTCCCTGATAGTCCTGGATATTCCGTGATCCCTGGCACTTGTGCCATCTTGAAAAGACCAATGGGCACACGGTTGAGTTTTCTCAGTTTGGAGCTGCCCAGCACATTTTACCCTGAGCATGGCAGATAAGGAGCAATTTCACCACGGTTTGTCGACCCGGGCACGGAGGTCCTGGTGGATTAGCTAGTACAGAGAAAGACCATTCTCTTCCCAGAGTGGGCCACACCACCAGACCCACCGAGCATGGTCTGAATTCACCACACAGCTCAGTAAAGTATCTGTGATCTGATGAAATGTCCAGCAATACAGGATAAACATCAATAACATTCCCCGCTCTATCAAGATTAGGGTCACTGTATTCTCTCTGCTCCCTCACCCTCACTGTATATCTGTTATAGCACCTACCCCCAAACTGTTGTGCAGCACAAGTCTTCAGTCTTATTGCAGGAATGGTGTCTGGGCCCATTGCCTTTGTCGTATCTACTGTGTTCAGCTGTTTCTTCATGTCACGTGCAGCGAATAGCATTGGTTGAAGACTGGCATCTGTGATTCTGTGGGCGTCATGGCGAGGGTGACGTGGATCACCCACTCAACACTTCTGGCTGACGATAGTGCAGATACTGCATCCTTGTCTTTTACACTGATGTACAGGGCAGTTCTGTTCTGTAGTATGGGGATATTTGTGGAGTTGTCTCCTCCAGTGAGTTGTTTTATAGTCCATCAATACTTATGTCTAGATGATGCAGGACGGCAGATCTTATATTCGATCTGCTTGTATCGGGATCATTTCATCCTCTACATTAGATGTTAGTTCTGCTGTTTAGAATGTAACCAGTCAAGTGAGGTAGTTTTAATGGGTTGTCATCAGGTTTAGGTACACATGGTTCTGACTCTGGCATGTTCACCCACACTCGTCACTGAACCATCACTCGGCTTGATAGTTATGGTAGACTGAGGGATTATCGCAGTGAAAATGTTACAAATTATGTTTGATTACAATTCTGCTGCTGCTGCTGCTGAGATCTAGAGCACCATATGAATGCCCAGTTTGAGCTGCAATATATGTAATTCAATTCTACTGACTGTCCTCCAGTTCACACCAAGACCCATTCACTCATCACCCTTGTAATCAGTGACCTAACCTGTTTTATGATTTGGTAAGACTTCCATTTTCATAATATCATTCTGTTAGGGTCTCTCCCTAGTGTCACACCTCCAATTTGTTAGATTACTCAAACACTTTAACATATTCATCTGAATCTTTTCCATTCCCATAATACTATCATCTGTGTTTGATGTGAATGTGTTTCCCTCTGGTTTTGTCCCTGACCATGAGGAAGAGTGTGGTAGTGTCAGTGATGCAAGCATTATATAGTTTCAGAGCCAATGGATTTGTGCACGTGGTGTGATCGTTTACTTCCGGGTGTATGGTGCTCCATGTTGGACAGGCCTTTGAAGAATCTGTGGAACTTGATCAAAATCAGAAATTGCTGAAGAAACTTAGCAGGTGTGGCAGCATTTTCTTGAGTGAAAGTAGAGTTGATTTTTCATGAACAGTGAACCTTCTACAAAGCTCCCGCAGTTTCTCCAGCAATATTTGTATCTTTATTTCCAGTGTCCATAGTTATTTGTTTAATTGAAAGTTTGTGCTGTGCCTATTCAATTCTGGCGAAAGTCAACAGGTGTGGCAGCATCTATAGAGCCAACGAAACAGAGTTAGCGTTTCAGGTCAAGTGTGACACGTCTTCAGAACTGAAAAGAATTTTAAAATTGGCTTTTTAATACCTTGACAGAGTTGGGGTATGTGTGACGGGGGGAAAGAGGATGTGGTAGAAGATAAATGGGCTTTTAAAAGTTGTGAACGAGACGATGTTGTGAAACGGCTTTAAATTATGATGTAATGGATGAAAGCGGATTTCTCTATTAGGTGCAAGATAAGGAAGACACAACCAACAAGGTCATGGGAAAACCAGGAGGGAAAAATGGAAAATGAAAAATGGAGAACAGCCATAATGGGATCAGGCTGTGAAGTTATGAAATTGTATATTAACTCCTACAGGCTGTAACACACAAAAGTGTAAAGTGGGGTGTTAGTCAAGCTTGGGTTGTGCTTCATTTCAACATTGCAGCAGCCCAGGACTGAAATGTTAGTATGAGAGCAAGGGAGGTTCTTGAAATGGGAAACAACGAGAGAGTTAGAGTTATTCCTACAGACAGAGTGGAAATATTCCTCAGTGCAGTCTCTGTTCGGTTCCCCTCAGTGTAAAGGAGACTCATTGTGAGCAGCAATGACAGGAGACCGGATTGAAAGAGTACAAGTGAAATGCTGCTTCACCTGGGAGATGTGATTGTGACCTTGGACACTGAGGAGGGAAGAGGTGAATGGGCAAGTGTTTCAGCTTCTGCATTTGCATGGGAAGGTGCCATGGAAGAGTGGGGCAGTATTCGGGGTGATGGAGCGTTCCCGTGTGAAATGCTGACAGTGGAGGGGAGGGGAAGATGTATTTGATGGTGCTGTCCTGTTGGAGGAGGTGAAACTGTCGGAAGTTGATTACGTGAATGTGGATTCTAGTGCAGTGGGAAGTGAGGACACGGTGAGGTCTATCGTTGATCTGGGAAGAAGGGTCTGGGAGAAGCGCGGGAAATGTGACAGTGACAGCTGAAGGCACTGACCACTGCAGTTGGGGGATTTCTGGTTTGAGGGAAAAGGAGGTCACGTCAGCGGCAGAACACTGGAATGTGGCATCATCAACCAGAAACAACAGAGATGGAGAAACTGGGAGAATGGAGTCAGTCTCCACTGATCATGTGTTCATCCACATGTAGAATTTCCTTCTGAATAAATAAAACGAACCAGGCATTTAAATTGAGGATTTCTGTCCCTCATCTGGTCAGAAGCAGAATTTGGAAATAGACCCAAAGGAAGGACAGTGGTTTTGTTTTTAAAATGTACTCGATAAGAAGATTATCCAAAAGCTGTTAAGGATACTATTCAATCACAAATTGATGAGCAGTAGTGTAGGCCCTGATTTTGGAATTTTATTTCAGGGACCATAAACAGATGATAGGCATGAATTTCAACAGTGCTTCCAGAATTTACCCCATAAACGTCTGCCACTGCTGCTCTATCCTCTTCCCTTCTCATCACTCCTTCCTGATTTCAGGTTCCCTCTCTCCAATTAGAGAACATATTCTCTCACATTATAGGAAAGGGGCGAAAATTCATTATGTAGTAAATTGGCAAGAAATATAAAAGCAAGCACTCCGAGCTTTTCCGTGTATATGAAAAAAGATGTTCAAGATCAGTGTGTGACGTTTCGGAGAAAGAAAGTCAGGAATGTATATTGAGGACGTTTGGAGGTTGTGAATGGGGAACTGGCTATTGGGAACAGGCAGGTAATTTACACCAGTATTTTACACCATTTCTCACAAGGGAAGGTGCTGTAAAGATTTCAATGATATAAACAAAATGATAATAGGAGGGATGTTCTTGAACTGTCTCTAACAAAAGGAAGAATGTGTTTAACAAACAGATAAGGCTAAGGGTAGCCAGGTCAGCAGTAAACCATTGCTGATTTTAAAAGCAGCACATACAGAGTGACTGGTGGCACCGTGTGAAATATTCCATAACTCTCTGGATTACAGGGGTGTTCCAGTGAAACTGGAGACCCCTTAATGTGGCGTCTGTCTTCAAGAAAGGAACGAGACAGAAAGCTGGAACCATTTAGCCTCACCATTATTCTGGGAATCTGCGATTCTGTTTGGACAGAAGGAATTGCAGGGCATTTAGAAAAGCTTCACACAGAGTCAGCATGGTTTTGTGAAAGGAGATCTATATTTTGTCTGAAAAATCATGCAATTTATATTCTGGAGATCCCTGAGAATGTAACAACCAGACGTGATAAAGGGGGACTAGTATACATGAGGCTTTCCAGAGATTTTCCACGAGGTATCAGAAAATAAAGGTTCGTACACAAGACAGAATCTCATAGTATAGTAGATACTGTATTAGCATAGGATGAAGGTTGGTTATCACATAGAAGTCGGAGAGTCAGCATTAATCGATCTTTATGTCAAAGATGTATCTACTGGATTACCACAGTGATCATTCCAACGGCTTCAGTTATTGACAATCTATCCTCGTAGCCTGGTGGAGAGAGCTGAGTGCAATATAGATCCGAATTTGGGGATGACACTAATAAACAAAAGGCAGGCTGTTATTTAACGAAGAGGACTCCCAAATTAAAGAGCAGTACATAGGGATTGGAGTGTTCCTGTGTATGAACCATAATGTCAGCATGCTGACGCAGCAAGTAAATAGTTTAGTTCATTAGGGAGGTTCCTGGGATGAAAGGGTTCAATTATTGAGTACATCAAAAATGGTGAGGCGTTTATTCATTGTGGTTGAAATGAATGAGAATGATGTTACTCAAACGTACCAGATACAGAGGGGGCTTGACAAGGTAGATGTTGAGAATGTGGTTCCACAGCTGGGCAGAGTCTCGAACTCGGGGGCATAGATACAGAATGAGGGATATTGATTTCAATCTGGGATGTAATTAACCGCCTTCTTTCAGAAGGTAGTGAATATCCAGAATTTGCTAACGCAGAGAATTGTGGAGATTGGCATACTGAATCCAGATAGCCAAATCTCCCTGTATCCCACACTTTCTGACTTATGAATGAGCCTACTATGGGTAACCCTATGAAATGCCTTACTGAAGTCCATATACACCACACCTGCTGCTCGACCTGTCTTGACCCTTCTTGAAGAACCCAATAAGATTTGTGAGACATGACCTGCTACTCACAAAGCCATGCTGACTGCCTTTAATCACACTATGCTTTGCCAAATATTCTCAAATCCTATCCCTCAGAATTCTTTCCAAAACTTTGCTCACCACAGTCGAAAGACTGACTGATCTGTAATTGCCAGGGATTTCCTTATTACCCTTCTTGAAAAGCGGAACAACATTTGCCTCCTTCCAATCCTCCGTTACGACTCCTGTGGAGAATGAGGTGTCAAATATCCTCACCAGCGACTTAACAACCTCATTCCTCGCTTCCCGGAGAAGTCTAGGATAAATCGGCTCTGAACCTGGGGACTTATCAATCTTAATGTTTTCCAAAATTTCTAGCACATCAATTTCATCAATCTTGATCTGCTCAAGACTATATCCCAGCTCCTCGAAGTTTTCATTTATAACAAGTTTCCTTTCCTTGGTGAAAACCTAAGCAATAAACTCATTTAGGGCTTCCCCTATCTGCTCATATCCAGGCACAAGTTCCCTACGCTATCCCTGAATGATCCCTACCTTCTCCCTTATCATTCTCTTATCCTCACGTACGAGTAAAATGCATTTGGGTCTCCCTAATCCTTCTTGCCAAGTCTTTTTCATGGCCCCTCCTGGCTCTCCTCAGTCCAATTCTGAGCTCCTTTCTAGCAAGCCTGTTATCTTCTAAAGCTGTGCTACACCCTTGCTGCCTTCTTCCTTTTCATGACAAGTCCCTCTGTTCTCGTCATCCAAGGTTCCTTAATCTTACCTCTTCTTACCTGTCTCAGAGGAACAAATGTGTACATCATTCGCAACAACTGCACCTTAAATAGTCTCCACATATCTGCTGTGCTCTTTCTCTGGAACAATTATTCCCAGTCTGTACTTCCCAACTCCTATCTGACAGCGTCATATTTTCCTTTTTCTCAATTAAATATCTTCCCTCGGTAACTGTTCCTTTCACTCTCCAAGGCTATGCTAAATGTGAGGCAGTTGTGATCACTCTCACCAAAGTGTTCTCCCACCGCGAAATCTGACACCTGTCCTGGCTCGTTGCCGAGCACCAAATCCAATATGGCCCCTCCCCTCGTCGATGTGTCTACATACTGAGGAAGGAAACCCTCCTGAACACACCTGACAAACACGGATCATCCAAACCATCTACACTTAGGAGGTCCCAGTCGATTTTGGGAAAGTTGAAATCACCCATAACAATAACCCTGCTACTTTAGTATTTTTCCAGAATCTGGTCACCTATGAGATCTTCACTCTCTCTGCTGCTCTTAGCTGGTCTGTAAAAAATCCTCAATGCTATAGCTGTTCCCTTGCTGTTCCTAACTTGCACAAATACTGACTCAGTTGACAAACCTTCCTCAACCACCTTCGTTTCTGTAGCTGTGATGCACTCTCTGATTAGCAATGCTGCATGCCTCCTCTTTTTCCAACCTCCTTGTTCTTTCTAAATGTTCTAAACCCTGGAAAATCAAGAAACCATCCCTACCCCAGTGAAACCCACGTCTCTGTTATGGCCACAACATCACAGCCCCAAGTACTGATCCATGCTCTAAGTTTGTCACCCTTATTTCGGGCTCTCCTTGCATTAAAGCAGAGACATTTTAACCGATCCCTTTGTTTCGTCGCGTGAGAAACCTTCCTGATAGATTCAATATATCCTGTCCCTGTCTCATCTGAAACTGACCCCTTCTCAGACATGTGGCTCTGATTTCCCCCCACCACCCTTCCTGCCAAACTAGATTAAATTCTTCCGAATCACATGAGCAAATCTCCCACCCAGGCCATTTGTGCCCCTCCAGTTCGGGTGCAGGTTTCACCATCCCCAGAAGGTATCCCAATGGTCAAAGTACCTGAAGTCCTTCCTCCTGTAGCAGCCCCACAACCACATGTTAAGCTGCATTCGCTGACTGTTCCTCATCTCACTATCTCGTGGCACCGTTAGCAATCCTGAGGCCACTACTCAATTTCTCCTGTTCTTCAGTTTCCAACCTTACTCTCTTTCGTCACTTTTCAGATCATCAATCCCTTTCCTCGTCCACTTAAAAACATCCCAGAATTTCTTCGATCGTCCCTCGCACCTCTTGGCAAATGGTGCAGTGTGGGGGGATGTGCAACATGGGGAAAGGCTGACAGTTGTACAAAATGACAATGCTCCAGAACATTCGACAAAATGAAATGATAATCCAGAAAACACTTTACAAAACTAACAGTGATGGAATAAATTTCCAAAAGACCACGGGGCTTCTCAGTCATTAGAGACAGTCGACTCATGGTGGTTTATCCTGACAGTCATCACACCTCGGGTGATGGGGTGAGGTTGAGAGAGCGTCCCCTTCATGGTAACCTCTGACAGTGTGGGGAACCGAACATGCGCTGTTGGCTTCCCTCTGCATCAAAATCCAGCTGTCCAGCCAACTGAGTGGGAGATGGTGTAACTGTTATAGACAGAAACAGGCACAATCAAAGGAAAGAAACTTTCATCAAAAGTAAAATGGTAAAATTCAGGTATCGGTCAAGATAATGGCTGAGGATAAAAGCGTTCTCTGCTATAAATTGTATTTTATAATGTGACAAAATGTTTAGAAGCTGGCTTTGGCTGAATTCAATAAGGGTGAGACAAGCGAAGTAACCAGAATTACTAATTGCAATATGCTATCAGTAACCATAAATAAGTGTATATTTTTATTGGTTTGTGTAAAACGTGCTTACCATTGCATAGAAGTATAATGCTGATGGAATATATTGCTCACAGATTACGTTCGCATGGGAAATGCTCTCGAACAGGCGCTCGAAGAAAACTGGGGTAAAAGTGCCAGAGTGTCATCTGGATCAGCCACGATCTTATTAAATGCTGGAAGATGTTTGAAGGGCTGAATGACCTCAAGATGAAATTAAATTGATTATGATTCAGAAAACGTACATCTCTACTCCTTCCCATTATTTGTAACTTACTGGGGCACTGACATTTTCCTGAAAATTGGAATTATTTGGAACATTTTCTGGAACATTTTATAATCAGCATTCTCCACAACATTCTATCACCATGTGTGGGTGTTGAAAATGCGAGAGCGACAGAGAGAGAGAGAGAGAGACGGGGAAGGTTGTCTCAGAAACGCTGAGACAAGCCAGGAAATAGGAATCCTGCGCTAACCGCCTAAGCGCCACATATGAACAACTCCGGTTCCTACACAAATGCCGAAAGAATCAAATCCTCCCACAATGTGTCAGGTACAGACCACCAGTCAATAATCCACAAGCCAGGGAAACAGCCAAGCAGAACGGACTCAGGATGATCCAGGTAATGATCACAGACGCTCACAACCGACTGCACAAATACAAGCAAGAAATTGCGCGCCAAAAGTCGTTAATTTCAAAGACCGCTAATCATGAATGGACACGGACCATAGAACAGGCTGCCACTATAGGACAGAACAGGACAACACATCGCAAAAAAACGGCACTGAAAGAAAAACTGGCCAAACTAACACACAAAAAAGAGGACACTACAACACACACCTGGGTTAAAAACCTCTCCCACAGACAGCTCACAGACACGGAAAGAACTATACTGACCAAGGGACTCAACTACAACCACAGGGACGCCAAGACAGCAGACTTCCTAGCAGCACTAGAATGCACACTCAGAAAAATTGGACTGACTGAAGAGACACAACAAACAGTGAGACAAACGGTCGTACCTATGATGATAAGAAAAAGACAAACACATAACCTCAACACCAAGGAGAGGGAAGCACTGAAAGCACTAAGAAACGATAAGAACATAATCATACTACCAGCAGATAAAGGCAGAATGACTGTCATCCTAGATAAATCAGATTACATCAAAAAAGCACAAGACCTACTAGCAGACACTAACACCTACCAAATGAAGGATTCCGACCCCACACCACAACTCACCAATAGAATAAATAACACACTAAGGAATCTACAAAAAAACGGACAGATAACCAAAGCGGACCTACGAAGAATGAAACCGGAAAGCAACAACACGCCCAGATTTTATGGGCTACCCAAAGTACACAAACTAGACATTCCACTCAGACCCATAGTATCACTACCAGGGACACCAGCATACAAACTGGCCAAAGAACTACAACAGAAACTGAAAAACCTGGTCAGCGGATCCAAACACTCCATACAATCAACACAGGAATTCTTGGACGCCATCAAGAATACACACATAGACAAAGAAGAAACCATGATCTCATTCGACGTGACGGCACTGTTCACTTCGATTGACAAAACCCTAGCCAGAGAAACAATAGCCAACCTACTGGACATACAGAACAAAAAACAGGAGGCGGAACCTATCAACAAAGACGGCATACTTAAACTACTGGACTTGTGCTTCACTACACACTTTACATTCAACAATCAGATATGCGAACAAATCAACGGAACACCCATGGGATCACCAATCTCGGGACTCATAGCAGAGGCAGTTATGCAAAGGTTAGAACAAACAGCCCTACCACAAATTCAACCCAAACTCTGGGTCAGATATGTTGATGACACGTTCGTTATCATCAAAAACACGGAAATAGAAAAAACACACCGGATCATCAACGCCACACTCACAGGAATCCGATTCACGACAGAAGTAGAAAAGGATAGCCAACTCCCATTCCTAGACGTGATAGTACAGAGAACACCGAACGGAGAATTCACCACAAGGGTACACAGGAAAACAACACACACAGACCAAGTCCTAAACTATGAAATTACCACCCCAACACACACAAACGAAACTGCATCAGGACACTATTCAAAAGAGCTACAACACACTGCTGCACACCAGACCTGCGAAAAGACGAAGAGGAACACCTATACAAGGTATTCGCCAAAAACGGATACCCGCACAACTTTATCAACAGATGTCTAAGAGATAGACCACGGAACGAGGACATGCCACAACCAAAAGGATTAGCCACACTACCATACATCAGGAGCGTTTCAGAACTGACAGCCAGACTACTGCGACCCTTAGGACTCATAACGGCACACAAACCAACAGCCACGCTCAGACAACAATTTACTAGAACAAAGGAGCCGATACCCAACATGAGCAAAACTAATGTAGTTTATAAAATACCATGCACAAAACACTATATAGAACAAACAGGTAGACAGCTAACTATCCGCATACATGAACACCAACTAGCCACGAAACGACACGACCAGCTATCCCTAGTAGCCACAAACTCAGACAACAAGCAACATGAATTCGACTGGGAAAACACTACTATCATAGGGCAAGCCAGACAGAGAACAACCAGGGAATTCCTAGAGGCATGGCATTCATCCACAAACTCCATCAACAAACACATCGACCTGGACCCAATATACCAACCACTACAGCGGACAGCTGAAACTGACACCGGAAGCGGCAAGGACAGACCACTATAAATACCGGAAGAAACATCAAAGAAGCGCTTCTCAGGTGGCTCCACAGCACTGATGATGTCTCCTAGCCAGGGGACGAAACGTTTGCAACTAAAACTTCCAGCTCGGCGAACAGAACGACTACTTAAACGCATGTCACATGCTTTTGACGTTTCAACTCTGGGAAAAACAGTTTGACTGTCAACCCTATTTACCTATCTCCTGATTCTATAGACTTGCATCAATTCTTCCTCCATTCTCCGCACTCCACAAAAAAGCATCCTGAGTTTTTCTCACGTCTCCAAATCCAGGAAGCATCCTGGTAAACGCCATCTGTACCCTCTCCAAAACCTCCATAACCTTCCTGTAATGTGGCGAATAGAAGTGAGTACAATACTTTAAGTATGCCTTAACCAAAGACTAATGAAGTTGCAACATGCCGTCCTGACTCTTGTAACCAGTTCCCTGACCAATAAAGGCAAGCATGCCATTTGCCTTCCTTACCACCGTATCTACTTGCATGGTCACTTTCAGGAAGCCATGGTTTTGAATGCCAAGAGCCCTTTGAACAACAAAGCTGTTCAGGGTCCTGCCGTTACCTACTTTTCCTTAATATTTGAGCTCCCAAAGTGAAACACCTCACAGTTGTATGGATTAAGTTTTGCCTTTAATTTCTCTGCCCATATCTGCAATTTATCTTTTTCCTGCTGCATTCTTTGACAACCCTCTACATTATCCACAGCTGCACTGAACTTTGTATCGTCTGCAAACTTATTAACTCACCAAATTAGATTTTAATCCATGTCACTTACATATATTGGTCCCGCAAACAGAAGGATTCCAGTGCAGATCCCTGTGGGAAAAGGACAGGAAATGAGGAAAATGCAGAATTCTTGAACAAATGAGGTTTCTTTCAATGACAGAACTATTCTGATGAATAATCTCTGAAGGTGTCATTTTTGTTTTGAAATTAACCCAATATTTTAGTTCTCAGTTCACTGATCTTAATGAATATCCAGTACAAACTGCTTTGAAAATATTGAATCATTTTAAGTGTTGAGTTCTAACATTAATTATTCTTTAATTGTAATTTCAATTATCACGGCGTCATGAGAATTGAATCTATTATTTCTTAGTGCCAGTATCATAATGAAATATTTACACTCGTTTCAGGTCAACACACCTGCAATCAAGCAACATTTTCTCACCCAACACTCATAGTAACTATGTCATTCTCTTTCATTTGAATTCTCATATTAATTAAATGATTATTAAAATCAGGCTTATTAATTAAGAGTTGGCTAAGTAGTTTTCACATCAATATTTCAGTTCTTTCCAACATATTGCACAATTACATTGCAATAAGAGTTTTCTCATCATTCTTAAATTTGTTACCAGCTATTTTTGTTTCTGATTTCCAGTATCCGCGGTTTTTTTTGCATTCTTGTATTGATTGTATTTCATTTCAATGCTAACATTTCTATATTTCTGATTATTACGATAAGACCTAAGTATTTTTAATATTAAACATTATCTTAATTTCACGTGTTTCTTGTGTACACAACCAGAATTAACAAATGTTTGCTCTATTCTTTTACAATAAAACTTGAATTCTTAGAAATCACAATTTTGTGAAAATGAGGGAAATTATCTTTCGCTTAATAGTCACATTGAATGACTAATGCTTTATTTCCAATCATGTGCATTACAAAGCAGTTTAATTTTGTGTACATAAATAACTGCTTCAGACATATTTAATTACTTGATTATCATGAGATTTATATTTATTTAAGATCATTGTCGCTTCGTTCCAACATTTCTAGAAATTACTAATTCCTTTTATCGGTCCATTACACACTGGAATTGTCGATTAAAACCCAGTCTGATTATCACAATAAATATTTGAGCAGTTTTCCCTGTGAGTAACCACAGTAAGTATGTGATTATAGTCCTGCCCTTCTTGCATAGGAACATTATGTAGAGCTCTGGTAATGTCTGTACTGAAAGACCAGGAGGTATGGGTTCAATTCCAACCTTCAACAGAGATGTGTCAAAGCACCTCAGAGTTGATTAGAAAATATCTAAGGCTCTACTGAATTGTTTTTCAATACAACATTTTCTCATCTTGTATCTGTTGTTCATTGTAATGTTCACAATATCTTGAATTTATTTGCTTCCATTCACTGATTAAACCATGAATGTTATTATGTTGCTTCTAAGTACCTCTCAACTTTTAATAACTTTGCAGTCATAAAGATTCTACAGTGTAAATTATATTTAAGGTAAGGAGGAAAGATTTAAAAGGGATCTGAGGGGCAACTTTTTTCACAAAGTGTGTTTGGCTCACATGGAATGAGCTGTGAGAGGAAAGGTGGTGGCTGGTACATTTATAACATTTAAAAGACTTTTGGACAGTTACATGGATAGAAAACATCCAGAAGGACATGGAACAAACACAGGAAAATGGGGCTAGTTTAGTTTAGGGAACCTGGCCGGGCTGCCTGAATGGCCTGTTTCCGTGCTGTATCAAGCTAGCATTGTACAAGTCAAACTTGACTGTGATTGGTAAAGGAGAGAACAAATGGGTGTTGATTCTATTTTGTGTCCATAAAAAAGTGACATGAATTTTAAATAATTTTGTCACAAGAAATAGTTCACTCTTATTGTGATCAGAAATACAATGAATGTGAGCATTGAAGTCAAATATAATTAAAACAATTCAACTGTGTTTATATGGTTAAAATAAAAATTGATATTCACAATCATTGTGAGTTTGTACACTGCCACATCTTCACATTACTTCATGTACTGAGCCATTATTACACATTTATACCCCCTACTGAACTGAACAATAATTAGATGTCAGCAACACTTAGATTTGAAAGTCTATCAGTGCACATTGAAGAAGGAGAAAATTATGTAATTTCATCCTGATCGATGATCAAACATTTGTGTCTGAATCAGGAAGAAAGTAAGGAGATCACCAAAGTGAATATCAGAGTGACCACAAGATACAGTCCATGACATTTGATAGAAAAATGAATTTGCATAATTTCATGGTTATTGAACGTTAATAATTAATTACCTCCGCAGGTACTGAAGCAGTCCAAGTCCAAATACAACAAGATCTGGATAATATCCAGGTTCAGACTGACAAGGGGCAAGTAACATACATCCCACACAAATGCAGGCTATGACCATCACGTATAAGAAATAACCTAACCACCATCCCTTGACATTCGATGGTGTTGCCATCACTGAACACCCACTATCAACATTCTGGGAATAATCATTGATCAGAACCTGAATTGGTCTCTCCACATAAACACGGTGGCTACAAGAGTAATTCAACTGTTGTCTCCTGAAAGCCTGTCCAACAGCTACCAGACACAAGTCAAGAGTGTGATGGAATACTCCCCACTTGCCTGGATAGTGCTGCCCTAACAGCACTCAAGAAACTTGATACCATCCAGAACAAAGCAGCCCGCTTGATTAGCACAGCATCCACAAGTATCCACCCACCACCACCTCCGTAGCAGCAGTGTATACTATCTACAAGATGCACTGCAGGAATTCACTAACTAGCACCTTTCAAACCCCTGGCCACTTCCATCGAGAAGGACAAGGGAAGCAGCTAGATGGAAAGACAACTATCTTGAAGTTCCGTTATAAGGTACTAATCACCCTGAATTGGAAATATGTAGCTGCTCCTTCACTGTCGCTGGGTCAAAATCCTGGAAATCCCCACCCCAAAGGAATTGTGAAGGATACCCACAGCAGGTAGACTGCAGCGGCTCGAGAAAACAGCTCACCACCAATTTCTCAAGGGCAACTAGGGATGGGCAAGAAATGTTGGGCCCAGCCAGTGACACCCACATCACATCAAATAAATATTTTTAAAATGTCTACAAGATCAAAACAGCTCCACACTGTCCAAGCTGCAATCTCTGCCCCTTATTGAAAAAAGATAGAAGAATATGACCTTGCTCCACTTTCTCATCAAAACCGAGTACAGTATTCACCCCAGTCCTCTCTTATATGAACCAGCAACATTTCCACCACCAACAGTAGAACCTCTTAAAATATTTTGTCAGTAACTTTTAATTAACTGGTTACTAGAATTACAATGCAATCTGTACGAACAGATCAAATACCTTTTATGCAACAACAAATTTTCTAAAAACTTTTCTCGATCTCTGTCATTCTTTTTAGTTAGATGAGATAGGGAGGGGTGGAAACACGACAGTGATGTAAGATATATGTAATACAGTGAGACAGGGAAGCTAGTATGGCTCATGTTGACTCTTAGACCCCACACTGTGAAGCAACACATCCACTGCATAATAAACATAACATAACATTTCAACCCCACTCACACCCGGCGTGACAGAAATAAAATGTGGATCGGTTGGACAGGATAGGTCTGTTACAGTTAGAGTTTAGAAGAGTGAGGGGTGACATGACTGAAGTATCGAACATCCTGAATGGTTTGATAAGGTGAATGTGGAAAAGATGTTTCCACTTGTGGGTCATTCCTGAACTAGAGGGAACTGCTTTAAAATTGGGTTCACCCTTTCAGGACAGCGATGATGATATTTGTTTGCCATCAGAGGGCTGTGCAAATTTGGAACTCTCTGCCCCAGAAGGTGGGCTCACTGAGTATTCTTAAGACACAAGTTGATAGATTCTTGATAAGAGACGTTGAGGGGAGATGGAATACAAATCGCAAACAGATCAGGCCTGGTCTTATTGAATGGTTGGGCAGGCTCGAGGGGCCGAATGGTCACCTTCTGCTTCTCTCTCACATGATCCAAGGAATGAGATCTTTGTTTAAAATTCATTTACTGGGATGTAGGTGCCACTGGCTGTTGGCAGCATTTATTACCCAGAGGGCAGATAAGAGTCAACCACATTGCTGTGGGTCAGGAGTCACATGTAGGCCAGACCAGGTAAGGATGACAGTTTCCTTATGTAAAGGACATCAGTGACACAGATGGGTTTTTCCTGACAATCGAGAATAATTTCATCAATAGACTCATAATATATAGATGATTATTAAATTCGACTTGCACATCTGCCGTGGTGGGATTCAAATCAGGGACCCCAGAATATTCGCTGGGTCTCTGCATTAACAGTTCAGCAATGATACCACAGGACTGTTACCGAGCTACAAAGGGTGGAAACCAAAACCTTGATCAAACAGGGAGAATTAAGGAGTGTTGAAGGGAATGGGGGAAAAGAATGACCAAGTTTAGGTTCAAGGCAACTGAAACTAAAGCCACCAACAGGGAGGAGAACAAAGTAAGAAACTCTCACACAGCTGGAATGGGATAAGTGCAGATACCCCAGGGAGTTGTGGAACTACACAGGGATGACAGGGTGAATTCACGGGTAGATTTAAAAGCAGTGAACCAAATTTTGAAAATATCTTTCTGAACATAATGCAGATCAGGTTAAAACTGAGGTAGGTGTCTGACACAACTTGCTCAAAGGACACAGGCAGCAGAATCTGAGGTGATCATGAGGATATGGAGGTAGAATGTTGGAGACAAGCTGGGACTGTATTGGAATAGTCATGGTGAGAGGGAACAAATGCTGGACGGACGGTTTCAGCAGCTGATGGACTGATGCTAAGGTGAGCCATCGGAAACTGAGCAGGAGACCACCATCTAATAGGACAGAGAAACTGATCCATCAGCCTGAAACTGACTGACCACGTGGCAGTCAGTGACTCCAACACAAGTGAATGGAAACATTGCTCAGAGCCTGTTTCGGTAACATTCAACACAACCAGGAAATAAAAAGCGAATAATTAGCTGAAAACAAAGCCACTGCACTGTTAGAGTCAAAATCATTCAATGTTAAGTTATTGGACATTATTGATTCACAGAATATTCTAAACTTCACAATCACAGTAAAGGGGGAAAGTAAACAACATTCTTGGCAAAGACATAATGAAGCAACCGCTTATATACAAACAGCTCAGAACAAAGGGGCTGAATCCTCCACAAACTGACAAACACAGATACCATCGGTTTATAGATAAACAATGAAATTCTTCAGAAAAACACTTCCCTGTTTATGGTGTGTGGTAGCCACCATTCTCAGTGTGAACTGCCACTTATTTCCTTTGAAAAGAATCTCTGTTTCCCCTCAGAAAAGCAGGTGTGTCGCGCACTGACAGACTGACTTACAGACAAAGGAAATCTGATCTGAGACTTGCAGGTTAATTAAGCTATTAGTGACAGTCCATTGCACACAACAAGAGCTTAGACCACAACAGATTCTAGTGAAACCAACAATGCAATGAAAAGGGTGAATTAGGCTTTATAATCATGCAGCCTCTCTCAATCAAATAATCCCAGTTAGCTTCCAAATATTTTTAAACTATTAATACCAATGTACACATATGTATTTCCTTCCCTAATTTTCTCCAAAAATATATCTAATTATTCTCTTCGAAGTATTTTTTTTAAATGATCAATTCATAATCACAATTCATTTCCAATTATTCTTAGAACAAAACAACTTGCAAACTAGAAACTTTGTTATGTAGTTTAACCATATTTCCAAATATTGTTTTGATTCATTATTGCAGTGAAGTGAAAACTAAAGTCTATTTATTTTCTCTGATATCCTTCCATTACTTTATTCCCTAATAACAATGCCCATGGTGTAATGGGTGACGAGCATTAAAATAAAATCGAATTGTCAATGCAAGAACTGGTACAAATGATCACATATTATTCAGTTCATTCATTGTCGTTGATGTTAAGAGTTATTTTCACTGTATGATCATGTTACATTCGCTTAAATAATCACAGTACAATTCTCACCTCTATAGAAATGTAAAGTGAATGTCAAGTTACAAATATTTCAAGTAAAACCAAATTCACATTTTGTTCTGCTTTCTTCCAGGAATGATGGAATGTGTTACATTATTATGAGAAACAGGAACAAGTGAAGGTGGTGCCTTTCTGACGTGAGGCCTTAAAGCTAAGGTGCCAGGTAGTAGTTACAGAGGGGGTGTACCTAGTGCCCCGCTCTCCTTAGAAGGCAGTGAGAATGGTGACACTGGCTAGAATGGGTTAGATGGTGAAGCGCCCACGTATCAACAAAGGGACGGCAATGGGTGGGATGACCCACCACCCTGTAAGGCCCAAAAGGCCGTGTCCATGGCACCGCTGTGCATCAAAGCTCAAACTTGGCTAGACAGTAGGGAGCAAAAAAGGTAACTGACCGAAACCAAACCTTAACCTTTTACCCGGCTGAAAAACAGGTGTTGGTGAATGAACACCCAGCCTGATAGAGAAATGGTATTAATGTGCCTTATTGAGACAATATGGATGAATTAATTGAGGTACACAGTCTCACCAAAGATGGTGTCAGCCAAGATCTCTCAGGCCAAGATGCCCTGACGTGTCCAGCAGAATCTGTCCCTGCAATGAGAGGGTGGGGTGTGAGCCCGTTCCCCCCAGTGCACAGCCAATCAGTGGCTCCAGGCATTTACAGATATTACAGGGACACACTGGGGAGGGGACAGGCTGAATGGTCTAAAATAACCTTGGTGCCTCAGGGATCCAAGGGTAATATCAAGAATCATACAGAGAGGAAGCCTGAGGTGAATAAGGACCACTGGGAATTACCAAACCCCAAACTGTGATGATGAAATAGGTTTGATGTATTTAAAAGATGACATGGGACCCTTTTAACTGTAATTATAAACATGGGACTCCCAATGGGAGATAATTCGAACCAAATGCTGAATTGGTCATGAGAGCTGAGGCAAACGCAGAAACACAGTGGAATAGCTTCAGTACAGGGAGAGGAACCAGACCCACAATGTCACAAGGGAAGCAGGAAAGGGCACATAGCCAAGGAACGTAGGCAGAGAGAGGGAGATAGATGTTTACATTGTGTGTGGCCTGCGTTCATGTATGGACATGCATAGCTCATGAATATTTATTGATGCTGTGTTTGCTGTATTAATAAATATCAATACAGGAGCAGCTATATCAGTTACCGATATGGATTTGCCCCCACCCTCTCAATTACTAAAATGAGAGCAGTTGGAGAGAGAATCAAGGAAGCTGGATGAAATAAACCTGTCCCGATGCAGATCACCGATATGGCTAAATATATTCAGATGTGGGAGTGTGAAAGTGAGGAAGGGACCATCCTGGGAGTTGCCATTTTAGAACAGTTCGGGGCAACAATTGATGTAGAGACCCGAACTGTAATATGGGAACAACCTGGCCAGGCCCGGGACAGGAAACAAAGGAGAGGCGATATTTTTAGGGTAGATCCCTTGCAGAGAGACTGTATCAGTCAGGGAATCTAGGGAGTTATAGCTAGGACCCAAACAGCAGTGTGGGTAACTCAAACAGGAATGTGGGTTATTATCTATGGATCCTGTAAAGATCGAGGGCCCTCTCACTCCCCACACAAACCGCATCCCATTAAAGCTGGTGCTGAGGAGGCAGTAATTGTGACAGTAACATATTGAGAGAAGCAGGGAATAGTCAGACCGACAGTATCCCAGACTAATTCACTGAATCCAGACGGCTCATCCCACCTCACTATTGATTGTACCTCCATCAGTAAATCCTCCACTGAAGAATATCCTACAGTAGCGAACCACACCACTGTATTTGATGGATTGGAATCGCAACAGGATATAGTCTCAGCCCTTGATATTGTGAATGCATTCTGGTCCTTAATGGCAGAATAAGCTGGTGTTTGCTATCGATGGAAAACAATACACCTGGATCCAGTTACCTCAGGGATCCCATAATATTCCAGTATATCCCACCGATGTAAGGCTGGTGGAGTTAGTCTATTTAATCTTACCAACACCTCATTACCTCAGTTGGTGAGAAAGAACATATCCAAATATTAAACATAGTATTGTGTCAGTTCAGGCAGGCCAGGCTTAAAATTAACCCACAGAGAGTGCAACTGGGAAGGTAGGTAGAGGCGTACCTGGGACATCATATCAGGGAGATCAAATCAGGAAGGCAGAGGCGATAATCCCAGTGGAACTAAAGACCATGATTTTAAAACTATCCACCTGCACATCGCGAAGAGGTAAGGCAAACTTTAGATTGTTTAATTATTGGAGGCATTTTGTGGAGAATTCTCCAGAATTGGCAGAACCATCACAAGCCCTGACAGACGAATTGACATTAGCCAGGGGTCAGAGAGTCAGCATATACACAGACAGTCAGCACGCCTTTGGAATTGTTCATGACTATGTGTTGGTCTGGGCTCGGTGAGGGTACATCACCTTGTCTGGGGGGCACATCGAACACGAGGAACCGGTCAGAGAGTTAGTGGAAGCAGCAAACTTTGCCAGTGAAGCAGCAATAATGAAGATTAGAGCTCACAGGAAAGTAGAAACATCACACCAATGGGGCAGTGAGTATGTGGCTAAGGCAGGTAAAATACTGACTGAAACAGTGCAGACATTTGAGGAGATGGCAGTGGCAGTAGCTGCAGAAGTGAGAGAAGAAGGTTTAAAGATTCCCAGAAACAGTCCCACAACAGGAGAACAAGGAATGGGAAAAGGGTGGGGCAGTAATAGGACAAGACAGAGTCTGGATGATCCAGCAGTGCCACTGCACTGGGTAAGACAAACATTATTATAACCATATCATGGATTGGCCCATATGGAGAAGGATACAATGCAATATCAGATGCTCCACTACAGGGGGAGGCCTGGAACAGGAAGTGATACAGCGGTTTTTGTTGAAGGGGTGTAGTCTTGTACACACTATATGAGCCGGGGAAAACAATTAGGATAAAATGGAGGCACAGCAGGTACCCAGGAGCCCATGGGAACAATTACAGATGGATTTTACACCCACCCCCATCCCAATCCCAGGGAAGGAGATCCTGCTGGATCTTAATAAACAGGTTTACTCGGTGGGTGGAAACATTCCCCTGCAGATTATGACCAAGGGACACATGTTACAGGGAACATAGTTAAACACCCCTGTGGCCTGTTTGGTACTGAACAGAAATCCCGTCTCCCATACCACCCCCAGAGCTCAAGTACAGCAGAAGGAATGAAGCAGACACTGAAAGCTAGTCTGACTGAGGCCCTCCCAGAGACAGGCAGAGATGGGTTAGAATACTCCCCACCATCCTAATTAAATTGACATCAATCCTAGCAAAGGGAACAAGGCAGTCCCCCTTTGAATTAGTGACCAGACGGACTACTACAGGTTGTGGCATTGGGAGTGCCAGATATGTCCAATGGCAAGGATAGGGTTAAACAATTCTTGAATGAACTGGCAAAGCAACTGCATGAGCTGAGAGGGGAAGTTGTAGAGGGACAGAGAATCAGAAACTGGGAAAGGGAGCACAGAAATATCCGAGCTGACATTCCAAACCCAGGAGATCGGGTCGGGAGAAAATATTACCGGACAGCATGAAGGAAACCCAGCTGTACTTGGCTGGGGAAGCCACAGAGTTCTCGAGAGGGAACTCTCCCATCATGCTTAAGTAAGGAGAGCTGAATAAAGTTCACCGCGCTGCTAAACTCAGGCTCCTTTTTGATACTTCTCCCAGCAACAGTTGTGTAGGGGCATGTTGCTGGCTGGAGGTCTGTGGCCAGTGCCTCTGTTCCACAAGGATGAGAACTGGGACATCTGTTGTTTGCAACATATATCAGTGATTAGCAAGAAAATATAAACAACTTAATTAGCAAGTTTGTAGATGGTACAATTGATGAAGCTGTGAACTGTGAAGAATGTTGTCAAAGGACACAGCAAGAAAGATCAGTCAGAAGGTTATACGGAGAAATTACGGATAGATCTGATTTGGACAAATGTGTGGTGATGCATTTTAGGAGGCACATTGCAAGAGGAATGTATACACTAAACGGAAGGGCCCCGAGCATCATTGATATACAGAGGGATCTTCAGGTGCACGTTCACTGCTTCCTGAAAGTGGTGAAGGAGGTGGATGGCAGGCTCGCCTTCTTCTGTCAGGGGAGTGATTATAAACCTGTAATTAGGTCACCTTTGGGGTATTGTGTGCCGTTTTGATCACCACATAAGGAGGATGTGGAGGCTTTGGAGAGATTGAAAACAGGTTTACCAGGATGTTGTCTGGATTGGGAGAGGTTGGAAAGACTTAGATTGCTGTCACTCGAAAGTCAGTGGCTGCGGGGTGACCCTAGGCACAGAGTGAATAATCTGAATCTTTTTCCAAGGTGGAAATGACAAATTGTAGAGGCCGTAGGTTTAAGGGGAGAGGGGGCACGTTTAAAGGAAATGAAAACCAAAACAACTGCAGACTCTGTAAACCAGAATCAAACACATTTTTGGGAAAAGTTCAGCAGTTCTACCAGCATCCGTGAAGAGAAATCAGCAATAAAGTATCTGAGGAAGGGTGACCAGACCCTAATCATTAACTGATTTTTCTTCACAGATGCTGCATGATCTGCTGAGCATTTCCAACAACATCTGTGCAAGTTTAAAGGGAGGTTGTATCAGGCAAGTTTCTTATGCAGAAAGTGGTCAGTGACTAGAAATGTACTTGCCTGAAAGTTGGTACAAGCAGAAACAATCGCAATGTTTAAGAGGCATTTGGGCAGACACATAAGCAGGCAAGGGTTGGCTGGGATATGGATCATATACAGGGAGATTGAATTATTTTGGAATGGTATCATGATCCGCACAGACATGGTGGGCCGATTATTCCGGTGCTGTCCTGTTCTGTTTTACGGGGGGTAGAATGTGTGGAGTGAGAGGTAATATTTTGAGTGGAACATGTCTCTTCTTTAGAACACATAGTAAGTTGATGCATTTTGAGAGAAGCATTGTAGAAAGGGAATATATATTTTAAAGGCACAGACACAGGGAGCAGGACAGCAGGATGGGGGACAGTGTGTACAAATCATTAAAGGAGAGAGAACATAAAGTGTTTTGAGAAAACGTACAGGATACTGGGCTTCATTAATAGAGCGAATGATAACAAACTCATGGAAAAGATGCTGACCATTGACAAAGCTCTAGTTATGTCACAGTCAATCATTGCATCCAATTCTGGACACCAGATTCCTGGTCAGGATGAGAAAGTTAAAATACCACAGAGAGGCCAGTTCATACTTTGCTTTCTTTCAGGGATGCATTGGCGACTCAAGGGTTAAACATTCTCCTGCCAAAGGACCTACTGCTCTATTGTAAGAATACGAGGCCTGTACTCTTACAATACAGACAGAACACCTCAGTAGGGGGAGGTGGACTGTACCTTTGAAATAGAACGTATTGCAGCCACACATGTGGATTCCCCCGTAACCCCAGACAGAGGAATTTGCCCTTTCCAGACAAGACTGAGAGCCCTGGGCACAACCCTGTTAAACTGCCTCCCGCTCCCTTGTCTTACCTCTCCTCCATATTAGCATAGGTAAGTGAATCCCCCATTTACTGAAGGAAGAACCCTTCTGCCTTAATCTCTTCCCATCAACACATAATCATGAGCAATACGATAATCAGTTTCTGTAATCCATTCACACTTTATCACAGGACATCGCCATTCATCAAGTTCTGTAAGGTTATAATTACCTGCTTTAAACTATGTAATGGCAATCGCCCATGTGACTGATATGCCCTTTGTCTAATTCCTATTAAATATACTGTCTCTGTGGGTAAGGCAGAGCTTCATGAAGAAGAGTCTCTGCAAGTAGACACTCGGCTACTTTAGAGACACTTTGAAACTCTCGCCGGCTGCACAATAATAAAGCTACTGCTGTTGTGCAGAACACTTGTCTCGTCTGGATTTGTGGAACAAATTAGACATCAATAATGAATGATATGAGTGATCTTCAGAGTGTGGAGTACAGACTTACTGGAGTGATTCACTGATGAAGAAAATGCAGTCACTGAATTGATTTGAAGAAATTTGTATTTTCTTTGAAGTAAACAAGTTGAATATATTTTTGATAGAGCTATATAAGATTATAACACACCTAGATATAGCAGTCAATAATATCTGTATTCGATAGGTGATCACACAAGAATTAAGATCAGATGTAAAGTTTTGATACAGCGGGAGATGAGCAAGTGTTTCTGCTGACTGTATTGGCTGGAAATATGCTGAAAATGCTGCCTATTATGGTGGTGCAAGCAGAGAAGATGAATGATTGATAAAAACAATTATATCAGATCTGAGGGAAATAAAATTGCAGAGGTTGGGGGACGTATGGGGAATGAGAATATTGGATTCTGCTACAGAGAGCCAGCTTGGATTTGATGGGCCTCTCTCTGAGCTATAATGCATTTTATTTGGACCTACTTAACTTGCTCTGGTCACCAATGAAATTGTCATTGAGGTAAATCTGCTCAGTGTTCCCACTCAGACCAACACAGGCTGTCCTTCCACAGCAGAAGATAATGTTTACTGCTTTATACTGGGTTCTGGGAGGGGGCGGGGGGGGGGGGGGGGGGGCGGTGGGTGTGGTGTTTAACAGTGTGTATAACAGCCTGCCAGCACTTATCTGAAATCAAAACACTAGTGCAGCATACTCGGGACAGACTCTGGAAATGTGGGGAATGCCAGAAGGAAATTCTTTACCCATTCCCACCTGGAAACGGACCAGACCAGACAGTCTGGGGAGAAGCTGTTCACCTGCTCTGTGCATGTGTGTGTGTGTGGGGGGGGGGGGGGGGGGGGGGGGGGGGGGGGGGGAGGGATTCACTCAGGCATCCACCCTGCTGAGACACCAATAAATTTACTCATAACCACAAGTTGAAGGACTTTTTTTTTCTCTTATTCACACCTAGTAATGAACAATGGTATTGGCAGTCCATAAAGTTTTTTGCGGATGGAGAACTTAGCTTTGGAAATGTTCACAACATCGTTGAACATGTACAGATTCACACTGGGTAGAGACTTTTAATTTCCTTTATTCATTCACAGGATGAAGGTATCGCTGGCCCGGCAGCATTTCCTGCCCATCCCTAATTGTCCAGAGGGCAGGTATGAATCAACCCCATTGTTGTTTATATTGATATTAATCAACATGAATGTCAGACTAGATTAATTATCATCAAACTCAAATCCATTTGATATTCATATATTTACAATCAGTGTTCAATTCACCAAATGTAGCTGAAGGTAATAATCTTCGTGATTCTAACAGAGAAGATACCTGAATACTTGCTCAGCAAATTAAAGCCTGTTGTGTTTAGATAGTAATAATTTTAAAAAGTAAGGTGACTTGAGAATAATGGAAGAAGTTGATTGTTGAGTAACTGATAATCTTGTTTTAATCTGAAGTTAATTTAGGTTTAGTTAACAAACGGTAGGGAATCCCAGCTCCATGGAGTGCACATCCAGTTCCTTATGGGAAAACCAGGACACTTCTTGTATCAGCAACAACCACAAGAACACGGAGGTGACACTGGAAATGTCAGGAACACAAGTTAATTCATGGTTAAAGTACTGCACTCACTCCTAGTCCCCACGTTGATGTGTTCTCACCAGAGAGGGTACAGAGGAGATTGATCAGAATGTTTCCATGATTGGAGAAAGTCTGCTCTGAGGAAAGGTTGGATAAGTTGGGGATGTTTTCCGAGGAGGATGAGCTGAGATTTAATTGAAGTGATAAAATGCTGAGGAATCCAGATCAAGTGGATAGGAAGGAGCTATTCATAACAGAGAGGTCAGAAACTGGAGGTTTTAGATCGAAACTAATTCTCAGAAAGAAGGGGAGTGGATGGTGTGGGGCAGGAACTCACTGATGGGGTGGTAGAGGCAGTAGCCAGCATCAGATTAGAGTAAAAGGACATGGATGTAACTGAAACGCTGGAACATGCAGGGCTATGGACTAAAGTCTGCAGAATGGGATCGTTGCGATTTATTTGACATTTCTCCAGAATATTAAACTCTAGTCCAATTTGAGAATTTATGAATATCATCTGACCTGAATTCCAAACGTCAGAATAAAGATACAGCACAGATCGAGGCTACTTGGTCCATCCTGTATGTGTTGGCCGTAATAGAACGATCCAGGCTTCTGTACTCACCAATGACAGCAATAATTTCAGACTGCGTACTCTGCCCTCTATGTTGGTTATAATTTGTTTTTTCAATGTATTTCTTCGACAGCTGCTCACCTTGTTTCCTTGTTTCTTTCCCAGTCCTAACTCCATTCCCCATGGCCTTGAGGGACGAACATTTCTGCTGTTTAATCTCGCCTGTCTTCCCCCGAGTGACAGACTGTCTTTTTGTCCTTGTCTCACCCCACCTTGCTCACAACCTGTTACATTTCTGATGGTTTCCAGACCTCTGTAACTTTCACTGCGCCCCCTGGGTCAATGGCACGAGTTTTGAATTCTCTTCCTCATGAGATAATCAGAAATCTTTCCGGTTGCAGTTTCCCCCAGATTTTATTTTGAAAAAAACAGAGCATTTGTGTCAGAGTCAAGTATTTGTGAACTTTCATCCACAATTCTGAGCACATAAACATAATATGTGACCCTCTCACAGATGTGCAGGTTTGCTGGATTGGCTGTGCTAACACACCTGTAGTGTGTAGGTTAGGTGGGTTGGGCTAACCATGGTAAATGTGGGGTTATGGAGGTAGGGTCATTGCAGACTCGATGGACCAAATAGTCTCTTTGTGCGCCTCAGGGATTCTGTGATTCTAACTAGTTGTGATTGTCGAAGCGTTTTCCTCATGCCAGGTTCATTCAGCTCAGGTACACACGCTGCCTTTGTGTTTCAGTTGGTTCTCACTCAATCCTTTCCTTCTGTTTTACAGCAATTTCACACTGTATGTGAGGGTGAGAATGAATTTGTCAATACAAATACTCCAACCGAAACCCACACAGGTCAGGACCTGTTTCTGCTGCTGGTGTCGCTCACAGGGAACAGGAAAATAAAGGTTCAGTCATACATCTTACAAGGACATAGAGGTTACAATCACCAGGAATGGCTACACAGCTCAAAACTCTTTTCTCAAGAAATAAAGGATGCTGGACAGACAACCTGGTACAAGTACGAATCTTTGTGTCTGTATTTTCAGAGATTTGAGGTTGAAATCATTGGGTTTGAAGCATGTTTCATTGCCCCAGGTCATCAAAGGTGCTATCCAAATGTGCCTCTTTCTTTCTGTCTTTTTGTCTGAGTTAACAATCAGATGGACAGGTCAGTCAGTGTCTGTGTGCTTTCCCAAATCACTGATTGAATCTGTCTCCCCCCACAAACTCAGGTGCCTCACCGCACTCTGTGTCATGGAGAATCTCAGCCGTTACAATGAGTACGGTCTTTGCTGTCACCTCTGCTCGTGCTTCCACCTAATCCCCACTTCCCTTCATTAAATCCCAGCTGCGTCTAGTCCACCCACATGGGCATGTTGAAGAGCATGACAGGAGAATGGATTGAAACCGAGAGTTCAATAGCCAGAATGAAATAGGAAAAAGGAAATAAACGGAGTTTTTGGATCCCAGGGGATACAGACTCCAGTATTAGTCCTTGTGGGCATTCCCGCAGAAATATGAGACCGCATTCCATAATGAGAGTTAAACCCGGGTGGCAGGAGAGGGAGCCACTGAACATGAGCAGGTTTAGTTCAAACACAGGAGGTATGTTCAGTCAGTAACAGTGTATTAGACGTGGATGTGAAGTGAACAATCAGAGGAAAATGTTGCCACAAGCTGCAGATGGACAACTTGCATTGGAAAAGGAGGAGACCATTCAGCCCTTTAACCCTGCTCTGCCATTCAATAGATCATGGGTAATTTGTAGCCTAGCTTGCAATTTTCAAAACTCTCCAAACTCATCAATAAACTCCTCTGCAACACACAAGATGAATATTGAAAAACTAACCATCTGCAAATGCTGGGAAATTGGAAACAAAACCAGACATTGCTGGAAATTTTCAGGAGGTCTGGCAGCATCTGTGGAGAGTGAACCTCTGGGTCCAGTGACCGGTCAGGTGACCAGCTGCAGCTGACCATTCTGCCTTTTCTGTAACACTCTCTGGAACAGGTTCTGGTGTGGGGGGGGGGGGGGGGGTGATGAGACTGTCAATAATAACTGAGAAAACAGGAGGACGTGCTCAATTAGAATAAAACCCATTTTGGTCTTTCACTTTTAATTCAACTGCAAGCATTATTCATTATTATTTCTGAAATAGGATAATAGGCCAGAAAACAACTATTCATGTCATTGGGTCTGGGAAACTGTGTTAATTCTGACCTGGTCCAGCCTATGTGTGATTCCAGACACTGAATAATGGGGTTGACTCTGAACGATCTCTTGGACAGTTAGAATGGATGACAAATGCTGCCCCAGCAAGTGATGCCGTGATTCCATGAACAAACAAAACAAATCCAATCACTGTGGTTAGTTGTGAACTCGCTGGTATTATTGGAATGTTTATGGGTTAAAGGGAGAAGAATGGCATTCAGTGAGGTGTTCCTTTGGAGAGCTGATGAGCCAATCAGCCTCCTTTTGTGCAGTAACAATTCTGTGAATAATTAATTCTGAGCCCTCTAAGGAAATATCAGAGCAGGGTTTGTAAAGAGGTCAGATTGAATGAGTGTCTCTGTGAACGCAAGTGAGACATAGGTACAGAGAGGCTTTGGGATGGATTAAATTAAATTGTATACATTTGCACAGTCATCAACATTACAACAGTTACAAATGGGAGTGATCAAGAGAGTGGAATTAGAACAACACATAAATCTTCAACATTTATGCAGCTAAAGGGCATGCTGGGTAAAGATACTGTAGTTAGTGTTTATTTTATTCCAGGCACACCAGCCAGGGAGCACATCCTTCCTGTATCTATCCTCTCGAGATCTTGAAGAGTTTTGTTCATTTAAAGTGTTTCATGTTCAGATACTCCACAGAAGACAGCTTCAAGCTCCTCAATCTCTCCTGCCAGGGCAATGCTGCTGCTAGAATTCAATTTATTGGTGCATATTACTGGCTGCTTCATGGACTGGAACTGGCAATTGAGACTGCAAGGTTGCTGTATAAAATAGCTTCAATGATATTGCCAGACATGAGTGGTTTTAGGAAAATAACCTTGACTTACGGGCATTGAGTGTCAGAGTACGTCCTGTTGTGGGGCATCCTGTTAGATTCAATCTATTGATAACTATTCGAACTGACTTGCACTGGCTCTATCAAAGTGGTCACAGCATTATGGCTGTCATCGAAGCTTGTAACAAACTTCCCAAGGGTTAAAAATCATAAATGATAGAGTAGGTATAAGGTCTGATGACACTGTTGGAGTATTGATATTGTTGTTAATCACATTAACTCGGCAGGAGTTGACTGAATTCATATCGTCTCTTTCTGAATCTCAGGATGTCTCTCTGGGCAATAAGTCTCCACAAACATCAATGAGCAGGGGTCATCTGTTTTGATTTAAATTGCTCTATAGCACTGCTGCTTCACAGCACCAGGTACAAGGTTGGAGTCCAGCCTTGGTCAACAGCCTTCGTGAAGTTTGCACATTCTCCCCAGGATAGTATGGGTCCACTCCAGGTGCTCTGGTTTCCTCACACAGTCCAAAGATTTGTGGGTTAGATGGATCAGTCATGCTAAATTGTCCACAGTGTCCTGGATTATGCTACTCGGTGGATCAGCCATGGGAAATGCAGTGTTACAGGGGTGGAGTGCTCCAGATGGGATGCTCTTTGTATGGTTGGTGGGGTTTCATGGGCAAATGCTCTCCTTCCACACTGTCGGGATTCTATTCTATGACTGAGGATAAAGGCGATACAACAGGGTGTCCTTGGAGAAGGAGCACGTAGTGTGTATCAATTCTCCCGATGCCTTTAGATAGAGATGGGCACCGCAGTGGTTACAGTGCTTTATCTCCATCGCTGCCTCCTCACCCCCAACTCTACTTTGATTTGATCCCTTCCCACTTTGTCATTTGTAATGGTTTGCTTTGCCTGTAAGGGGCGTTTATAAATATTCAATTGGTTACATGGGTGGTTTACTGCTGGTGATTATATGTGAACCAAAGTGGTGTAATGGGGGGTGATAATGTTGATGGTGGGAAGGTTGCTCAGCTGTGTGTGATAACGCTTCTGGGTCGGAGAAATGGGGAATAAAGAACACTTCACAGCTCACAGAACCAGAACTGAAAAGCAGTTAAATCAAACCAAAAGGTTCAGACAGGGAGGGAATATTTCCCTGGAGCTTGAATAACTGGAAAGTGATGGTGTTCGGGAGTAGACAGGATTTGTTTTACAGGGCGTTTGAAATTTTGAAAACTGTTATATTCAGATAGTTTCATTTCTTTTCTTTTAGTTTTATTTATTGTGGAATAAATAGCTACAATATTTTACAACCGAATTCACAAACCTTGTGTTAAAGACAAATGTTAAATAAAATCCATCAAACCGTCCCTCACTGAAAACTGATGTGGAAGTGCATTCGCCTGGAGAATCCCTGCCCTGCCTACTCCTTCCTACCCGGGCTCCATGGCTATATACATAGCTGAGAGATAGTAACAGGAGGCCATTCAGCCTTTCAATCCTGCTCCACCATTCAATGGGAAACAGCTGACCATCCAGCTCAGTCTCCTGTTATGGGGGACTTTAACTTCCCAGATATTGACTGGGAAAGCTATAGCTCAAGGTCGTTAGATGGGTTGGTGTTTGTCCAATGTGTGCAGGAGGGTTTCCTGACACAATATGTAGACAGGCCAACAAGAGGTGAGGCTATACTGGATTTGGTTCTACGTAATGAACCAGGCCAGGTGTTAGACTTGGAGGTAGGTGAGCACTTCGGGGACAGTGACCACAACTCGGTGACTATTACTTTAGCGATGGAGAGGGATAAGTGTGCACTGCAGGGCAAGAGATATAGCTGGGGGCAGGGAAATTATGATGCAGTGAGGCATGACTTAGGATGTGTGGATTGGAAAAACAGGCTTCAAGAGAAGAATACTAATGATATGTGGAGATTGTTCAAGGAACAGCTACTGAGTGTCCTTGATAAGTATGTACCAGTCAGGCATGGAGTTAAGGGTCTTGTGAGGGAGCCGTGGTTTAATAAAGAATTGGAATCCCTTGTGAAAGGGAAGAAGATGGCATATGTAAAGATGAGGCGTGAAGGTTCAGTTGGGGCGATTGAGAGTTATAAGATAGCCAGGAAGGATCTAAAGAGAGAGCTAAGAGCAGCGAGAAGGGGACATGAAAAGTCCTTAGCTGGTAGGATTAGGGAAAATCCAAAGGCTTTCTATAGGTATGTCAGGAATAAAAGGATGACTAGGGTAGGTATCGGTCCAGTCAAGGATAGTAGTGGGAAGTTGTGTGTGGAGGCGGAGGAGATTGGAGAGACACTAAATCAATACTTTTCGTCAGTATTCACTCAGGAACAGGACACTGTTGCTGGTGTGAATATTGAGTCACAAGTGATTAGAATGGATGGCATTGAAGTATGTAGGGAAGAGGTTTTGGGAATACTGGAAAGGATGAAAATAGATAAGTCTCCTGGGCCTGATGGCATTTATCCTAGGATCCTCTGGGAAGCTAGGGAGGAGATAGCAGAGCCATTGGCCTGGATTTTTATGTTGTCATTGTCAACGGGAATAGTACCAGAAGACTGGAGGATGGCGAATGTGGTCCCCTTGTTCACGAAGGGGAGTAGGGATAGCCCGAGTAACTATAGGCCAGTGAGTCTGACTTCTGTGGTGGGCAAAGTCTTAGAGAGAATTGTAAGGGATAAGATTTATGAACATCTGGATAGGAATAACGTGATCAAGGATAGTCAGCATGGTTTTGTGAAGGGCAGGTCGTGCCTCACAAACCTTATTGAGTTCTTTGAGCAGGTGACTAAGGAGGTGGACGAGGGTAAAGCAGTAGATGTTGTGTATATGGATTTTAGTAAGGCGTTCGATAAGGTACCCCATGGTAGGCTAATGCAAAAACTACAGAGGTATGGCATTGAGGGTGCATTAGAGGTTTGGATTAGAAATTGGCTGGCTGGAAGGAGACAGAGGGTAGTAGTTGATGGTATAGGTTCATCTTGGAGTGCAGTTACTAGCGGTGTACCTCAAGGATCTGTTTTGGGACCATTGCTTTTTGTTATCTTTATAAATGATCTAGAGGAGGGGCTTGAAAGCTGGGTGAGTAAGTTTGCGGATGACACAAAAGTCGGTGGAGTTGTGGATAGTGAGGAAGGATGTGGCAGGTTACAGCGGGATATAGATAAGTTGCAAAGCTGGGCAGAAAGGTGGCAAATGGAATTCAATGTAGCTAAGTGTGAAGTCATTCACTTTGGTAGGAGTAACAAGAAGATGGATTACTGGGCTAATGGTAGGCTACTTGGTAGTGTGGATGAGCAGAGGGATCTTGGTGTCCATGTACACAGATCTCTGAAAGTTGCCACCCAGGTAAATAGTGCTGTGAGGAAGGCATATGGTGTACTGGGCTTTATTGGCAGAGGAATTGAGTTCCGGAGTCCTGAGGTCATGTTGCAGTTGTATAAGACTCTGGTGCGACCTCATCTGGAGTATTGTGTGCAGTTTTGGTCGCCATACTATAGGAAGGATGTGGAGGCATTGGAACTAGTGCAGAGGAGGTTTACCAGGATGTTGCCTGGTATGGTAGGAAAATCGTATGAGGAAAGACTGAGGCACTTGGGGCTGTTCTCATTGGAGAAAAGAAGGTTTAGGGGAGATTTGATAGAGGTGTACAAGATGATTAGGGGTTTAGATAGGGTAGACACTGAGAACCTTTTACCGCTAATGGAGTCAGCTGTTACAAGGGGACACAGCTTTAAATTAAGGGGTGGAAGTTATAGGACAGATGTTAGGGGTAGATTCTTTACACAGCGGGTTGTGAGTTCATGGAATGCCCTGCCAGTAGCAGTGGTGAACTCTCCCTCTTTATGGTCATTTAAGCGGGCATTGGATAGGCATTTGGAAGTTATTGGGCTAGTGTAGGTTAGGTAGGATTCGGTCGGTGCAACATTGAGGGCCGAAGGGCCTGTACTGCGCTGTATTTTTCTATGTTCTATGTTCCTGTTCCTGCTGTGTTCCAATCCCCTTTCATGACTTTACCTCGAAAAACTATATCTAAGTCCTCCTTTGGTTTCACTGCCTTTTGTTCCAGTGACGTTGCGGTGTTACTGTGTGGGTGTAGGTGGGGGTAATATGACGGTGCTGCCTCCTGGAGTATGTACTCAGCATCCCTCATCATCCTGCAGTAACATCAACTGGGTTTCAGCAACTAGAGATAGAAACCATTTCCAGGATATGGGCATCACTGGCTCAGCCAGCATTTATTCCCCATCTCTAGTTACCCTCGAGAAGATGGTAGTGAGCTGCTGTCTTGTACCATTCACAGTCCATTTGGCACAGATAGACCGATAATGCTGTGAGGGAGAGTGTTGCAGGATTTTGGCCAAGTTATTCTCCATCTTTGGTTCTTCCAATGCTGGTTAACTTAATCACGATCTGAACATGAGTTTGAGATTTCAGTCTGCAAATCTTCACCAGTAAGCACCCTGAATAAAATTAATATGTACAGATTAGAAATTCAGAGCAGACAATTCTAGCTTCTCTGGAAATCATACTTCCATTTCTTCCGCAAAAGCTGTAACGCTCCAGCCCACTTACTCTCTCCCACCATTCTGTCTCTGCTGTCCCTAATATACCCACCCCCATTCTCATGAAATTACTGGTAAACAGATCCATGCCACCACTTCCTGTCCTGGTTAGACTCTGCACCCTTTCTGGGTTTACTCCATTTCCCTTCAGTTACTGCAAGTCAATAATGTTACAGCAGAGTAAATCAAAAGGAAACAGAAAGGGTGGTAGCAGATCCTGGATAGAAGAGGAACCTTCAGTCTGGGAGAATGGGTCAGATCCTTCTCTGTTTCCCATTGGTCGATTCCCAGCATTATGACAAGTTGGGGATGGAGCTTGGGCCCATGTGTGTGTGGTGACACTTTTGCCACCCCCCCCCCCCCCCGCAACCCGTTAATACTACAAGCTGATACGTTCCTCCTCCAGCCAATAACAATGTCAAATGCTTTCCGCTAATTACCCCAAAGCACATGCTCCAAAATCCGCCCATATTCTGTACATGTGCAGTTCTGGACTTCCCCTCACACGCGTGGTCCCTGCCTTAGGGACTGTGGGAGTTGTAGCCCCCATGAAGCCACTGGAGATATGTTCCTGGATAGTGAATAAAAAGTGTAAGCTGGAGGGGGTTATGCATAGGATCCCCATTCAGACACACAGGACATGTGGGCTGTCACTGGATTTTACTGAGACATCTACTTCCACAACCTGATTTCTGATATAAGGAATATAGATTCAGCCAATTGCAGGGTGGGGAGGTTAATAAGGGGTAGCAGATTCAGCCAGATGCGACTGTGTGGAGTTTACACGTTCTCACCTTGTCTGCGTGGGTTTCCTAGGGTGCTCGAGCTTCCTACCACAGTCCAAAGATGTATAGGTTAGGTGGATTGCCTATGCTAAATTGCCCACAGTGTCCATGTATGTGTCGGTTAGGCCATTAGCCATGGGAAATACAGGGTTACAGGGATAGGGTGGGTCTGAATGGGATGCTCATCATAGGTTGGTGTGGATTCGATAGATGAATAACCTGTTTCTGCAGTATAGGGACTCTATTATATTCTCATGAAGAAGAATGTACTTGTCTCGATGTTTTGTGGATCTGTGGAATTCCCTATTCAAAATGCGGTGGATGGCAGGACAAAGAGCAGATTCAATGAAGAGATACAGATGTTGTATTTGCAATGAGATGAAGGGTGAGAGAGAGCAGGTGGGAAAACCCAGCTGAGACCGAGGTGAGCTCAATCATCACCGTATTAAATGGTGGGGCTGGTTCGAAGGGCTGCATTGCCTCTCCTGGGCCCAGTGCTTATCTCCTTACGGTAATAACTGGAAAGCTGAATCCAAAACTCACCACCTTCACCAAAGGAGATTTTGGAAAAAGCAGGATAGTCAGGTGGATTAGCGTTCCAAACTTAGGTAGTAAGGAAGCATATAGGAGATAATGATTTTGCAATTTTAAATTGAGGGGAGACAGTGATTTATGGGTTTTAGATTATGTCGTACATTCACACCGTCCAGAATACTCTGTTGTAAATATCCATCCTGTACTTTAATACAAAGCCAAGGTCTTTGACAATGAACTGCACAACACCAAGGAAACTTCGCCTCACCTCGTAATCTGATATAAAAAAACTTCTGATAAGTCTGGTTGAACTGAGAACACAGCTGGAAAGCTGGAAGATTAGATCCAATACAAGATCTTGTGCTTAAACAAAGGAGACTACAATAGGATGAGGCAGGAGTTGGCTAATGTAAACTGGAAGCAAAGACTTTACCGTGGGAAAGTTGATGGACAGTGGGGGAATTTTTCGAAGTGCTCAGCAAAAGTATATATCAGGGAAAAGGAAGGAGTGTAGGAAAAGGAGTAATCTGCCATGGGTGGCTCAGGAAATAAGGGAGTCTATCAAATTGAAATAGAAGGCATACAAATTGGAAAAGACCAAGGAGAAACTAGGAGATTAGAAAAACTTTAAAGATCAACAGAAAGCTAGATGGGATTGGGGGAGAAAAGTGATAAGTAGCTATCCCCAGGGCCAGAATAGCAGTTTACACTGCTAGAGGGAAACCTATTGTGTGGGGAACATATGGCCTCTGTAATTGTTGAAGCACTTAACTGTTACCATAGAGATAATCCTGATCAAGTTAAAAATCACAGCAGACTCCAAAAGCTTCTACTTCCAAATAAACCTGTTGGACTATAACCTGGTGTTGTGTGCTTTATAAGTTTGTCGACCCCATCCCAACACCGGATCCTCCATATCAGAATCCTGACAGACAGCCCCACTGAAACTGAAGCACCTGTCAGATACTTGAGGGAGCCACAGGAGTGTGGGGGGAGGGGTGTATGTTTTAACCACAAATGCTAAACTGAACTAGGCTTTCTAACTGCCATTGCCATGGAGATAATACTGAGAGACAGTCTCTATTCAAAGTCCCAAACCACAAAGGTATAAGACTGGGAATTTTACATCGGACAGATGGGGAGTTATCTGATGCGGCCTGGAGATGTTTTGCATGTACATTATCCAGGTAACTGCCATGTCACATCAATAAAGACTCAAAGAAGACCTCGCAGAGTTCTGTACCTAGTTATTGTTATCCAGCAGGGTTCAGGAATATGAGTACACAGCAGTCAGTCTTCACAGTGGATGATACGAAGAACATGCCAGTAATTGATAAGGAGACTGAGGAAGGGGAGGACCTAGAAATAACCATTATCATGAAAGAGTTAGAGCTGGGCAAGCTAATGGAGCTAAATGTACACAAGTCTCATTGCCCTGATGGAATACAGCCCAGGATATCAACAGTGTTAATGGGAGAAATAGCAGATGCACTTAGAGTCATAGCATCCTGCAGCAGAGACAGGCCCTTCGGCCCAAACTAGCCTATACTGACCAGAATGTCCATCCATGCTAACCCCATTTCCCTGCAATTGGCCCATCTGCTTCTGAACCTTTGCTATCCATGTATTTGTCCAAATGTCTTTTACCTGTTGTGAGTGTACCCACCTCAACCACTTCCACTGGCAGCTCATTCCATATACATACCACCCTCTGTGTAAAACAGTTGCCCCTCAGCTTCCTTTTTATTCTTTCCCCTCTAACCTTCAACTGATGCCCCCCAGTCCTTGATTCCCCTTATCCATTCACCTTATCCATCCCCCTCATGGTCTTATACACTTCTAGAACAGTCCCCCCTCAGTTTCCTCTGCTCTAAACAAAAATATCCTCCCCTGTCCAACCTCTCCCTATAACTCAGACCCCTGAGCCCTGACAACACCCTTGTAAATTGTTCTGCACTTTTTACAGTTTAATAACTGAAACCTACACTGCATTCATCGTATTTCTAGTATTTCCCCACTGCGTTGGAACCGACGTGACAACGCCAATGGATTACAATCCATGATCGAGAAGGAACTCCTTTACAACAATCCCGTTTTCATAGTGTTTCCCATGGTGCAGGTATCCTTGTGTCTTTCTGATTGTATGGTTAATTAAAGGCTTGTCCTTCTACAAAGCAAAGCTGTGGCTTAATTGTTCCTGGGAAACGTGCCATGATTTTTCAGACTTCCAAAAACAAATGAACTCTCTCTCCACAGTCACCACACTAACATGGACTTGGCTGTACCTCGGTATTTTCTCCGGTCACACTGATATTTGAAATATTCGCCCACGGACAGAATACACACCTTTCCTTCCACATGAAAAGGCCAATGATATTCAGATCGGCACGGATCAAGTAACTATCAAAACTGAACATGAAGTTCAATTTGAATTTCTCATCTGCAAATCCACCTTTTCAGTATCCTACACCTGAGAAAACAAGTCACCATATTAATACAGGATGGATCTTTATAAGACAATTATAATATTAAATTGTAGTTTCTTGTTCCCCAAAGTTTAAACTCTCAGTCTAACAATTTCTTTCTTCTGTGAACTGAAATGCAAACCAATCTCCTCACTCCTTCCCTCCACACCCAGTTCTCACACACACTCTCCTCTCTTTGAATTCAGTTTCCTAGTTCTTGTCTGCGGACTCAGAACCAAATCAATAAGTCTGACTCTGAGTCCACCGGGGTTGGGGGAGGAGTGGGGGGGGGGGGGGAAGGGGGAAGGGGGGGCTGTTGTTAGGGAATCCTCTGATGACAACCATCCTGCATACACTGCTTCCTGCACACTCTGGCCAAAATCCATCTTACTAAAATGAACCGAATTAGAACTCTAATTGCAGACCCATCCTTGTCCTTTTCCATAAAAACCCTGTATCTTCACAAAAGAGTTCTGATAACTTTCTGCAAAATGCTGCACCACTGATAGTCTGATCACATGGCAGGGTACCAGGAAAGGGGCCATTCCCCTGGGTCCTGCTCCCACAGGGAGGAAGATGCCAATGACAGATTAATCCCTCACAACCAGAGCCTCCTTCCCAGGCACTGTGCATACTCCCACAATTGGCCAGCGCTGCGCCCATACACTGGTCTCTCCTCCTACAGCATGTGCTCCCGATCATACAGGAGTCTGCGAGATTGACAGCAGATGGTGCCCAATATATCAGAAAACCTACAGTATGAAAACTGGCCCTTCGACCAAACAAGTCCATAATGACCCTCCAAACAGTAACTTACACAGACCCATTCCCCTACCCTATATTTACCCCTGACTAATGTAACTAATACGAAGGGCAATTTAGAATGGCCAATTCACCTGTCCTGCCCATCTTTGGATTGTGGGCAGAAACAGGAGCACCCGGAGGAAACCCGCTTAGACACGGGGAGAATGCACATAATCCGGGTTTGGCTGGAATCGAAACCGGGTACCTGGTGCTGTGAGGCAGCAATGCTAACCACTGAGCCGTCTCTATAGACAGGAAGGGGTGGGGCTGGAGAACTGGGGTAAACAATGAATGAATGTGGAGGACACTGGGGGGAATGCTCAGGTCAGTGAGGGACAGGATCAGTGCAGCAGCAGGACGGGACCCTGGACAAACTGAGCAATGGGAGAGTCTGACAGGAGAGAAACTACAGGAGGGTTCTGTTTAGAGGCTCAGGCAGGGACAGCTGGGAGACAGTATGGCCTGGTGGTTTGGGCAGGTTTTCTAATCATCCTCTTCAAAGATGCTGTTCCTCAAATCTGAGCCCGATCCTCTTGGTCCAGTGGTAAGAACACTGCCACTATTTCCTGGTGGGCAACGGATACGGGGACTGCCTTTCAAAAGGAACTCAACTGTGTTGGTGACATTAACAAGACTCAATACACAGTCACAGACAAAATGCTGGTGTACTTGAACTTCATTCAGAATATTAACACCTATAACTGGGGAATGCAGACCCCGATGTATAGAGTTAAATCCTGGATATTAATAACAGTGTTGTGCATGGGAAATCATGTCTCATGAATTTTACTCAGTTTTTTTGAAGAAGTAACAAAGAGGATTGCTGAGGTCAGAGCATGGACACGATCTACATGACTTCAGTAAGGCGTTCGACAAGGTTCCTCACAGGAGACTGGTCAGCAAGGTTAGATCGCATGGAGTACAGAACTGGCTCGAAGGAAGAAGGCAGAGGGTGCTTTTCAGGCTGGAGGCCTGTGACCAGTTGAGTGTCACAAGGATCGATGTTGGATCCACTACTTTTCGTCATTTATATTCATGATTTGGATGTGAACATAAGAGGTATTGTAAATAAGTTTGCGGATGACACCAAAATGGGAGGTGTGGTAGACAGGGAAAAAGATTACCTCAGAGTACAAGAGGATCTGGATCAGATGGGTGATGGGCTGAGGAGTTCAGTTTAGAAAAATGCGAGCTGCTGCATTTTGGAAAAGCAAACTTTAGCAGGACTTACTATAAACTGTAAGTTCCAGGGGAGTGCTGCTAAAGAAAGAGTCCTTGGAGTGCAGGTTCATAGTTCCTTGAAAGTAGATTAGCAAGTAGATAGATTAGTGAAGGTGGCAGTTGGTCTGCTTGCCTTTATTGGTCAGAGCATTGAGTATAGGTGTTGGGAGGTCATATTGCGACTATACAGCACATTGATTTGGCAACTTTTGTAATATTTCATGCAATTCTGGTCTCTTTCCTATCAGATGGATGTTCGCAAACTTGAAAGGGGTCAGAGAAGAATTATAGGATGTTGCCAGGGCAGGATAGGCTGTTTTTCTTGGAGCATCAGAGGCTGAACGGTGAGCGGAAAGAGATTTTTAAAATCAGGCCAGGCATGGATAGGGTAAATAGAGAAGATACTTTCCCTGCAGTGAGGTAGTACAGAACTAGGGGACTGGGAGCGGGTGGGCGGAGGGACAGAGAGGTTGGGTGGATCGAGAGTGGTGGGACAGAAATGGTCGAGGACGGAAAGTGAGATTAGAGAGGAGGGGAACAGACGGGGGGAACAGAGGGGGCGACAGACAGAGAGGGGGAACGGACTGAGGGGAGTGCAACCGACGTCGGGGGGGGGGGGGAAGATGGGTGTGCGACTGACAGGGGAGCGACTGACAGAGAGGGGGAAAGACTGAGGGCGCAACAGATGGGAAGACAGAACGATTGGGAGGGGCGGTGACCAACAAAGGGCTGACCGATAGAGAGGGGGAACACACAGAGGGGGAAGATGGAGAGTTATTTTATAGATCTACAACTCAACTCTGTTCCGGTTTTCTTCTCCTCAGCTTAATTCCGTCTGAAGGTGACAGAACAACTGCATAGTTTCTGGAAAGTAGAGTTTCAGGGAGATCAGGTGCTGAACGTGGCATTTAGAACACGCTGATCAATAAATGGGACTCTGGTTCGATTCCACTGTCTGTGTGGTGTTTGCACATTCTCCCTGTGTCTGCGTGGCTTCCTCTGGGTGCTCTTAATTCCCTCCCACAAATCCAAAGACATGCAGGTTAGGTGGATTAGCTTTGGGTAATGGCAGGTTACAGAGTTAGGGTGGAATGCTGTTCTGATGGTTGGTATGGTCTCATGGGCCAAAAGGCCTGCTTCCACATTGTAGGGATTCTGTCACTGAGTATAGGGGTTAGAATGTCACGTTGTGGCTGAGTAGGACATTGGTCAGGCCAGTGTTAGAATACTGCATTCAATTGTGGTCTCCCTGATTTCAGAAAGACGTTACCAGAATAGGACTCAACCTCTTAATAGCAGGTTCTTGCAGTGTGCAGTGTGGGTTGATAGTTCCTTGAAAGTGTGGTTGAGGTAGACAGGTTGGTGAAGGTGGTGTTTGGTATGCTAGCTGTTATTGGACAGTGCATTGAGGATAGGAGTTGGGAGATCAGGTTTCGGTTGCACAGTTTATTGGCTTGGCCACTTTTGGAATGCCCACTGCTTTCAATTCCAGTTTCCCTGCTATAGGAAAGATGTTGGGAAATTTGCAAGAGTTCAGACAAGTTTTACCAGTGTGTTGCTAGTATTGGAACATTTGAACCACAGGGAGAGTCTGAATAGGCTGAGGCTATTTCCCTGCAGCACTGGACACTTTAGGTGGCTTTATCGAACTTTATAAAATTATGAGGAGCAATGATAGGGTGACTAGTCATGGTTTCTTTTTTTCCCAGGGTAGGGGAGTCCAAACAAATGTGAAACTTTTTTCCAAGGTGGAAATGACAAATTCTAGAGGAGAGGGGGCAAGTTTAAAGGATATGAAAACCGAAACAACTGCAGATGCTGTAAACCAGGAAGAGAATCAGACATTTCTGGAAAAGCTCAGCAGGTCTAGCAGCATCTGTGAAAAGAAATTAGAGTTAACGTTTCTGAGGAAGGGTGCCCAGACCGGAAACTTGAACGGATTTTTCTTCACAGATGCTGCATGACCTGCTGAGCATTTCCAATAACATCTGTGCAAGTTTAAAGGGAGTTGTGTCAGACAAGTGTCTTGTGCAGATGTTGATAAGTGACGAGAATGTATTCTCCTGGGAGATGGGAAAAGCAGAAACAATCACAGTTTAAGAGGCATTCGGACAGACACATAAGAAGACATAGGTTATCAGGGATATGGATCATGTTACAGGCAGATGGAATTAGTTTGGAATGGCATCATGATCTGCACAGACACGGTGGGCTGATTATTCTGGTGCTGTAACGGTTATGTTTTCCAGGGGGTAGAATGGTTTTTGAAGAAGTAACAAAAATGATTGATGAGGGCAGACTGATCGACATGATCAACGTGGACTTTAGTAAGGCATTCAGCAAGCTTTCTCATGGGAGACTGGTTAGCAAGGTTAGATCTCATGGAATAAAGCAGAAACCAGCTATTGGAGAACAGAACTGGGTCAAAGGTAGACAGAGAGTGGTGGTGGAGGGATGCTTTTCAGACTGGAGGCCTATGGAGTGTCACAAGGATTGGTGCTGTATCTACTATTTTTCATCATTTATATCAATGATTTAGATGTAAACATAGGAGGTATTAGTAATTTTGCAGATGACGCCAAAATTGGAGGTTTAGTGGACAGTGAAAAAGCTGACCAAGGCTGGAATGTTTCCTGCAGGTGTTACCATTTCAGATGCTGCCCGACCTGCTGGGGATCTCCAGCACTTCTTGGTTTTGTTGCAGATTCCCACCATTTTGCTGAAGCACTTGGAGACAGAGAGCTGTACAGCTCCAGATTTTGTTGACTCTGATTCCTGGGATGTCAGGACTGATGGATGACGATGGACTCAATCCTCGTTTAATCCTCCATTCCTTTGGTTTTCGGAGCCGCTGACTACATTACTAATATTCTACCTCCCACTCCCTGTCCTGAATCTGACCCATCTAACCTGACACTTTAGCTCCCATCCCCTGCCAGACTAGTTAATACCTCACCAATGGAACTGGCAATAGCACCCCCTCCCCCCACCCAGGAGATTTGACTCAGCTCTGCCCAGGGGTAAGCGGTCAGGCTGGTACACCATTTCTCCAGCCACCCTCCAGCTGAACTACCCTCTTATTCCTGCTCTCACTAGCACATGGCACTGGGAGCAAGTCTGACAACATTACATTTCTGGAGCTGCATTATAATGTGTCCCTGCTCTCCCAATATCCAACTTTCAAGCACTCATACCTTTGTTTCATGATGTCGTTGGTATCGGTGTGTTCTACAACGACAGACTGTTTACCCGCCAGCTCCAGAATGTCCTGTAGCTGCACCATGATATTGTGGATCCTGGCACCAGGGAGATAACATACCATCCTTGATTCATGGCTGTGGCCAGAGAAGAGCCTGTCTGTATCCTGACTATTGAATCCCTTGTCACTCTCTTTCTTCCTGTTCTGGGCAGCAGAGCTATCTACAGTGTCATGAACCTGGCTGTTGCTGATTTACCCTGAGACCAACACATACGCACACACCCACACGAATCCCAAGCTGTATACAGTATCTGTTTGGGAAGGGGATAACCACTGGGAACTCCTGCAACTCCCTTCCTGAGCCTTTTACTTGATCTGATGGTCACCCATTCCCTTTCTGCCTGTGTAACCCTCACCTGCAGTGTGACTGACTCACTAAACGTGCTGTCCATAACATTCTCAGTATTGCTCCACAGTGAGTCCACTCACAGCTCCAGGTCTGAAAAGCAGTTTCCCAGTAGCTGCTGATGGACACATTTCCTGCACAGACAGCCATCAGGGACACTGGAAACAGCCCTAATTTTCCCACATTGTACAAGAGGAGCACACCATGGGTCTGAGGTCTCCGGTCACACAGGCTCTCTAGATTCAGCTAGTTACTCCCATTAACAGAATTTAAATGAGTGAGCAATATTCCTACCCTTCAAACATTATAATCAAAATCCCGTATTCTTTACTTAAGCTGATATGTCATAACTTAAAAACTGTTACAACATCTCCACAGGTATCGCTTACAAACTGGCTGCTCCCTTTGGGACCATGTGAATTTCTGAATGGGCTGAAATAAAAATGAGTTTCAGCTTCACCTTCTCCCTGTCCCACCTCGCTCTGTTTACAGCCAACTCCAAAACACTCTCATTGAGCCAAGCAGCCCTCACAGTGCAGTCCCGTCATTTTCATTGTCTGCTCACACCTACACTGCCCTCCGCCTCCTGTACTGTTCCAATGTATCTCAATGGGTGCTCAGGGACAGCACCTCATCTTTCAATTCAATCCTTTGTAGACCCAGAGTCACCATGTACCTCAGCAGTGTCTGGATAAACAGACAGTTGTTAGAATCTGGAACATTCCACCTTAAAAGGTACTGGAATTTGAGTTCATAAGGAGTTGCAGGGAAGTGAAAATAAGGAGTTTACCGGTTAACATCATGAAGTGGGTGATTGGAACTAAATCTGACAGTCTCTATAAAGTGACGAAGTGCAATCTGGACAAATTTTTGCTCCCTCTCAGACCAAAACAGACCCTGAGCTTCCAGTTGCCTGCCACTTTAACACACGAGCCTGTTCCCTGGCAAACATCTGTCTGATTCTTACTGCAGTGTTCCAGGGAAGCTTGATGCAGAACAATCCAGAACATACCAAATGACCCTGTATTTCAAGGACTGCAATTTCCCCTCCCATGTGGTCAACAATATTCTCCAGTGTATCTCCACCACTTCACACACCTCTGCTCTTGAATCCCACCCCTCCAGCCGCAGCAAGGATAGAACCCCCAAGTCCTCACTTTTCAGCCAGATACAACACATCATCCTCTGCCATTTCCACCACCTACAATCAGACCCCACCAACAGAGATATCTTTCCTTCCACACCCCTTTCAGCATTCCTCAGAGACCATTCCCTGTGACTTGTGTTAGATCCATGCTCCCCACCAACCCATCCCCCACTCCCAACACCTTTGCCTTCCATTGCAAGAGGTGTAAAACCTGTTCCCACACCTTCCCCTCACCTCCATCCAAGACACCAGAGGTCCCTTCCACATCCAGCAGAGATTTTCTTGTATAACCTCATCTATTGTGTTCATTGCTCTCTACCATGGAGAGACAGGATGCCAACTTACAGAATGTTTCAGGGAACCTTTCTAGGAGACATGCACCAACCAACCCCACTGCCCTGTGGTCAACCATTTCAACTCCACCTCCCACTCTGCCAAGGACATGCATGTCCTGGGCCATCTCCACCACAAAATCCTAGCGACATGACTCCTGAAGAAAGAATACGTCATCTTCTATCTTGGGACCCTTCAACCGCTGAATCGACATTTCGTCATTTCCCCTCCCCCCACCTTATCATGGATCCAGCCCTCCAACTCAGTACCACCCTCTTGAACAGTCCCACCTGTCCATCTTCCTTCCCAATTATCCACTCCACCCTCTCACCATTACTCTCCACCAGCATCTTCCTATTGCCTTCCCAACTACCTTCCCGCCAGCCCCACACACCTATCCTATTATCTGTCAGCCCTCTTCCCCACCCTCACATTCCTGCTGAAGGACCTAGGCCCAATATGTCAATTATCCTGCTCCTTGGATACTGTCTGACCTGCTGTGCTTCTCCTGCGCCAAACTTTAACGTAAGCTGGAAGAACAACACCTCATTTTGTACTTGGGGACCCTTCTGGCCTTTGGCCTGATAACTGAATTCATTAATTTTAGGTCCTAAATCTCCGACGTCCTTGTGCCCTGTTCCCCCACCTCACACACCAGGCCTTGTTATTACATAGCCTGCCATTACACATTACCTATGGTTAGTCACTAACAGTCTCCATTAACATCTATTCACCCTCCCCCAGCCACATCGTTATCCGTTCCTTTGCACAATTGCTCCTATACCTCTTTGGACTAGATCACCATCTATCATTTAATCCTTAAACCTTACCTGCTGCATATAAACTGACATTTCTTTTCAGTAACATCAGTTCTGAGGAAGGGTCAGCGGATCCAAAATGTTAATTCTGATTTCTCTTCACAGATGCTGCCAGACATGCTGAGCTTTTCCAGTATCTTCTGGCTGTTGTTTCTGATTTAAGCATCCACAGTTCTTTTGATTTTCATTTACTGGGAGGTTCTAATTCAGGTCTAGCAGCCTACATCATGTGTTTATAAACTCTCCCAGTCCACACTAACTCCATTTCTCTCCCACTCCCTTCACACTCACTGGGTCTCTTCCCACCCCCTGCCCAGTGACACTGCGCCTGCACAGCTCATGGTCACATGTTGGCCTGTTGGCAACACCCCTCATTCACTCCCATTGGCTGGAGGATTACACCTAGTTTCCTATTGGTCTGAAGCTGCCGTCAATCAGCCAGGCCCCATTGTGACATGAGTGGTGGGATCTTCGCAGGAGTCCGGGAGGCTGAGGGGTGACCTCAGAGGTTTATAAAATCATGAGGGGCATTGATGGGATAAATAGACAAGGTCTTTCCTCTGGGGTGGGAGAGTCCAGAACAAGAGAGCATAGGTTTAAGGTGAGAAGAGAAAGATATAAAAGGGACCCAAGAGACAACTTTTTTCATGTAGAGGGTGGTGCGTGTATGGAAGCTACTGTCAGGGGAAGTGGTGGCAGCTAGTATAGTTACATCATTTGAAAGGCATCTGGATGGGTATATGAATAGGAAGGGTGCAGAGGGATATGAGCCAACTGATGCCATATCGTACTAGATTAGGATAGGATATCTGGTCGGCATGGAGGAGTTTGACTGAAGGGTCGGTTTCCATGCTGTATTTGTCTATGGCTCTGCCCTGGGATGAGCTTCACAGAAAGAGCAGGAGCAGCAGGGGAAGTGACGACTCCCAGAGGGGCAGACGGGAAGGAAATCAGTGAGTATATAAATCAGGAACTCTGGATCAGAATTGATGATCTGAAATCTGAGCTTCAAACACTGCGGCACATCCGGGAGGGGGAGAGTTACCTTGACGCTTTGTTTCAGGAGGCAGTCACACCTGGGAAATTAAGTAACTCACATTCAGCTAGTGATCAGGCACATCAGAGTGTGACTGTAAGCGAGGCAGGTAGGGGGAACCTGAGTCCAGGAGTGGAGGAGCCTCAGCCCTTGATCTTGTCCAACAGGTACGAGATTCTTGCTCCCTGTTCGGATGAGGAAAAGGGCTCTGGACAGGATGAGCCAACTGACCGAGGCACCATGGTGCAGAAGGCCATTCAAGAGGGGGGAGAAAATAGACAAGTAGTTGTAATAGGGGATTCTATAATTAGGGGGACAGATAGTGTCCTTTGCAAGCCGGATCGGGAGTCTCGCATGGTGTGTTGCCTGCCCGGTGCCAGGGTGCGGGACATCTCCGACCGGCTTGAAAGGATATTGGAGCGGGAGGGGGAGGATCCAGTTGTTGTGGTCCATGTTGGGACTAACAACATTGGCAAGACTAAGGTGGAGGACCTGTTTGGACATTACGAAGCACTAGGCAGGAAATTGAAGCACAGGTCCTCAAGGGTCATAATCTCCGGATTACTGCCCGAGCCACGTGCCAACTGTCATAGAGACAAGAAAATTAGGCAAGTAAACACCTGGCTAAGGGATTGGTGTGGGAAAGAGGGATTTCACTTCATGGGGCATTGGCATCAGTTTTGGAACAGGGGGGATCTGTACCGTTGGGACGGTCTCCACCTGAACCGATCAGGTACCAATGTTGTAGCAAATAGGATAAATAGGGTGGTCAGTAGGACTTTAAACTTCTGAGTGGGGGGGGGGGAAGGGAAAGTGAAAGTGAGAGGGAGTATGGAGATAAATGGAAAGATAAGCAACAGGATAGCGTATGTGCAGGCGGATCTAAACTCGAGGCAGTCTGGGAATGCAGCAAAAAGGAAGGATAACTTAGGACATCTTATGAATTCCAATATCTCTAATGATAAGGTTAGCATTAAGGCACTTTACCTGAATGCTCGTAGCATTCATAACAAAGCAGATGAACTAATGGCACAGATCATAGTGAATGAGTATGATGTGGTAGGCGTCATAGAGATGTGGTTACAGGGGAGTCAGGACTGGCAGTTAAACCGCCAAGGATTTTCAACTTATCGAAAAGACAGGGAGGTGGACAGAGGGGGTGGGGTTGCCTTGTTAGTTAAGAACAAAATTAAATTTATGGCACTGGATGACATAGTGTCAGATGATGTGGAGTCCGTGTGGGTGGAATTGAGGAACCACAAAGGCAAAAAAACCATAATGGGAGTTATGTACAGACCTCCTAACAGTGGTCAGGACCAGGGATGCAACATGTACCGGGAAATAGAAGGCATGTCAGAAAGGCAAGGTCAGAGCGATCATGGGAGACTTCAATATGTAGGTGGATTGGGTAAATAATGTTGCCAGTGGATCGAAAGAAAGGGAATTCATGGAAAGCTTACAGGATGGCTTTTTGGAACAGCTGGTCATGGAGCCCACAAGGGAGCAGGAAATGAAGCCCACAAGGAGAGAACTCGAAAGGACCTAGTGCTTTGCAATGAACCGGACTTTATAAAAGATGTTAAAGTCAGGGAACCCTTAGGAAGAAGCGATCATAATATGGTAGATTTCAGTCTGCAGTTTGAAAGAGATAAGGCAAAATTAGATGCAATGGTTTTCCAGTTAAATAAAGGTAATTTTGAGGGCATGAGAGAGGAACTGAAAAAAATAGACTGGAAGCAGAGCCTAGCGGGGAAGACAAAGCAAAACTTGCAGGAGTTTGTGTGTATAATTGAGGACACTGTACAGAGGTTTTTCCCCAAGATAAGAAAGATTATCCAGGGAGGGATTAGACAGCCATGGCTGACAAAGGAAGTCAGGAAATGTATTAAAAAAAAAGAGATCCTATAAAGTGGCCAAGAGCAGTGGGAAATCAGAAGATTGGGAAGGCTACAAAAATAAACAGAGGATAACAAAGAGAGTAATAAGAAAGGAGAGGATCAAATATGAAGGTAGGCTAGCCAGTAATATTAGAAACGATAGTAAAAGTTTCTTTCAATACATAAGAAACAAACGACAGGCAAAAGTAGACATTGGGCCACTTCAAAATGATGCTGGAAGCCTAGTGATGGGAGAAAAGGAAATAGCAGAAGAACTTAATAAGTGGAAGACATGAGTAATATCCCAACAATTGAAGGGAGTCGGCAGCTGAGTTGAGTATGGTTGCCAATACAAAAGAGGTAGTGCTGGAACAGCTAAAAGGTCTTAAAATTGATAAATCTCCTGGCCCCGATGGGATACATCCTAGAGTTCTGAGAGACGTGGCTGAGGGAATAGCGGAGGCATTGGTTGAGATCTTTCAAGAGTCACTGGAGTCAGGAAAAGTCCCGGATGACTGGAACATAGCTGTTTTCACCCCATTGTTCAAGAAAAGATCAAGACAAAAGATGGAAAATTATAGGCCAATTAGCCTAACCTCGGTTGTTGGTAAAATTCTAGAATCCATCATTAAGGCTGAGGTTTCTAAATTCTTGAAAGAGCAGAGTCTGATTAGAACAAGTCAACATAGATTTAGTAAGGGGATGCTGCTGAGCAAGGTGAGGGCCCATGGTGTTCGAGGTGAGCTACTGGATTGAGGATTGGCTGTCTGACAGAAGGCAGAGAGTTGGGATAAAAGGTTCTTTTTTGGAATGGCAGCCGGTGACAAGCGGTGTCCCTCAGGGTTCAGTGTTGGGGCCACAGCTGTTCGCATTATATATTAATGATCTTGATGAAGGGACTGGGGACACTCTAGCGAAGTTTGCAGATGATACGAAGTTAGGTGGACAGGCAGGTAGCACTGAGGAAATGTGGAGGCTACAGAAGAATCTGGCCAGTTTGAGAGAGTGGTCCAGGAAATGGCTGATGGAATTCAACGTGAGAAAATGCGAGGTCTTGCACCTTGGCAAAAAGAATAAAAGCATAGACTACTTTCTGAATGGTGAGAAAATTCGTAAAGCCAAAGTACAAAGGGATCTGGGAGTGCTAGTCGAGGATTCTCTAAAGGTAAACATGCAGGTTGGGTCCGTGATTAAGAAAGCGAATGCAATGTTGTCACTTATCTCAAGAGGGTTGGAATATAAAAGCACCGTTGTGCTACTGAGACTTAATAAAGCTCTGGTTAGGCCCCATTTGGGGTACTGTGTCCAGTTTTGGTCCCCACACCTCAGGAAGAACATACTTGCACTGGAACGTGTTTAGCGGAGATCCACATGGATGATCCCTGGAATGGTTGGTCTAACATATGAAGAACGGCTGAGGATCCTGTGATTGTATTCACTGGAATTTAGAAGATTAAGGGGAGATTTAATTAGAAACTTACAAGATAATACATAGCTTGGAAAGGGTGGACGCTAGGAAATTGTTTCCGTTAGACGAGGAGACTAGGACCCGTGGACACAGCCTTAGAATTAGAGGGGGTCAATTAAGAACAGAAATGCGGAGACATTTCTTCAGCCAGAGAGTGATGGGCCTGTGGAATTCATTGCCGCAGAGTGCAGTGGAGGCCGGGACGCTAAATGTCTTCAAGGCAGAGATTGATAAATTCTTGATATCCACAAGTAATTAAGGGCTACGGGGAGAATGCGGGTAAGTGGAGTTGAAATGCCCATCAGCCATGACTGAATGACGGAGTGGACTCGATGGGCCGAATGGCCTTACTTCCACTCCTATGTCTTTTGGTCTTATGGTCTTATTCACAGTGAATGTGGCAGTACCACAGAGCACAGGGGCTGGGGGCTATTCAGCCCATTGGGGCTACCCTCTCTCCTTCTGGAGATGTTGCCAATCTGCCTTTACTCCCCTCCCATTTATCCGTCACACTCCAAATTTATTCTCAAATAGTTAAATTCCAGAGATGTGCAGCACAGAAACAGACCATTCAATCCAACTCGTCCAGGTCACCCATTTATCCAAAATTAATCTTGTCCCATTTACCAGCACTTTGCCCATATCTTTCTAAACTTTTCCTAATCACTTACCCAGTCAGATGACTTTCAAATGTTGTAATTCTATGAGCCTCCACACTTCCTCTGGTAGCTCATTCCACGTTCAGTTTGCAAACATTGCCCCTTGCATCTCTTGCCTCACACCTTAGGCGTGTGCCCTCTGGTTTTGTACTCACTTAACTTTGGGAAAAGACCCTGCTTGTTCACCCTATCTATGTCCTTCACGATTTTATATACCTCGAAGGTTATCTCTCAGCATCCGATGCTCCAGGGAAAACAGCCCCAACCTATTCAGCTTTTCCCTATAGCTCAAATCCTCAACCCTGGCAACACCTTTGCACATCTTTTCAGAATCCTTTCAAGTTTTGGAATATCACTCCTACAGCAGGGAGACCAGGACTGAAAGCAGAATTCCAGATGTGTCTGAATCAATGTCCTGTAGATCTGCAAATCAACGTCACAACTCCAATACTCAATGTACTGACCAATAAAGGCAAGTACACCAAACGCCTCCTTCCCTACCCTGTCTATCCATGATTCCACTTTTAAAGAACTATGAACCTGCACCTCAAGGTCTCTTTGTTCAGCAACATTCCCCAGGACCTTCCCATTAAATGTATAAGTCCCGCCCGGAATTGTTTTTCCAAAATGCAGCACCTCACATTTATCTGAATTCACTCCATCTACCACTCCCCAGCCCATTTGATTGAAGTCCCCTTGTACTCTGAGGTAACCTTCTTCCCGATCCACTTCGGTGTCGATGTAAAGTCACTAACCATAGCTTCATATAGAAATCATTTATATAAATGATGAAAAGCAGTGAACCCTGCACCGATCCTTACACCATATTGCTCATCACAGGCTTCCAGTCCGAAAGGCAACCCTTCACCACTACCCTCTGTCTCCAACCTTACAGCCTATTTGATATCCAAATAGCTAGTTATTCCACCTTGAATGTCTTTCTGAAGTCCAAGTTAGTGATGTCCATACACAAAGCCATGCTAAGTATCCCTAATCATTTCTTACTTTTCCAATTACATCTAAATCCTATCCCTGAGAAGCCCTTCTAACAACTTGCCTGACTCCAGGCTCACCAGTGTATTGTTCCCTGACCTTTCCTCATCAACTTTCTCAAATAATGGTGTCAGTCATCCAGCACCTCAGTGAGACAAATATCTCAGTGAGGGGCCCAACTATCACTTCCCTAGCTTCCCACAAAGTTCTGGGATTCACCTGATCATGTATCAGGGATTTATCAATCTTGATGTATTATATAAGTTCCAGTGCCTCCTAACTAATACGGACACTTGTCAAATTATCCCTATTTATTTCTCCAAACTCTTTCACTTCCATATCCTCCTTCAGTAAAAGCTGACATGAAGTACGCAAATTGTATCTCTCCTGCCTCCTGCAGATCCATAGACAGCCTTGTTGATCTTTGAGGGACCCTATTCTCTGCCTGGTTACTCTTTTGTCCTTAGTGTATTTCTAGAATCTCTTTGGATTTTCCCCAAACCCATTTCACAAAGCTCTCTTGTTCCCTTTTTGCCCTCATAGTTTCCCTCGAGTATACTCCTCCTGCCCTTATACTCCTCCAGGTATTCACCCAAACCTAGCTGTCTGTATCTGCCATAACCCTCCTTCATTTTCTTGATCACAACCACAATTCCTCTTGACAGGCAGCTTTCCTTACACCTCCCAGCCTTGGCCTTAACAGGAACATACTGTCTATATACTCATTGTCGCAGGCCTATGGGGGCAATGGCAGATGAAGACAGAGAAACAAATCAATCATTCTCAGTAAAGAAGCAGTGCTGGGAAAGATACCAGCCTAAAGGTAGATGGGTCTCCTGGCGTGATGGGATGCATCCCCGGGACTGTAAGAAATGGCAGTGGGTAAATAGCAAATACACTTGTGATACTTCACTAAAATTTGCTGGACTCTGGGATGGTTCTAACAGATTGGAAAGCTGCAAATGTGATGCCAATATTTTAAAATGGGCGTGTTAGCATAACTTCTGTAGTGGGGAAAATGTCCGATCTCTCAAGAAAGAAATAGTGAGCTATGTGGATAGAAATTTTCTCATCGAGCAGACACATCTTGGTGTCATCCACTTTTCATGAATCCATGCTAAGTGGTATAACAATGTGTGCAGAGGCCACTGTCAGTCTGCACGGGGATACAGATAGGTTAATTGAGTGGTTAAGGGTCTGGCAGATGGTGGACAATGTTGGGAAATGTGAGGTCGTTCATTTTGGTCGGACTAACAGCAAACTGGATGATGAAATGATGAAAACTTACAGCAGGCTGCTGTGCAGAGGGAGCTGGGTGTCCTTGTGCATGAATCACAGGAAGCTGGTTTGCAGGTGCAGAAGGTAAATAAGACAGTGAAGAGAATATTATCCTTCATTGCTAGAGGGATGGTTATGCTGCAGCTGTACAGGGTGCTGGGGAGGCCACACTTGGAGTACTGTGTACAGGTTTTCGTCCCCTTACTTCAGGAAGGATGTACTGGCCCTGGAGGGGGTGCAGAGGAGGTTCACTTGTTTGAGTCTGGAGTTGAGAGGGTTGCCTTATGAGGAGAGATTGACAAAACTGGCACGATCCTCATTGGAATTTAGAATAATGAGAGGTTGTATCGGAAAAATATAAAATTATGAAGGGAGTAGATAAGATAGAAGCAGGGAGGTTATTTCCACTGTGGACTGGACAAACTAGGGTGCATAGCGACAAAATAAGGGGGTATCAGATTTAGGACTGAGTACAGGAGAAACTTCTTCAGCTAAAGGGTGGTGAATCTGTGGAATTCCCAGCTGATTGAAACAGTTGAGGCTTTCATCTTGAATGACTTTAGGTCAAAATGTAGATTTACGAGCAGGAAAGGAATTAAAGGTTATGGGAGAGAGCAGGGAAGTGGAGCTGAGGCCATGAAAAGATCAGCCCTGATCTTATTGAATGGCAGAGCAGGCTGGAGGGGCCATATGGCTTACTCCTGCTCCTATCCCTTATGTTATGTTCCTACTTTCCAGCCATCCCTTTACCTGGGAATAGCAAAGAAATATTGAAAGATTTTGCCTTGTTCAATCACACTTCACCTTTATCCAATTTAGAACAGCAACTTTTAAATCTGGTCTATTCATTTTTGGAACTATTTTAAAACTATTAGAATTATCAGAGATTCCAGGCAGTGGGGAAGCAGGCCATTCAGCCCATCACATCCACACTGACCCTCAGAGACTCCCACCTGTTAGGAAGCATTATTAAGGGTAGGTTGTGTTCAGAAACTTTATTGTTAGGTAGTGCTCACGTAAGGTAGTACTAGCAAGTCTGGAAACTGTTAGCTTCACTAGACAACAGTAAGCCATTATGTTACACTAAGAACAGACTGAAACACTGATGGCATAATGGGGCCACAGGGAGGGTGAACAGATAACAGGACATTGAAACCGTGTTAGATTGCACGTAGCTCATACTGAGGTAACTGAATCTTATCTCTTCTGGAACCAATACTATTAGAGAATACCGCTTCTTACCAAATAAGGATGTAGCACTGGGATGTGAGGGGCTAAAAGCTAGACAAAGAGAACAATAGATCAGAACGCCTTCTCCAGCTGGACAAATGTCTAGCTGTAACCGATTCTCTCTCGAATAAAGCAGTCTGTTTCTTAGAATCTGACCCGGTGTCTCATTCCTCCGAAAAAGAACACGGGGACGGTTGAACCGTCTTAACAGATGGTGACCCCTGACGTGCGGAGGGAACGGAGACACGCTTGTTGGCAGGGGTTGAGAGCCGCCGGGCGGCCGGCCATTCTGAACTGGGTACGGGGACGCCTTTTGTATAAAGGTCTCCAGTAGGCATTGACCACTCTAAATTAGTAGTTGTTCCGACGTCTCGAATACCTTCGCCAACCTAAATTGCAGACGTGAGTAGACGACAGAGAATCGCTTGATCTAAGTGTAAGCCCTTTAGGTGTGTTGGGCATCCCGGATAAGCCGGAGGTATTGGACACGGTGAGTTCTTTTTATTTGTTGTTTCTGTAGTAAGAAGAGTAAGTTCCCCAGGTGTGCGTGGAAAGATCTCTGCAATTTCAAAAGTCCTGGGTACGGTGAGTTATTTATTTTTGGTCTCTTAAGTTTATAAAAGTGAATCCTCTAGGTGTGCGTTAAAACAGCCTTGCAATTTGAAAGTCCTAGAGTGGATGAATTCTCCAGGTGTGCGTGGGAAGATCTCTGCAATTTCAAAAGTCCTGGGGACAGTGAGTTATTTATTTTTGGTCTCTTAAGTTTATAAAAGTGAATCCTCTAGGTGTGCGTTAAAACAGCCCTGCAATTTGAAAGTCCTAGGGTGGATGAATTCTCCAGGTGTGCGTTAAAACATCCCTGCAATTTAAAATTCCTGGAGACGGTGAGGCATATGTTTGTAGCCTCCTATTGTTAGACAAGGGAACCGTCTAGGTGTGCTTTGGAACATCACTGCAGATTGAAAGTCCTAGAATCGGTGAGTACTATTCTTTCATTCGTTTTCTCTCCTGGTGGTGAGTCGGTGATTTCTCCAGGTGTGCGTGGAAACAGCTCTGCAATTTCAAAATCCTGGAGGTAGGAGGCGAGGCGATTGTGGCTTACGGACCGCACGGCTCCCGTAACGGGAGTTTGGTCGGGGGATAGTGTAAGACACGGGTACTGGGGTTACGGGAGTATAAACCCACGCGCTGACGGACTTGGGGACTGGGAAGCTTCCACTGCGCTGACATAATAACGGACGCAACGGTACGAGGGGACAGAGAAAGACAGAGTTCCGGACAGAGCGACTGTGTGTGTGTGAGAGGGAGTCTGTTTATGAGAAAGATAGAGTCTCTGGGTGTGTAAAAATCTGTGTGTGTATAAGTATTTCTGTGTTTGTAAAAGTCTGTATTGTTGCCCAAAGAGAGAGAAAAAGCTATTGCTGCGTGCGTCAGCGGTGTGTCTGTGTAAGAGAGAGAGACTGGCTGAAAGCTTCTCTGCTAACAGGCAGTTTAACACTTTGTGCTCTGGCTTGAGTTCATCTGTTTGATAGTGATTGAATGTTTAAGTCTTGTCACCTAGGGCGTAAGTCCCGGGACTGTTTTGGATGTGATTGTTATGGTTGTTTAACATGATTTAGATGCATCTGTTTGTTTGGTGATTGAATTCTTGTTTTTGTTTCTAGAGCTTGAATTCCGGGACTGCTGTTTAAAGTGATTTCTTTTTATGTGATCTTAACATGATTTTTTTAAGGCTAATAACTCCTGTTCTTTTATGAGTCATGACTCCCTAACTACTTTTCTTACTAACCTCTTTTATTTTTACATAAAAGCAATTTATGAAGGACAGTCGAAGTTTCGTTCGACAGTGGGTAGTTGTATGAAATGAAAGTTTCCATGGTTATTATCTGTGACCTTGGATTCGACCATTGTGCATGCGTTAGAAGGTTTTAACTTGAATTGACAAATTGTTGTAAGACAGCTCTGATTATTTTTACGACCTAAAGTATTTTAATTGAGTAATGATTGACCAGGAGTACATAAGAAAACTAATTTTGGATCTAAATTAAGGTACTAAATCTGGACGGTTACAGTGGATTTCAAAATTGGGAACTGTATGCATTTTACATTTTAAATATTAAACACTGAATAAATGGACGTAAATATATGAATATGCTTACAAGTTAGTTACAGACATTAAAGGTAGTCAAGCATGAATTGATAAATTGGTGTTTGAGCATATGAGAAGATAGGAACATTGGAAAATTTCTTAAAAGAAAGAGACAGGGAAGAACATAACGACTTGTCCCCTTCGGGAAGTGTTGATAGGGGACAAGGAGATTGGGTTTGTGTGTGTTCCCCTCACCAGTGGGGAGGTCGGAACATTTAAAAGGAAATGACGGTCCTGGTTGAGAATCCGATAGGATTGTCAGAACAAGTTAATTTATTTTTGAGGCCCAGTCTGTATTTGTGGGCTGAGTTAATGTCTATTTTGAATGTTACTATTTACTGCGGGAGAAAGGAGACTTATATGGGGATGCTGGATAGGGAAAGATACGGAAGATAGAAGGGTGAAGTGGGATAAATCCATTAAATGAATTGTTAGGAGGGGCACAGAAAGTGTTTGTAAAGAGAGAGGACGAGTGACAGGAACAGAAAGCGTAAATGATGGTAGCTGCGGTTGATGAGGTAATTAGGAGAAGAATGCAGCCAAAAGTGAGCAACCGGAGCAGCGAGTGATAGCATGTAGGGCAGAGAAGAAAGGGAGTAGGGAGAGACAAGGAGGAGCATTTGATAGAGAGTTTGAGCGACAGGGGCAGAGACGAAGGTCTCCACAGGCAGGATGCCATTATTGTGGAAGGATAGGGCATTTTGGGCGGGGGTGTCCTGATCTAAAAAGGGAAGAAAGAGCCATTCCGCTTATAATTTTTGATAACGACATGGAGGGGAACGACAACTGGCATCATTTCTGAGCAGTCAGGGGTAAAAAAAAACCCAGTGATAGATTGGCTGAATAGCACATTCGGTAGATGGAGAACTGTGCTGGGACAGCTGGCCCTTGGTTTATGCATTTCTGTTGCTATCTTTATTACCTGTGGTTGTTGTTGTATACCATGTATCAGGATGCTTGTGACACATACGATCGACCATGCCCTGACGGGAAAGGATAACCCCCCACCCGCATACCAGGCAGCGGGGCTGGAGGAGCCTGTGATGGGGGCACCCGATGGAAAGATTACGGGATCGGTATCAGAGGGAATGGAGGAGATATGCCTGCGAGGGAAGCACGGGACAACTTATGATTTTACTTTATAACTGTATCTCTCATTTCTAATCCTTCCCATATTAGGGCCTCAGAATGTGAGGGCTGAGGTGCAGAGACCCCCTAGTAGTGTATTTTTTCTCTCTCTTTCCCGTTCAAATTGACAACAGGTAAATTTGTGCTTTTATGCTGCAGTTAGAGATTGTGAAGTGCTATATGCCTCGAGACTCAAGAGACTATTGTTCACTCAAGAGATTTCCTAGCCATCATTTGGTATTCCTAAATGGCTTCGATTGGTCTCGACGGCCACTGTTCACAATAATAAGCCAGTTACCACTGCCCGTGTCCGTACTTGACAGCTGTAAAATGGATGTGGGTTTTTATTGGTCAAGTGAAGGTGACTGGTTAGCCAATGACGGGTAAGATTCCTCGAGTGAGGGACAACCTAAGACAGGCACAGTCGTGCATTGACCTTCAGAATAATGGCCTGTGGTCATGTGGTTTTAGCAGATGCCTGGCTTTTGTATCCGTGTCGGGAATCTGGTCAAGTTTCTGGCTTGCAAAGCAGCTTGATATAAGGAAAATCGTGTGCCCAGCAGTTTGACATTGTATTCACTGTATTTTTGACGAAGGAAAATGCCAGTTTTGTGTCATTTTCCAGAACCGACTTAACAACAACCCTTGAGGAAGGAAGGAGAGCTCATTGAATCCTATTGCAAAAAGATTTGACACTATGTCAGTAGTTTGAAATTTTATTTTAAGGTGTCATGGTATAATACGACCGACTTTACTGGGAGGTTGTACAATTGGGTGTTCTTTGAACAGCAGAGCTTCATTCTGCAGGTGTCCTAACTCATCCACTTTGTGTTTTCCTCTGGTTCTCTTAGCTTTTGTTATCATACTCAGTAATCGTTTTGTTGGTTTTGAGGTGGCTTTTTGTATATGTTTACAACTTTTAAGTGCTTACATCTGTTATGTATTATTTCACTGCTTCTTGTGCCTTAACGATTGTATGCGAACTGGAGAGGCGCATAGAGTAGGGATTTTGCGTCGCGGAATGCTTTCTGTAGTTGTATGCTGCTTAGGGACTCCTCTCCACTATAACTATGTCTCCCTAGAGTCAGACAAGCCCGGTTGAGCCAATTGGTCGGCCTTGCAGAGGAGCGATGGAGGGGCGCTCACCGACCATCCGGGTCCTGACTGCTGCGCGCGAACTGCTGTATTTTGTGTGGCCTCTTTCGAGGCCAAGGGAGGGAGTGTTAGGAAGCGTTATTAAGGGTAGGTTGTGTTCAGAAACTTTATTGTTAGGTAGTGCTCACGTAAGGTAGTACTAGCAAGTCTGGAAACTGTTAGCTTCACTAGACAACAGTAAACCATTATGTTACACTAAGAACAGACTGAAACACTGATGGCATAATGGGGCCACAGGGAGGGTGAACAGATAACAGGACATTGAAACCGTGTTAGATTGCACGTAGCTCATACTGAGGTAACTGAATCTTATCTCTTCTGGAACCAATACTATTAGAGAATACCGCTTCTTACCAAATAAGGATGTAGCACTGGGATGTGAGGGGCTAAAAGCTAGACAAAGAGAACAATAGATCAGAACGCCTTCTCCAGCTGGACAAATGTCTAGCTGTAACCGATTCTCTCTCGAATAAAGCAGTCTGTTTCTTAGAATCTGACCCGGTGTCTCATTCCTCCGAAAAAGAACACGGGGACGGTTGAACCGTCTTAACACACCCTACCCATGTAATGCTGCATTTCCCATGGATACTCCACCCAACCTGCACATCCCTGAACACTGTGGGTAATTCAGCCTGGATAATCCACCCAACCTGCATAGCTTTAGATAGTGGGAGGAATCCAGAGCAATCAGACGAAACCATGCAGATATTAACAATAAGGTGATCAATCCTTTCTTATTTCCCAGTTCCATCCAAATAATTTCACTGAACGTACTCCCATGAATATCCTCCATAAGCACAACTCTAATGCTATCCCTAATCAAAAGCACCACTCTTCCTCCTCTCTTGTCCCCCTTTCTATCCTTCCTATAGCATCTATACCCTGGAACATAAAGCTGCCAGTCACATCCATCCCGGAGTCATATTTTTATAATACCCATGATATCCCAGTCCCATGTTCAAACCATAACCTGAGCTCATCTGCCTTCCCTGTCAGTCCTCTTGCATTGAAGTAAATGTAGTGTAACTGCTCGCTTCTACCGCATTCTGTGCCTTGCCCTTGCCTGCCTTGACTGTTTGACTTCTGAACTGTACTAGCCTCAGACTTACCTCTTTTCTCACTATCTCTTTAGGTGTACCCCCACTCTCTCACTGGTTTAATACCTCCCGAGTAGCACTAGCAAACCTCCCTGCCCGGACATTAATCACCTTCCAATTCAGGGACAATCCATCCTTCTTATTCAAGTCACTTCTACTCTAGAGGAGATTTCAATGACCAAAAGATGTGAATCCTTCTGTCCTACACCAGATCTTTAGCCAATCATTCATCTCCTCCATCCTGCTATTCCTACTCTCACTAGCATGTAGCATTGGGAGTAATTCAGATATTATGACCGAGGACCTACTTTTTTGTATTCCAGGCTAATTTGCTGTGTTCTCTCATCAGGACCTTATCTTTTTCTCTTCCTGTGTCATTGGTACCAATGTCCAATGACCTCCCACTGGTTATTCTACCCTTTAAAGAATATTCTGCCACCTCTCAGGCATCCTTGACCCTGGCACCAGGGAGGCACCACCCCATTCTGTTGTCAGCTGCAGAAACTGCGGTCTCTGCCCGTTTAGAGAGTCCCTTATCATCACTGATCACCTGGAACCTGATGAACCTCATATTACTTTCGAGCCAGCCTCAGAACCAGTAACTTGGCTGTCAGTGCAACATTGCCCTGAGTGTCTTTTACCACCTACATTTTCCAAAACAGTGTACTTGTTTGAGATGGGGATAGCCACAGGAAACTCCTGCAGTGCCTACCTCCCTCTCCTACCTTTCCAAGAGGTAACTCATCTACCTGACTGTATCTGTATTTTCCAGCCTGAAACTGCCACCTATCACACACCCTGACTCTTGTAAATTTTTCATTACCATTAAGCACCGCTCCATCCGATCCATGTGATCCAAGAGGATTTGCATCACTTCCTGCAGGTTATCATCAGGATCATTGAAACTCTTCCTAATCTCCGACATCCTCCAGGAAGAGCACATCACTGTACGAATGGCCATCTCTGCACCTTAATCTATAGGCCAAGAAAAAGGCAGAGTCTTACAGCTTTACAAAAGACTACACTCTAATACATGAGTACCTGTATTTTATATTTAAAACATTCAACAAAAAGATCATAACAGAGGCACTTAAACTAGTAAACACTTACCCTACTGAATATTGAGGATTTTAAAAAATAAAATAGACTAAGATTTACCTTTTAAGAGACTGAAACCCACTAAGCTGATTCCCGGCTGAGAGTCACAGACATACAGCACAGAAACAGACCGTTTGGTCAAACTCGCCAATGCCGATCAGATATCCGAACATAATCCCGTCCCATTTGCCAGCACTTAGTCGATATCCCTCTAAACCCTTCCTTATCATACATCCATCCAAATGCCTAATGAATGTTGCAATTCTACCAGCCTTCACAACTTCCTCTGGCAGCTCATTCCATAAACGCACCACTGTCGTGTGAAAATGTTGCCCCTTAGGTGCCTTTAATACCTTTCCCCTCTCACGCTAAACCTATACCCTCTAGTTCTAGACTCCCTCACCCCAGTGAAAATACCTTGTGTATCTATCCGATCCATGCCCGTAATGATTTCATAAACCTCTGATGTCTCCCCTCAGCCTCCGACACTCCAGTCGATCAGTTCTGCTAAGCTTTGCTTTTCCAAAATGCAGCACCTCACGTTAGAATAATCAACCTTACACTCATGAGCTCATCAGAAAAGGATTACAGAACATATATTGAAGACATGGGGGAGATCTACTGAGAGTGTGGGATGATTCAAAAGAGAACTTTGATGCAGCAAATGGGAATGTGCTGGAACACAATACTCATACACAGTGTGAACATCCAGTTCCTGATGAATTGAGTAATTTTGTCAGAGTTTGGCATTACAATTACTGAGATTACCATCTGAATGTCCACCTGTAATACACGTTTATGAAACTGTCACTGTCAGTTCAGGTTAGAAACTTGCACCATCCCCTCCTCCTGGCCCAGGATGACTGTACACATTACCTCTTGTGAAGGTCAGCAGTCAGTTCAGAGGGAAATCTATGTGGGTTTCTAGGAGTTTCCACCTTGGGACGTCATGTGACCGAACAGGGCAGATCTTTGACACATGGGACAGAATATTCCAAGAATCAGTGAGATGCGGAGAGCAGGATTTGCTTCCTTTTCTTTCTTTTCATGCTGCTGCTGTGCCTCATCAGTTCGACATGGGGTGTGAAAGGCTCATGTAGCTCGATGGGCAAGTTGTCTCCGTTCTGACCAAATGAGCAGCAAGCTTCTCCCAGTCATTCCAAAGAGTCTCTCTGAAAAGGTAACAACTGCTTCCCACTGCCCAGTGATCCCAGGAAATGTTTAGAAGAATGAGCGGGGAAATCTCTGAGAAAAGGCAGAACGATAAAGTTCCAAAAGGATTATAAACAGTTTACAGAGAGGGATTCATTGGAGACATGAGCAACAAGTTGGCAAATGGAGTATCACTTGGGAAATTGTGAAGTTGCTCATTTTGGCGGAGATAATAAAAGAACAGAATATTATGTAAATGTTGGAAACTGTAGAAAGATGCACCACAAAGGGACCAGTGATAATTGCAGTTACAACATGGAATCAGGAGGGGGAATGGAACATTGTTTCTTATTACAAGGGGGTTTCAATGAAAGTGTTTGGAGTATATACCTGAGAGTAACTTTATAAAGTGCGAGTGAGACCACATCTGGAGTAACGACAGAATTTTTGGTCCCTTTATTTAAGGGAATACATAATTTCATCAGAGGCATTTCAGAGAAGATTAACTGGGATGATCCCTGGCTTGCAGGGAATATCTTTTAAGAAAAGACTGAAAAAGTTGGGACTCTACTCACTGGATTTAGGAAGAATGAGAGGTGACCTCATTGTAACATGCAGGATTCTTGAGGAGTTTGACATGGTAAATACTGAGAGGATGTTTCCCATAATGAGGGACTGAGGAACCAGATTCTGAGCCAGTCACAGAATCAAGGGCTGTGTTTTGGATTCATCAAGTTTAAGGCAACACCGATACGGGTTAGGGGTTTCAGTAGCAATGGAGCTGAGGTGAGGTGGAGACAAGCAACATTTAAGAGATTGGAATTCCTGGTGTTTGTGATTGTGTAGATGCCTGATCAGAAGGTCACCTTGGGGTCAGAAAATGAGAGCCATATTGTGAAGAGTGTAGTTCTGCCTCAGACAGTTCCCAGTGGGAGGGAGGGGCTCAGCAGTAAGGGAAAGTAATTTGTAATAGCAACTGAAGTCAATGCGTTTAACCATTGCAATGTTTCATTGCAGGAAATTGCAGCCAATCACGTAGTGAGAGCGTGATGACTAGTTTGATAACGGAGTAATGGAGAGGGATGATGGGGAGGGAGAGCTGGGCATGTCAGTGTACATGTGAAACCTAACACGGTGCTTTTGGACGATGTCACCTCCTGGCAGTATGTAGGTGAAAAACAGGAGGGACCAAGGAGAGATCCTTGAGGTACAACAAATACAAGGAATTCAGAAAGGAAAGCGAGAGTTGGGATGGAGTAGGTTTTTGCAACGGTGAGGTCAAATATTAGTTTGTAGCAGAATGGGAGAGAAGGACATAACCAGAAAAGGACAGACAGACAGAACAAGGAACAATATCTGTGATTTGGTGAGGGGGACTGATGAGGAGGAGGCGCAGCCCAATTCCAAAGCACTATTCCTACATCAGTGACATCACCCAACTCCACCCGAGTCTCAGCTCATTTACTGAAATACTCGTCCATCCCTGTGTTATCTTCAGACTTAATTATCCAAACACTCCTGGCCATCCTCCCACATTCAACTTACAAGTAATCTCAAGAGTATCTTAAACACTCCTGCCCAAGTGCTCACTTGTACCAAAATTAGTTGATCCAGCGAAAGACTCCTATTTACAGGCAACAATTTAAAATTCTCACCCTTGATGTAATTCATGGCTGTGAACATCCCTGTCTCCCTGCACCACACAATCTGTTAGACCTCGACAACTCATTTGTGTTTATTCATTGCTTCACCTGTCTGGCTGTTTCTACTGTTACCAAGGCAACACTGTCTGGAATTCCTACCCTAACCCCGTCAGACCTGCTTTCCTCTTTTAAGGTGTTCCCGAAAACCTGCTTATTTGGCAATGCTTTTGATCACCTGACCTCATATCTCAATCTATGGCCTTATGTCAGAAGTTCTCAATCGTATTTCTGTGGAATTATAAACATGATTTGCACATACATTGTCAACTCTTCAATGTTGCTGAGTGAATAATCTATGACAGCACTTACCCAACCACATTGTGGGAGCACCTTAAACACATGAACTGCAGCTGTACAAGGAATTCAAACATCACCTTCGCCACAGGCAATGGGGCTTTGGCATTGATCAATGGTATCTGTGGAGGGAGAAACACACAGTTGATCTTTCAGGGAGCGCAAAATGCATTATAGGGAGGGAAAATGCTGCAGCATTTGGGATTTTCAAATTTGTGTTTTACAATGTGAGCTAAGTTCTATAAAACCTCTCATCCCATACCATGAAAATTTCCTTCTCTTCCTGGTCAATATGTCTTTCCTTCCCCTGCCCTGTACCTTCACACATTTCCAATGCCTTGGTCACAACAACACTGTGCTGCCAGTGAAGCTTGAGCATGCTCAGCACTTCCTGCTTTTGCTGCTGTTCATCAGGTGTAAGAGAGAGAGGGCTCATCCCTGTTTCTCCTAATGTCAGACAATAACAACTACCTGCATTGTATGGAGCCTTTCACATTGACAAATCTCCTAAAATGCTTCGCGAATGATGGAAACGTTGATTAAAGAATGATTTTTAGATACATCTTTAAGGCGGACAGAGGGGGTTAGGGAGGATATTCCAAAGGTTTGTGTCCTCGGCAGCTCCAAACTTGGAGTGATATAGGTGGGCAACATCTTACAACGGAGACAGTTAGTGACTAACCATAGGCTAACAACCTCATGTCGTAGCCCCCTACCCCACACACCAAGCCTTGCTCTCACAGCCTGCCATTACACACTACCTATGGTTAGCCACTAATAGTCTCCATTAACAGCTAGTCACCTTCCCCCAGCCAGATCGTTATCGACTCCTTTATTCAACTGTTCTTCTCACTCTATCCCCACCTATCCTTTACTCCTTATATCCTTCCATACTACCTTCTGTATATAAACAGACTTTTTTAAAAAAACTCAGTAACATCTGTTCTGTGGTAGGGACAATGGATCTTAAACTTTAACTCTGATTTCTCATCGCAGATGCTGCCAGACCCGCTGAGCTTTTCCAGAACCTCTTGGTTGTTGTTTCTGATTTACAGCGTCCGCAGTTCTTTTGGTTTTAATTTACCTGGTTGTAATTCAGGTCCAACAGCCTCTGTCCCAGTCTCTGTTGTCTCTCCCAACCCCAAACAGTGACACTGCATCTGCACAACTCATGGACATGTGTTGTCTTGCTGGCCGCACCCCTCATTCACTCCCATTGGCCGCAGGACCACACAGCCTCTCCTCCTATTGGTCTGGAGCTGCTGTTAATCAAGCCAGAGCCGATTGAGAGGTGAGTGGTTGGCTCCTCCCTCTCTCTGCCCTGGGATGAGCTTCATCATTCACACTGAATGGGGCAGTATCACAGCACAGGGGCTAGGGGCTATTCAGCCCATTGGGGCTGTACTCTCTCCCTCTGAGAGATGCTGCAAATCTGTCCGAAGTCCCCTCTCATGCACCCACAGCCCCCAAATCTTTCCTTAAAAAGTAAAACTCCAAGTCTGTTTCAGAATAACTGTTGAATCTGTGTTGTTCAGCCTGTTCCAGATGCTCAGAACTTACTGAGGTAAATAGTGTTCACATTTTCACCTTGTATTATTTGCCAATTACTTGAAAGGAGTTACTAAAAATTGTGACAGTGTTAACAATTCCTCTCTCTCTGCAAATTCAAGACCTTGGAACCAAATCTGCACCAGATCGAAATTACTGCTTCACCTTCTCAGCTCCAAGGATAATTATCTGTGATTCAGCTAGCTCTCCACAAAATAGAGTAATGCATCTTAATTTATTATCAAAGAAACAGACCTTTGGTCCAATTCGTCCGTGCCAATGAGGAATCCTAAACTAATGGATTCCCATTTACCATCTATTAGCCTGTATCCATCAAAACCCTTCCTATACATGTATCCAATTGGAAGCCCTTTAAATGTTGTGATTTTGTCAGCCTCCACTACTTCATCTGGTACCCCTCCCATACACACCACACTCAGCTTGAAAACGTTGCCAGTTAAATCCCTTTTAAATCTTTGCCCTCTCAATTTAAACCCATGTGCTCTAGTTTTGGACCCACCTAACCTGAGGAAATAGGACCCCAGTTGCTCACTTTATCCACGCCTCATGATTTTATAAATCTCCATGAAGTCACCTCTCAGTCTCTGACTCTCCAGAGAAAATAGCCCCAGCCTATTCAGCCCCTCCCTGTAGCCCAAATCCTCCAATCCTGGCAACGCTTTCGTAAATCTTATCCAAACTTTTTCAAGTTTCACACCATCCTTCCCAGAACAGGGAAATTCAAACTGAAAACAGAATTCCATAAGTGGCTTAATCAAAGTCCTGTCCAGCCACAATATGGCATCACAGCTTCTGTATTCAATGCATTGACCAATAACGGAGAGCGTTAATAGAGTCCCATTTCCCAGTGGTTCACCCTTCTCCCTCTAAATCCTCCCTCTTCATGTACCCAATCAGATGCCTTTTAAATGCTGCAATTGTTCTAGCCTCCACCCCTTCCTCTGGCAGTTCATTCCATACTTGCAATGCCCTCAACATGAACAAGATGCCCCTTAGACCCCTTTTAAATCTTTTCCCTCTCACCTTAAGCCTGTACCCTCTAGTTCTGGACCCACCGAACTTGAAAATGAGTCCCTGACTGCTCACTTTATCCATGCCCTTCATGATTTCATAAGATCACCTCTCAATCTCCAACTCTCCAAGGAAAATAGTCCCAGCCTATTCAACCTTTCCCAGTAGCTCAAACCATCCAACACTGGCAAAGTCCTTGCAAATGTTTTCTGAACCCTTTCAAGTTTCTCAACATTATTCCAAGAACAGGGAGATTGGAACTGAAAACAGAATTCCAGAAGGACCTTCATCAATATCCTGTACAGCTACAATATGACGTCACAACAGCTGCATTCAATGCATTGACCAATAACGGGGAGCGTACCAAATGCTGCATTCACTCCCCCGCCTCCTTATGATGATACTTTCAAGGAATTACAAACCTGCATTCCAAGGTCCATTGTTCAACAACGCTCCCCAGGACTTTATCAGTAAGTGTATAATGGCCCAGATCTGCCTTTCCAAAATACAACAGATCGCATTTATCTAAATTGAACTCCGTCTGCCATTCCTTGCTCCAATGGCCCATCTGATCAAGATCCTGTTGTATTCTGAACTAACATTCTTCACTGTCCACTACGCCTCCAATTTTCCCATACCTCATATATTCACATCCAAGTCATTTAAGGACCCGATATCCATCCTTGCAGCACATTACTGCTCACAGGCCTCCAGTCCACAAAGCAACCTTCCATCACCATCCTCTTTCTACCTTCAAGGTAGTTTTGTAATGGCTTGCTCTCCCTGCATTCCATATTATTTAACCCTGCTAACCAGTCTGCTTTGTGGAACCTTGTTGAATGTCCATATAAACAATGTTCACAGTCTGGATGAATCAATTTTCTTTGTCACTTCAAAACACTCAAGTTAGTGAGACACGATTGTGGCTTTATACGTGCACATCAACTCTCCCTGATCATTCGTTACCTTTCCGAATAGATGGATATCATGTTCCATAGGACCCCTTCCAACAACATGCCTGCCACTGACTTCAGACTCACTATTTTCTTGTTCCATGGCCTCCCCTTACCACCTTTTTAAAATAATGGCACCTCACCTGTCGTAATCAACGATGCAAATACCTCAGGAGAGGCCCAACAATCACTTCCCTGGATTTCCAGAAAGTTCCAGGATACACCTGATCAGGTTCCAGAGCTTTATCCACCTTGATGCGATTTAAGACATCCAGTACCACCTCGTCTGTAACATGGACACTTTTCAAATTATCACTGTTTATTTCTCCAAACTCTCGAGCTTCCATATACTTGTCCAGTAAAAATGACGTGAAATATTTGCATATCTTTTGCACCCGCTGTGGTTCCATAGACAGCCTTGTTGACCTTTAAAGGGGTCACATTGTCTGGTCCAGTTAATCTTTTGTCTGTGATATATTTGTTTAATCTCTTTGGATTCTACTCCAGGACATCCCAGAAAGGCCTACTTCAAGGACCGTAGTTTTCCTCCGACTTGATCAACAATGCTCTCCAACACATACCCTCCACTTGCCGCACCTCCGCCTTTACCCCACCCCTCCAGCCACAATAAAGAATATAACCCTGCGGTCTTCACCTTCCACCCCACTAATCTCCAGATATAGCACATTAACCTCTGTTATTTCTGCTACCTAAAGTCAGACCCCACCACCAGAGACATATATCCCTCCCCATCTCTATCTGCATTCTGCAGAGACCATTCCCTCTGCACTTCCCATGTTCAATGCACACCCTCCCACCAACCCACACTCCACACCCTTGACCCTCCCTTGCCGCCATGGGAAATGTAAAATGTGCGGCCACACCTTACTCTGACCTCTTACCAAGACAACAAAAGGATCTTTTAACGTCAAGCAGAGATTTGCCTGCACATCCGAAAACCTCATATACTGCATCTGGACACTATGGGAAATTTAACGTGGTTCATCCAACTAACCTACACATCTTTGGACTGTGGGAGCAAACTGGAACACCCGAAGGAAAACCTTACAGACACTGTGGAGAATGTGCCAACTTGAACACAGACAGTCGCCCGAGGCTGGAATCAAACCCAGGTCCCTGGTGCTTCGGAAGCAGTGCTAATCACTGAGCCACAATACTGTGGGATCTTTGGTTCTGATGCGCTGCCCCACTGATACCTCAGTCACTCACTCTGCCTCATTTCCTAAATGGCATTGATGACGGAGTGAAATTATCGCTAGACAGTTCATCCAGAGACCCAGATAACTTTCTGCGGACCCGGGTTTCACGGCAGATTTGGAACGTGAATTCAATAAATATCTGGAAAAAATAATCTAGCGACGACAAGGAATCCATCGTCAATTGTTGGAAAAACCCATGTGGTTCACTCATGACCTTTAGGGAAGGAAAATGCCATCCTTACCTGGTCTGGTCTGCATGGGACTCCAGACCTATACCAACGTGGTTGACTCTTAACTGCCCTCTGGGTAAACGCAGCAGTAAATGCTGGCCGAGCCAGTGACAGCCTCATCCTGTGAATGAATAAAGAAAACAGGTCAGGTTTTGTTCCTTCCCTAGTAGGTACATCCTACAAACTGAATCAGAAATGTTCTTGTACACACTGAACAAATACCTTTCCATCCAAGCCCTTAACACTACAGCTCTCCAAGGCTATGCTGATAAAGTTAAAACCTCTTATCATTACATCCATATTATTCTTACAGATAACGGAGATCTCCTGGTAAAATTGTGTCTCAATTCCCCGCTGACTATTGGGAGAGTCTATAATACAATCCCAATAAGATGGTCATCCCTTTCTTATTTCTCAGTACCAACCAAATAACGTGCCTGGAGGTATTCCCAGGAATATCGCTATAATGTTATCCCTAATCTCAGCCATAATGTTATCCCTAATCAAAAACACCTCTGTCCCTGCTCTGTTGTCCCCTTTCTATACTTGCTATAGCATCTATACCCTGGAACATTAAGCTGCTAGTCCTATCCATCCCTGAGTGATGCCTCTGTAATTGCTGTAATATCCCAGTGCCATGTTCAAAACCATACGCTGAGCTCATCTGCCTGACCTGTCAGGTCTCTTGCACTGAAATAAATGCAGTGCAACTGGTCTGTCGCACCTCATTCTGTGCCTTGCTCTTGCCTGTCTTGACAGTCTGACTGGTGAACAGTACCAGCCTCAGACTCACCTCTTTTCTCACTATCTCTTTAGGTTTACCCCGACTCCCTCACTGGTTTAATGCCTCCCAAGTGGCACAAGCAAATCTCCCTGCTCGTCAGGACCCCATGCTTTTCCCTTCCTATGTCATTGGTACCAATGTACAATGTCCTCCCACTGGTTAGTTTCCCTTTTCAGAATATTCTGCTCCCTCTGTGAGACATCCTTGACACTGGCACCAGGGAGGCACCACCTTATTCTGATCTCTCACTGTTAGCTGCAGAAATGGCAGACTGTGCCCCTGACTAGAGAGTCCCCTATCACCATCGATCGTGTGGAACTAGATATACCTCACATTATGTTAGAAGCCAGTCTCAGTACCAGTAACTTGGCTGTCAGTGCTACATTCCCCTGAAAGTCTATTACCACCTACATTTTCCAAAACAGTGTACTTGTCTGAGATGGGGATAGCCACAGGAGACTCCTGCAGTACCTACCTACCCTCCTAGCTTTCCTGGTAGTAACCCATCTACCTGACTATATCTGCAGTATCCTGCATTCCTGAGACTGCCACATATCTCACCACGCAGCTGCTGTCAATTCCTCACTGCCTTTAATCACTCCTCCATCAATCCATGCGATCCAATAGGATTTGCAATCACACTTGCTGCAGACATAATCATCAGGATCATTGAAACTCTCCCTAATCTCCCACATCCGACAGGAACAGCACGCCACTCTACAACAGGCCATCTCTCCGCCTTCACAATCTACAGTCCAAGACAAAGGCACAGTCTTACTGCTCGAAAAATACTGCCCGAGAATAACTTAATGCTTACGTTTCATATCTTAAACATTTAATCAAGAGACCCTAAGACATTAAAAAGAAATCCTCACCTGACTCACGATTGTAGATTTAATAAAATAAAACTGACTAAGATTGATATTTGAAGAGACTGAAACTCACTGAGCTGATCCCTGGCTCTGAATACTTCCAAGGGTGAGGTCTCTCTGAGGCCGGCTGTGAAATGTCACTGTTTCCCTTCTCTGCCCACTCCATTTCCAGAGAGGTTTTTAACCTCTCAGCCAGTCAGCTCAGAGAGGTCACTGCTTGGTTTTATTCACTGGGAGTTGGCTTTGCTGCCCAGACCAGTATTTATTGGCCACCTTCACTTGTCGTGGAGATAGTGGTGGTTAACCGCCTCCCTGAAATGCTGCAGTCCATGTACACCACAGTGATGTTTGGACCACAGTCCCCCTCTGGCCCCACAACCCTCCCTGTCTCTGTAATCCCCCTCCAGCTTCAGAAATTACATGTCCGTGTCATAAGATTTTTATTTGGATTCATTTTTGTCTAATAATCTCCCCCCCCAAAAAAAGTGAAATATTTCACCCCCAAACAATTTTCTGTTGATTGACCTTTTGGAGAGGCCGATACATGGACGTTGCAGTATTTTATCTCACATTGTACACGTAGAATGATGGTACTTTCTTTTAAACATTGCGAAAAAGGGAGGAAATGGCTTAATGGTAATCCTGCCAGATGAGTGACATGTGCAATGTTCCGAGGATTAGGGTTAGAATCCCAACATGGCTGATGGTGGCATCTGAATTCAATACAATCTAGAATGAAAAGGCGAAAGATGACCATGAAACTATTGTCGATTGTTAGAAAACCCATCTGGTTCACTAATGTCCTGTAGGGAAGGAAACAGTCATCCTCACCTGGTCTGGCCTACATGTGACTCCAGACCCACAGCAATGTGGCCAGCTCTCAACTGCCCTCAGGAAAACTACTTTTAAAACTGTTCACAAATACTCTGCAGGTATCACTTAAAAACTGGCTGTTCACATTGGGACCATGTGAATTTCTGAACGGCCTGAACTAAAACGGAGTTTCAGCTTCACCTTTTCCCTGTCCCACCTCACTCTGGTTACACCCAACTCCAAAACACTCTCATTGAGCCAAGCAGCACCCACAGTGCAGCCCTGTCATTTTCATTATCTGCTCACACCTACACTGCCCTCAGCCGCCTGTACTGTTCCAACGCATCTCAATGGGAGCTCAGGGACAGCACCTCATCTTTCAATTCAGCCCTTTGTAGACCCAGAGACAACATGGACCTCAGCAATTTCTGAATGAAAGACAGTTATCAGAAGCTGGAACATTCCACCTGAAAAGGTACTGGAATTTGAGTCCAAAAGGAGTTTTAATGGGAAATTTGCAGGTAATTGAAAATATGACGTTTACAGGTCATTGCAGGAAGAATAGTAAAGACATACTTTTCTCTTGGTATGTGATTGATGTGTAAATGCCTCTCTTCAAATCGTACACCCCCCATCCTCGGAAGAGGACATGTCCATGCGCTTCACTGTACCTTGCCCCCAAATAAAGATGGCGACCATATGCCAGGACCTATCACCACCTGAGGGCCGTAGCCATTTTCCCATCTGCTGCAAATGCGAGACTAAGAGTTTCTAATTCAGATTAAGGACCCTCACAGAGTGTCATTAAAACTTCCCAGTCTAAAGTGACTCATTTTCTCCCTGTCTCCGTGGCCACTCTCCCCTTCCCTGCTTGCGTCTCCCACATTCACCAATGGCCGAGTCACGTGGTACGGCATTGGCTGAGTTACTGGTGACGTGTCATCCCACTGGCCACACCCCTCATTCAATCCCATTGTTTGGATGACCAGATGGTTTCACTTCATCCACCAGTCCCACCACCTTTTCCTATTGGCTCGAAGCTGCCACCAATCAGCTGGACCCCATTGGGAGGTCAGTGGTTGGATCCTCCCCCTGTCGGAATCAAACCCGGAAGGTGGATGGATGGTGTCAATCAGGAACAACAAGCAGGAGGTGCTGGGAAAGCTCAGCAGGTCTGGCAGCATCTTGGAACAGGAATCTGTCCAGTGGCCCTTCCTCAGAACCGATGGGAGCTGGGAAAATTAGAATCCTGACAGTGTGGAAACAGGCCATTCGGCCCTAAAAGTCCACAGCGTCCCTCCTAATGGTATCCCACCCAGACCCATTCCCCGACCCTATTACTGTATATTTCTCCTGACTAATGCACCTAACCTACACATCCCTGAGCATTATGGGAAATTTAGCTTGGCCCATTCAACTAACCTGCAGATCTTTGTACTGCAGCAGTTAGGGGTTAAAGAATAAATAATAGGCAGGGACAGAACCCAAAGAGAGACTGTAACATTTGGAAAGATAAAGGAGTGGATTACGATCTGGCTAAGAGGGTGCATAGCTGTTAATGGAGGGGACAGGAACCTGTTTCTGGCAGCATCTCAGTGGAGGTGGTGGAAATGGCGACTGATGATCTACGTTCTGCTGCAAAAACAGACCCCAAGCTTCCAGCTACCTGACACTTTAACACACGAGCCTGTTCCCTGGCCAACATCTCTGTCTCATGCTTACTGCAGTGTTCCAGTGAGGCCAGAACATACCAAATGACCCCGTATTTCAAGGACTGCAATTTTCCCTCCCATGTGGTCAATACCATCCACTGTATCTCCTCCACTTCCCGCACCTCTGCCTTTGAAACCCATACCTCCAACTGCAACAAGGATAGAACACCCCCACCCCCAAGCTCCCCCCCGCCCTAAGTCCTTACCTTCCACCCAGATACAACACATCATCCTCTGCCATTTCCACAACCTACAATCAGACCGCACCACCAGATTCTTAAGGGGTTTGACAGAATAAATAATGATGTGTCGGAGGGTAAATACTGAGAGGGGAGTCCGAAACCAGATTCTGAGCCAGTCACAGAATCGAGGGTTCTGTTTCGGATTCATCAAGTTTATGGCAACACAGACACGGGTAGGGGGTTTCAGTAGCAATGGAGCTGAGGTGAGGAGGAGACAAACAACGTTTCAGAGATTGGAATTCCTGGTGTTTGGGATTGTGTAGATGTCTAATCAGAAGGTCAGCTTCACGTCAGATATAACTGCAATATTGTGAAGAGTGTAGTTCTGCTGCATAGTTCCCAGTGAGAGGGAGAGGCTCAGCAGGAAGGGAAAGGAATTTGTCAGGCAGCGGGTTTAACCATTACAATGTTTCATTGGAGGAACCTGCACCTCATCGAGTAGTGGGGATGTGGTAAGCAGTTGGATAACTGAGTAACAGTGGAGTAATGGCGAGGGATGATGGGGAGGGAGAGCTGCGCATCGTCAGTGTACATGTGAAACCCAACATGGTGCTTTTGCACATTGTCACCTCCTGGCAGTATGTAGGGGAGATACAGGAGGGGCCAAGGATAGATCCATGAGGGACACCAAATGCTAGGAATTCAGAAAGGAAAGGGAGAGTGGAGATGGAGCAGGATTTTTCAACAACCGTGATGTCAAATATTAGTTTTTCACAGAATCGGAGAGAAGGACATAACCAGAAAAGACAGAACAAGGAACAATATCTGTGAATAGGTGAGGGAGAGAGATGAGCATGAGGAGAAACGAGAGTTGGAACTATGGTTGAGTGAGATTAGGGTAAAGGGTCACGATGAGCTCGGATAAGGCTTGACATGAGACTGGAGAAAGTTTAGACAAAAACCGGGAACACCACGTGAGGCAGTTTGACTCAGTGGGTGGGTGGGTGGGTGAGTAGGAGGGAGGGAAGCAGATCATCAGATTATCTCGGTCTTATCTCTTACAGACAAAGACCAGGCATCACCATCACCATCCCTAGATATCGAGAGTGTGGTGCTGGAAAAGCACAATAGGTCAGGCAGCATCCGAGGAGAAGGAGAATCGCGTTTCGAGCCTAAGCCCTTCATCAGCCTGACCTGCTGTGCTTTTCCAGCACCACACTCTTGACTCTGATCTCCAGAATCTGCAGTCTTCACTTTCTCCTAAAATTTCTGGATGTGTCCCCCCAGCAGGACAGACCAGGCAGAGGTGGTGGCACAGACAGGGAGGATTTGCCCTCGGAGTACTCAGCATTGACTCCAGACACCAGGAAATCTCATAGCTCCTGCTGATTACCACGTACCATCCTCCCTTGGCTGATGAATCACTTCTCCTTCATGTTGAACACCATTTGGAGGAAGCACTGAGGAAGTGAAATGGTGTCAAACGTATTCTGGGTACAAGATTTCAATGTCCACAATCGAGACTAGCTCTGCAACAGAATTACTGACTGAGCTGGCCAGGTCCTAAAGGATATAGCTGCTCATCTGAGTCTGCAGTGGGTGGTGAGGGAACCAACAAGAGGGAAAAACATACTTGATCTCATTACTATGAATTGACCACCTGCAGATACATCTGTCCATGACAGTATCGGTAAGAGCGACCATCTCACATTCCTTTTGGAGACACAAGTCTTGGCTTAAAGTTGAGAAAAGTCTCCATTGTGTTGAGTGACACTATCACCGTTCTAAATGGGACAGACTTTGAAGAGATGTAAGATCTCAAACTGGATCTCTCTGAGGCATTGTGGGACATCAACAACAGCAGAACTGTACTCCAGCACAATCGGTAATCCCATGGGTTTGTAAATCCCGCTCTCACCCATCACAATGGACAGGAAAGAGGGCGTGCCATGAGCAGCACCAGGCATACCTAAAAATGAAGTGCCAACCTGTTGAAGCTACCAAACAGGACCATCTGCATATCAAACAGCATCGGCAGCAAGCAACAGAGCTAAGTGAACGGTGATGGACAATTAAACAACTCACTGGTGGAAGCATCACAGATATCCCCATCCTTACTCATGGAGGGGCCTCACACATCTATGCACCCCAGATAGGACAATGGCATTTGCAGCCAGAAGTGCAAAGTGGGATGATCCATCTCAGCCTTCTCCAGTGGTTTCCAACATCACAGATGCGAGTTTTAAGCCAGTTTGATTCATTTTGAATAACATCAAGAAATGGTTAAGTAGAGCAAAGGCTACGGGGCCTGCCAATATTCTGGAACTTGCCACCCACCAAGCCAAGTACCGCTCCAGCACTGGCATCTACTGATATTGTGGAACATTGCCCAGGCATGTTCAACACAAAAACACAGGGCAATCCATCCCAGACAATTTCCCTCTGTCAGTCCACACTCGATCAGCAGTAAAGTGATGGAAGATGGAAGATGTCATCAACAGGGCTACCAAGCAGCAGCTGCTCAGCAACAGCCAGCTGAATGACACACATTTTAGGCTCCACCAGGGCCACTCAGCTCCCGATCGTGGTACTGCCCTGATTCACAACCTGACAACCAGCTGAATCCCAGAAGCGAGGTGAGAGTGACAGCCCAGTCCTACTCCAACACCACTATTTCTAGCTAATTCTAACCTTGTCTCAGCTCATATACTCTCATCCACCTTGTGTTATCTCCAGACTTCCTTATACAAACACACTCCTGGCCAGCTTCCCACATTCCACCTCCCTGTCATCTCAAGAAAATTTAAATCTCTGCTGCCCAAGTACTTCCTCGTACCAAAACTTGTTAATCCATCAAAAGGCTCCTATTCATAATCAACAACATAGAGCCACGGAGATGTACAGCATGGAAACAGACCCTTCAATCCAACCTGTCCATGCCGACCAGATATCCCAACCCAATCTAGTCTCACCTGCCAGCATCCGACCCACATCCCTCAATTTAAAATTCTCACCCTTGATGTAATTCCTGGTTGTGACCATCCCTAGCTCGCTGTATCACACACCCTTTGAGACCTCGACAACCCATTCTGTTCGAGACTCCCAATGATCTGTTAATTCATTACTTCACCTGTGTGGCTGCTTTTACAGTCGCCAAAGCAACAAGGTCTGAAATTCGAAGCCAAAACCTCTCAGGTCTGCTTTTCCCCCATTAAGACATTCCTCAAAACCTGCTTATTTGGCAATGCTTTTGGTCACCTGACCTAATATCATCCTTCTCTGGCCTGATGTCTGAAGTTCCCAATAATATTTTTGTGAAATTACAAGCAGGATAATAAAATTACAAACTGGTCTTGATTTGGACATTATCTTCAAATCATCACTGTTGCTGTAATGAATAATCTGTAATGTCTCTTACCCAACCACATTGTGGGAGCACCTTCACCACACAAACTGCAGCTGTACAAGAAAGACAAACATCACCCTATCTACAGGCAACAGGGCTTTGGCATTAATCACTGGTATCTGTGGAAGGAGAAACACAGTTGATGTTTCCGGGAGTGCAAAATGGATTACAGGGAATGAAAATGGTGCAGAATTTGATAGTTACAAATGGAAGGAAAATACACTTGCTTATTGGAAAAAAAATTCCTGAGTGTCAAAGATTTTCCAGAAAAATATTAATAAGCAGCACATGGTCAGGGGCTGGGCTGCAGTGAAAAATTAACTTACAGAAATGTCTGTAAAAGTAATAGTAAAATACTAAATAAACCAAAAATACACCCATTGTTCAAGACTGAGGAGGCTAGATATTGACAAAATGGTCATGAGGGAGTCCAGAGATGAAGCAGAACAGTGTAAGCTGTTATAATCCCACAGTCAGAGATGTATTGCACCGACACAGACCCTTCGGTCTAACTCATCCATGCCAACCAGGTATCCGAACCTAATCTATCCCCATTTGCCAGCACTTGGCCCACATCCCTGTAAACTCTTCCTAATCACATCATGTGTCTATTTAGATGCCTTAAATGCTTTAATTGTACCAGCCTCCACCACTTCCTCTGGCAGCTCATTCCACCCACTGCATGAAAGAGTTGTCCTTGAGGCCCCTTTGAAATTTTATCCGTTCACCATAAAGCAATGCCCTCTACTTCTGGACACCACCACTCCAGGGAAAACACCTTGTTCATTTAGTCTATTCATGCCCCTCATGATTGTATAAAACTCCATAACATCTCTGCTCAGCCTATGGCACTCCAGGGAAAACAGCCCCAGCCTCCAACCTCAACCTGAATGCCTTTAAAGCAAAATGTAGATTTGTGAACAGGAAAAGAATTAAGGGTTATGGTGGGAGAGCAGGAAAGTGGAGCTGAGGCCCTGAAAAGATCAGCCCTCATCTTATTGAATGGCAGAGCAGGCTGGAGGGGCCAGATGAAAGTTCTTGCCTTGTGCCATCAAAATTGGCCTTTGTCCAATTCAGAACCTTAACTTATAGATCTGGTCTATTATTTTCTGTAACTATTTTAAAACTAGTAGAATTACCAGAGAATCCCAACAGTGTGAAAGCAGGTCATTCAGCCCATCACATTGATACTGACCCTGAGATACTAACCTCCACCTGTAACATTGCATTTCACAGGGACACCCAACCTGCACATCCCTGAACATTATGGGCAATCCAGCCTGGACAATCCACCCAACTTGCACGTCCCTGAACACTGTGGGCAATTCAGCCTGGATAATCCACCCAATCTGCACATCCCTGAACACTATGGGCAATTCAGCTTGGATAATCCACCCAACCTGCACATCCCTGAACACTATGGGCAATTCAGCCTGGATAATCCACCCAACCTGCACATCTTTGGACTGTGAGAGGAAACCAGAGGACCCAGACGAAACCCATGCAGAATATCCCAATAAAGGTGATCATCCCTTTCTTATTTCCCAGTTCCACCTAAAGAACTTCACTGAGCGTACTCCCAAGAATATCCTCCGTCAGCAAAACCAATGCTATCCCGAATCAAAAATGCCACACCCCCTCCTCTCGTCCCGCTTTCTATTCTTCCTACAGCATCTATACCCTGGAACATTAAGCTGCCAATCCTATCCATCCCTGAGTGATGCTTCGGTAATTGCTATAATATCCCAGTGTCATGTTCAAAACCATACCCTGAGCTCATCTGCCTTCCCGGTCAGGTCTCTTGCATTGAAGTAAATGCAGTGCAAATGCTCAGTCGGACCTGATTCTGTGCCTTACCCTTGCCTGTACCAGTCTCAGACATAACTCTTTCCTCACTATCTTCTTGGGTTTACACCCACTCCCTCACTGGTTTAATGCCTCCTGAGTATCACTAACAAATCTCCCAGCCTGGATATTAACACCTTCCAATTCAGGTACAATCCATCCTTCTTATGCAGGTCAACTCTACTCCAGAGGAGATCACAATGATCCAACAATGTTTTTCCTTTTCCCCTGCACCAGCTCCTTTGCCACTCATCCAGCACCTCCTCCTCTGTAATATGGACATTTTTCAGGATGTCACCATTTATTTCCCCACATTCTATATCTCCCATGTACTTTTTCACAGTAAACACTGATGCAAAATACTGGTTTCCTATCTCGCCCATTGCCTGCAGCTCCACACAATGGCTGCCTTGCTGATCTTTGCGGGTCTCTATTTTCTCCCTAGTTAGCCTTTTGTTCTTCATGTATTTACAAAAGCCCTTTGGATTATCCTTAACCCTATTCGCCAAAGCTATCTCACGTCCCTTTTTTGCCTCCTGATTTCCCACTAATTATACTCCTACTGCCTTTATACTCAAATTTTTTGGATTGGAATAAATGCAAAATATAACATCCTGATGAAACAAACGAGGGCAGGACTTACACTCAATAAAAGTAGGGCCTTGGGTAGTGATATGGGAACAAAGAGACCGAGGGCTTCACAACTTTGAAGTCTGTGTCACATGTAGATGGTTAAGAAGGTATTTAGCATGCTTGCCTTCACTGTTCAGGCCTTGGTACAGGAGTTGGGACGTTATGTTGAGGATGTACAGGACGTTGGGGAGGCATCTTCTGGAATACTCTGTCCAGTTCTGGTTGTGCTGTTATAGGCAGGATATTATTAAATTGGAGCAGGTTCAGAAGAGATTTACCAGCATGTTGCCATGAATGGAGGGATTGTATTATAAGGAGAGGCTGGATAGGCTGGGAATTTTTTCAATGGAGTGCAGAAGGTTGAGTGGTGACCTTATGAGAGTTTTTTTTTAAATCAGAAAGAGTGTAGATCATGTGAATGGCCGGGGGAGAGGGGGATTCAAAACTCGGATGCATTCATTTTGGGAAGAGATGAGAAAGGTTTGAGAAAAGACATTAGGGTTTCAAAAAAAAATGTGGAATGAACTTCCAGAGGAAGTGGTAGCTGTGTATACAATTACAATATTTAAAAGACATTCAGATACGTACATAAACAGGAAATATTTGGATGGATGTGGACCAAGCGTAGGCAGGTACAATTAGTTCAGTTTGAAATTATGGTCGGCATGGACTGGTTGGACAACAGGGCCTGTTTCCTTGCTGTATAACATTATGACTCTAATCCTCACTAACTCTAAATTCCTCCATCCTCAACTCTCCCGATCACTGTCACCTCATCCAGCCTCACAACTCTTCCTTATTTACATAATTCCTCTCCAAGCACAGAACGATCCCTATCTCATGTCCTCCACTTTCTCAAATCTCTGCGATATGTGCCTTTCTTTAGTTCCAGCCTTGAGGCTGCCCTCATTCACTCCGATTGGTTGGACGACCTGGTCCTCCAGTACTGCCCTCTGGCTTGTTGATTTCCTGGAGCAATGGCTCCCACAGCTGCTTAAACTGGATTCGGAGTTGACATCAATTATCCAGGGCCCACTGTGAGGTGAGTGGTGGGATCCTCCCTCTCTCTGCCCTGGGATGAGCTTCATCATTCACGGTCAATGGGGCAGTATCACAGAGCACAGGGGCTGGGGGCTATTCAGCCAATTGGGGCTATACCCTCTACCACTGGAGATGCTGCAAATCGGTCCCAATTCCCTTCCCATTTGCCCATGGCCCCCCAAATCTTCCCTTAAAATGTAAAATTCCAAATCTGTTTATGAATAACTGCTGAGTCTGTCCAGCTGCCATTCAGACTGTTCCAGATGCTCAGAACATACTGAATAAAATAATATTCACATATTATTTGCTAATTACCTGAAAATAGTTACTAAAATTGTGACATTGTTAACAATTCCCCTCTCTCTGCAAATGAAAATATCCTAGAAACAAATTTGTACTGGGTCAAAATCACTACTTAACCTTCTCATCTCCAAGGACAATTATCTGTGCTTCTGCTAGCTCTCCACAAAAGAGGAACACATCTTATTTTCATTTATTATCATAGAGATGTACAGCACAGAAACAGACCTTTGGTCCAATTTGTCCATGCCAACCAGGAATCCTCAACAAATGGAGCCCCATTTGCCAGCAATTGGTCCGTAGCATTTGAAACCCTTCCTATTCATGTACCCCATCGGATGCCTTTCAAATGTTGTAATTGTATCAGCCTCCAATACATCATCTGGCAGCTCAGTCCACACACACACCACACACAGCTTGAAAACTTTGTCCCTTAGATCCGTTTTAAATCTTTGTCCTCTCAACGTAAGCCCATGCGATTTTGTTTTGAACCCACCTAACCTGGGGGTAAAGACCCTGGCTGTTCACCTCATCCACGCCCTTCATGATTTTATAAATCTCCATGAAGTCACCTCTCAGTCTTTGACTCTCCAGGGAAATTAACCCTGGCCTATACATCCTCTCCCTGTAGCCCAAATCCTGCAATCCTAGCAAAGTCTTTGTAAATCTTGTCTGAACTCTTTCAAGATTCACAACATCCTTTCTAGAACAGGGAATTTTGAACTTAAAACAGAATTCCTGCAATGGATTAATCAATGTTCTGTCCAGCCTCAACTTGATGTCCCAGCTTCTGTACTCAACGCATTGACCAATAAACATAAGCATACGAAACACTACCTTCACTTGCCTGCCTACCTGCGACTCTACTTTCAAGGAACAATGAACCTGCACTCCATGGTCTCTATGTTCAGCAACATTCCCAAGGACTTTACCATTAAGTGATTTATCTTTCCAAAATCGAACATCTTACATTTGTCTAAATTGAACTCAGTCTGCCATTCCTCGCCCCAATGGCCCATCTGGTCAAGATCCTGTTGCATTCTGAACTAACCTTCTTCATTGTCCACTACACCTCCAATTTTGGTGTCTTCTGTAAACCTACTGACCATATCTCATATATTCACATCCAAGTCAATTATTTAAGCACCCAATATCCATTTCTGAAGCACACTGCTGCTCACAGGCCTCCAGCCCACGAAGCAACCCACTTTCAACACCCTCTGCCTCCTACCTTCAAGCCAGTTTTGTATCCAAATGGCTAGTTCTCCCAACATTTCATGTTATCTAACCTTGCTAACCAGTCTGCTTTGTGGAACATCATTCAGTGTCCATATAGACAACGTCCACAGTTGGCCTTCATCTTTGTCACGTCTTCAAAAAAACTCAATCAAGTTAGAGAGAGAGAGAGAGAGAGAGAGAGAATTTCCCACACACAAAGCCATGTTAACTGTCCCTAATCATTCCTCTTCTTTCCAAATACATGTAAATCCTGTCCCTCAGAATCCCTTCCAACAATTTGCCTGCCACTGACTTCAGGCTCACTGTTCTCTTGTTCCCTGGCCTTTCCTTACCACCTTTTTAAAAAATAGCACAGATCTTCTAGCACCTCACCTGTCATCAATGACAATATAAATATCTCAGGGAGGGGCACTGCCATCACTTTCCTAGCTTTCCACAAATTTCTGGGATACACCTTAACAGGTCCCAGAGATTTATCCACCTTGCTAGGATTTAAGACATCCAGTACTACCTCCTCTGTAATATGGTCAGGAACTGGGCAGCAGTGGATAATTGATTTACAGAAAGGTCTGTGAACACAATATTAAAATACTAAACAGAGCAAAAAATACACTCAGAGACTGAGGAAGCTAGATAATGAACAAGTGGACATCAAGGAGCCCAGAGATGAATCAGAGCAGTGTTCACTTTTATGATCCCACAGTCAGATGTCTAGCACCGAAACAGGCTCTTCAGTCCAACCCATCTGTGCCAACTAGATATTCTAACCTAATCTATTCCCATTTGCCAGCACTTGGCCAACATCCCTCTGAAACCTTCCTATTCAAATGTCTTTGAAATGTTCCAATTCTTGATGCCCTTCAGGCTCCTGGTGAACTTTCCCCTCTCACCCTAAACCTATATCCTCTAGTTCTGGGCTCCACCACCCCAGGGTAAACATCTTGTCTATTTACGCTATCCATGCCCGTCACGATTATATAAACGTCTTCAACATCACAGCTCAGGCAATGACAGTCCAGGGAAAATCGTCCCACTATTATGCCTCTTCCTGCAACTCAAATCCTCCAACCCTGGCAACATCCTTGAAAATCAATTCTCAAACCTTTCAAGTTTCAGTGCCTCCTTCTGACAAGAGGGAGACCAGAATTGCACACAATATTCCAATAGTAGCCTAATCAATGTCCTGTCCAGCTCCTATACTCAATTCTCTGACCAATAAAGGGAAGCATACCAAATGCCTTCTTCACTACCCTGTGACTCTACTTTCAAGGAACTGTGAACCTGCATTCCAAGGTCTCTTTGTTCAGCAAGACTCTCCAAGACCTTCCAATTCAGTGTGTCAGTCCTGCTCGGATTTGCTTTTTTGAAAATGCAGCACCTCACATTTGTCTAAATTACACCCTATCTGCCACTCCCCAGCCCATTGGCCCATCTGATCAATATCCCATTGTATTCTGAGACACAGTTTTAAAAAAAAAATCACACCACCAGGTTATAGTCCAACAGGTTTAATTGGAAGCACACTAGCTTTTGGAGCGACGCTCCTTCATTAGGTGATTGTGGAGGACTCGATCGTAACAAAGAATTTATAGCAAAAAAATGGCAGTGTGATGTAATTGAAATTATACATTGAAAAATTGATTGTCTGTTAAGTCTTTCGTCTGTTAGAATACAGCGTTGGTTTCACTTCTTTCACGTGTAAATCACAAAACTCTTGTTTTATTTAAAGTTGCATTCTCGGGTTCGCTGTTAACAATGGTAACATATTATCTAGCTATCACCATTGTTAACAGCGAACCCGAGAATGCAACTTTAAATAAAACAAGAGTTTTGTGATTTACACATGAAAGAAGTGAAACCAACGCTGTATTCTAACAGATGAAAGTCTTAACAAATAATCAATTTTTCAACGTATAATTTCACTTACATCACACTGCAAATTTTTGTTATAAATTCTGTGTTACGATCGAGCCCTCCACAATCACCTGAAGGAGCGTCGCTCCTAAAGCTAGTGTGCTTCCAATTAAACCTGTTGGACTATAACCTGGTGTTGTGTGATTTTTAACTTTGTACACCCCAGTCCAACACCAGCATCTCCAAATCATATTCTGAGACTTTTATCACTGACCACAATACCATCAATTTTGGTGTCACCTACAATCTTACTAACTGTACCGCCTCTACTCACATCCAAATCATTTAAATGAATGATGAAACAAAGCCAGAGTGAAAAAAAAAATCCATTTCCCTGGGTGTGAACGTGCTCTGTGTAAATCCTGCCCCATGACTCTCTATCAGGGAGAGCTGCACATACTCCCCTCTGAACTTTGCCCCCTACAAAGATGGCGGCTGCACGTGTCCAGTGAATCATTGCCCCGAATAAAGATGGCGGCACTTACTCGAGTCGATCACTCGATGAGGTATTTTCCCGTTTAGTGCAAAAACGAGACTAAGTTTCAAATTTGTCTTTTCCGATGTGCACCAAATTATTGCAAAACCTCTCAGCCCAGACCAACACCATTTCCCTCCCGCTTGCTGCTGTTTATTTCTTTCCTTACCGACAGCTCTACGCCCGCACAGCCGCGCTGTCCGCGAGATGATCACGTGGTATAGTCAAGTCCCGCCTCTCATTCACTCTGATTGGTCGGAGGGCTAACTGCCCAGCCAGGTCCTCCAGTCCCGCCCTGTCCTTTCATTGGTCCGCTGCTGACATCAATCATCCTGGGACCATTGTTGGCTGGAGCATGCGCACTGCTTCGAGGCTTTTGTTGCTGTTCATAAGTTATGAGTGAGGGACAAAGTTAAAAACACACAACCAGCTGATGACGCCGCAGCAGCAACGCTAATGCTTCCAAATAAACCTGTTGGACTATAACCTGGTGTTCTGTGAATTTTAATTTTGTCCATCCTAATCCAACACCAGCATCTCCAAGTCACGACTGAGGGAGGAAGGCATAACATAAGAACAGGAGAAGGCCATCCTGCCCTTTGAGCTTGCTCTGCCATTCAATAAGATCATGGCTGATCATTTCCTGGACGCAGAACCATTTACCCATGTTCTCACCGTATTCCTTAATTAATTTTTTTTAAAAAAAGAAAAGCTACCTTAGCTTTAAAAACGTTTACTGAACTAGCATCAACTGCTTCCCTGGGCAATGAATTCCATTGAGGTTAAGAATTTTCTTCTCAATTCAGTCCTAAATTTGCTGCCTCTAATCTTGAATTGGTGCCCTCTTGTCCTAGATTCACCTGCCAGTGGAAATATCCTCTCTACTTCTATTTTATCCATTTCATTCATTATTTCATATCTTTCCATTCTTCTGAATTCCACTGAATATAATCCCAATCTTCTCAGTCTCTGTTCAGCCCACCCCCTCAACTCTGGAATCAACTTATTTAACCTCCTCTGCACCCCCTCTAGTCCCAGTACATCATATTCCCAATTCCTTCGTCTCCGCCGCATCTGCTCCCAGGAGGACCAGTTCCAATACCGTACAGCCCAGATGGCCTCCTTCTTCAAGGACCGCAGAGACCCCCAGACGTGATCAACGATGCCCTCCACCGCATCTCCTCCACTTCCCGCTCCTTCGCCCATGAGCCCCGCCCCTCCAACCGCCACCAGGACAGAACCCCACTGGTTCTCACCTACCACCCCACCAACCTCCGTATACATCCGCCGTCATTTCCGCAACCTCCAAACGAACCCCACCACCAGGGATATATTTCCCTCCCCTCCCCTATCAGCGTTCCGAAAAGACCACTCCCTCCGTGACTCCCTCGTAGGTCCACACCCCCCACCAACTGAACCTCCACTCCCGGCACCTTCCCCTGCAACCACAAGAAATGCAAAACTTGTGCCCACACCTCCTCCCTTACATCTCTCCAAGGCCCCAAGGGATCCTTCCATATCCGCCACAAATTCACCTGCACCTCCACACACATCATCTATTGCATCAGCTGCACCCGATGTGACCTCCTCTATATTGGGCGGACAGGCCGCCTATTTGCAGAACGCTGCAGAGAACACGTCTAGAACACCCGGACCAACCAACCCAACCACCCCGTGGCTCAACACTTTAACTCCCCCTCCCACTCCATCCAAGGACATGCAGGTCCTTGGACTCCTCCATCGCCAGAACATAACAACATGACGGTTGGAGGAAGAGCGCCTCATCTTCCGCCTGGGAACCCTCCAACCACAAGGGATGAACTCAGATTTCTCCAGTTTCCTCATTTCCCCTTCCCCCACCTTGTCTCAGTCGATTCCCTCCAATTCAGCACCGCCCTCCTAACCTACAATCTTCTTCCTGACCTCTCCGCCCCCAACCCATTCCGGCCTATCACCCTCACCTTGACCTCCTTCCACCTATCACATCTCCATCGCCCCTCCCCCAAATCCCTCCTCCCTACCTTTTATCTTAGCCTGCTGGACACACTTTCCTCATTCTTGATGAAGGGCTTACGTCCGAAACTTCGAATTTCCTGTTCCTTGGATGCTGCCTGACCTGCTGCGCTTTTCCAGCAACACATGGGCGGCACGGTGGCACAGTGGTTAGCACTGCTGCCTGACAGCGCCAGAGATCCGGGTTCAATTCCCGCCTCAGGCGACTGACTGTGTGGAGTTTGCACGTTCTCCCCGTGTCTGCGTGGGTTTCCTCCCACAGTCCAAAGATGTGCGGGTCAGGTGAATTGGCCATGCTAAATTGCCCGTTGTGTTAGGTAAGGGGTATATGTAGGGGTATGGGTGGGTTGTGCTTCGGTGGGTCGGTGTGGACTTGTTGGGCCGAAGGGCCTGTTTCCATACTGTAAGTAATCTAATCTAATTTTCAGCCAGTACATCCTTTCTCAACTAAGGAGAGAAAAACTACATGGAGTACTCCAGGTGTGGCCTCACCAGCCCCCAATACAGCTGGAACATAACCTCTACTTTTAAGCAAAATCCCTTCAGCATAGAAGGACAAAATTGCATTTGCCTTCTGAATTAATTGTTATATTTGGTGACCAACCTTCATGCAGGAGAATACTCAGGTACCTCTGTTTAGCAATAATGCAACTTTTTAAATTTCAAGTAATAATATATTTTTAATGTTACTCCAACCAAACAATATGACATTACATTTATGAACATCATATTCCATATGACCGACTATTGCCCACTCACTCTATGTATCTATGTTCCTCTGCAAAGTTCCACAGTCATCCGCACACTTTGTCCTGCTACTCATCTTATGTCATATGCAAACTTTGACACCTTACACGTGGTCCCCAACTCCAAATCATCTGTATCAATTCTAAATGATCGCAGTCCCAACACTGATCCCTGAGGCACACTACTAGTCACTAATTGCCAGCCAGAATAATACACATTTATCCTCACACTTTGCTTCCTATTAGTCAACCAATCATCTACCCATGCTAATACTATACCCCTAATACCATGCACACTTATAATATGCAACAGCCTCTTGCATAGCACCTTGTTGAAGGCCTTTTGGAAATCCAAGTACATCGCATCCACTGGGTCCCCATTGTCCACTTTGCCCGAAATGTCTTCATAGAATTCCAAAAGATTTGTCAAGTATGACCTGCCCTTCATGAACCCATGCTGTGTCTCTCCAATGGGACAATTTCTATCGAGATTCCCTGCTAGTTCTTTCTTGATAATAGACCCAAGCATCTTTCCCACTAAAGAAAATAAGCTAACTGGTGTATAGTTCCCTATCTTTTGTCCACCTCTGTTTTAAACCAGTGGCATCACTTTTGCTGCTTTCTAATCTGCTGGGTCTCCCACAAAGTCCAGTGAATTTTGCAAAATTACTGCCAGTGCATTTGCTATTTCTCCTGGCATCTCCGTTAGTACTCTGGGGTGCATTGCATTAGGATCAGGAAAATTTTCTATCATTAGCTCAAGTACCTCCAACAGTCCAACACTAGCTGTTCTGTGATAATGATAATTTCCAAATCCTCAACTACCTTTGTCTCTTTGTTAATTCCTGGCAAGATATTACTATCCTCCACTGTGATGTCACATAACTAAATGCTCCTTCTCATTTTCCAAAGGACCAACGTTTACTTTAGCCACTCCTTTCTCGTTCAATATAAACATTTGATATCTACCTTTGTAGTCTGTGCTAGTTTATGTTTCTCATGTTCTAACTAACTTTTCTTTATAGCTCTTCTGTGGCTTTCTGTTGACCTTTTAAGTTTTTCCAGTTATAGTTTCATGCTCTTTTTGTCCACTTTGTATGCCTTCTCTTTCAATTTGATCGTTTTCCTTAGCTACGCATTGCAGATTATGCCTTTTCTTACAGTCCTTCCTTTTCACTGGAATTTACCTTTGCTCAGCACTTTGTAAAGTGTCTTTGAAAATCTTCCACTGTCATAAACTGTCTCACCATAAAATCTTTGTTTCCAGTCTACTTTATCCAGGTTTCCCCTCATTCTACTGTAGTTCCCTGTGTTCAAGCACAGGACACAGGTATTAGATTTTATCTTCACACTCTCCATGTGTATTCTAAATTCAACTATACAGTGATCACTTCTTCCAAGAGGATCCCTAACTCTGAGGTCATTAGTTATTCCTGTCTCATTGCACAGGGGTCAAATCTTGGATAGTTTGCTCCCTTGTTAGTTCAATTTCATATTGTTCAAGAAAACTATCATGAATACACGTAATGAACTCCTCAAGGCTACCCTGACTGAACTGGTTCGACTAATCTACATGTAGATTAAAATCACCCATGATAATAGCTGTACCATTTTTACAGGCATTAGTTATTTCTTTGTTTATTGCCCATCCCAATACCGTGTTATTATTTGGTGGCCTACACACTATGCCTATCAGTGACGTCCTTGTTAGAACTTTGAATGCATCATTCCTGTTTCTCCTCATGTACGGCAATAACAACAACGACTTGCATTGTATGGAATCTTTCACAATGGCAAATCTCCTAAGGTGCTTCATGGATGATTAAAATGTTGATTAAAGAAAATTATTTTAAATACATCTTAAAGGAGGATAGAGAAGTTTAGTAAGGCTATTCCCCAGACTTCTGCCCTTGACAACTCCAATTGTGGAGTGATGCAGGTGGGGTGGGTTGGAAAGGGAGCATGCAAAGGGGAAATGGAGGAGTGCAGGCAGTATATAAGGTCTTAAGGACAGAGGAGGTTCCAGACTGAGTCTGTCTGTCAGAGAGAGTATGGCTGCCTCATGAAGTTTGAAGCACCGCAATGGATCCACACATGTCATGTTAGTCAAGGATAGTATAAAAGTGGCTGAGAGAACTTTTGATGAGGACTCGTCTACTGAGGTAGTGTGGGCTGAGGTTAGAAACAGGGGAGGAGAGGTCACACTGCTTGGAGTTTTTTTTAATTGGCCTCCACATAGTTCCAGGGAGGTGGAAGAGAGGATTAACAAAATTATTCTGGGTAGGAGTGAAAGGAACAGAGTGGTCATTATGGGAGACTTTAACTTCCCCAACATTGACTGGAAATGCTATAACTTTAGTACGTCAGATGGACCTGTTTTCGTCCAGTGTGTACAGGAGGGTTTCCTGACACAGTATATCAAAGGGCCAACAAGAGGTAAGGCCACATTGGATCTTGTGCTTGGTAATGAACCAGACCAGGTGTTTGATTTAGTTGTAGGTGAGCACTTTGGAGAGAGTGACCATAATTCAGATACATTTAGTTTAGCGATGGAAAGGGATAGGTTCATGCCACAGGGCAAGAGTTATTGATGGGGCAAGAACAATTATAATGCGATTAGGCAGGAATTAGGATGAATAGAATGGGGTAGCAAAATGCAGGGGATGCAGGCAACGGAAATGTGGAGCTGGTTTATGATCATCATGGCTTTGTGCACGGGAAATCATGTCTCAAAACTGAGTGTGGAGGTAGACAAATAACAGATCAAAGCAGAGCAGTACACGATGTTCACATGATCTTTAGCAAGGTCTTTGACAAGGTTCTGCATGGCAGACTGGTTAGTAAGTTTAGATTGTACATAACCAGGGAGCGCTCACCAACTGGATACAAAGCAGGGCTGATGGTAGGAGACATCACATGTTCATAGAGGGTTGCTGCTCAAACTGCAGGCCTGTGACCAACGGTGTGCCGGGGGTTCGGTGCTGCGTCACTGTTGTGCATCATTTATATAAACAGTTTGGATGATAATACGGGAGTCATGGTCAGCAAATTTGTGAGTGAGACTGAAAGTGGACAGTGACGAGGGCGATTGAAGAGTACAAAGGGATCAACAATACTGCTGGGCCAGTGTGGTTAGGAATAACAGGTGGAGAAATGCAAGATGTTGTATTGTAGTAAAACAGACCTTTACTGACCTTTGCAGTTAATGTTCGGGCACCGGGTGGTGTTGTCAATCAGTGACCCAGGGATGCAGGTACACAGTTTTTTGAAAGTAGCATCATGGGTAGACAGGCTGGTGAAGCAGGCGTTTGGTATGGTTACCCTTCATTGGGCAGAGCATTGAGAGTAGGAGTTGGGATGTCGAGGTGTATCTGAACAGGACATTAGTCAGGCCACTGTATAAGTGTTGTTGATTATTTGGAAAAAAAACAACTTGTTCACGTGTGTCCTTCAGGGAGGGACATGTGGCATTCTTACCTAGTCTGGCTCACATGTGACTCCAGTCCCGCAGCAATATGGCTGACTCTGAGCTGCATCTAGTCAATTAACAGTGGGGTAATGTATGCTGGTCCATCCGGTGACATCTTCAGGCCGCGAATGAATCAATGAGAATACATATGTCCATCCCCACCTGTACAAAGAGCTGTAGCTGCAGCAATACGTACTGGCTTTGTAACATTATTCATGGCTTTGCCCCTTCTGTAACACTCTCACCACCTCCAGCACCTTCAATTCTCCCTGTTCGTATCATCTGACAATGTTTCCGCTTCCTACTGCACTCCTCGTGCTAGCAGAATCCATGGCGATCTCTTTAACAAATGCGTCCACATTTCTAAACGCTGGCTTCTTCAGAATTGATCGTTTTTTGATTCATTTCTTAATCAAATCTGTTCAGTCCTGGGCCAAGACCTTCCGAAGTGGGGAAGGAGCATTGGGAAGGTATCGAGCACTCGAGACTTGCTGTAGGGGAAATGGGAATCCAGGAGAAAACAGCACAAGGAGTGGGCTGTCACACCAATGCCCACCCACCCACTTCCCATTTCCACCTTCTGCCCCATGGCTGATCTGATACTGTTTAACTCTACTTTCCTGCCTTTTCCACAAAACCCTTGTTTCCCTGATTCATTAAAATCTTCAGGAGGTTACAGAACAGTTGGAGAGATAGACAGAAATGGCAAATTGAGTTAAGTCTGGACAAGCGTGAGATGATGTCAAATTCAAGAAGAAAGTTAGCATACTGAGGGATATTGATATACAGAAGGATCTTGGTGCAAGTCAGTAACTCCCAGAAAGTGGCACCAGAAGTGTTTCAGATGGGAAAGAAAGCAAATGGAGCACTGGCCTTCATCGGTCACAACGTTGGGTATAGTGGTTTGCATCTGATGTAGTAATTGTATAAAATGATTGTTTGGCCACATTTGGAGAACTGTGTGCAGTTCTCATCTCCACACAATAGGGAGGATGTGGAGGCTTTGGAGAGGGTACAAAAGAGATTTATTAGCACGTTGCCTGCATTAGGGTTTTTAAGGGTGTATTAGATGTAAGAGGCAATTAAACAAGGTGGATTGCTTTGTGAGATTATCAGAGGCTGACAGGTGACCAGGTACAGAATATAACATTTCGAACAAGGATAGATAATGTAGATAGTCAGAATCTCTTTTCCAATGTGTAAGTTTCAAATACTCGAGCGCATAGGTTTAAGGTGAGAAAGAGGAAGTTTAATCGAGATGTGTGAGGCAAGTTTTTTTAACGTAGAGTGAATGTTACTGAGGGAGGTCGTAGAAGCAGAAATGTGAGTAAAAGTTTGAAGTCAGATTTAGACAGAAACATGAACAGGCAGAGAATAGAGGGATATGGACCATGTGCAAGCAGATGGTATGAGTTAGAATAGCATCATGAACAGCATAGACGTGGTGGGCCGAATGGCCTGTTACTGTGCTCTACTGTTCTATTTTCTAACTTGTCAGCATCTGCCCGATCAGAGACCCTCAGAATCTTGGATGTTTCATTCCATTTCTCTCTCATTATCTAAACTTCAATGGGTTCAACCTCAACCTACTCCACCTCTTCTCAATAGAAAATCCCTCCATTCCCAGGATCAGCCAAGTGACCCTTCTCTGGACTGCCTCCAATGCGACAATATCTTTCCTTCGGGCACTCACACTGTTCATAATATTCGAGGTGTGGTCTGACATATACCTTGCATGTTTTACTAGACCTGCCTATTTTTATACTTCATTCCCTTTGTAATAAATGCCAGCATTTGATTTGCCTTCTCTATTACCTGCTGACCCTGTGAGCTCCCTTTTTCAGATCGATGAAGGGCTCTGGCCCGATACGTCGAATTTCCTGTTCGTTGGATGTTGCCTAACCTGCAGTGCTTTAACCAGCAACACATTTTCAGCTCTGATCTCCAGCATCTGCAGACCTCACTTTTTACTCTAATGCTGTTCCATCACTTAGGACTGTAGGGAAAAGCCAGGAAATTAGAGCCCAGTGAGACCAGTGGTTGGGAAGTTGTTGGAGGAGATTCTGAGTGAAAGGAGCTCCTTATATTTAGAAAGGCAAGGGCTGATTCAAGATGTTCAGCATTGCTTTGTGAGTGGAAAACCATGTTTAACAAACCAGATTGAATCTTCGAGGAGGTAACCAAAGATAGATGAAGGCAGAGCAGTCAACATTGTCCACGTGGACTTTAGCATCTAGTCAAGAGGAAGAAGGAAGCTTACTTAAGGTTGAGGAAGCAAGGATCAGACAGGTCTCCAGAGAGTTACATTGGGTGGCATGGTGTCTCAGTGGTTAGCACTGCCATCTCATAGCACCACGGACCCAATTTCGATTACAGCCTCAGGCGACTGTCTGTGGGGCATTTGCACATTCTCTGCGTGTCTGCGTGGGTTTCGTCCAGGTGCTCCAGTTTCCACTCACTGTCCAAAGATGTGAGATTAGGTGACTCAGCCATACTAATTTACCCATAGTGTTCACGGATGTGTAGGTTTGGTGCAGAAGTCAGGGCAAATGGAGTGGGGGAATGGGGCTGGGTTGGATACTGTTTGGAGGGTTGATATGGAGTTCTTGGGTCAAATGGCCCGTTTTCACACTGTAGGGATTCTCTGAAGGTACAAGGAAGGAACGGAGGAATGGACTTCGGACACTTAGAAAGGGGCAGTAAGAAGTTTTGTTGGAAAGGATTAAGGAAAACCGTGAGGCATTCTCCACTTATGGGAGGAACAAGAGGATAGTCAGAGTGAGGATAAGGCCACTCTGGGATAGTGGAAGGAACTTGCGCCTGGAGTCACAGGAGGTAGGGGTGGTCCTTAATGAATACTATGCCTCAGTGTAGTCACTGCTGAAAAGGTTCTTGTCGCTTGTGAGGACAGCGTGAAACAGGCTGATGTACGCGAACAGGTGGATGTTAAGAAAGAGGATGTGCTGAGAAAGTCGTAAAAGATAAGGATAGATAAGTCGCTGAACCAGACTGGATGTGTCCAAAGTTACTACAGGAAGTGAGGGAATGGATTGTTGAGCACCTGTTGATGACCTTTGCACCCTCACTGTCCACTGGAGTCAGACCAGATGAGTGGAGGCAGGAAAATATTATTCCCTTGTTCAGGAAAGTGAGTAGGGATAATCCTGGGAATTGCACAAATGTCAGTCTTATGTCTATAGTGTGCATATTATTGGAGAGGACTCTGGGAGACAGGATTTATTATTCCTTGAGAAACCATAGTTTGATTAAAGATAGTCAGCATGGTTTTGTAAGGGGCAGGTCATGCCTCACAAATCTTATTGAATCTTCTGAGAATGTGACAAAACACCTATATGGCTCATTCAGAAAGTACGGAGGCATGGGATACAGGGAAACCTGTTTGTCTGGATGCAGAATTCCTGGCCCACACAAGACAGAGTGTGATAATAGATAGAAACAATCCATCCTGGAGGTCAGTGACCAGCGGTTTTCTGCAGGGAGAGGTTACAGGACCTCTGCTCTTTGTGATTTTATGAATAACTTGGATGTATGAGTGGAAGAGTTAGTTAGTAAGTTTGCCAATGACACGAAGGTTGGTGGAGTGGCTGATAGTGTGGAGGGCTGTTGTAGGTTGCAACAGGACAATAACAGGATGCAGAGCTGAGCTGAGACATGGCCGATGGAGTTCAATCTGGAAAAGTGTGAAGTCATTCATTTTGAAAGACTGAATTTGAATGCAGAATACAGGGTTAAAGGCAGGAAACTTGGCAGTGTGGAGGAACAGAAGGATCTTGGGTTCCAAGTCCCTCAACCCTCAAAGTAGCCACCCAAGCTGATAGGCTTGTTAAGAAGGAATATATTAAGAGGGATTTCATTAGTTTGGTGATTGAGTTTTAAAGCTGTGAGGTTATGTTGCAGTTCTATAGAGCCATGGTTAGACCCCACTTGGAATATTGTGTTCAGTTCTGGTCTCTTTGTTACAGAAAGGATGTGGAAGCTTCAGCAAGGGTAAAGAGGATATTTACCAGGATGATACCTGTATTGGAGGGTGTGACTTATTAAGAAAGATTGAGGGAGCTAAGGCAATGGAGTGAAGAAGGGTGAGGGGAGACTTGGCAGAGGGGGACAAGGTGATGATAGTCATAGATAAAGTGAATAGTGAGAGATTTGTTACCCTGACATAAATACCTATTACAAGGGAGTATAATTTTAAAGTGATTAGTGGATGATTAAGGGGAGATTTCAGATTTAGGTTTGTTACATACAGAGTGGTGCCTGTGTGGAATGCACTGCCAGGGGTGGCAGCAAAATTAGATGCATTAGGGGCATTTAATATACTTCTGGATAGGCACATGGATGATAATAAAATGAAGGGTATGGAGGTTAGAGTCAGAGAGATGTGCAGCATGGAAACAGACCCTTCAGTCCAACTCCTCTATGCCAACGAGATATCTCAACCCAATCTAGTCCCACCTGCCAGCACCCGGTCCATATCCCACCAAACCCCATCCTATTCATATAGCCATCTAAATGCCTCTTAAATGTTGCAATTGTACCAGCCTCCACCACTTCCTCTGGCAGCTCATTCCATGCACGTACCACCCTCTGTGTTAAAAAGTTGCACCTTAGGTCTCTTTTGTATCTTTCCCCTCGCACCCTAAATTTATGCCCTCGAGTTCTGGACTCCCCAACCCCAGGGAAAAGATTTTGCCTATTTACCCTATCAATGCCCGTCATAATTTTAAAAATCTCTATAAAGTCACCCTCATCTTCTGATGCTCTAAGGAAAACAGCCCCAGCCTGTTCAGCCTCTCCATGTAGCTCAAATCCTCCAACCCTGGTAATATCCTTGTAAATCTTTTCTGAACCCTTTCAAATTTTCCAACATCTTTCCAATAGTAAGAAGATCAAAATTGCACACAATATTCCAACAGTCGCCAAACCAATGAGCTGGACAGTCGCAACATGACCTCCCAACTCCTGTACTCAATACACTGACCAATAAACGCAAGCATACCAAACGCCTTCTTCACTAACCTATCTACCTGTGACTCCACTTTCAAGATGCTATTAACCTGCACCCCAAGGTCTCTGTTCAGCAGCACAGCCTAGGACCTTACCATTAAGTGTATAAGTCCTGCCATGATTTGCTTTCCCAAAATGCAGCACCTCACATTTATCTGAATTAAACTATATCTGCCACTTTTTTTTTAATCTTACGGTCGGATAAACGATTGATATGACATCATGGCCGAAAGGTCTTGTTCTGTACTGTTCTGTGTTCTACGTGTCGTATAGTAAACTGGGTAATAAGCTCAGATCAGTGTAAAAGTATATGGCGCTCAGGAGGAACAAGTCAACTGAACAGAAAATTGGGCTTGATAGTAGGAGACAGAGGGTGATGTGAGACATATTGTTTTTCTGACTGGAGGCATGTGACCAGCGGTGGAGTGGGTCCCTTGCTGATTGCCATTTGGATACATGGTTTGGATGGGAATATTGTGAAGTAAGTTTTTTTTGGTTGACACTGAAATTGGTGGTAAACTGGATAGTGATGAAGGTTATCTGTGATGCAACAGGATGAACGGTACTGCTGGGATAGTGGGCTGAAGAATAGCAGATGGAGTTTAATTAGATAAACGTGAAGTGTTCCATTTTGATGAAACAAACGAGGGTGGGACCTGTACAGTTAATGTTCGGGCCCTGGGAATGTGGTCAGTCTGTGACCCAGGGATGCAGGTACACAGTTCTTTGAAAGTGTTGTCACAGGTAGACAGGCTGGTGAAGTAGGCGTTTGGGATGGTTACCTTCATTGGGCAGAGCATTGAGAGTAGGAGTTGGGACGTCATGTTGTATCTGTACAACACATTGGTCAGGTCACCATAAAAGCGTTGTTGATCAGTGGGAAGAACTCATCTGGTTCACTGACCTCCTTTTGTGTAGAACATCTGACATTCTAACCTGGCCTGGCTAACATGTGACACCAGACCCACTGCAATATGGCTAACTCTGAGCGGTGCTCTGGGTAATTAGCAGTGACACCAACATCCCATGAATGAATAAATTAAAATATATATGTTCCTCCCAACCTCTGCAAACCCCTCCAGCTGCAACAATCCGTACTGGCTTAGTAACATCGTTCAGGCCCTGACCACTCTCTAACATTCTTACCACCTGTGGCACCTTCACTTCTCCCTGTTCCTTTTGTGACATTGAACTCTGACAATGATTCCCCTTCCCACTACCCAACCCTTGCTAGCAGACTCTTTGCAATCCCTTTAACACTTACTCCTAAAACACACTCTCACATCAGGATTTTAAGTACTTTTTGGTGATCTTCTCAGCCTCATACTCTAATATGATACATTTTGTCCCGAGTGAGAGGCTGGTGGGAATTTCTTGCTGAGGCTTTGTCCATTTCAATGCAATGTTCTTTTGTTAAGTGATTTACACTGTTCTTTCAAATGTCTTCCACTGTTCATTTGCAGGCACATATTTCAGTTTGTTTCACCTCTTTACCTTGGTCAGTTTTCATCTCAAACCCATGTAATTGGCTGTTGTTGTTTCTAGTTGTAGCGTGTCCTTTCTGTGGTTCACTTTAAAACTTTATATTTCTTTAAAAGGCACTTTATCACAATTTCCCTGAGGATCTCTCCAGGTGACATTACTCATTCACTAAGTTTGATCACACAACCATCGCTCTGAGTTTTTATGTCCCTAGGCAGTTGCACAATTTGTTATTCAAAGAAACACTGAAAAAAGATTCTCTGAAATCCTCTTCCAATATCACTGTTGTCAGTGTGACTGTCCCAGATTATGGGAATATTGAAGTTTCCCAAACTTTTCACAAAGTGTTTGTTAAAAAATTCCAATGAGTTCCTGTGTAATGCAGTGATGAGCATTGGAATGATGTTCGGCGGCTAAAACTGTTCTGCTGCTTGTGTTCTTAGCAAGTAGTAGCCAGAATTTACATTCAGACTGACTCTAATTCATGATCTGAGGCCAGATGCTTTCTCTGTAATGCCTTTGGTATCCATTATTGTTAGCATTGCCCATTTTGCCTGAGTTTCCACAAGATTGTGATCCATTGAATATTTATGTCCACCTTTTGATCGCCCTGTAACCACGTCTCTCTGGTGTCTAAATTTCTTTAATCTATGTGTCACAAATCAATCTACCTTATAGCAGAGAGTTAAAAATCACACAACACCAGGTTATAGTCCAATAGGTTTAATTGGAAGCACACTAGCTTTCGGAGCGACGTTCCTTCATCAGGTGATAGTGGAGGGCTCGATTATAACACAGAATTTATAGCAAAAATTTTGTGTGATGTGACTGAAATTATACATTGAAAAATTTATTGTCTGTTAAGCCTGTCATCTGTTATAATTCAGTGATAGTTTCACTTCTGTCATGTGTAAATCACAAAACCTTTTTTTTAAAAGTTGCATTCTCGGTTTAGCTGTTTACAATGGTCATAGCTAGACAATATGTTGAAGGTGTTAGCCCCCTGCGTTCTCTGTCTGTGCCCTGATGTTTAGATTGATTCTCATCTAAAAAGTGAGATCAGAGTTCTACATAAATTCATACCGTTTTTGAGCTCTGAGCTCTACATGAATGCATGCAGTTTTTGAGCAAATTACAATGTAACTCTGCAGGGACAAATTCACCCCACAAAGTATGTGTCTGCAGGTCTTTGCCTGTCTGTCTGTATCTGTCTGTCTGGGGTGGGGTTGTGAGTGTGAGAAAGTGTGTGTGTGTAGTGAGTGCAGAGTGTCTTAAATCTGTGAGGGGTGCATGTGTGAGTGTGGGAGTGTGTGTGTCTATAAGGGTGTGTATGGGTGTCTGTGTGTGCATCTGTGTGTACCTATGTCCATGTGTATGTGAGAGTGTGTGTGTAGTAATATCTGTGTGTGTGTGTGTGTGTGGGTAGTGCAATGGTGGTCATCTGTAATGTGACATGAACCCAAGGTCCGGTTGAGGCCCTCCCTCTGGGTACCAAACTTAGCTATCAGCCTCTGCTCAGCCACTTTTCTCTGCTGCCTGTCCCACAGTCCACCTTGGAGGATGGTCACCCAAGGCCGAGGCTGAATGTCCTGGACCACTGAAGTGTTCCCCAACTGGGAGCGAACCCTCCTGTCTGTTGATTGTTGTGCGGTGCCCATTCATCCATTGCCGCAGCCTTTGCTCGGTTTCCCCAATGTACCATGCCTCCGGGCATCCTTGCCTGCAACGTTTAAGATCAACAATGTTGGCTGAGTCACATGAGTACCTGCCATGTACAAGGTGGGAGGTGTTCCCAAGCATAATAGTGGTATCAATATCCATAATCTGACACGTCTTGCAGCATCCACCGTGACAGGGTTGTATGGAGTTGTCCTGAGAGCCGGGCAGTTTGCTATGAACAATGATCTGTTTGAGGTTTGGTGGTTGTTTAAAGGCAAGTAGTGGAGGTGTGGGTAGGGTCTTGGTGAGGTGCTCACTATCATTGATAATGTGTTGCACGTCACGAAGAGCATGGCGTAATTTTTCAGTTCCTGGGAAGTACGGTACAATGAAGGGTACCCTGTCAGTTGCAGCACGTGTCTGTCTCCTGAGAAGGTCATTACGGCTCCTTGTTGTGGCATGTCGGAACTCCAGCACCACCTCTTCTTTAATGGGGACTCTTTACAAGCCATCACTGTTTCTTTCCCATTGTTTCCTAGTCTTTGTCCATAGTACGTTCTGACATGAAATATTGGTTTCGTGTTGCGCCCAACTCCTGTGGTTCCAGGCATGGGTGGATCTATGATATATGATGGGTTCTATTGTCTCTCTAGTTGCTTTTTTGAACTTGTATGCTGTACAATCTCTTTGGATTCTCCTTAAACTTATCTGCCAAATCTATCTCATTCCCCTATGTTGCTTTCCAGCTTTTCCAGCCTCTCTGTTTCTGTCAAACCCTCCAGTATCAGTAACATCTTCGTCAATCCTTGCTCCATTTGCAGTTTCGGAAAATGCTTCCTGAAACAGGAGGATCAGAATTCTACGCAGTAATCCAACTGAAGACCCAGCAATGTCTTGTACAGCCGTATCAATATGTCCCAACTCATGTACTCAATGCTCTGACACATGAGGGAAAGTCTGCCTAATATCGCTTTCCTCACCTTGTGCACCTGTGAGGTCACTTCCAAGGAACAACGTAACTGCACCCCTTGGTCTGTCTCTGTCCAACAACACTACTCAGGGCTGTACCATTAACTGCGTTAGTCGTCCCTAATTTGTCTTAGCACAATGCAACACCCGAGTTCAACTCCATCATTAATTTCTTGACCCACTGGCTCAGTTTGTTAAGAGCACCTTTGGTAACTGTTTTCACTTCCCATTATAACACTTATTTTACTATCCAAAAACTTACTAAAATTAATTCCTATATCCTCGCTTATGTCAATATTGCACATGCGTGGCCCCAGCACCAATCCTTATGGCACACCGCTGGTCAGAGGCCCCCAGTCTGCACAATAACCGTCTCCCACCATCCTCTGTCCCCTACTGTCAAGCCCATATTGTGTCCGTTTGTCTCGTTCTCCCTGATCCCATGTGATCTAACTTAACCTTTTGCACCACGCGAAACCCTGTCAAAGGCCTTGCTAAAGTCAGGATAGACAATGCCTACTGCTCTGCCTCCATCTTCTTGGTCACTTCTTCAACAAACTTTATCAAGTTTGAGAGACACCCCTTTATACGCACAAAGCTGTGCTGACTATCCCTAATCAATTGTTGCCGATCCAAATACATGTAACACCTGTTCAGCAGAATCGCTTCCAACATTCACATCACTGACATAAAGCTAATTGGTGTTTATGTCCCTGGCTTTCCCTCACAGCCTTTCCTAAATACTACCACAACATTAACCCCCTCCAGACTCCCAGCTCATCACCCGTGGCTGTTAGTGATAGAAATATCTTTGTAAGTTTCTTCCCTAACTTACCCCAATGTCATGAGATATACTTGATTAGTACACGGGGATCTGTCTAATTTTATTGCATTTTAAAACCTTCAGCAACTCCTGTTCTCAAATGTGGACTATTATGAATACATCACTGTTTATTTCTATGCTTCCCCAATGTTAAATTCCACACTTATTTTTGATGTGAAATTTGTGTTTTGGATATTACCCCGTCATTGACCATTGACCATTCTGTCCCAAGTTAATCTTTTGTTGCTAATATACTTGTATAATCTCTCTGGATTTTCCTGGACCATATCTGCCAAAGCTCTGTCAGGTCCCCTTGAGACCTTCATGATTTCCCTCTTAAGAGTATTACGACGCCCACAATGTTCTTCAAGGGATTGACTTAATCCAGCTGGCTATACATGACATGTACCCCCTTTTGTCTTGACCAGAGCCTCAATATCCCCAGTCATCCAGTGTTTCCCATTTGTGTCATCAGGAATATACTGGCCCTAAAATCTTAAGTTATCTTTCTTTTGAAAGTATCACACTTGCCTTACGTCCCTTTACTTGCAAATAGCTTCCACGAATCAACGTTTGGACAAACCTGCCTAATACCTTCTGAACTGGGACAAGGCCAGTTTTGATCTTTAACTTGTGGACCAGGCCTGTCCTTTTCCATCGCTATTCCCAAACTAATAGAATTGGGGTGACTTTGCCAAAGTGCTCCCGCACAAACACTTCAGCCCCTGTCCCTACCTTGTTTCCCAAATGGGAGGTCAGGTTTTATCCCTTTCTCCAGTCGGACCAGTTACATACTGACTGAGACAGCTTTCTTGAGCACACTGAACAAATTCCTCCAATCCAAGCTCTTAATATTATGGCAGTCCCAGTCGAGGTTTAGAAAGTTAAAATCCCCGACCATTACAACCCTATCATTCTTACAGATATGTGAGATTTCCGACGTATTTGCTGTTTAATTTCCCGCTGACTACTGAGGACCTGTAGTACCGTCATATCAAACTGATCATCCAGCCGTATTTCTCAGTTCCATGAATACAGCTTCACTGGCCGATCTCGAGGAATATCCTCTCTAAGCGCTGCAGTGATGTTTTCACAGATCAAAATCACCAATCCCCCTCCTCTCTTGCTTCCCCTTCAATCCTTCCTATAGCATCTGTACCCTGGAACATTGAGCTGCCTATCTTGGCCCTCCCTCAGCTGTGTTTCTGTAACTTCTGTGATTTCCCATTCCCATGATCCCATCCATGCCGTGTGTTCATCTGCCTTACCTTTCAAGCCTTTTACATTGAAGTAAATGCAGTTTAATTGATAGTTTCCCTCATTGCCTGCGGTGCTCTTGCCTGGCTTGTCGAGTGAAATGACTCCCTTGAAATTCTATCCCAACCTTCAGACTGTAGCCTGAGACCATCCTCTCACTGTGGACAACACCCTCACCTTGTCATCTGCAAACCTAGTAATGATACCTTCTGTTTTCACATCCGAGCGATTAATGCCCATAAGCAATAGCAATGGTTCCTGCGCAGATCCCTGTGGAACACCCGCTGGACAAAGGCTTTCAATCACAAAACCAACTCTCCACTAATTGTCGATCACCTAGAAAGGGGACGAAACATTTGCAACACAAATTCCCAGCTCGGCGAACAGAACCACAACAATGAGCACCCGAGCTACAAATCTTCTCCCAAAGTTTGAACATCCTTATCCCTGTAAAGTGCTCCACCCCTCCTAATCTTCTTTGCTTCATGAAATCCCTCGAGCTCTCCACATCTCTGTGAGGTCCTGCAGTTCCACAAAACATTCCTCTATGTGGAACTTCCACCAGAGACCACTACCCACCATATCTCTAATCCCCTGCTGAACTCTTTATCTCTGTTCCCAACTTCAGTCCCAACAACCCTACTTCCATGTACAACATCATCAAGTCCCTGCAATCCTCCCAAACTGTGGAATCACCAGCACACCTTGTAACTCTCTCATGATCTTTGACTGCCTGCAGTAATTTGAAACTCCCTCAATTTGATAACATCTCCAGTCTTGTCTGTGACCCATTACCAATGAGATGGTGAGATTGAATCCATTCACTACTATCCCAGTGCATTTGTTACAAATTCCAATAATTCCCTGTTAATTCAGTGCCTAAAACTGGAATGCTTATAAGGGGCATGAACACCTGTGCTTCCACTTCTGTGTTCTGACTCTTATTACCCAGTATTTGGTCTCCAACTGTTTGACAATCTGAAGACACATATTGTCTTAGCCATCTATTGTTCTCTCTAATGATGAGAGTTCCCCATCCTGCTTCCCATTCTGCCGGACCTTATACAATGTTCTGTCGCTGTGAATATTAATACCTCACTTTATTGTTCACCCTGTGACCGTGTCTCCGTGATGGTGATTAGAAAGAAATCACAAGTCACATGAGCAAATCCCTTATTGCAAATGCTTCATGCATTCAAATTAAGAAGCATTAATTTATTTTTAAAATCACAATTTCATGTTACAAATCTATCTGCTGATGTACAATTTTAGTTAAACTCAGTCTCTTCCTGTTTCTCCTCAGCCACATCCCCATATTTCAATATTTCAACATTTCTCTATGGAATTGGAAATTTCCTTTCAGCTGAGCCCGGTCTCTCCTTTTCTGTGTCAGTTTAAAGCACTCTACATAATCCTGGTCATATGATTGACCAGGTCCCAGCGCTGTACCATCCCTGTAAAATAGCTGACTCCTCCCTGAGTACTGGTAGCAGTGATCACTGCAGCAGAACCACTTACATCAAAAAAGCACAACAACTACTCGCAGATACCAACACCTACCAAATGAAGGATTCTGACCCCACACCACAACTGACCAATAGAATAAATAACACACTAAGGAATCTACAAAAAAAGTACAGATAACCAAAGCTGACCTACAAAGAATGAAACCGGAATGCAACAACACCCGCAGATTCTATGGACTACCCAAAGTACACAAACTAGACATCCCACTCAGACCCATAGTATCACTACCAGGGACACCAGCATACAAACTGGCCAAAGAACTACAACAGAAACTGAAAAACCTGGTCAGCGGATCCAAACACTCCTTACAATCAACACAGGAATTCTTGGACGTCATCAGGAATACACACATAGACAAAGAAGAAACCATGATCTCATTCGACGTGACGGCACTGTTCACTTCGATTGACAAAACCCTAGCCAGAGAAACAATAGCCAACCTACTGGACATACAGAACAGAAAACAGGAGGCGGAACCTATCAACAAAGACGACATACTTAAACTACTGGACTTGTGCCTCACTACACACTTTCCATTCAACAATCAGATATACGAACAAATCAACGGAACACCCATGGGATCACCAATCTCGGGACTCATAGCAGAGGCAGTTATGCAAAGGTTAGAACAAACAGCCCTACCACAAATTCAACCCAAACTCTGGGTCAGATATGTTGATGACACGTTTGTAATCATTAAAAACACGGAAATAGAAAAAACACACCGCATCATCAATGCCACACTCACAGGAATCCGATTCACGAGAGAAGAAGAAAACGATAGCCAACTCCCATTCCTAGATGTGATAGTAGAGAGAACACCGAACGGAGAATTCACCACAAGGGTACACAGGAAAACAACACACAGACCAAGTCCTAAACTATGAAAGTAACCACCCCAACACACACAAACGAAGCTGCATCAAGACACTATTCAAAAGGGCCACAACACACTGCAGTACACCAGAACTGCAAAAAGAGGAAGAGGAACACCTATACAAGGTATTCGCCAAAAACGGATACCCGCGCAACTTTATCAACAGATGCCTAAGAGACAGACCACGGAACGAGGACATGCCACAACCAAAAGGACTAGCCACACTACCATACATCAGGAGCGTTTCAGAACTGACAGCCAGACAACTGCGACCCTTAGGACTCATAACGGCACAGAAACCAACAGCCACGCTCAGACAACAACTCACTAGAACAAAGGACCCGATACCCAACATGAGCAAAACTAATGTAGTTTACAAAATACCATGCAAGGACTGCACAAAACACTATATAGGACAAACAGGAAGACAGCTAACAATCCGCATACATGAACATCAACTAGCCACGAAACGACACGACCAGCTGTCCCTAGTAGCCACACACGCAGACAACAAGCAACATGAATTTGACTGGGAAAACACTACTATCATAGGGCAAGCCAGACAGAGAACAGCCAGGGAATTCCTAGAGGCATGGCATTCATCCACAAACTCCGTCAACAACACATCGACCTGGACCCAATATACCAACCACTGCAGCGGACAGCTGAAACTGACACCCGGAAGCAGCAAGGACAGACCACTATAAATACCAGAAGAAACATCAAAGAAGCGCTTTGCAGGAGGCTCCAGAGCACTGATGATGTCGCCTAGCCAGGGGACGAAACGTTTGCAACAAGAACTTCCAGCTAGGCGAACAGAAACACAACAACTTCTTCTGACACCATGGTTTCATCCTGATACCTTCCTGCACTCTGTTGATATCACTCATTAACTCTCCATGTGGTATCCCTCACTGTGTGGGTCTAACTGCTGCCTCTGTCAATGCCTCTCTCTCTTACAGCTGGCCTAAGATCCTGAGATAACAGATTTCTTCACTCCAGAGAGAGGAGGCAGCACAAGCCTGGGACGGAGGCTGGGATTCTCTAGATCTCTGTTGGACTCAGTGCTACTCTACATGAGTAATCCTCACTGCATCAGTCTAATTTCCCATTCTGTCTGTTTCTCTGTCTCCTTCAGGTACCCAGGATATTCCTGACACAGCAGAATTCCAACTCCTGTCTCATCCATCACCACATTGAAGATGGTTGGTCAGCCAGAGAGAGATCGAGAGGGTGATCTAAAGCCTTTAGTAAATCCTGCAACCAGTAAGATCACTCACAGTAAACTGCACAGGGAGGAGTTAGTGGCCTCTACCTTTAGGCCTGGAAGACAAGACTCAGATACAGTGTTGGTCACTACAAATCTTTGTACCCTTAACATCCTCCCCTTATGACTACAATAGTCATTTCCATTACCTTCATGTGCTGCCCAAATTCTGTCTGTGACTCTCAACATGTTCAATTCCTCCAGCCCTCCATTTTTCTGAATAGCCTCTTTATCCTTAAAACGCTCCCTATCTATGTCACCTGTTCCAGCCTCCACAATTCTCCTTATCTTTGGAAAAAGCCTTCCATTCAAAGCTGATCCAATATCCTCCAACTCTCCTAATCTCTCTAACTACTTTTAGTTGTGAAACTCTCACTATCTCTGCAAAATTTCTGCAGATTGTAAGCCCTCCCTGCCGTTGTATGGTCCTCCCATCCCTACAACAGTCCCTGTCTTTGTAACATTGTCCTGCATCTTTCAACCTCCTGTTTGCTGAACCCTCTTCAGGCACTGCACTTTCTCTATTTCTGTTACTTCCCCCTCCTCTTAGAAACCTCCATCTGTCTGATAACCTGCAGACTCTGCAGCCCTCCCTATCTCTAACCGCCAACTGCCTCCACAACCCTCTCTACATCTTTTCCAACTTCCAGCCCCTTCATAACCTTATATAAATGCAAACACCCCATTTGCCAAGACTACTCCAGTTCCGACAATGTCTGTCAGAATCTGAAGCCCAGAGTCATTCTAACCTGCAATTCTCTCTCTAAACCGTTAAAATCTGCAGCCACCACTGCTGTGTGTACTTTTCTTCAGTTCTGCAGTCCCATTAAGCTTCCCAAGCTCGCATTAACTAAAGCCTGTGTATCTTAGTAATGTCCTAAAAACTTTCATGTCTCTGTAACCTGCTCCAAACTGTCCACTATCTCCATAAACATCTACAGTTCATACAGCTGTCCCCTTCTGTATAACTTCTTTCAGTCCTGTCAACATTCCCCATCTATGGAGCCCCTTTAATCTTCCCTTGTTGTGTAATCACTTTAAGACCCTGATGAATTCCTAATCTTATCACCAACTGCAATCTTTGTCACTCTCCAGTTCCTATAAGACTCACTTTCAGTGCCAACTCATCCAGTCTCTCCATCCATCTATAATCTCCTCATCCTTCTCCAATTCTTTGATGTTAATCGAATTAAATTTCACCGTCTTCCCCCACACTCCTGACAACAGGAACCTCTTTCAGTTTGTGCTACCCTCCCCATCTGTGGAACTGTCTCCAACCCAGCAACCCAGCATTCTCCGTGGCCTTCCTACAGAGATGTCACTCTGTTTAACTCTAACATCCCCGAGTCCCTGTAAGCCTCCCTATCTCTGTAACCTCTTCCCATCTGTTCAACCCCCCCCCCCCCCCAGTACTGAGGAATGACTCTCTGCATTCGCCATAAGGCAGATGGAATGACAGTGAACAGATCTGATGGAACTGTCATTCCGGAGCTGTAGCTGCAGAATGGCCATTGCAGGGAAGGGAATATTGAAGGGTTGTTGGGATCTCGGCAGGCTAGGCAAAAAGCCAACAAGTTGCGAAGAAAGGATGAGATTAATGAGACAGTCGTGTGGATCTGAAGATCAAAAGTTGGAATCTATTTGGGTGGAGCTGAGAATAAACAAGCAGCAGCAGCCCTTATCAGGAATTCTTTTGTGGGCACCAAGCACTGATGGTAATGTCAATATGGTTACGATCAGGACACTGAATATACTTGCAGCAAGGGCAGTACAGTAACTGTGTGTGACAGTGGTCTCCATCCCGACTGGATAACTAATGAGTATCAGGACTGTAATAGATGGAAGAGGAAAAAATGAGGTCTGCAGATGCTGGAGATCACAGCTGCAAATGTGTTGCTGGTCAAAGCACAGCAGGCCAGGCAGCATCTCAGGAATAGAGAATTCGACGTTTCGAGCATAAGCCCTTCATCAGGAATGGAGGAAGAGAGCTTCTTCAAGGAAGGCATCCTTGTAAGAGGATTCACAGTAGGTTAAAATCTTCGAGTAAAAAATGAGGTCTGCAGATGCTGGAGATCACAGCTGCAAATGTGTTGCTGGTCAAAGCACAGCAGGCCAGGCAGCATCTCAGGAATAGAGAATTCGACATTTCGAGCATAAGCCCTTCATCAGGAATGGAATGGAATCCTGGATTGTATACGAGATGGTTTTCCATAACATCATATCAAGGAGCCATCAACAAAATTGTCTATTGTAGATCAAATGCTGTGAAATAATAAATATCTAATAATCCCATTGTAAAGGAGCTTTGTGAGCAGGGATCCATAATGTGATAATGGAGATACTGAGTTGAGATGTAGGAGTGGAATTAGGCCATTCGGCCCATTGAGGATGCATTTACACAGAAGCATGAACAGACAGAGAATAGATGGATATGGATCATGTGCAGGCAGGTGGTATATGTCGAGAACAGCATCATGGACAAGCGCAGCCATGGTGGGCCGAAGGGCCTATTGCTGTGCTGTACTGTCTACTTTCTAACTTCCCAGCATCTATCATGTCAACGCCCTTCAGAATCTTGGAAGTTATATTCCATTTCTCTCTCATTTTTCAAAGCATCAATGGGTTCAACCTCAATCTCCTCCACCTCTTCCCATTCGAAAATTCATCCATTCCCAGGATTATCCGAGTGACCCTTGTGTGGCATGCCTTTGTAGCAAGAATATCTTTCCTTCGGGCACTCATGCTGTTCGTAATATTGTAGGTGTCGTCTGACTCGAATCTTGCATAGTTTTTGCAAGACCTTCCTATTTTTTGACTCCATTCCCTTTGTAATAAGTGGCAGCATTGGATTTGCCTTCTCTAATACCTGCTGACCCTGGGAGCTGCCTTTTTCAGATTGACAAACAAGAACTCCCTCAACCCCTTCTGCTGTCAGTCTGAATCCAAATAGTGTTAGCCTGACAGCATGCTGATATACGTTAGAAAGGATATGTGAATAAACAATAATTGGACCCTTAGAAACACATTTTGTAAAATAAAATGTGTTTTTGAACCAGTTGGACTTTATTTGTTGGCGTAAATATGAATTATTTTTCCCCATGGCAGAAATGGCTATCGCAAGGGGGTAGAATTTTAATGCGAATTGAGAATGGTTAAGGGGATATTTCAGGTGTAGGTTCTTTACACAGAGGGAGTAAAATAGAAAATTATATACATTTTGGACATTTAATAAACTCTTGGTTAGGCACATGGATGGCATTAAAATCAGCAGTTTGCAGGTCAGTTTGGTCCTGCAGTCGGATAAAAGGTTGACATGACATCATGGCTGAAGGGTCATGTGCTGTACTCTTCTGTGTTCTACGTTCCATATAGTAAACTGGGTAATAAACTCAGATCAGTGTAAAAGGATATGTCATTCAGGAGGAGGTAGTCACCTGGATACGTGATTAGGGGTGGCACAGTGGTTAGCACTGTTGTCTAATAGCACCATGGACCCAGGTTCAATTCCCACCTCAGGCAACTACCAGTGTGGAATTTGCACATTCTCCCCGTGTCTGCTTGGGTTTTCTCTCCCAGTCCAAAGATGTGCAGGTCAGGTGAATTTGTCATGCTAAATTGCACGTAGTTTTAGGCGCATTTGTCAGGGGTAAACATGGGTCTGGGTGGGTTAGTTTTTGAAGGATGGGTGTGGACTTGTTGAGCCGAAGGACCTGCTTCCACACTGTAGGGAATCTAAATCTGAAACAGATATCTTAGGGATATTTAATCGACACATGGATGGTAGTAAAATGAAGGGTAGGCAGCTTTTTTAATCATACAGTCAGATCAAAGGTTGGCATGACATCATGGCAGAAGGATCTTGTGCTGCACTGTTCTGTATTCTACGTTTCATATGCTAAACTGGGTAATAAGCCCAGGTCAGTGTAAAAGGATATGGCATTCTATAGGAGCTAGTGAAATGGATACAAAATTGGCTTGATGGTAGGAGACAGAAGGTGGTGGGAAACGTTGTTTTTTCAGATTGGAGGCATGAGACTTGTAGTGCCATGGCTGCTGAGGTGTTTGTCATCTGGATACATGGTTTAGATAGGACTATTGGTTCCTGGTAAGTAAGGTTTTTTGGGTGACACTGAAATTTATGACACAGTGAAGAAGGTTATCTATGAAACAACAGGATGAACAGTACTGCTGAGATAGTGGGCTGAAGAATAGCAGATGGAGTTCTTTAGATAAATGTCAAGTGTTCCATTTTGGTGAAACAAACCAGGGCGGGACTTGTACAGTTAATGTTCGGGCCCTGGGTAGTGTTGTCAATCAGTGACCCAGAGATACAGGTACACAGTTCTTTGAAAGTGCTGACACAGGTAGACAGGCTGGTGACGCAGGCGTTTGGGATGGTTACCTTCATTGGGCAGAGCATTGAGAGTAGAAGTTAGGATGTCATGTTGTATCTGTACAAGACATTAGTGAGGCCACCATAAAAGCATTGTTGATTAGTCAGAAGATCTCATCTGATTCACTGACCTCTTTTTAATGTAGAACATCTGACATTCTCACCTGGTCTGGGCAACATGTGACTCCAGATCCACAGCAATATGGCTGACTCTGAGCTGCCCACTGGATAATTAGTGGTGAGGCAAAGATTGCTAGCCCAATCAGTGACATCCACATCCCATGAATGAATAAATGCAAGTACATACCTTCCCTCCCTACCTCTGCAAACCCCTCCAGCTGCAGCAATCCGTACTGGCTTTGTAACACCGTTCAGGTCCTGACCACTCTCTGTAACACTCTCACCCCCTCCAGCACCTTCACCTTTCCCTATTCCAATTGTGACATTAAAACCTGACAATGAATCCCCTTCCAACTGTCCTACTCCTGCTCGCTCACTCTTTGCTGTCCCTTTAACACTTACTCCTAAAATACTCTCTCACTTCAGGATTTTAATTACTTTTTGGTGATCTTCTCCACCTCATAATCTACTATTGTCCATTTTGTCCTGAGTAAGGGACGGATAGGGATTTCTTGTTAAGGTTTGTCTGTTGAGTGTTTTACACTGTTCCTTCCAATGTTTTCCACTGTTCATTTACAGATACATGTTTCAGTCTGTTTAGCCTGTTTACCTTGGTCAGTTCTACTCTCAAGTTCATGTCATTGTCGAGGTTTTGTTTCCAGCTGTAGCTTGTCCTTTTTGTGCGTAACTCTAAAACTTTATATTTCTTTAAAGTACACTTTATCAAAATTTCCAAGAGGATCTCTCCAAGTGACATTAGTCATTCACAAAGTGTCATCACACAACGGTCGATCCGAGATAGTTACATCCCTAGCCAGTTGCACAATGTGTTATTCGAAGAAATACTGAAAAAAAATCTCCAATCTCCCCTTCCAATATCACTTTTGTCAGTGTGATTGACCCAAATTATGCAAATATTGAAGTTTTGCAAAATTATCACACTGTGTTGATTTTAAAAACTCCAATGAATTTCGGTTTAATGCAGTGATGAGCAATGAAATGCTGTTCGGTGGTCTAAAACTATTGTGTTGCTTTTGTCCTTGGCAAGTAGTAGCCAGAATTTACATTCAGACTGACTCTACTTCATGATCTGAGACCAAATGCTTTCTCTATAATGCCTTTGTTATCCATTATTGTTAGCGTTGCACATTTTGCCTGAGTTTGCACAAGTTTGTGAACTATTGAATACTTTTGTTCACCCTGTAGCCACGTCTCTCTCGTGTTTTTCTCTCTTTTATCTCTGTGTCAAAAATCCATCTACCGTATTGATGATACTTTGTCCATTCCAAAAAAAACTTTTTCCCACAATTACTATCACAAACCTATTCACTCTTGTGCCACTTCAGTTATATTCACTCCCTTCCTGTTCCTTTCTGATTTTCTTCAGCCACATCCCCACTCTGCTCCAATGCCTCACCTTTTCTCTTTGTATTTGGAAAACTCCTTTCACCTGAACCTGTCTCTGCATCATCTCTCTGTTTAAGCCCTGTCCATAAACCTACAGACGTGACTGGCCAGGACACTGGTCCCAGCACGGTTCCAATGGGACCAACCTAATGGATTATTATTATTAAAACGTGTATGGGATGTGGGTGTTTCTGACTGACCAGCCTTTCTTGCGCAGCCTTAGCTGCCCTTGAGTTGAGTAACTTGCTCGGCCGTTTCAGAGGGTAATTGAGAGGCAAACACTTTGCTGTGTGTATGTCGTGCAGACCACGTGAGGATGGACAGATGTCCTTCTCGAAAGGATAAGCGCCTGGGCTCTTTTTGTACATCAGCAATGGTTTCATACGTATTTATGGATTGTTAATTACCTTTTTTTTAATGATTGATTTCAAATTCCACCATTTCTGATCTCGGGATTCAAATCTGCCTCCCCTGAACATTAGCTGAGGTTTGGGATACATGCTCTATGAATAATACCACTAAGCCATCACTTGGCTTGCTCACAGGTTTCTCATTCCTGAGCACTGATACCTTGCATCATTAAGCTAAATCCGTTCTTCTTACACACTTGTTTAATCCTGAAATCAGTCTGCACTCTGGTGATATCACCCAGTCTCTCTACATGTGGTATCCCTCACTTTGTGGGTTTTATTGCTGCCTCTGTCTGTATTGCTCACTCTTGCAGCTACTCCAAATCCAGAGCTAACAGAATTCTCCACAGCAGAGAAATACAGCAGCACAGGCCAAGGATGGAGACTGGGGTTTTCCAGATCTCTGTGGGACTCAGTGTCATTCTCCATGTGTAGCCTTCACTGCATCAGTCTAATTTCCCATTCTGTCTGTTTCTCTGTCTCCTGTAGGTTCTCTGGAAGGTCCTGATTCAATAGACTTCCCAACTGCTGGGTGTCTCATCCATTACCTCATTTAAGATGGTTGGTCAGCCACGGAGACAAACGGCAGGGAGATCTGGAGCCTTCAATAATCCTGCAGTGAGGTAAGATCATTCACAGTGCACAGAGAGCATTGAGAGGGCTACAAACATCGCTAACAAGACATGACCCAGACAGTGTTGCACGGCGAGCACACTACAGACACAACCAAGAAACAATCACCGCCTCTACTTTAGCTTACGTTGTATTGAGACAGCATCAGGAGTTCCCAGTTATCAATCCAGGTCTGTGCTGTCTTAGTGAGCATCAGTACAACAGAGGGGAAAGCAGGCCTCCCAGAGAGGGTGGGAATGCTGCCTGGGATCTTTCTGTTCCGTGTTCTCCCTCCAAAACTCTATCTATGGAAGTGTCATGGACCTGTGTCTTCAAAAAATGTGTAATTCCGATAACAGTTCCTGTCCCTGTAACCTCCTCTCTTCCCTATAGTTCCTCCACATATTTGAAATGTGGTGCATTCCAGCTTACCATCCCTATCGCTTTAACTTGCTTCAGTGTCTACAAAATGCTTTATCTCATCAAACATCAATGAAGCGCTTCGCAGGAGGCTCCACAGCACTGATGATGTCTCATAGCCAGGGGACGAAACGTTTGCAACAAAAACTTCCAGTTCGGTGAACAGAACCACTACAACAAGCACCCGAGCTACAAATCTTCGCACAAACTTTGAATGTCTTATCTCAATTGTCTCCACTTCTCAACTGGAGACAGAGTTATGCAGCACGGAAACAGAACCTTCGGTCCAACTAGTTCAGGCTGACCACGTTTCCCAAACAGATCGAGTCGCTTTTGACTGTGATTGACTCATATCCCTTCAAACCTTCTCCTCTCCATGTACCTGCCCAAATGTCTTTTCCATGTTGTAATTGTTCTTGTTTCTCCCACGTGGCCTGGCAGTTCATTCCGTCTATGCACCATCCTCTGTGGAGAATGATGCCCCTCAGCTCCCTCTTTAATCTGATGCTCACTCACTTCACCTTTCTTAGGCCCTGCATGGTTTTATAAACCTTGATAAGGTCACCCTGTAGCATCCTATGCTCAAATGAAATAGTTAGGACAATGTTACAAATGTCTCCAATTCATATCAAAGCTCTGGACAATGAAGGAAAATGTGCCAAATGACGCTTTCACCACCCTGTCCAACTGTGATGCCACAATGTAACTGCACCCCTTGGTCTTTCTCTGTTCGATAAAACTGCCCAGGGCCCTACCATTAACTGTGTTAGTCCTCCCTGGTTTGTCTTAACAAAACCCAATGCCATAATTCGACTCCATCTTTCATTCCTTGGCCCACTGGCTCAGTTGGTCAAGAGCCCCTTTGATAACCGCATTTACTGCCCACTACATCATTAATTTCATCACCAAAAATATATTAACAATGACTCCTACATTCACAACTACATCGTTTATGTCGATGCACATCAGTGGACCCAGCCCCCATGCTGATGGCACGCTTCTGGTGACAGGCTTCCAGTCTGAACAACAAGCCTCTCCCACCTCCCTCTGTCTCCTACTGTCAAGCTAATTTTGTATCCAGTTGGTGAACTCTCCCTGATCGCATGTGATCTAATTTTATGAGCCAGTATATCATGCTAAATCCCGTCAATGGCCCTGCTGACATTAGTGTAGAAAATGTACGGCCACCACATCAACAAAAGCAATCAAGTTGTTAGACCTGACTTTGTACACACAAAGTCATGCTGATTATCTTTCATCAATCCTTGCCATTCCAAATGAATGTAATTCCTGTCTGGCAGAATCACTTCCACAATTTACCCACCATTGACATTAGGCTAATTGGTCTTTAGTTCCCTGACTTTCCATCGCAGCCTTTCTTAAATAATGGAACAAAACTATATTCTTTTCATAGTTGTACAGCATGGAAACTGACCCTTCTGTTGGTACCGACCGTAACTTCAAACTAAATTCTTCCCAGCTGCTTATGTCCCTCTAACCCCTCCCTATTCCCGTACTTACCAAAATGTCTTTTAAACATTGTAATTGTACTGACATCCACCCCTTCCTCAGGACGTTTATTCCACACTCAAACCACCCTCTGTACAATTTGCTCCTCATGTCTTCTTTTTGAAGATCTCTCTCCTCTAACCTTTAAAATGTGGCCCCTCCTCTTGAGACTCCCCACATCCTGGGGAAAAGGCAACAGACATTAACTCTATCTATAACCATAATTTTTTTCATAAACGTCTATCAGGACATCTCTCAATCTCCAGGCTTCAGTGAAAAAAAAACTCAGCCTATCCAGCCATTTTTCAGAACTCAAGCTTTACACACCCCACAACATCCTGGTGAATCTCTTCTGAACCCCCTGCAGCTTAATAATATCCTTCCGATAACTGGGCGACTCGAACTGGACAGAGTATTGTAGAAGAGGCCTCACAGATGTCTGTGCAATCTCCACATGACGTCTCAAATCCTACACTCAATGGACTGAGCAATAGTCAGGCATGCCAAGCACTGTCTTGTCCACCCTGTGATGCAAACTTCAAGAATTATGTACCTGAACCTGGAGGTCCCTCTGCTCTAAAACACTAACCAAGGCCCTAACATTAATTGTCTAAGCTCTACCCTTGTTTGTTTTACCAAATGCATTACCTCACATTTATTCAGATTGAATTCTATCTACGGTTTTTCATCCCATTCAATGATAACTTCAAAATACCTTTGTAATCTTAGCAAAACTCCTTCACTGTCCACTATGCCACCTCCAGCCTTCCAGCACATCACATATATCAATGGTACAAATACGGTTGCTCAAGGTTCCACACTTTCTTCCCTCACATCCCACAATGTCCTCTGGTACACTTAATGAGGTCCTTGGGCTTTCCACAGCTTTGTGGTTGAAAACCTCCAGAACCACCTCTTGTATAAAATACACTCTTTTCAAGTCAGAGATCGACAGCATGGAAACAGACCCTTCGGTCCAATTCATTCATGCTGACCAGAAGATCTAAATAAATCCATCCCATTTACCAACATTTGGCCCATGTACCTCTAAACCCTTATTATTCATATTCCCATTCTGATACCTTTTAAATATTGTCATCGTATCAGTCTCTGTTACTTTCTCTCTCAGCTCATTCCATACACATATCACCGTGTGCATTAAAAAGCTGTCCCTTTGGACCTTTTTTTAACCTTTTCCCTTTAACATTAAACCTATGGCCTCCAGTTATGGACTCCCCAACTCCTGGGAAAAGACCTTGAATATGAAGCCTATCTATACCCCTCATGTTTATATAAACCTCTGTAGGGTCACCCCTCAGTCTCCGATTATCCAGGGAAAATAATCCGAGCTTATTCAGCAACAGCCCTGGAAACTTTTTGTAAATCTTTTCTGAGCCCTTTCAAGTTTCACAACATCCTTCCTATAGCAGGGAGACTGGAATTGCAGAGAACTCCAATTGTGGTCTAACGTATTTCTCTTGCTTCCTGAGTTGCACAGTCTTTGTCCACAGTAAGGAGTGAAAAATATGTTTAGGATCTTAGCCATATCCTGCAGTTCCACACATCGCTGGCCTCATTGATCTTTAGGGGCCCCTATTTTGTCTCGAGTTACTTGTTTACTCTTAATATATTTACACAATCATTTTTGGCTCTCCTTATCCTTCTCTGCTGAGGCTATTTCATGTACACTTTCTGCATTCATGATTTCCACACAAAATGTTTTCCTACCTCCATTGTGATCCTCAGGGATTCCCTTGATCCAGCTGGCTATAGATGACATGTGCCCCCTTTTCCTTGACCAGTCTCTAACAGACAGCCAGTGTTTCCGAATGTTGTCAGCATTGAGCTGCACAGTAACAGGAACATGCTGGCGCTGAGCACTCAATTTATATCACTTTATCTTCTCACTTGCCAGACTTCCCTTTCCCTGTAAATAGACTCCACAATCACCTTTTGAATGTTCCTGACTAATACGATCAAGACTGGGCTGGCCCTGTTGTATAACTTGAACTTGTGGACCAGGCCTGTCCTTTTCCATAGCCATTTTCAATCTAATAGAACTGTAGTCACTTTGGCAAAATGCTTTCCCACTAACGCCTCAGTCCCTTTCCCGACCTTGTTTGCCAAGAGGATGTCAGACTTTGCCCATTTCTCTTTGCAGGCCATTTACGTATTGATTGAGAGTTTTCTGGAACGCAATTACCAAATTCCTCCCTTGCAAATGCTAAACACTGGCAGTCCCAGGCTAAGTTTCGAAAGTTTAAAAACCTCAACTGTAACAAACCAATTATTTTCATTGATATTGATATCTCCAAACATATTTGTTTCTCAGTCTGAGACAGATTATTCGGGGTAAGTAGGACAATCGTATCAAAGTGATGACCCATTCTTATTTCTCCGTTCCACTAACATAGCTTCACTGAGTGATCCCACTGGAGTATCCTCTCTAAGTACTGCTGTGATGATTCATGCGATCACAACACACCACCACGTTTCCTCTCTTACCTCCCCTTCGATGCTTCCTGTAGCATCTCCACCTTGAAACAATGACCTGCCAGTCCTGTTCCTCCCTCAGCTGTGTTTCTGTGATAACTATAATCTCCCCTTCCCATCTTCCAATCCATGCCCTGAGTTCTTTTTCCTAAGCTGTCTGTCCCCTTGCATTGAATCTAATGCAGTTTAATAACCAGTTTTCCCCCATTCCCTGCTATATTTTTGCCTGCTTCGTCTGTTGAAATTGCTCTGTTTAACTTCTGTACCAGCCTCAATCTTTCTGGCGTTACGACTGTTTAAGATGCAATACCCTGCCAGACTGGTTTATATCTCAAGCAGTCTCTAACAATTCACCACACCAGGATATGCGTTCCTCTCCTGCTCCCAGTTCAGGTGCCTTCCCCACCCTGTCAACCTGTGCTGACACCTTCAGGGATCTATTGAGTTGTCCATGAATGTCCCTGTGTTCCTCAGTACTCCACAAGGACCAACCTTTCATTATGTTTGTCCTTCGCTTATCATACCTCCCACAAGTTATTACCTCACATTGATCAGAACTAAACCGTGCTCAGATTATCATCTGCTGATAACAGACTGTAGGCTGAGACCATCCTGTGGACAACACTCTCACCTTTCATGTCATCTGCAAATCTGATAATGATACCTTCTGCTTTCACATTCAAGTCATTTATGTACATAATAAACAACATTGTTTCCTGCACAGATCCCTGTGGTACACCGCTGGTGACAGAATTTCAAACACAAAGAAGTCTATCCACTAATTCGGTATCAAATTTCGCAAATTGCCTTGGAACCCAATGGTTCATTCCTATTGGACCAGCCTTCCATGAGGAACCTTGTCAAAGGCCTTATTCAAGTCCATGCAAACGATATCATCTGCACTGTCCTCATCAACACTTTTAGACACCATTTCAAAAATTTCCACTGAATTCCTCAGACAGTATCTTCCTTTAACAAATCAGTGATCACTAAGCTGATTTGATCCTTGCATGTGCAAGTGTTGATTCATCCTCACGATTGTTCCCAATATTTTCCCTCCCCCTGCTGTCAGACTATCTGCTCTGTAATTACCTGGCCTATTCTTGCTGCCCTCATTTTAAAAAAAAATCACATTCGCTATCCTCCATTCATTTAGCACTTCACCTGTGGCCAGCAAAGTATTAAATATATCCACCAGGACCCCCGCAATCTTTTCCCTTACCTCACAGAGCAGCCTGGGATACATTTCATTGGGCACTGGGGATTTCTCCACCTTTATGCCTTTGAAAACATTTAATACCTCCTCCTTATTGATCTTACCATGTTCCAGAACCTCACCATCCCAACTGAAATCCCCGGCTACAATGCCGTTCTCTTGTGTGAATACAGATGGGAAGTATTCTTTGAAGACCTCACCTACTTCCTCTGGCTCCATGCACAGATTGTCCCTTTGGTTTCTAACAGGCCTCGCTCTTTAGCTGGGAATCCTCTTCATCTAACTATACTCATAAAATGCCTTGTGATCTTTCCTTAATAGCATCTGCCAAGGATAATTCATGCCAATTCTTTGTCCCTCATTTTGTCCCTTGCACTCTTTGTAGGGCTTCTTCTGTTTTCATCGTACTGTACTTCCTTGATCCAGCTCAAAATATCACTTGTCCAGTATTCACTGGAGTTACTGCCTTTGTCATTCATTCATTGGGGAGCACACTGGCCCTGAATTCTCACTGTATCACTTTAACCTACTTCCTCTTTCCGAATATAAACCCAACTGCAAATAGTTCCTCCCAGTCTGTGTTTGCCAGACCCTGTCTCGTGATAGTGATAATGCCCAGTGACGGTGATACTCTAATGACGAGTGGGCTTCCACAAATTTGGCTTCTTCACTATCCTTTTTCTAAAATGACTTTGAAACCTAGTGTTATGAGCACTATCGCCAAATCGCTACAAAAATCCTGCCTGTCATCATGTCGGGCACCTGCAGCCCACTCTGTCTGTAACATCCAGCCCTTACTGACCTGCCCATCTGTGTACCTTCCTCCAGCCTCTCCAGCACATAATGTCACTGCAACCTTCTCCGGTCCCAACAGCACTCCTCCATCCTGTCCTACAGCTCCTCATTACCTCTAACCTTCCGACATTTATTTCACCTCCCTGTCTGCACAGAGTCCTCCAGTTACTGCAGCGTTTCCTGCCACCCCACCCTTTGTGTAACGTTCTGAAGCCACTTGAACCCTCCCAAGATCTGTAACCTTGCCCTCTCTCGACAACCTTCGATGTCTCTGTGACTTACTCCTATCACTACATTGTTCCTTACCTCTGTGTACCTCCAGTCAGTACTAAAGTTCCTTGCTCTCGAACACCCTGCAGCCAATAAAAACATCCATGTGCCTAAACCGTCTTCTTAATAGTTGTAACAACTTTCATTCCCACAACTGCCTCTGTCTATAACCTCAGACAGTCCATAGAATTCTTGCTAACTCGGTAACCTCACCCAGTGTGTACAACTCTGAGTATGACTACCTTCATCCACTATCCCCAACCATCCCTACCTCTGTAATAGTCCAGAGAATCCACAGCTCTCCCTATTGCTGTAACCTCCTCAATCTCTCTCATGGACATCATCTATGTAACCTTCTCCCATTCCTAACTATATTCTCCTTCTGATCCAATAACTCCTTGTGAACTTCGTGACCTGGTCCAACCTCTGCAGTGCTCTGTCTCATCAAATACAGGAGTGGCACGATGGCTCAGTGCTGAGCACTGCAGCTTCACTGCGCCTGCGACCTGGGTTTTTTTTCCTGCCTTGTCTGACTGTCTGTGTGGACTTGACATCTTCTCCCCCCGGATTGTGTGGGTTTCTTCCGGGTGCTTTGGTTTCCTTCCACAGTCCAAAATTTGCACGATCTGTAGTATTGACTGTAGTATTCAGGAATGTGTGATTTAGGTGAGTTAACCATGAGAAATGCAGGGTTCAGTGGATTGGTAGAGGGGTGGGTCTGGCTACGATACTGTTCAGATTTTTGGTGTGGACTTGTTGGGCCAAATGGTCTGTCTCCACACTGTGGAAATTCTATTCAGGTCTTCGTCCAGCCCTGTCAACCATCCCTGCCTCTCGAACCTTGCCTCATCCCCAATACTGTCCTTATCTCTGTAATCTCCGGCAGTATCTAAAACACTCCTTGCTTATGTAAGCTTCTCCAGTCGTTACAAAGATCGATATGACTGTCACCTCTTCCTGCTCTTTGAACCCTCCCTATAGCTCTAGCCATTCGTTCCAGCATGCCCAATCACTGTTCCCTTCCGAAACTCCCATTTACATTTCCATAAACCCATCTAGACTGCCTCAATTCCTTTTGACAGTTATGTGCTGAGACCTTCTCTACATCAATGAAGTAATTAAGTCTTGGTAACACTTACTATTAGCACCTCCCTCCAGCGTTAACGCACTGAGGATCTGCAGAAGCTCTTTTTCAACCCGGCAGCCAACTCTGTGTCTGTAACCTCCTCCACTCCCCATAATACATTTTCTCTGAGCTCCTCTGCAGTCCATTAAATACTCCCTAACACTATCTGTATCCGTGTAACCATCTCCAAAAACACAACTTTCCCTATCTGTGTAAATTCCTACACCAGTCCCTATCCCTCTAATTTCCATCTAACAATACAACCCTCCATGTCTGTGTGTTCACCTTCAGTCGCTACATCCCTCCCTATCTGTGGAACATTCTCCATGCAGTTTTGATTCAGTGTCTTCAACTATCCCTATCAGAGTAATCTCTTTCTTACCTGAAAACTCTGCCTGTCTTTAATTTACTCCAGTTACACAACCCTCACTATCTGTAACCTGCTCCTGTGTGATAAACTTCCCTCTGTAAAATGCTCCAACTCTTCAACTTTCCATAAGCTCCTGTAGATCATGCAGCCCTCCCTATTTACATAATCTCTTTCAGTCCCTGAAACACCATCAGTCTGTGAAGACCCTACCACCATCCCTATCTGTGTAATCCTCATCGGTCCACGCAGCACTCCCACTTTGTAGAAAACTGTCCAATGCCTCAGACTCTCCCAATCCAGTTCCTACAAGATTCATTATCTATGTGGCATTCCCCCGTCACTATCACTCACCTTCTTAATATAAGCTCCTCCAGTCTCTGCATCCATCTACACATCTCCATAACCTTCTCCAGCTCTTATCCCCCATCTGTGTAAACATCACCCCCCCCCCCCCCACAACCTTCCTCACAGCAGGAACTTCCTCCTGTTTGTGCAATATTCCCTTATCTTTGAAACAGTCTCCAACTAAAATTGCTATTCCTATCTCTGAAAAGAAAATCCAGTGTGGACATCCTCCATATCTAAGTAGACCCCAGAACCGAAGATCTACAGTCACGACTACCTTCCATATCTTTGTTTGTTCGTCTAGTTGATATAAACATCACTATCTCTATAATCTGCTCAGTTCCCGAAAAGACTCATTGTCTGTATAACCAACCCTGCCCTACAAACATCCTTATCCCTATGAATTGCTCCTTATAAACCCCCCAACCTCCTCATATCATCTCTATGAACCCCTTAGGCCCTACAGCTCTCCACAATTCTGTAACCTCCTGTGGCTCTCTATGGTCCTCCCTCCCTGCGAAGCCACCTCCAGCCACCCCCCCCCCCCCCCGCCCCAACACTAATCTGGGTTGTCTGCTTCAGATCAAACCATTACTATCTCTGTAAATACCTCCACTCCTGAGCAAGGAAACATGCCTGTCAGTCCAACGTGTTTGGCCAATGTCTTGAATGCTTGCAATTCCCAGAAATTTTCCTATTTCTTTAACCTCCACCCCTCCATATTCCTGCTGTATATTTGAAACCTACTCCAGTGCTGACGACTGTCCCTATGTGTAAATTGCTCCAATGTTGATAGCATGCCTAATCTTAATAATCTCATCCTGCACTCAGTACAATAATTCCTATTTCTGTAGTTTTGCACAATACTTACAGTGCCCCTGTCTCTGTAAAACCCTCTATCCTGGACCAAAATACCCACCTGTGTACCTTCCTCAAGCCCCAAGAGAACATGATATGTCTGTAACCTTCTGCATGTCCAATCACACTCCTGCCTCCTGGCCTACAGGCCCACACAGTCTCAGCAACCTTCTCCCATCCCTACCGAGCTCCTTATCTGTATAAACATCGCCAGACCCTTTCCAAGCCACAACAGCACACCACATTTCTGTTTGCTCCTCCACTCCCTTCAGTCCTCCCTGCACATCAAACATTGTCTCTTCATGTAATTCTGCAATTTGGGACAGCACGGTGGCTCAATGGTGGGCAATGGTGCCTCACAGCGTCAGCAACCGAGGTTCGATTCCAGCGTTTGCTGACTGTCTGTGCGGAGTTTGCACATTCTCCCCGTGTCTACATGGGTTTCTTCCGTGTGCTCCGGTTACTCCGGTTTCCTCCCACAGTCCAAAGATGTGCAGGTCAGGTGAATTGGCCATGCAAATGGCCCATAGTGTTAGGTGCATTGTCAGAGAGAAGTGGGTCTGGGTGGGTTACTCCTTGGAGGGTCGGTGTGGACTTGTTGGGCCGAAGTACCTGTTCCCATGCTGTAGGGAATCTAATCTAAACTCTCCCTCTGTGTTCCACATTACTGTCCCTAAATATATCCATCTATCCATAAACAGCCCCAAACCCTTCGAACCTCCAAGACTCTGTGAACCCCCACAGCTCCAACATCCCTCCTTAACTGAGTAACTTTTTTCCAATCCTGAAACATTCTGAATATGTGGACATCCTACAATCCTCCCTATCTGCGTAATCCTCTCAGTTCCCTGCAACATCCCGATTTCTGGAACCAACCCCAATGCTTGCGAATCTCCCGATCAGTTTCTATAAGACTTACTATCTGTGTAACATCGTCCCGTTGCTACCATCTGCCCTGTCAATGTAAGCTCCTTCAGTCTCTCCATCCATCTAATTATCTCCATAACCTTCTCCAGCTCTTACACCTCTATCTGTGTAAACGTTACACTCCCCTAAACCATCCCTAAAGCAGAAACCTCCTCCAGTGTCTGCAATGCTCCCAATCTCTATTTGTGTCTCCAGGCTCTATTGCTGTTCCTGTCTCTGTAAGCTCTGACAGATTGTTCAGCTTTCCGGTCCATATAATTTCCAGAACCTCAGCATCCTGCATCAGCAAATGTCTTCATTAACTACAGCCTTCCATATCTCTGCTCGTTCCTCAATTGAATCCAACTTCATAATCTCTGTTAATAGCACCATTCCATAAAATACTCCCTGTCTGCGTAAACTACCCCAATCCGAAACTGAGAAGCCTCACTGTACTTTTGATCACCGGTGGTCCCTTTGGATCTCCCTGTATCTTCACTGAATCCATTGAATACAGCTCATCTCATTTTATAGATCCTTTAACTCATATCTTACTCCCCATCTCTGTGACATTATTCAGTTCATACAATTCTCATTCTTTATCTCCAGAGCTTCCAATCCCCCTGATCGATGTAAAGTTATTGATCCCTTGCAGCATGTTTAACACCTGTAGCAGCCTCCAGCTCCTCAATGCATTCTGTCCCTGTAACCTCCTCAAATACTACAGCTCACTGTCTTTGTAATATCTTCCAGTATCTGCAACCCTGTTGATTTCTCTAACCTCCTCCAGAACAGCGCTCCACATCTCTGTGTAACTGATGGGAATGCTGCAAACCTGCCTTCACAGTCCTCACTAGCTCTCTGAACTCCTGCATCTCTACAATCCTCAGTACCTCTGGATCCTCCAATCCCTACACTTCTCACTGGCTGTGTGAACTAATCCAACCCCTTCACCCCTCCCTATCTCAATCACTCCTGCAGCTCCAACTATTGTCCAAGTCAGTGTAATTCCTGGCACCAACAATCCTCCCGGTCTCTATAAACTCCTGCAGTTCCAACTACCACCCAATCTGTCTAATCTCTAGTGCCGACAACCTTCCCTTTCTCGAAAAACGTCTCGAGTTCCAACTACCACCAACATCTGTGTAATCTCCAGTTCCGACAACCCTCCCAGTCTCTATATCTCCTGAAGCTCCAACGACCACCCCTACCTGAGTAATCTCTAGTCCCTATATTCCTCCTGATCTCTGTAACTCCGTCAGGACTGATAACCCTGTATCTCTCCTTGACATCTTTCAGCCCGACAACCTATCTGATCTCTCACCGCCAACAGTGATCTCAAACCACCCGAACTCTATAACATTCTCCGGTCTCTACAACCCAGCTTTTCTCTGTTAGCTTCTCTGGTGTCTGTATTCCCCTTTATCTCCAGTTACACATCCTTGCTCTAGGAAACACCACATCAGTAAGAACACATTATTCAGTGTTTCAATACTTTTGCCTCATTTTCTAAAGTTTAACGACTGCAACTTCAACCTTCTCCACCTCTTCTCATCAATATCCCTCCATTTTGAAGACCAGCCTGGTGAACCTTCTCTGGGCTGCCTCCAATGCAGGACATTTTCCCTCCAGATAGGGGACGAAACCTGTTCACAGCATTCTGAATGTGAGCTGATTGGAGTCCTGTACAGTTGTGAGAAGCCTTCACTATTTTTATTCTCCATTCCCTTTGGAATCAATGCCAGCATTCCACTTGCCGTTTCTAAAACCTGGTGGCACCATACGCCACCTTTCTGAGATTTATACACAAGAATTCCCACGTCACTCCATGGTGTAGCTTTCTGCAGTTGTTTTGAAACCCAGAGGTGACAGCAATAATCAGGAAAGTGCTGGAATGTATGGTAAACGATATTCCAAAAATGATAATTGCACACTTAGAAACCTATGGAATAAGCGCAGTCCATAAGACCATCATTTATAGGAGTACAATTAGGCCATTCGGTCCATTGGGTCCACACCACAATTTGATTATGGCTGAATAGTTTCGCAACCCCATTTTGTCACTTAATCCCTCTAACCCTTGATCTCCTTACTTATCAAGAACCGAGCTGTCTCTGAGTTAGATGCGCTGAATCACTTAGCATCCATAGCCCCATGAGGCAGTGAGTTCCACAGATGCATCACCCTCTGATTGAATAAATTCCTCTACAATTCTACTCTAAAGGGTCGACCCATCACTTTGAAGCTGTGTCCTTGTCCCCTAGTCTCTCCTGCTTGTGGAAACATCTTTCCCACATCCACTCCATCCAGGCCCCTCAGTGTTCTGTAACATTGAATGCGATTCTCCCGCTGCTCTGAAACTTCATCAAGTGCAGACCCAGAGACTTCACCTGCTCCTCATATGACAAGGATTTCATCCCTGGGATCTTTCTTGGAAACCTATTGCTCGTACCCCTTCACATCCTTTGTTCCGACTCTTAATGTATAACATGTACAATGTGGTCCCAACACTGACCCCTGCGGACTCCCCTCATCACCAGTTCCCATCGTGAAAAAGACCACTTTCTTCACGCACTCTGCCTTGTGCCAATCACACAAATCCTCTATCCATGCTAATTATGTTGTTCTGAAACGGACATTTCATTTCACACACACTGCTGGATTTATTTTTATGTCTGGCTGTAAAGCACAGAGTTTCACCATTACCTTCCCATCTGTAATTCCCTGGGGGTAGGCACTGCAGTCCTTTGGGGGTAGGGGCACACACAGTGCTGGGAGGATGGAGCATGGCTTGGAGGGCACCTTGGAAATGCTGGTGTTCCCGTGCATCGGGAACTCCTGTCCTTCCAGGGTATAGTGGTTTGAGGTTTGTGAAGTACTGTTGAAAGAGCCTTCCTCAGTGACCTCAATGCTACTTGTAGATGTTTCATTCCTTCGTTCACTCATGAATATGAGATATTTGGGCTGAGCAAGCACTTATTGTTGAGTTTGAGTTATCCCTGAGAAGGTGGTGGTGAGCTGCCTTCCTGAGCCACTGCTTGTTGTTATCTGTGTACCCTCCAGCAGGCGCTACAACACTCCTCATATCTGTAACTGCATACAGATAATGCAGCTGTCCCTTTTATATCTGACATCCTCCCCGCCATATAAATCTGACAGTTCCTCACAATATCTCACCTCCTCCATTCCCATCTGTGCTAGAGATCACTAAAATTTCTTTATTTTTGTTTAAACTTCTGTTAACCCAAATCTCTCCCTTTTTTAAATTTGTAACCCCTTCAGTTTCTGTTACTCTCCATACAACTGCAATCAATGATAGCACAGGTTCCCTTTCTATATCTCTAATTACAATGGTTGCGTGTGCTAAATTGGAAATTTTCTTCCTCCTTATACATCTCAGGACTTCCAACCACGACAATCCCTTTATTTGGAATGCTCCCATTCTCTGCAACTCATGTCCTAGGGGTTCTTGAAAACCACCAGTGTCCCAATGGTTTATATTCCCCCCCAGTTACTGTAAGTCTTCTCACTCTGTCACATCCAAGTCTGTCACATCCAAGTCTGTCACATCCAAGTCTCCAGCACCAGACAACAATTGCTGGATGTCAAGTCGCATTTGTTGAAGTCTACACATCTCTGTAAACAGCTCAGAAAAAAGCCCTTGAGACACTACAAAGCTCCGTCATGAACAAGCCACGATCAATTTCCTTTGCCTTCTTCAATGTCTGAAACACTTACTGTATCTTCCAGCAAAGTTCTTGAGTTGATGCAGGTCTGTCTAGCTCCCCAGATATTCTGTTCCATCCCATATAGCTTGATCAATCACTGTAACACCCTTCCCTCTGTCTAATCCTCCTCTTTTCCATTGCTTTACAGGCACAACAGCGATCCTGTGTGGGAGCAATGCGGAATGGGATGTTATAAATCTCAGCAGAGGCTTGAGGCCTACCATTACCTGGGAGTCACTAAGGGAGAGAACCTGAGAGAAAGCAGCACAAAGCGGGAGAATATAAATAAGCAGCGAGGATCGAGGCCGACTGGGACTTGGAGTTGGAGAAACAGCAGAGCTGGAGGATCGAAATGAACCCCGAGTCACAGAGGGAGTGACCATGTGAGGGAGCAACTTGGTGTCAGTGTGTCTGTATTTTCAGGATAGTCGGGTTAAGAATGTTACTGTGTCTGCAGGACATTCGTCTGGGGGACAGTGAGCAATCTAAGGTCATGTCCCTGTTGGTAGGAATGACCTGGGTAGGAAGGGTAAAGTGGTCTGTGAGTCAGAATTTAGGGATCTAGGTGGATGGTTAACAAGCAGGACCTCAAATGTAGCAATCCCTTGGTTACTGCCAGAGCCGTGTCCAAGTGAGAACAGGACTCGGAGTTTTAGGTAGATGAGAGTGTGACTGGAACGATGGTGCAACAGGAAGGGCTTAAGATTCCTGAGCCATTGGGACTGATTCTGGGGAAGGCAGTAACTGTACAAGCTGGATGGGCGAACGTGACAGAGCTGGGACTGAATTCCTTTTTGGAGGTGTTTGGGAGGGATAGAAAATAACTTGGCGTGTGCTTAGGATCCAAAAAGGAATCATAGAAGAGACTACCAGGATTTTCAAAATAATGGGAGACGCCATTGGTACTAATTTACAACAAGAAGTTTATCAGTAGAAGATGGAGTAAGAAAGAAAGCCTTAATCTGAGGGACTCTGCATGGACATAAATACTCAGAGTGTGGGGAGTTCCAGATGCATGTTGGTGTGTGGGAATCTGATGTACTGATCACTGAGAGCTGGCTCAAGGAATGGTAGGACTGGGTGTTAAATATTGCTGGGTATAAGGGAGTCTGAAATAACAGAAGGGAAGGGAAATGATGTAGGTAGAAGTATTGGTTTGATTAGCCTTGGTTAAGGATTCCAAGAGAAAGAGGATTCGTCCAAGGACAGAAGAATTTGGCAGGAGCTACAGAACAAAAAGTATACAATTGCACTGTGTGGTACAGTTTGTAAGCCAGCAACCAAAGAAGTGATGGAGAGAATAAATATGCAGGGTCATTTGAGAGCGATGACAATACTACAGATCGGTTATACTGAGAAACTTAATATTTCCCGATATAGACAGGGATACTGGTGATGAAAGTGACGGTGACTGTACGTTGGGAGGTATGTCGGGCCATAATGGTTACTGTACAGTGGGAGGTATGTTGGGCTGTGATGGTTACTGTACATTAGGAGGTATGCCGGGCCCTGATGGTTACTGTATCGTTGGAGGTATATCGGACTGTGATAGATACTGTACAATGGGAAGTATGTTGGTCTGTGGTGGTTATTATACACTTGGAGGTATGTCGGGCCGTGACAGTTACTGTACAGTGGGAGGTGTGTCAGGCTGTGATGGTTACTGTACAGTGGGAGGTATGTTGGGCCATGTTGGTTACGGTACAGTGGGATTTATGTTGGAATGTGATAGTTACTGTACAGAGGGAGGTATGTCGGGCTGTGATAGTTACTGTCCAGAGGGAGGTAAGTCGGGCCGTGATGGTTACTGTACAGTGGGAGGTACTTCGGGCCGTGATGTTTATTGTACAATAGGAGGTATGTGGGCCGTGACGGTTACTGTACAGTGGGAGGTATGTTGGTCCAGGAAGTTGCAGACTGTATGAGTTGCACAGAATATGATTCTGCTGCTGCTGATGGGCCATTGTACCTAATGTATGCATCGTCATTGTTTGCTTAATCTGTTTTAAGTCTGTACCATTCAGCAGATATCATGGTGAGGAGGGTCTGCAAAATGTGAAGTTAGCCCTTGTTCCCCATAAGGACTGTGCAGTGACCATTCTTACTGATATATGAAATGGAGGGGTGTAGCTGAAGCAGGCAGATTGGTGACGATGTGGTCAATTATAGGTTTCCCTTTTATTGCTTCCACATTACATGCCGCAGAGTAGCCTAGCCTCCACAGGATCCAACACCAATGCTGAGCACTATGATTATATTCAATTTCCTACAGTGTGGAAACAAGCACTTCGGCCCAACCAGTCCACGCCAACTCCCTCCGAAGAGCAACCCACTACAATGGCCAATTCACCTGACCTGCATTTCTTTGGACTGTGGGAGGAAACCCACGCAGACACCGGGAGAATGTGCAAACTCCACACAGGCAGTAGCCCAAGGCTGTAATCAAACTTGGGTCCCTGGTGCTATGAGGCAGCAGTGCTAACCATTGATCCAACATGCCGCCCTATAATGACTATATGCCAAGGAGCTGTCCCCCTCTGCCTGACTGTGTCCTGTCAATGGGACAGAACATACCACAGAGGATGGTGATATTGCCAGGGACATAGTCCTGTTCACATAAGCTTGCTTTCCAGACAATATTTGATTGTTGCTTGATTAGTCTGTGGGAAATATATAGCAGGTCACGTTTACATTCTGTATAGTGAAGAGTTAATATCACTTTATTTCTTACATATTTAAAAATAAACCAAACATCATTGTTTTTCAGTTGAAAGCAATTGAAGTGAACAATAATTGAATTACCAGAGAGCACACCTAATTATGACAGTTCAGTGACTTTAGTAAACAGCTGATTGATGTTCAGATCAGTGAACACACCATCTTACAGGCAGAAAATGACATTGAGAAAAAACCTACATTCAGACACAGTTTTACTCACCCTCACCACCACCTCCAGAACACTGACCATCTCCAAAATCTGTTCAGAGAGCTTCCTAACTTGAGCTGGACAGGGACACGAACAATCCCTCACAATAGACTAGTTAGAGACATACCTGAACAACAGGGAGATGTGTGTAGTGCAAACTGGTCAATGGGCTAGCACATGGCGCCAGTCCTGATGCAGTTTAACATTTGTAACAATGACCTGTGAACAACCATGTTTTGCATGTATATTCCTTCTGGTATGCCACCTAAACTCTGTAATTCTGTACCTTGGACCCAATCCTGAATGAATGTGTTATAAAGGTGAAGGGATCCTGCAGCACATGGCATCTTACATTGAATCCCTTATAAACCATATCCAGTGTATGTTATTTCCACAATGTCAGTATCCAAACAGAATTATGCAGCTCCATTGATGGCCGGCATCAGCCCAGCCCAACTTCCTTGTGTGTGACTTGAGCTGGAAATCTATGTGTAAATGTTTGCAGCATTGTTCTAACAATTAATAGCAAAGTCTTTTTACTGAATGTCCAACATCCTTTCGTAATACCAACTTTTAGATTGTCCAATAAACACAAAATCCTCCCTTTATGCAGTTCATCTTATAACAATATGGTGAAAACAGTGCACAACTCACAGTATGGAGCATTGAAATGATGGGTCTCAGTTCCACACCCAAGATCAAGATATTTTTAAGTGCAAGGACTTTGAAAATAGAACATAGAACAGTACAGCACAGAACAGGCCCTTCAGCCCACGATGTTGTGTCGACTATTGATCCTCATGTATGCACCTTCAAATGTCTGAGACCATATGCATGTCCAGTAGTCTCTTAAATGTCCCCAATGACCTTGCTTCCACAACTGCTGCTGGCAACGCATTCCATGCTGCTCCCAACTCTGTGTAAAGAATCCGCCTCTGACATCCCCTCTATACTTTCTTCCAACCAGCTTAAAACTATGACACCTCATGTTAGTCATTTCTGCCCTGGGAAATAGTCTCTGGTTTTTGACTCTATCTATGCCTCTAATTATCTTGTCTGTCTCAATTAGCTCCCCTCTCCTCCTCCTTTTCTCCAATGAAAGAAGTCCGAGCTCTGTCAACTTCTCTTCATAAGATAAGCCCTCCAGTCCAGGCAGCATCCTTGTAAACCTCCTCTGAACCATCTCGAAAGCATCCAGATCTTTCCTATAATAGGGTGACCAGAATTGGGCGCAGTATTCCAAGTGCGGTCGAACCAAAATTTTATACAGCTGCAATAAGATCTCACAACTCTTAAACTCAATCCCCCTGTTAATGAAAGCCAAAACACCATATGCTTTCTTGACAACCCTGTCCACTTGGTTGGCCATTTTAAGGGATCCATATACCTGCCGACCAAGATCTCTCCGTTCCTCCACACTGCCAAGAATCCAACCTTAATCCTGTACTCAGCTTTCAAATTCAACCTTCCAAATTGCATCACCTCGCATATATCCAGGCTGACCTCCGTCTGCCACCTCTCAGCTCATCTGTGCATCCTGTCAATGGCCCGCTGCAGCCTACAACAGCTCTCTCTACTGTCAACGACACCTCCAACTTTTGTATCATCTGCAAACTTGCTAACTCATCCATCAGTCCGCTCATCCAAGTCATTAATAAAAATTACAAACAGTGGAGCCCAAGGACAGAGCCCTGTGGAACACCACTCACCACTGATTTCCAGGCAGAGTATTTTCCTTCTACTACCACTCGCTGTCTTCTGTAGGCCAGCCAATTCTGTATCCAGACAGCTAAGTTCCCCTGTATCCCTTTCCTCCCGACCTACTGAATGAGCCTATAGTGGGGAACCTTATCAAATGGCTTGCTGAAGTCCATATACACCACATCCACAGGTCGACCCTCAGCATGACCTCCCCCTCACAAAGCCGTGTTGACTGCATTTAATCAAGCCGTGCATTTCCAGATGGTCATAAATCCTATCCCTCAGAATCCTTTCTAATACCTTGCAGACGACAGACGTGAGACTTAATGGTCTGTAATTGCAAGGGAATTCCCTATTTTCTTTCTTGAAGAGAGGAATTACATTTGCCTCCATCCAGTCCTCAGAAACAACTCCAGTCGAGACTGAGGATGCAAAGATCTTCGCAAGTGATGAAGCAATCACATTTCTCATTTTCCAAAGCAGCCGAGGACAAATCTGATCCGGGCCTGGCGACTTGTCAATCTTAATGTTGCTCTTCGGAGGGTCTGTGTGGACTTGTTGGTCCGAAGAGCCTGTTTCCTCACTGTAAGCTAAAATGTGCTTTAAAACGCAATGTGTGTGTCATCATTTTGATTCAAACCTCGACGCTCAAATCCTCATTTGAACACCCTTCCAAGATATTGTCCATCCCTTCAGCAGTAACTGACTTGTTAATTCATAATGCAACACCATCTCATCTTTAACACCCTGTCCTGCCTTTAGTTCCAGTGCAATAGAGTATTGAGTTCTTAACCCTGACCTCCCTCAAATGCGCCTCTGTGATGGTAAAAGTGTCACACCTCCACATGTCAACTCATTTCCTTATCACATCTGTCAGCCTGTCTGATAATATTCCTGGCATTAATGTAAGCTGGAATATAATACCTGGAATATCCTTTACCTCGGAGTTCTTCAGTCATTTCCTGTTTGTTATCAAGCTGCTGAAACCATGAACCACAACTCTAACTCTGGCACTGAATGAATATCTGTGTAATTGTAATTTCTCATTTGAAAAAATGTATTCATCAAGTGCAACTTTCCAGAACTGAGCAGTCAGCTCCACATACAATGAGTTTCTGATGGTTAATTCCCTGCTCAGTGCGCAGATGGGACAGCCCTAAGTAATGGAGAAAGTGAGGACTGCAGTTGATGGAGATCAGAATCAAAAAGTGTGGTGCTAGAAAAGTGCAGCAGGTCAGGCAGCATCAGAGGGATAGGAGAGTCGATATTTCGGCCATAAACTCTTCATCAGGAAGGCATTGGTGCATTTCTTTATTTCTTTCATTCCATGATTTACAGAATGTTGTGAACTGTACTTAGGAAGGCAGCACTGTATATTGCACTGAAATGGAAAACAGTCAATCAGTTGGTTGGACAGTGTGTAGAAAGGTTGAAGGGATGTATACACTGACTGAATTACAAACATACGGATAGGTAAATCCCCTGGGCCAGATGGGGTTACCCTCGGTTACTCCAGGAAGTGACGGGAGAGATTGGCGTGCCTTTGGCGATGATCTTTTCATCCTCACTGTCCACAGGAGCAGTGCTAGCCAGATGTTTGGAGGGCGACAAATATTATTCCCTTGTTCGGGAAAGGCAATAGGGATCACTCTAGGAATGACCGAACAGTCAGTCTTACATTAGTGGTGGGCAAATTATTGCAGGCGTTTCTGAGAGACAGGATTTACAATTACTTAGAAAACGATAGTTTGATTACAGATAGTCAGCATGGCTTTGTGAGGAGCAGGTCATCCATCAGAAACATTATTGAATTCTTTGAAGATGTAAAAAATCACATTGATGAAGGTAGACTGGTAGATGTGGTCAACAAGAATTTTAGCAAGGTATTCCCTATTGTCGGCTCATTGAGAAGGTACGGAAGCATGGGGTGTAGAGAAATTTGGCTGTCTTGATACGGGCATGGTTGGCCCATAGAAGACAGAGGGTGGTCGCAGATAGAAAGTATACAGCATGGAGCTCAGTGACAAGTGGTGTTCCGGTGCTCCTTGTGATTTTTGTAAATGACTTTGATGAGGAAGTGCACAAGTAGGTTAGTAACTTTGCTAATGACACGGAGGTTGTTGGGATTATGGATAGTGTGGAGGGCTATTGTAGGTTGCAAAAGGATATTGACAGGTTGCAGAGCTGGGCTGATAAGTGGCAGATGGAGTTCAACCTTTAAAAGTGTGAACCAATTTATTTTGGAAGTTTGTATTTGCATAAAGAATACAGGGTTAAAAGCAGAATTCTTGGCAGTGTGGAGTGACAGAGGGATCTTGGGGTCATTGTCTATAGATCTCTCAAAGTTGCCAAACAAGTTGTTAGGGTTGGTCAGAAAGAATACGGTGTGTTGTCTTTCATTATCGGGGGATTGAGTTTAAGGGCAGCAAGGTTATTTCTTCACTCTATAAAGCTGTGGTTCAACCACACTTGGAATACTGTGTTCAGTTCTGGTTGCCTCATTATAGGAAACACGTGGAAGCCTCAGAGAGTGTGCAGAGGAGATGTACAAGGGTGCTGCCTGGACTAGAGGGCATGTATTACAAAGAAAGGTTGAGTGGCTTGGGCTTTCCTCCAGCGGAGGTAGTAGAGTCAGATACATTAGGAATATTTAAGAAATATCTTGGGTAGACAAACGAAAGTTAGTGCATTGAAGGTTATCTTGGTGAGTCTGAACTTAGAGTAGGATAAAAGGCTGGCAAAACATTGAGGGTTGAAGGGCCTGCACTGTGCTGTACCGTTCAATGTTTCACGTTCATCAGATTGTGGATTCTTATCAGTTGGTGAATGTGTGAGGGAGTGAGGTGTGTGAGGTCAGGAAGGTGGGGAGGGGCGTTAGAGCAAGGCTACCAGTTTTGATGTAATTGTTACATTCACCTGAGTGTCAGCACAGTATGTGTTGTTATCTAGACCAGACAAAATCCACCAGGTTCAGTTATTAAAGCAATTTTGGGCTTGCCGTTTGCTCCTGGCTTCTTCAGATACATCCTGTTGTGTGACCTATGAATTATGATCTGATCATCCACAGACATGTATAATTTTATTTTGATACTGTTGAATGTGAAGGTACACTTATTGGATATAGTTTCAGAGGGTTTACTCTGAGACACAAAATACTGCGATCGACTGTCAATTGTGAACGTTTTCCCCCAGTGAATGGTCCAGGCTGCAGATGTAAGGAGTTTGGGGGGCATGGCAGATGCCATCACCATAAGTAACTTGTGCAATGTGATTCTGATACTCCATGTCCATACATCTGCTCCTTGGGCCAGACTCTGACTGAGGATGAATTTGTTAGGCATGGTTCCTGGTCAGTCATTGGTATCTAATTTAGACAGCATTTGTACCTACACTGAGAGCAGTGATAGCCTGTTGGCTAGTTTGCTCCTGCTCAAAGTGGATTCCAAATGATTCTCTGTGAGGGAATGTTTGAATGACTGCCGTGACCCAGGTTGGAAACTCTCTTCACAGATTCAGGACCAGGCCAGTGTCTCTCTGAGTGCTACATGCAGCTGTGAGGTTCAGTTGCACTGTACCCGAATTCACACTTTTGGAATCCACTTTTAATGTTGGTCATCATGCAAAGTGATGGATTTGGTGACCTGAAAAGTAATCAGGAGTTTTCCATGTTTATGAATTGTGCAATAATAAGGTATGAGCTACAGTTATTCAACTGAACAATAACTGCATCATCTCTGAAAACAATAAAATTGATTCTATATTGATGGAATTAAAACATAAACACTGAACAACCTTTTATGATACACAAGTAAAGAATGCACATTTTGTTTTTATCGAAAAAGAACATGTTGTCTGACTGTGCTGGTGATCATAATTACGCATTGAATCTCAGTATTCAAATGCCTATACTGTCGCTCTATCATTTGCAAAATGGTTGACCTCTGACTAATTGAATATTCAGAGTGATCAAATGTTTGAACAAACAAATAGAATTATAGCTTTTACACATTTAAACATAATCAATCGATTTAATTTCTCACCTGAAATGTGTGAACTTCAGTTATTTGCCAACAATTCTATTAGATTTAAAATACTGATGGAAAAGGATAGTCCAGATCTAAAAATTGAAGTTCTAAATTGAAGAAAGGGCAATTTTGACGGTATTGGACAAGATCTTTTAAAAGCTGATGGCGGCAAATGTTCGCAGGTAAGCAGACGGCTAGAAAATGGGAAACCTTCAGAAATTTGATAGGCGGAGTTGAGAAACAGTATATTCTTGTTAGGGTAAAACGAAAGGCTGTTAGGTATAGAGAGTGCTGAATGACTAAAGAAATTTAGTCTGCTTAAGAATAAGAAGGAAGGATATGACAGGTACAGGCATGACAGACCGAGTATAAAGGCAGGAGGAGTATACTAAAGAGGGAAATCAGGAAGGCAAAACAAGAACATGAGATAGCTTTGGGAAGTAGAGTTAAGGAGAATCCAAAAGGATTTTACAAATATATTAAGAGAATAGAGCCCTCAAAGATCAGCAAGGTGCCTTTGTGTGGAGCCGCAGGAGATGGGAGACATACTAAATGAATATTTCGTATCAGTGTTTACTCAGGAGAAGGACATGGCAGATGTAGATATACGGAGAAATAGATGGTGATATCTTGAAAAAAATGTCCATATTACAGAGGAAGAAATGCTGGATATCTTGAAACACATAAAGATGGAAAACTCCCCAGGGTTTGATCGATCAGGTGAAACTTGAAAGAGTTCAGAAAAGATTTACGTGCATGTTGCCAAGGTTGGAGGGTTTGAGCGAAAGCTGGAGGTTGAACAAGCTGGGGCTGTTTTCCATGGAAAGTTGGAGACTGAGGGTTGACCTTATAGAGGTTTATAAAATCATGAGGGGCATGGATAAGGTAAATAGACAGGGTCTTTTCCCTGGGTGGGGGAAATCCAGAACTAGAGGGCATTGGTTTCGGTTGGGAATGGAAAAATGTAAAAGAGATGTAAGGGGCATTTTTTTTCACTCAGAGGGTTGTACGTGCGTGGAATGAACTGCCAGAAGAAGTGGTGGTGGTTAGTAAACTGCAACATTTAGATGGCGTCTGAATGGGTATATGAATAGAAAGTGTTTAGAGGGATATGGGCTGAGTGCTGGCAGGTGGGACTAGATTGGGTTGGGATATCTGGATGGCATGGACGAATTGGACCGAAGGGTCTATTTCATGCTGTACATTACTTTGGCCTGGTGACTGTGATTTAGAAATGATATTATTTTGACATGCACTGTCAAATAAATAAATCGTTTATATTATTAAATTGTAACAAGCAACAAGTTGAAAACCGGCTATTTTTAGAATGAATTATAAAGAACAAAGAGTACTCCAACACCGAAACAGGCCCTTCGGCCCTCCAAGCCTGCACAGATCCAGATCCCCTATTTTCTCAACCTGCCACCTATTTTCTGAGGGTCTGTGTCCCTCTGCTCCCTGCCCATTCATGTATCTGTCTAAATATTTCTTAGATAATGCCACCATTCCTGCCCCTACCACTTCCAGGCTTCCACAGCCCTATGTGTAAAGAACTTCCCTCATATATCTGCCCGAAATCTTTCCCCACTCACTTTGAACTCATGACCCCGAGTAATTGAGTTCCACAATCTGGGGGAAAAACTTCTTGCTATTCACCCTGTGTATATCTGCCTAGATTTTGTAGACCTCAACCTTCATCTTTGCAATGAAAATATTCCTAATCTATTCAATCTTTCTTCTTAGCCAGCACCGTCCAACCCAGGCAGCATCCTGGTGAACCTACTCTGTACCCTATTCAAATAATCCACATCCTTTTGTTAATGTGGTTACCAGAGCTATATGCAGTATTCCAAATGCGGCCAAACCACAGTCCTATGCAATTGTAACATGACGTGCCAACTTTTGTACTCAACACCTGATCCAATGAAGGAAATCATGCCATATGCCACCTTGACTACTTTACTGACCTGTGTTGGCATCTTCAGGAAACAATGGACCCGAGCACCCAAAACTCGCTGTAAATCAATTTTCTCCAGTACTTTTCCGTTTACTGCATTGTTCACGCTTGAACTGGATCTTTCAAAATGCATCACCTCACATTTGCACAGATTGAACTCCATCTGCCAATTCTGTGCCCATCTCCCCAGTCTATCTATATTCTGCTGTATTCTCTGACAGTCCCCTTCACTATCTGCTACTCCAACGATCTTGGTGTCATCTGTAAACTTGCTAATCAGGCAACCGATACATTCTTCCAAATCATTGTTATATATCACAAACAACAGTGGTCCCAGCACAGATCGCTGTTGCACACCACTGGTCATAGTTCTCCATTTTGAGAAATCCCCTTCCACTACTAATCTCTGTCTCCTGTTCCCCAGCCAGTTCTCTATCCATCTAGATAGAACGCCCTGGACCCCATGGTGTCCCTCTCCTTCTCCATCAGCTGACCATGGGGACTTCACCTTCTCCATCAGCTGACCATGGGGAACCTAATAAAATGCCTTATTCAAGTCCCTCAGTATCTTCTCCAGCAGCTTCCCTACCACTGATGTCAGGCTTGCCGGTCTACAATTACCTGGATTATCCCGTTATCCTTCTTAAACGAGGGGACAATATTAGCAATTCTCCACTCCTCCTGGACCTCACCCACATTCAGTCATCCTGCAAAGATATATGTTAAAGTCCCAGTTATTTCCACACACACATCCCTCAGTAACCTGTGGTTGATCCCATCCGGACTTGGGGGCTTGTCTACCTTAATATCTTTCAGCAGATTCAAAACTTCCTCCCTCTTTATGTTGACTTGACCCAGAGTATTCAGAGATCTATCCCTAACCTCAACGTCCGTCATGTCCCTCTCCTTGGTGAATAGAGATGCAAAGTACTCGCTACAAAACTCACCCATTTTATCCGACTCCATGCATAACTAACTTTCTTTTTCGTTGTTTGGCCCAAACATTTCTTCAGTTACCCTCTTGCTCCTTATATATGAAAAGAACTTTTTCGGGTTTTCCTCAACCCGGTTTGCTAACGATATCTCATGACCACTTTGAGCCGTCTTAAATCCTCGATATTTACTGTTAAATGTGGCTAGTGAAAAGAAAATAAACATTTGTTCGTGCGAGTGGGAACTCAGAACTTTTCAAAGTGTTTTGTGACAAAAAATACTTGAAATCCGTGGCAGTTCAAGTAAAAAGCAAGAGAAGAAACCTCTTGGGAAGAATAATTGAATAATTTTTCAGCCACAGTCCGTGCCACCCCCTCCCGCCCCCCCCAACCCCCCCCCCCCCCCCAAGTACTTCTCAGGTAGAAAAGAGTGGGGTTTGTAACAAGGGCACAACAGTAACTATGGGTGGTTTGAACATGCAAATTGGCTCAATTAATCAACTTGACAGCAATATCCTTGAATGAAGATTCATGGAGTATATGAGAGATTATTTCTGAGAGCAGGACGTCATGGAACCAACCAGAGAATGAGACAGCACTGTGGCTCAGTGGTTAGCACAGCAACAGGGTCCCAGGTTCGATTCCAGCTTCGGGGGACTGTCTGCGTGTAGTTTGCACATTCTCCCCCTGTCTGCGTGGGTTTCGTCTCAGTCCAAAGATGTGCAGGTCAGGTGAATTGGCTGTGCTAAATTGCCCACAGAGTTAGGTACATTACTCAGAGGGAAATGGGAATGGGTGGGTTACTCTTCGGAGGGTGGGTGTGGACTTGTTGGGCCGAAGGGCCTATTTCAATATTGTAGGGCATCAATCTAATTTAGATTTGATATTACGTAACAAGGAAGGATTGGTGGATGAGCTTTACCTTGGTAGAAGTAACCATAACATGCTGGGATTTCACATTCAGATTGAAAGAGTGAAGACTGGGTTATACATGAGCGTTTTAGTGTTAGGCAATGATAATTATAATGACCTAAGGAAGGATTTGGCTGTGGTGGTCTGGGGGGAGAAAAGAACAGTCAAAAGCAGGACAACTGAAGAAATTTGGCAAATAATTAGGGAGATACGAAAGACCGAAGAGGAATTTCATTACGGAGAAAAATCATCCATATCTTGATAAGGAAGTAAAGGATAATATGAAGGCAAATCCCGTTGCATGTCATACAGCACACGTTAGTCACACTGTCGAGGATTGAGCAAGTCAGTGGCCTCGTGGTGTTATCATTGAATTCTTACGTGATAAACCCAGATAATGTTCGAGAGACCTGGGTTTAAATCCTGCCACAGCAAGTGGCGGAGTTTAAATTCAAATCTGGAATTAAGAGACTGATGGTGGTTATGAATCGATTGCCAAGAAAAACTCACCTGGTTCACTAATGTCCTTTAGGGAAGGAAACTGCCATTCTACCATAGATTCACCACTCACAGGCTGCAGATGTTTCTCCTTATCTCTGTTCTAAAGATGTTCTCTTGACTCTCAGGCTATATCCTTGAGTCCTTTCTCTCCTAACAATGGAAGCATCTTCCCAACGTCTACTCTGACCAGGCAACCAGTATTCTGTCGGCTTCTATTAGATCCCCATTAATCCCTATAAATTGCAGCGAATATAAACCCAGAGACCTCATATGTTGACCTTGTCATTCCTCGGACCATTCTTATGAAGCTCCTCTGAACACGCTCCGGGGTGTTACATTCTTCCTGAGTTATGGGGCCCAAACTGTACACAATACATCAAATGTGGTCTGACCAGAGTCTTATAGAGCCACGGAAATCCATCCATTCAAGTCATCACAAAAGAAATGTCATCACTGTATTTGCCTTTTTGACCAGATGGGCCACCTGAAATAATAATCTTACAATGGACAATAATAAATTTACCACGGAGTTACAAAAAAGAATAATGATTAACGCATGCTGGGAAGTAGAACCCAGCCTTGACTAATGTCTCTGTGCTCATCCACATGCTGCAGAATGCAAACAGGCTGTAGCTACCCACAGATGGTTTGCAAACAAACCTGACAGCTACAGACTCTGTAATACACATCTGAAGTTGGACCTGAATGGGACAATGGAATGTCGCCTTTGGGCCATTCATGTGACAACCCCAGGTTGTATCTGATTGATCAGGGTAAATGAACCTGATCATTCCATTGGCAGATTGTCCACACCCTCCCAAAAGGCGTGAAGACTTGGGAGGATAAGAATCACTGTAAAACCCTTCAGAGTGGGGTAACTTGAGAATAACCACTGAAAGTCAAGACACCTACAAGACCATCAGAAGAACAAGGTCAACTTCTGGTGGGGTGGTATGTGATCATCCAAACTTAGGTTAAACCATAAGATAGATTGCAGTGTTTTTCATTACATTATAATACGTTTGATTGTTTTAATATTAATTGTGTTCAATAAACAAATATCATTATTTATAAGAGTTGACTCAGTTCTTTTTGCTGAATATAAGATTTCAAACACACTGTGTGGCAGATACAGCACCTTCCTAACTATTGACACAACCTGCACATTTACCTTGAGACAATCCTGACTGGAACTCGCAACACTCTGCACTTCAGACTCCTGAATTTTCTCCCCAGTTATAAAATTGTCCATGCCTATCTTCTTCCCACTAAAGTGCATCACCTCGCACTTTCCAAAGTGTACTCCATATGCCACGTCTTTGCCCACTCTCCTACCCTGTCTAAATCCTCCTGCAGCCTCCCTGCCATCTCAATGATACCTGTCCCTCTATCTACCATTGCATCATCTCCAAACCTAGCTGGATTACCCTCAGTTCCTTCATCTAGATTGTTCATGTACAAATTAGAAAGTTTTGGTTCCCTTGCGAAACACCAGTTGTCATGGCTGCTATCCTGAGAAGGGCCCTTTTATTCCCACTCTCTACCTTCTGCCAGGCAGTCAAGCTTCTGTACACACTAGTACCTCGTCTCTGATACCATGGGACCTTATCTTACTCAGCAGCCTCTTGTGAAGCACCTTGTCAACTTCCCTCTTGAAGTCCAGACACATAGTATCCATTAGCTCTCCTTAGTCTAACCTGCTTGTTACATCCTCAAAGCGTTCTAACAGATTCATTAGCATGACCTCCTCTTAATGAAACTATACTGACTTTACCATGCATCGGCAATTAGACAGAAATCTCACCCTGCACAATGGATTCCAGGAACGTACCCATGACCGGGTTCGGCTAATTAGTTTGGAATTTTTTAATCTTTTGCCTTATTCCCTTTCTAAACAGGGTGTCGGCGAGATCCAAAATGGCGGCGACCGTCTGATTCTGCAGAGCTCTGACCAAGGCTCAGGCAAAGTGGGGTACCCACCTCACCTCGCCTGCTAAATTGCTAAAATAGTTTTTGCCAGCATCTTTGGCCATTCCACATCAAACTTTAGCAGTCTGATGCTTGTTAAAATGGCCAGAGGTAAAGGCTCTCGCAGTTCACAACAGGCAGGGACTTCTCCCCCACTACCCCTTAGCAACAGAGACGTCTTCGGCCGCCCCGGGGGCCTGACCTACAGAGGTCAGCCTAATCTCGGAGTTTCTTAAACTCCGAGAGAAGATTGATGCTTCCATTGAAGAGACACAGTCCAGGTGGGAGTCGATCTCGGTCATGCTGCATTAACATGATGGAGAGATCGAGATCCTCGGGCAGCGTATCGGGGTGGGGCATGCAACGGGCCGCGGCCTCTGAGACCACAGCTGAGTCATCCATGGGTGAGGTCTGGCCTCTGGAATATCGAGTCCCATCCTTAGATGAACATATTGATGACGTCGAAAATCGAGCTCATCAGCCTTCCCGCACGGGAGGAGGAAGGGAAGCTTGTTGATTTCCTGGAGCAATGGCTCCCACAGCTGCTTAAACTGGATTCGGAGTTGCGAAGGTTGCCGGTTGAGCGGGCCCATCGGGTTGCTGTGCGCCAGCTCGAGTCGGACCAGCGCCCCCACCAGGTCCTAGCTCAACTTCAACATAAGAGGGAAAAACAGATGCTGCGAGAATCCACCAGAGTGCTGGGGAAGGACCCCGTGCTATGAGAGACAAGGGTTCCAGGATAATGTTGTTCTCTGGCTGTGGTCCACAAGAGGAAGGCATTTGATGAGGCAAAGAAGCGTCTGAGGGATTTAAATATTCAATATATTATGCGATATCCGGCAATGCTATCCTGCAGTCATGGAGGATCTGTATATGACTTCATATCAACGGAAAAAGTAAAATAATTGCTGGATGCTCTCAAATAGACAGCAGGATTTGAACTGTAAGGATAATGACATTATTTTGCCTCCCCCCACACACTTTTCTCTTTTCTTCCTCCTCCTTTCTTCCTTTATTTCTCTCCTCTATCTTTCCGTGGTGATGGGAGAGGAGGAGTGCTAGTTCCTTATCCTTTGTATGGACTCATATCTATAGCTCGTGTGGTTTATTTGATTATTGTAGGATGTTTCTGAGTTTTTTTTATTTAGTTGCTTGTTACTTGCTGGGATTGTAATTTGGTAATTTAATATATTTTAATCGCGTGTTGCTTTGCTAAGTGTATCGAGGTGTTGGTGTGGGGGTTTTAACTTCTGGCTTATAAGATGTTGAAATTTACTTACTCTCCATTTTAATGTCTGGGCCGAGGGCATGCCTCTGGCTAGGAGATGTTATGGTGGGATTATTGGAAGGTAGTAGTGCCTCCTCTGAACAATAGGGAAAATCTCCTTTTAAATATGTTTTCTGTTATTTGTTTTTAAGCATACTTCTTAGTTGTTTTGATTTAGCAGTATTAAAGAATATTTTTATGTATGAATCATGTTTGGTTTTTATCCAATGTCTTTTGGGCGGGGATCTCCCTCCTGGGGGGTCTCGGGCTTGCTTGGACTATCATGACTAGACATTCGTTTAGGTGGTGCACCTGGAGTGTCAAGGGAAGCCATTCACCAAACAAAAGGAAAAAGATATTATCAAGTCTTTAAAAATGTAAGGGTGGATGTAGCCCTTCTACAGGAGACACATCTACATAATAATGAGCATTGGAAGCTGCAACAGGGTGGATTTAGCCAGGTGTTCTTTTCATCTTTCAGCACAAAAAGTAGGTGAGTTGCTAATCATACTAGGAGGAATCTTCCCTTCCAAATGTTAAGTGAGATAAAAGATGAGTCTGGATGATATATATTAATTAATGCCCCAATATATGGAGAGGAATGTGGGATTTTGAATCTCTATTGCCCCCCCCCGCGCGCATCCTTTTAAATTTGTGATGGGAGTGTTCTCCAAGTTGATGGCTATTGGGATGCACCACACAATTATAGGGAGAGATTGTAATTGTATCATCGACCCAGAGGTGGACAGAATACTTAAGAGCTATGTGGACATATCTATGAGAGCTAGGCAGTTGGAGGATCTAAGTAGGGAGTTAGGGCTGGTATATGCGTGGAGGTGTCTTCACCCTGAGGGTAGAGACTTTATTTTTTATTCTAACCCACACAAATGCCATACCAGAATTGATAATGTTTCTGTCCCCCGACACTTTTGAACTCAACATTGTTTTGCAAAGTAGGTAATATAACTATTTTCGACCATGCCACTGTTAATGTAGAGGTAAAGACTAGTGACGATGAGATAGCTTCCCGACATTTGCGTATGGACACTTTCCTATTGAAGGATAGTAAGTTCGTAAAATATTTCTCGCAGGAATTTAAAACCTTCTGGGATATCAACTCAGGCACGGCCATTAGCCATTCGGTGATGTGGGAGACTGCTAAACCATATGCGAGAGGCTTGGGTATCTGATATTCTACGACCCGGAAAAGACAACAGGGAGAATAACAGTGTCTGTTCGAGGCTCACCTGAAGGCGGCTGAGACAACGTATGTTGACAGACCCTCCATTACTAAACTACAGGGGATCACAGCCCTTAGGGCAACTTTGAATCTCACACTCAAGCAGCAATGAGTGAGCGATTACTTGTTGAGCAGAGATTATTTGAATATGGTGACAAGCCTGGCAGGTATTTAGCATACCTTGCCAGAAAGAAAAAAGGCTTCTGAATACATTACATCTTTAGAAAGAGTGCTGGTACCTGCCTTGTGATCGTAAAAAGATCAATGCAGCCTTTAGGAAGATCTATTTCAAATTGTATAGGTAACAGGGCTGTGAGGTTAGAACGAGGAAGATAGAGTCTATTTTTAAAAAAAATCTGGCCCTTCCAGGCCTAACCTCGGAACAGGTGTTGTTCTTAAATGCCCCCCCCCCCCCACCCCCTGGCAGGGATGTACAGGAAGAGGTGAGGCATCTCCAGAGTGGCAAAGCATCTGGACCAGAAGGATTCCAAGCTGAGTTCCATAAAGAATTGATTGGGGAAATGTTTGGGCCACTTATAAATATGTTTAATTATTCACATAGTCAGGGCTGCCTCCTGCCTGCTCTGTGAAGCAAATATTTCTCTCATTCTTAAGAAGGGAAAGGCCCCAGATGACTGCTCTTCGTACAGACCTATATCCTTGTTCAATGTGGAATTTAAAATTCTCGCAAAATTGTTGGCATTAAGACTGGAGAGGTTGTTACCTTTCATTATTACAGAAGATCAAATGGGGTTTATAAAAGGTCACAGATCAACTTATAACATTAGAAAAGTCTTACATATGGTGCAAGCCTGCCATCAGAGAGCGATACTGGGATTAGTTCTCTCCCTATGGGCAGAGAAGGCATTCGATTGGGTAGAATGGCCACATCTCATTTATATGCTGGAACGGTTTGGTGTTGGAGAGGCCTTTACTAAATGGGTTACAGTATTATAGAATGATCCCATAGCAGCGGTAATCAACAAGAGTTTAAGTTCAGGAAGCTTTTACTTTGGCAGAGGTTGTCGTCAGGAATGCCCTCTCTCACCATTATTATTTACGCTAGCGATTGAGCTGTTGGTGGAAGCTATACAATCTGACCCTAATATAATCGCTCTGGAGGTTGGATCGGGTAAGCACAAAATTGCTCTCTCTGCCGTTGATGTCCTCGTTTTCTTAAATGATCCATTGACATCTGGGGGTGCCTCACTTAATTCAAGTGGTTAACTTATTTGTCATGTTCTCAGTTTATAAAATCAATTTGTGAAATCAGAGGCCATGCCAATGGGAGGTCTTGCCAGCATATCCAATTTTCCGGATGAATCCCATTTCCCCTTTCAGTGATCCCTGGGAGGTTTTCTTTACTTAGGAATTTTTAATACTCCGGCATTCGGTCGGCTATGTAAAGCCAATTATACTCATTTTTTGGAGAAAATAAAATAGGACCTTCAACGCTGGGAAGATCTCCCGATATCCTGGAAAGATAGAATGCCTTTGGTCAGCGTGAACATCCTACCTGGCCTTTAACACTCTATGAGAATGCTCCCCTTGAAGCTGCCGAGACAGGCGCTGTGTAAGCTTTATGGTTGGCTCAGCTCCTTAATTTGGAGGCGTAGACGGCCCCTTATAAAATTACAAAAGCTGCAGCTTCCACAAGTAAGTGGTGGACTGGATTTTCCGGATTTCAGGAGGTAGCAATTGAGCTCTCTGTTATCCTACATAGCTGATTGTGTGTCTTGTGACCCACAATCAATCTGATTACATAACGAGGCCTCCCAAGCAAAATATCGCTATATCAGTCCTCTATTTATGGACAAGTTGAGAGTTATTACAGATTATTGTAAAATCCTATTGTATTAAATACAATCAAAGCCTGAAGGATAATGCGACAGGATGCGGGTAACATAAAACCTCCCCTTTTCCCCCCTACAGTGGGAACATTGTGATTCCAGCCAGGGCTGACATGCTGTACTAAAAACCTGGGTGTCCAGAGTTATCTACTGTTTGGTAGATCTGATCGATGGGGTGGTCGTGTTGTCCGTCGAACAGCTGCATTAGAAGTTTGGGCTGCCTAGCAAAGATCTTTTGTGATATTTTCAAATACGAGACTTTATATAAAAGAAGACCACATTGATTTTTAATCCTAATAAATCGCATAAGGAAAGGAGAGTGCTTCGGCCGATGGGTTCTCCCGCGGTCAGTACTCTCTACCAATTACAATTTAATAAGGTATCAAATGTTACAGAACGGTTATATAAAACTTAGTGTCAACATTTGGGAATGGAAATCTCCATAGGCCATCCAATTGAAGATATTTCATAAGGCTGACATGACATAGATCACACAACTTCAATGAAAGCGACAAACTCATCAGATCGAAACAAATCTCTGCATTTTTCAGTAATTATCAGAAATTTGATTGTCTTGTCAGTTCAGTTGGGATTTTAATGGAGCTAGACCAACATTAATTGCCCTTTAGAAGTTCCCGTCCAGTTGACTTTGGTCCATCCATGTGGCTGTTGAGAGGGAATACCAGCAGTGTATCTCATGTGCCGGTTTAACTGGGAGTAAATATTAGTGGTGGTGAATGGAGTGTTAAACAAGCTGCCATGTTGTGATGAACAGCTCGCAGGAAAACAGAGCCTTTGTCAGTACGAATATATGGGAAGCAATTTATTAGTCTTCAGAGAAAGAACAACCTTACACGACAAGTCTGTATAATAATGATGTGAAGTCTGTTTCTATGTTTTGGTGATCTTAAAATAGTGGTGTCAAGCAGCTGGAATAATGTTGGTGTTGTCGTTGGACGATTCTGCCACTGAGCATGTGAATTATTTTTGATGTTTTCAGAGATGGCTGGGCTGTCCTAGGTTGAATAATTCTGATGCTTCATGGTATGATGCTAGTTTGTAATCTCGCCACTTACTGATCACAGTTCAACGGAACGAACCAACAAGTCCCTGTGGCTGCTGCTTCAGAATGTATCAGAGCTTTCATGACTGCCACCACATGAAATCATGTAATAAAGACAACGCCCATCGGGTCTGCACCATCCAGTGCTGATACAAGTGCTTTATAAAGTTCGTGAGGTTACCTTCCTGCACCCCCCTCCCAGGCAATGCATTCTAAACACAAACCATCGTCTGGGATCAAAACAGATTCCACAAATCCTCTCTTAATATCTTGTCTTCCATTTTAAACGTCTTCCCCCTTGTTTTTAACACTTTGACTAAAGGGAACAGGTGCTGTCTGTTCACTCTGCTCATACCTCTCAATCTCTTATACAACTCTGTCAGGTTCAGTTTCCTCCCACAGTGTACACAGGTACAGTAGATCGACCTGCCTAAATCACCCAACATGTGCAGCTAGGTGTGCTAGCTATGGGAGACACAGGGAGATGGTGGGGTGGGGGCGGGTTAGCCATGGAAAATGCAGGAATGGGGTATGAGGTGGGTCTGGGTGCAATGCTGCACAGGGCTGTGTACGGGACAACTTTCAATAAAATAAAAAAAGGTTAAATCAAACAAAAAAACTGGGGAAACGGAGCAGGTTTGGCAGCCTCTGTCGAGAGAAAAACAGAGTCAGCATTTTGAGTCCACCGACTATGCAACAGATGCGAAAGCAGCTGAGAAATAATGTAATGTGTGTTGGTGGTGTCAGTTGAATATATGGAGAATTATATATATATATATATATATATATAAAAGGGACTGTGGATAATCAGCTGATGTGTAAATAAATTGTGAGATGATTTTCATTTATTTTTCATTTTATTCCATATTCTTGAGTCACATGCCCATGTAGGTATATATCCAAGCTGAAACTGTGTTGCTGGTTAAAGCGCAGCAGGTCAGGCAGCATCCAAGGAACAGGAAATCCGACGTTTCGTTCCTTGGATGCTGCCTGACCTGCTGCGCTTTAACCAGCAACACATTTTCAGCTCTGATCTCCAGCATCTGCAGACCTCACGTTTTGCTAGATATATATCCAAATCCCTATCTCTCCATCCTGGATGTGGTCATCTACTTTTCTTCATTAATGGGACATGGCTGTTGTTGTCTGAGCCAGTATTTACTTCTCTTTCTGAGTTGTTATTGGGAAGGTGCTGGGGAACTGCCTTTCTGAAACATTCACTTCGATGTGCTGTAGGCCGACATTGCTTCTGTCTGGTTTCACTTTGTTAAGACATTGTAGTGTTATAACTGAATGGCTGGTTTGACCAAGTCAAAGGGCATTTGAGAGTCTACCACTGCTGACGGTCTGGAATCACATGTAAGCCAGACCAGTGAAGATAGCAAATTTCCTTCCCGGAAGGACACTAGTGAGCCAGATGTTCTTAGTTTTGACAACCAGCAATATTTCATTAGATTGTTAATTCCAAATCTTTTATTGAATTCAGACTCCACCATCTGCTGTGGTGGGATTGATGTCCCGCTTTGGGCCATTGCCTGGGAAAGATATACCATTGGGAAATATTTATGGAAATTTCAGAATTTATAGTCTAGAGAAAATACCACTAGACCATCTCCTCCCCAGCATTTCCACCATCAATAGTAGTGTTACTACTATCGTGACTGAGGTGCAGGAAATTGTGCAGTTGTATTGACAACGATTTCCATAGAGAGCAGAACTATTCATATTTCAGGGACTGCACAGAAATGTAACAGTTTATCAGCCAGGAATAGAAACAGAGGAGAGGTAGGCATTTTCAACACTGAGTGGGTCTGCCATATATACAAGCATTGACTTGCTTGTGACATTGGAAAGTAAGTGGAGGTTCTGTACATGGTTTTCTTGAATTTGTGTTGGCAGCTTCTGCATTCATCCAGGGAGACCAGAGGGCCTGGTGTTCCTACTCTGTGCAAGGTATGGAGGTAGATTTTACAGTGTATCTGGGTCTGCAGAGACTGCACAGGGAGGAGCAGGACACTGCACTGTCCTTACTGAGATTTCCACAAATATTTCCGAATGGTATACCTTTCCCAAGTGCAAAGAATGAAGCCAGTTTATTTCACCAATGAAGAGGCCAGAGAGTTGTGCAGTCTCACACCAGGGAGAGGATTGCACTCAAAATTGTCCATCAAACATTTTGATTCTGGAACTTGGCAGACAGGATTGGGGGACATATCCATTATGCCAGAGTCTCATCTTCTCATGTATTCACGAGACGTCAGTGACCATCTCTGTACAGTGAGGTGAATACATTGGTTCTATCCAAACAGAGGAAGCAACATAAAATCTGTTTGGAAATATTAGAGAACAGGGTGACTGACAAGAGTGAGAAAGTTGCGAAATTTAGAATTAGTAAAGTTGAAGTACTGGAAAAACTCATTGTGTTGAAGGTGGGTAAGCTGCTGGACCAGATGAGTGATGAATGTTGAGGGCTACAGAGATAAGTTTGGAGAATTGAGCTTGCTGGATAACGCTTTTCAGAGCTGGTGCAGACATAATAGATCAGTGGCCTCCTTCTCTCCTGCCTTTTCCTTAATTATCTGAGGGAGGTCAACACTCTATAGATTCTGTTTAGGATCCTTCAGACTGGAAAGCAGCTATTATAACCACATATACTTACAAAAGGACGGAGGGTGAAAACAGAAAACCGACTGGGGGATAAGTTCATGTTAGTTGTGAGGGAACTATGAGCAATTTTTCTAATTACTCATAAGTATATCATTGGAGAACAATGATATAATTGAGCAGAGTCAACCTAGATTCCGGACAGTAACGCTATCTTTTATAGAGGATGTTGGTTGTGACATCGACAAGTGAAAACGGGTATTTAAGTTTTCAGAAGGTTGACACGGTTGCACACAGGTAAGTGAAGAAAGTTTCAGTCCTTGGGTAAGGGGGAGATATCCTACATGGATTGAGAATTGGATGATGGAAAGCACACAGAGACTAGCGTCCTACTTTGGACAGAAGGCCACAACTGATTGGGTATCACTTGTATCAGCGCTTAGAACACTGCTATTTGTATTGCAGTTTGAATGTGAACAACATATACAGTCTTTTTTCATGTTGGATTTATTAGAAGGTGAGAGGTTGGAAAGTGCTTTTTGCAAAAAGGATCGGAATGCCCTTGGTCATAAGTCACGAACAGAGTTCATGCAGGGCATCCATTAATCAGGACAGGAAATGAAATGCCAGCCTTCATTAAAAAATGAATCATGTGTAGGAGTAAAGACACCTTCCTGCACTTGTGGAGTGTTGTTGAGACAGTATTGTGGACAGACTTTCTTTCTTATATAAATCAATGATCTTCCTGTTACAGAGACAGTGGAAAGGAGTTTTGTCAGAATAATCACTGGGATGATAGTACCATGAGGAAAGTGTGAAGGAAATGGATGTTAATACGTAGCACGGTGAGAGAATAAGAGTTCACTGCATTGGAACTTGAATACCACGGACAAACACACATTATTTCCATTGAAAGACATTGGTGGTATGAGAAATTGCATTTTCCCCATGATACGTGCTTCTCGGTAGTTTATGTAGCTCTGTCGAGCTCCCATGTTGATGAAGAGAGTTTCAGGCTCTTACTGAACTCTTACTGTGTTCAATGTGCAGTTGATATGCAACCCTGCGCTGAGCGTCACATTGTTCACAAACCCGTCAGCAGTTAAAATTCCTTACTTCTGAAAGAGTTAGCCATTCCTAACTTCCCTCCTTAGAGAACATCAGTCTGTCTTCTCGGAGATGGAAGATGCCACCTTGAGTCTTCACATGAAACATTTGTCTTCCCTCTTCACCGTCAAAATTCCACATTAATGCATCAATTGTGTAGCATTAGCAATGGAGCCAGAGAACTTGGGAGGCTTACTGGGCAATCCTTGGTTCCTGTTTAACAGTTCAATGTGTTTGACTGGGCTCCTTAAATTTCTGTGTAATAGGCAGGCGGGAATGAATGTGCTATCCCTATTCTTATCCAATAGTGTTGATGGGCTGAATGACCTCCTCACATTCCTGTGAAGTGAGCTTCAGGTGCTGAATAAGCTCCTTCTTTTATTGTGGCAATGCACAGTGTCAAGCAGTACTGTTGCATGAATGTTACCGACACTCTAACAGAACAAGCCTGAATGCTGCCTGGGTCTTGCTGCACATGGACACAGACTGCTACAGGAGCTGAGGGAGGACACATTATTCTGAAAATTGTTTAATATTCATTGACCTTCCCCACCTCTGAGCTTATGATGGGGTGGGGGGCAGACATTGAGGAGCAACTGAAGATGCTTGTGCTGTGGATCTCCCGCAGAGATGTTCCGGAACTGTGGTGGTGGATGTCCAAGAACCACAGTCAACCTCGTTGTGCTGAATTACTCTAATCAATGGGGTGATTCCTCCTAATCTACATAAAGTTCCATTTTCTTCATCAGCAGTCAAATACTGCCTTGTTATCAGAGCCAGTCACTCTTACCTGGTGTTCGCATATTTTGTTGATGTCAAAAGGTCACGCTGTGTGTGTGCAGTATGTTTCCTTCTCAGAGAGGGAAGTGACCATTGGAACCTCTCTATCCCAGAGAGTTAGGGGAGAGAGATTACTGAGGTAGTTGGACATAGAGATGGATGGATGGTTGACACGTCAGGGACTGTAGGATTTGGGGCCTTGAGCAAATGAGCCATGATCCTATTGAAGGGAAAGGCAGGCTGTAGAAGCTGAATGACCGATTCTTGCTTCCAATATTCTTGCCTTCTGTTATCGGATGTTTCATCGTGTTATTCTCCTGGAAGTCCTGTGAAGGATTGTTGCAGTCAAAGAGACCAGAGGATTTTGTGAGCAATATCTGAATACAGTATGGCGGCTGTAATCACTGCGAATCTAGGTCTACAACATGACTAATAAATGGAGACTGGGGAACTTCTGTAAAGAGAGAGGAGGGAACTGTTTCACAGTAACAACAACTCTTTTTTTCCCAAGAACGTTTTCCAATCCACACCAAATAATGTTTGACTGTATTCAGTGGCTGAATGGTCTCCGCTTTTTCTGTGCACCAGGTAGTAGGAACAAGTGGACTCCAATTTCTCCTGTGTAGCAGATTGAGATGCTGAATGGAATGGGGCAAAGTAGGACTGAGGAACAGGAGTGGGTCCCTGCCCCAACAGGCACTAAGATTATGACTGATCAGATTGTAGTCTCAGCCCCACTTTCCTTTCGGCAATTCATTATCCTTGAGTCACTTTCCCATCAAGTATTTAACTTAACACACATTTGAATAAATGCAAACACACAGGTATCACAAATCTATGGAGCAAAAAATTCCCACTTTGAGAATTTCTCCTTATCCCTGTTCCTACCGAGGTTAGAGAGTCATTGTTTCTTTTTATATTCCCATTGCTCGAGAAGTCACGACAAATCATCAGTGTAACTAAATGTGCAATTTGGTAACTGATATCCGTCTCAGACTGGGTCAGGTTCAATGTTAGGAACAATTGAGACATGTTTCTTTAATTTGTAAAAATAACTAATCTAAAACCCAAGTAAAGTTACTCGAATTACAACACACACACACACACACACAATGAAAACAAACAGAAATAAATGGGGAGTTTTTTTCCCCAAATAACAGTTAATTTCATGACAAAAGCAAAGTTGAAAATGTATCAATTGTTATTCTACCTCTGAAGTTATTCTGCCTCACAGGAGCTGCTAGCACTGGGGTTTCTTCCTGGAACAGTTAGATTTCGTTGAATTCCTTTTTCTGCAGGCAGTGGAGAGATTCCAATGAATCCTCAACGGGAACCCTCAAAGAGTGCTCATGATGGCTGATTGGTTTTCAGCTCTCATATGTTGCTGTAGAGATAGAGAAAAAAACGCTTGCTTCTACGACAGGTTATGTTTTCTCCCTGCTGATCTGAAACATGCAGCACCATATATCAGATCTGGTTGAACATTCCCCTGATTGCATGACTCCAACCCTATTATATGCTCCATTATGGAATGATTTTTAATTTATAATTTGAAGGTATGTTTAGATGTGTCTGCATTATTTTTGTACAATAAATTCATGTCTTCATAGTACCTGTGTTAAAATGAATATGTTGTTTTCTAAAACTGAATGCTTAGTTTTATTCTGTCATCAATTAGCTACGCCCCAATAAACTCTCCTCACGGGATTATATGGTTCAATATGAACATGTCTCATTCTCAGGTGTGAAGTGCTCTGACCTTGTAGAGGCCATGAGGGGAATAGAGGCGAGGAACAGCTAAGGTTATTTTCCAAGGCTGGAGGAGTCCAAACCATTGGGTCGTGATTTAAGGTGAGAGGGGAAAGATTAAGAAGCTACCTGAAGGGTAACTTTTTTACACAGTGGGTAATGCGTGCATGGAGCGAGCTGGCAGCGAAAGTGGTGGAGGTTGGTACAAAAACAACATTTAAGAGACAATGAATGGGTATATGAATAAGAAGGGTTTAGATGGTTATGGAGCTAATGCTACTACATCAGATTAGTACTACATCAGATTGGAATATCTGGTCGGTGCAGATAAGCTGGACTGAATGGTCTGTTTCTGTGCTGTATGACACTATGATTCCATCAGTGCTTCATTCCACCAAGGAGTAGAGTGAAGCATCTGCGAAAAGATTCTAAAACAATTGCATGTTTTTCTTTCAGTTTAGGGGTTCATTACTCCACACAAGATATTCGATGTAGTCTCAGCATTGTCATATACAGATGCAGAAAAACATCCCACTGATTATACCCAATAGCGTTTGCATGAAAGAGCATCATTCGATACACTTTCCGAATCACTTGCTGAATCTGCTGACTACGTTTATGTGACTCATGTGACATACAAATCCCTCTGTGCCAATGAGTTCATCGATGTTTTCTCCATTTAAGTAGGTTAATGTTATTTTATCTGTTCAACACAGCATTGACTTCCCTTAACCCACGCTATACTGTTTTCTGCCAAAGTGTTGCTCACTAACTTCCCCAGTCTGTTTCCCATTGCAGAGTCTCCATGTCCAGTTAAATGACTACCTTGGTGAATGAGCTAACAGATTTCCACTCCAATCAGTGCCCTCATCCAAATCATTGGTATAGATTGTATGTAGTTGATAATCTCACACTGATTCCTGAGTCACTCCACCAACTTACAACTTTTCAACCTGAAAATACACATTTATCCCAAATGTTTATTCCCAGGTAGTTGACCGGGTTTCCCTGTTGCTGGGCAGGCAAGGAAGTTTGGATGGCCTCATCCTATGCTGTGTAATGTACTTAGCGGGCTGAATGACATCAATCTATTCCTGCATAAATCCTTAGAGGACAGAATGGTCTCTCCTGTCTCATTATAACGATGCTGACTGAATGAATGAGATCTTCCTTTACCTCTGTAACATTACTGAATGCTTTAGAGAACAACACATGATGGGTTAGGTCCGGTAGCTGGCCATTAAGCCTCTCGCACCGACTGTACAATTCAGAATGTACATTGTTTATGCGATTGCAACTAAACATCCCTTTCCTGTCTGCTCCCAAGAGTAACCCAAACAGACCAGTTCAAATGATATCCTACGTTGACCCCTGACTAATGCCCCTAACCTACACATCCCTGGGCACTACGGACAATTTAGCATGTCCAATTCACATAACATCCACATTGTTGGACTGTGGGTGGAAACCAGAGCACCAGTGGAAACCCACGGAGACACGGGGAGAATGTGAAACTCCACACAGACTTTCGCCCGAGAGTGGAATCTAACCTGGGTTCCTGGTGCTGTGAGGCAACAGTGCGAACCACTGAATTTTATCATTAGATTCATACAATCCCTCCCTCTGCTGGCCTCCCTTCACCACTGCATCAGTGGCACAGTTTTTAACTCTCTGAGAAGATGACAAATCCTTTGCTGTGAATCTCTCAAATTGCACAGCCATTTGATTTTTGAAATAATATCTTTTGGACGCCCAGAGCAGTTTTATCTAATACTAAGCAATGTTCTTCCTGCGTCATTACCAACATTACTGGACCTTTATCGGGACTTTTCAACACTTTCTCACGTAATTTTTAAGCATTGCAAGTCACAGAATGAGAAATCAATTCATCTCATCTCCTGACAAAATGGTTCACTCGGAGGTGAGCATTTCCATTCTGACAGGCCCAAGTACATTTGCAACCATGTGTGTGTGTGTGTGTGTGATACTGCTGTCAGTTTGGATGGTGCAGTGAGCTGCTGCCTTCTCTCCCACCCAGACTGAATCTTGGAAGGTTATCACCTTCTGCCACTGTCATTGCAGTAGGGTGTGGAGGCCAGCTGAGAGAGAGATTGTGTCATTTTAAACACCACAGAGACTGTCAGACCTGCACCCACGTGTAGATACTCACAGAGTCAAATACAGACACACAGGTATGGAGTGTTGTGGGAGGTGGGGTGGTGTAGATTGATATTGGACACTCCACCACCCGGATTGGCCCTTTCTGTCCTACTCCAAGCTGTTTCTCCGGGAATAGGAAAAGGAAGGATGGAGTGAGGGTGAGAGTGGATGACACTGCTGTTAGTACTGGTGTAGGTGAGGGAGGAGGGGAGAGATAGTGACGTGTCCAGAGGAAGTCAGTCAACAGTGTTGTATCCATTCATTGCTGTTAGTGAGGGAGATATAGTAGAAGGGAAAGAGACAGAGGGGGAAGGTGTTGCATGCTGGGTGGTAAGCTCAGACTATGCTCGCTGTGTCTCGTGGTGTGGTCCCCTCTGGGAAGAGAATGGACCCCTTTCCACTTTCCCATCCACCAGGACCTCCGTGTCTCTGTTGACAAACCGTGGTCTAATTGCCCCTTATCTGCCATGCTCGGGATAAACTGTGCAGGGCATGTCCAAACTGAGAAAGCTCAACTGTGTGCCCACTGACCTTTTAAAAATGGCACCAGTGCAAGGATCACGGAATACGATGGGACATGCGGGTGATGGTGAGTACCTCCAACCTTGATGGGTGGGAGAATCGGGCTGTTATTGAATGAGAGGGACACAATGGGGTTGGGGTGGGTAGCTAATTAGGTGAGTCCGATAAGATAGCACTAGGAAACTAGCTCAGACTCGTGCAGATAATCCCTCTGTCACACTCAATGAAAATGGCACTGAGACAAATTATTGTTCGATTCAACCCAATGTGTCGAAGACTCTGCTGACCCAAATTCCAGTTACAATGCTGCAGCTGCTTGAACAATGCATTCCATCAGAGAGAAGGAGCTAAACGTCACCTTACACTTGGGAAATAAGGCAGTGGCTGAGGTATCAGTGGGGGAGCACTTTATGCAAATTATCATAATTCTATTAGTTTTAAAATAGAGATGAGAGAGAGAGGGGGAGGGAGCGAGGGAGAGAGATAGAGAGGGTGAGAGAGATGGGGTGAAAGAGTGAGAGGGAGGGTGGGCGAGAGAGAGAGGGAGAGTATGAGAGAGAGATGGAGGGGGTGAGAGAGAGAGAGAGGGAGGGGGAGAGAGATAGAGAGAGAGGGAGTGGGCGAGAGAGAGAAGGGGAGAGGGAAGTTGATGAGAGAAAGAGAGAGGGAGGGGGTGAGAGAGAGAGGGAGGGAGGGGGCGAGAGAGAGAGAGGGAGCGAGAGAGAGGGAGTGAGAGAGAGAGATGGAGGGGGCGAGAGAGGGAGGGAGGGTTGATGAGAGAGAGGGATGGTGCTAGACAGAGGGCGAGGGGGAGAAAGAGATGGAGGGGGAGAGAGAGAGGCAGGGGACGAGAGAGAGATGGAGGGGGTGAGAGAGAGAGGGAGGGAGGGGTCGAGAGAGAGAGAGGGAGCAAGAGAGAGGGAGTGAGAGAAAGAGAGAGGGAAGGGGTGAGAGAGAGGGAGCGGGTGAGAGAGAGAGGGAGGGGGAGATAGAGAGAGGGAGGGGGCGACACAGAGAGGCAGTCGGCGAGAGAGAGATGGAGGGAGTGAGAGAGAGAGGGGGGGATGGAGAGAGAGATAGGGATGGTGCGAGAGAGAGACGAAGAGGATGAGAGAAAGATGGAGGGGGTGAGAGAGAGAGGGGGGTCGAGAGTGAGAGTAAGGGCGAGAGACAGAGAGGGATGGGGCGACAGATACAGAGGGGGCGAGAGAGAGGGTGTGAGAGAGAGAGAGGGAGGGGGTGAGAGGGAGACGGAGGGGGTGAGGGAGAGGGGGTGAGAGAGGGAGGCAGGTGGGCGAGAGAGACAGGGAGAGGGCGAGAGAGAAAGGTATGGGGCGAGAGAGAGAGCGAGAGGGAGGGGATGCGAGAGAGAGATGGAGGGGGTGAGAGAGAGACGGAGCTAGAGATAGAGAGGGACGGGGCGAGAGAGCGAATAGCGGGCGAGAGAGGAAGGCAGGAGGTGAGAGAGAGAGACAAAGATGGAGGGGGCGAGAGAGAGAGAGGGGGAAGGGACGAGTGAGAGAGGGGGCCTAGAGAGAGAGAGCAAGGTGGGCGAGAGAGAGAGAGGGATGGGGTGCGAGAGAGAGGGAGGGGGTGAGCGAGGGAGGGAGCTAGAGATTGAGAGGGAGGGGGCGACAGAGTGAATGGGGGGCGAGAGAGGGAGGCAGGAGGCGAGAGAGAGAGACAGAGATGGAGGGAGCGAGAGAGAGAGAGACAGAGAGGGAGGGGACGAGAGAAAGAGGGGGCCAAGAGAGAGAGAGCGAGGTGGGCGAGAGAGAGAGGGGGAGGGTGTGGGAGAGAGAGGAACTGGGCGAGAAAGAGAAGCGAAGGGGCGAGAGAGAGAGAGGGAGGGGGAGATAGAGAGAGGGAGGGGGCGAGACAGAGAGGCAGGCGGCGAGAGAGAGAGATGGAGGGAATGAGAGAGAGAGAGGGGGAGGGGGGAGAAAGAGAGAGAGGAGTGGGCGAGAGAGACAGGGGTCCGAGAGAGGGAAAGAGGGGGCGAGAGAGAGAGAGAGGGGGAGGTGGGCGAGAGAGAGAGGCAGGGGTGAGAGAAAGGGAGATGGAGGAGGTGAGAGAGAGAGAGGGAGGGTGCAATAGAGAGAGGGAGGGGAGTGAGAGAGAGGGAGGGACTGAGAGAGAGATGGAGTCGGTGAGAGTGAGAGGAAGGGTTGAAGAGAGAGAGGGAGGCAGGGTGCTAGACAGAGGGCGAGGGGGAGAGAGAGAGGGAGGGGGCGAGAGTGAGAGGGGGCGGCAGTCAGAGGGAGGGGCTGAGAGAGATGGAGGGGGCGAGAGAGAGAGGGAGGGTTAATGAGAGAGTGGGAGGGTGCTAGACAGAGGGCGAGGGGGGAGAAAGAGATGGAAGGGGAGAGAGGGGGTGGGAGGGGGAGGGATAGAGAGGCAGAGGACGAGAGAGAGAGAGATGGAGGGGGTGAGAGGGAGGGAGGGGTCGAGGGTGAGAGGGAGGGGCTGAGAGAGAGATGGGGGCGATAGAGAGAGCCAAGGGAGCGAGACAGAGAGGCAGGGGCCGAGAGTGAGAGAGAGGGAGTGTGCAAGAGAGAGAGGTGGGAGAGAGAGAGAAAGGAAGGTGTCAAGAGAGAGAGAGAGACAGGGGGCGAGAGAGAGAGGTAGGGAGCGAGAGAGAGAAGGAGGGGGCGAGAGAGAGGGGGAGTGAGAGAGAGAGAGGCAGGGGCTGAGAGAGATGGAGGGAGAGAGAGAGAGGCAGGGGGCGAGAGAGAGGGAGATGGAGGGGGCGAGAGAGCGTGAGGGGACGCGAGAGGGAGGCAGGGGACGAGAGAGAGAGAGGGATAGTGGGGAGAGAGTGGGAGGAGGGGAGAGAGAGACGGAAGGGGCGAGACAGAAAGGCAGGGTATGAGAGCAAGAGAGAGAGAGTTGGAGGGGGTGAGAGAGAGAGACAGAGGGGGGAGGGAGCGAGGGAGAGAGAGGGAGAGGGCGAGAGAGATGGGGTGAAAGAGTGAGTGGGAGGGTGGGCGAGAGAGAGAGGGAGGGTATGAGAGAGAGATGGAGGGGGTGAGAGAGAGAGAGGGAGGGGGAGAGAGATAGAGAGAGAGGGAGTGGGCGACAGAGAGAAGGGGAGTGGGTGAGAGAAAGAGAGAGGGAGGGGTGAGAGAGAGAGAGGGAGGGAGGGGGCGAGAGAGAGAGGGAGCGAGAGAGAGGGAGTGAGAGAGAGAGAGATGGAGGGGGCGAGAGAGAGAGGGAGGGTTGATGAGAGAGAGGGAGGGTGCTAGACAGAGGGCGAGGGGGGAGAAAGAGATGGAGGGGGAGAGAGAGAGGCAGGGGACGAGAGAGAGAGATGGAGGGGGTGGGAGAGAGAGGGAGGGAGGGGTCGAGAGAGAGAGACAGAGGGAGCGAGAGAGAGGGAGTGAGAGAGAGAGAGGGAAGGGGTGAGAGAGAGGGAGCGGGTGAGAGAGAGAGGGAGGTGGGTGAGAGAGAGAGGGGGAGGGTGCGGGAGAGAGAGGAACTGGGCGAGAAAGAGAAGGGAGGGGTCGAGAGAGAGAGATGGAGGGGAGATAGAGAGAGGGAGGGGACGAGACAGAGAGGCAGGCAGCGAGAGAGAGATGGAGGGAGTGAGAGAGAGAGAGGGGGTGAGAGCGAGATAGGGATGGTGCGAGAGAGAGAGACGAACAGGGTGAGAGAAAGATGGAGGGTGTGAGAGAGGGGGGGTCGAGAGTGAGAGTAAGGGCGAGAGACAGAGAGGGATGGGGCGACAGATAGAGAGGGGGCGAGAGAGAGGGATTGAGAGAGAGCGAGAGGGAGGGGGTGCGAGAGAGAGATGGAGGGGGTGAGAGAAGGAGTGAGCTAGTTATAGAGAGGGACGGGGCGAGAGAGCGAATAGGGGGCGAGAGAGGGAGGCAGGAGGCGAGAGCGAGAGAGAGACAGAGATGGAGGGGGCGAGAGAGAGAGAGAGAGGGAAGGGACGACTGAGAGAGGGGGCCTAGAGAGAGAGAGCAAGGTGAGCGAGAGAGAGAGAGGGATGGGGTGCGAGAGAGAGGGAAGGGGTGAGAGAGGGAGGGAGGTAAAGATTGAGAGGGAGGGGGCGAGAGAGCGAATGGGGGTGCGAGAGAGGGAGGCAGGAGGCGAGAGAGAGAGACAGAGATGGAGGGAGCGAGAGAGAGAGAGAGAGAGGGAGGGGACGAGAGAGAGAGGGGGCCTAGAGAGAGAGAGCGAGGTGGGCGAGAGAGAGGGGGAGGGTGTGGGAGAGAGAGGAACTGGGCGAGAAAGAGAAGGGAAGGGGCGAGGTAGAGAGAGGGAGGGGGAGATAGAGAGAGGGAGGGGGCGAGACAGAGAGGCAGGTGGCGAGACAGAGAGAGAGAGATGGAGGGAATGAGAGAGAGAGAGGGAGGGGGCGAGAAAAAGATAGGGAGGGTGCGAGAGAGAGAGTGGTTGAGAGAGAGAGAGGGAGGGGCAGGAGAGAGAGGAAGAGGGTGAGAGAGAGATGGAGGGAGTGAGAGAGAGAAAGAGAGGGAGGGGCCGAGAGTGAGAGTAAGGGCGAGAGAGAGAGGGATGGGGTGACAGATAGAGAGGGGGTGAGAGAGAGAGAGGGAGTGGTTGAGAGAGAGAGAGGCAGGGAGAGAGGGGGGGTGAGAGAGGGAGGCAGGTGGGCGAGAGAGACAGGAGGGGCGAGAAAGAGAGGGATGGGGCGAGAGAGAGAGGGGGCGAGAGAGAGGAACTGGGCGAGAAAGAGTGGGAGCGGGTGAGAGAGGGAGAGGGGGGTGAGAGAGAGATGGAGGGGGCAAGAGAGAGAGAGGGAGGGGAATGAGAGAGGAAGAGGTGGTCGAGTGAGAGAGGCAAGGGGACGAGAGAGGAAGGGGGCAAGAGAGAGAGGACGGCGTCGAGAGAGGGCGGGCGAGAGAGAGAGGGAGGGTGTGAGAGAGTGAGGGAGGGGGGAGAGATAGAGAGAGGATTGTGGTGAGAGAGAGAGGGAGGGTGCGAGAGAGAGAGGGTGAGGGCGAGATCGAGAGAGGGAGGGAGTGAGAGAGAGAGAGGCAGTGGGCGAGAGAGAGAGGGAGAGCGGGCAGTCGAGAAATAGAGAGGGAGGGTGCGAGAGAGAGCGGGAGAGGGCGAGATCGAGAGAGGGAGGGAGCGAGAGAGAGGGAGGGGGCGAGAGATAGAGAGGCAGGGAGAGAGAGAGGGGGCGAGAGAGAGAGATGGAGGGGGTGAGAGAGAGTGGGAGGGAGTCAAGAGAGAGAGGGAGTGTGGCGAGAGAGAGAGAGGGAGAGGGTGAGAGAGATGTAGGGAGGGGCTGAGACAGGTAGTGGAAGGGTGTGCGAGAGAGAGGGAAGAGTGGTATAGAGAGAGAAGGAAGGGGCGACAGGGAGAGGAAGGGGGTGAGAAAGAGAGGGAGGCGTTGAGAGAGAGGGAGAGGGCAAGAGATAGAGATAGGGAGGTGAGAGAGTGAGAGAGGGAGGGTGCAAGACAGATAGAGAGGGAGGGGGACAAAGAGAAAAGAGGGAGGTGGATGAGAGAGAGAGGGGGAGGGGTCGAGAGATAGACGAACTGTGAGCAAAAGTGGGGGAGGGGCGAGAGAGAGAGGGAGGGGCAAGAGAGAGAGTGAGGGGACGAGAGAGGAAGGGGGCAAGAGAGAGAGGACGGCGTCGAGAGAGGGCGGGCGAGAGAGAGAGGGAGGGTGTGAGAGAGTGAGGGAGGGGGGAGAGATAGAGAGAGGATTGTGGTGAGAGAGAGAGGGAGGGTGCGAGAGAGAGAGGGTGAGGGCGAGATCGAGAGAGGGAGGGAGTGAGAGAGAGAGAGGCAGTGGGCGAGAGAGAGAGGGAGAGCGGGCAGTCGAGAAATAGAGAGGGAGGGTGCGAGAGAGAGCGGGAGAGGGCGAGATCGAGAGAGGGAGGGAGCGAGAGAGAGGGAGGGGGCGAGAGATAGAGAGGCAGGGAGAGAGAGAGGGGGCGAGAGAGAGAGATGGAGGGGGTGAGAGAGAGTGGGAGGGAGTCAAGAGAGAGAGGGAGTGTGGCGAGAGAGAGAGAGGGAGAGGGTGAGAGAGATGTAGGGAGAGGCTGAGACAGGTAGTGGAAGGGTGTGCGAGAGAGAGGGAAGAGTGGTATAGAGAGAGAAGGAAGGGGCGACAGGGAGAGGAAGGGGGTGAGAAAGAGAGGGAGGCGTTGAGAGAGAGGGAGAGGGCAAGAGATAGAGATAGGGAGGTGAGAGAGTGAGAGAGGGAGGGTGCAAGACAGATAGAGAGGGAGGGGGACAAAGAGAAAAGAGGGAGGTGGGTGAGAGAGAGAGGGGGAGGGGTCGAGAGATAGACGAACTGTGAGCAAAAGTGGGGGAGGGGCGAGAGAGAGAGGGAGGGGCAAGAGAGAGAGTGAGGGGGCGAGAGAAAGAGGGGGTGCGAGAGAGAGGGAAGCGTGCGAGAGAGAGAGAGGGAGAGAGAGGGAGAGAGAGGGAGAGAGGGGATGAGAGAGAGAGGCAGCGAGAGAGGGAGGGGGGCAAGAGAGCGAGAGGTCCATGGTAAACAAATGGAGATGGGGCTCCACAGAAGGGAAGTTCTATCAATCGGGTGGTGCAGGACAGTGCAATATCTTTCCTGGGATTCCGGGGACATTTGTCTTAATTGGCCAGGTGTCAGGTATGAAAACAGTTCGTTTCAAAACTGAGGTGGTCACTGAGCTGTGTCTCCTCCTTCAGGATACTGTGTAGCCTCACACCAGTGACAGGACTGTGCTGATGCTAACCATGAATTCAACTGGATTAACTCTGGAACTTTCCAGGCAGGCGTGATCAACATATCCATCATCACCGGAGTGCAGTCCTCCGATATATTCACTGGCTGACAGAACCCATCTCTCTGCTGAGAACAATATATTGTGTCCATCTCTCTGAGGATGATACAGAAAGAAACTTGCAGAAATACAAGGGTACAGAGTGACTGGTGAAAATGAGGAACAGTAGGAAATTAGAATGAATAAAAGGTATGTGTTTCAAAATCTCATTGGATTTAAGATTGGTATTATGCTGCATATAATGAGCTGCATCCCCAAGTATTGAGGAGGTGGCAGGAGACCGATTGAAAGAATTACTGATTGTTCTTCAAAGCTGGTTAGATTCTGGAACGGATCCTCCAGACTGGAAAGCAGCTATTGTACACCGGATTAAAAATCACACAACACCAAAGTATATTCCAACAGGTTTAATTGGAAGCACACTAGCTTTCGGAGCGACCCTCCTTCATCAGGTGATAGTGGAGGTCTCGATCGTAACACAGAATTTATAGCAAAACTTTACAGTGTGATGTAACTGAAATTATATCCTGAAAAATTGATTTTCTTTTTAGCCTTTCATCTGTTAGTACACAGTGTTAGTTTCACTTTGTTCATGTGTAAATCACAAAACCTTTTTTTTAAGTTGTATTCTTGGATTAGCTGTTAAAAAAATGGTGACAGCGAGACAATATGTTGAAGGCGTTGGCCTCCTCTGTTCTCTCTCTATGCCTTTTGATTCTCATCTAAAAAGTGAGATAACAGAGTTTTACATAAACTCATGCAGTTTTTGAGCTCAGAGTTCTACATGAATGCATGCAATTTTTGATCAATGTACAATGTAACCCTGCAACACCTTCAACATATTGTCTAGCTATCACCATTGTAAACAGCTAACCCGAGAATGCAACTTTTAAAAAAAAGGTTTTGTGATTTTCGCATGAAATAATTGAAATTATCACTGTATTCTAACAGATGAACGGCTTAACAGACAATCAATTTTTCAATGTATGATTTCAGTTACATCACACTGAATATTTGCTATAAATTCTGTGTTACGATCGAGACCTCCACTATCAACTGATGAAGGAGCGTCGCTCCGAAAACTAGTGTGCTTCCAATTAAATCTGTTGGACTATAACTTGGTGTTGTGTGATTTTTAACTTTCTACACCCCAGTCCAACACCAGCATCTCCAAATTATTGTAAACCTAAATATTTAAAACAGGACCCAGAGAGCAAACAGCAAACTAAACAGTGGTTAGCTTGATGTAAGCTGTGAGAAAAACATTGGGACCTTTTGTGAAGAATGTGACAACTGAAAATAATGACATGATTCGGTAGAGTCAATCTAGATTCAGGAAGATTAAATGATCTTGATCTTTGATAAACCTGCTGGATTTTGTGGAGGTTGTCCGTTGTGATATCGACATTTGTGAACCAGTGGGAATGAAGTTTTTGAATTTTCAGCAGACGTTTGACATGTTTGAATACAGATGAGTGGGGAATGTTAGAGTCCATGGGTAGGTAGGGGTGGAATACACTGAATTTAGTAAAAGTTGGATAATCGAGAGAATGAAGAGAGTAGTATAATTATCTGGAGTGAAGGCTTTGGGGTATCAGAAGAATCAGTGGTTGGGCAATAGCGCTTCGCAAGATATAAAATATTTCAGATATGAACAACAAATATCATAATTCACATTTATGTTCATGAAATAGTGGGAGGTTGGGAAGTGCTGTTGTTGAAACAGACCTGGACATGCTTGGTCATAAATCATAAACAGAATGTTTATGTAGCAGGAAGTAAATGATATATGGCTCTTCATGCAAAATGATTAAAGTACCAGAGTAAAAGTATCTTTCCTAATAATAGTGTTTTGTTGAGAGACTGTGAGGTGTGTTGTGTACGGGCTGAATCAGCTTTATAAATAATGATCTTATCAGCGATTCAGTCCAAAGGGATTTTACCAAACTAAACCCTGGCATGATGCTACCATGAGGAGAAATGAAGAAACTTGTGCTTAATAAAGTGTGTTAAGGTGTTTGTGAGTTTATATTTTAAAAAAGTGCTGAAGCACATTGAGAGTTGAAGATACAAAATTGCCTTATTAGGTCAATCAAAGGAATGCCCAGGCAAATTCACATTTCCTATGTATTGGAGTGCAAATATATCCACTGTAAATATATTGGCTGGTGCCTGTTCCAGTCGAGGAGAGATCTGCACCATAAAAGCATGTAGATTATGGTTTTAGAGGGTGGTTTTGGGAGATTCAGCCAAATACAGTATTACAAATGGACAACGCAGAAGAATCATTTAGCCTGCGATAAGAAAACATGCATCATTCTCCCTCACTCCTACCTTCACGAGAGCAATGGGTGATGGGAGATGTGGTCAATAACCAGCAGTGCCAACATTCAATCCAGTCCAGTAGTTTTTGTGAACTGTAGGGACCATACTGAAAGGGGTTAAATGGAGCTGTTTGTTCAGTGACTGCGATTGATGCCAGTCTCCATGGATCACAGTTGTGTCACTGGATGTTTTCCGTCTCCTATTAGTAAGGGGCCTCTTGCAATGGTTTATGCCATTGTAGCAGCAGATGTACCAACTCCAACGCTCAAAGGGTCCAGCAGCTGCAGAGACAGAAAAAGGAGATTTAAACATCTGAGAATAGTCTGGAATGATCCATTCATGGATCAGAATCTGAGAACATTCGACTGGAATGTTACAACAATGGACAGGAGTTTATCCTCGGGTATTTTCTATTTTTCCTCGCCTTGGTCAACATTACCATATCGGATATATGGTGCACTGATGATTATCCAAGCGGGTTATTATCCTATCCTCGCTATTGTTGGTGTTTCTGGTAAGTTTCTTCCTCTCTATCCATTTATTAATCTCTTCAACCATAGCGAACTTCGTTGGTATTTCTGTTATCTATATTTGACAAAGATGGAAACTACTGTCTTCAGATTCATACCAAATTCCATTTATCACCCGCAATTTCGGAACCACCTACACCCCTGCCCTCACAAACATCTGAGAACGAGACTGTTCACAATACCAAATTTAACTAAATAAAATTCATTTATGTCTCGGTATACTGTCCATCACAAACCTATCCACTACCAGCTCGATTATATGCCCAGCCACCATCTCGGCTTCAACGCTGACACTTAATAAACCATTATCTATGCTTTGGTAAAATTCAGACGTTATGGTTACACCTCTCCTCTAAGCACTCTTTCAGTTGCAAATATTTCGATCACAACTTTGTTCTTGTCTCTAAAATAACTTAATAACAGTAACACTCTCTCAGAGCAGTAATGTTGGAAGAAATGTAATTCAGATGCGCAGGTTATTACACAGAAATACACTGTTCCACATCCTACCACAGACGATGTCAGAAAGTAAATACACAAGACAGGAACTGGAAATAAAAACCATGATATTTCCAGAATTTTGTCTATACATTTATCTATTTCACTGATGTCCTTTGCTAAATAGATCTTGCGTTATTATCTAGTCTGGCTTAAGATTGATGTGAGACCCACAGAAATGTGCTTTGTTCTGTACTGCTTGAAAGAATGACCTCATAGTAAATTACATTTGGTTAGGTCAACAAATGCTGCGCCGTCAGTGATGCAGACATTCCAAGTAATAACAAAATTAAAGGTTAAATAAAGCAAAGAATGATGCAACAGATCAGAAACAATAAAGAACGAGAAAGTGCCAGAAAAACTGAGCAGATTTGGCAGCCCCCTCCGGTCGAGAGAAAAATAGAATTGACAATTCGATTCTAATGATCATACAACTGAACTGAACACAGTTGGGAAATAGCATGATTGGTGTTGGCGACTTCTGTTATGAAGGGGAGAAGGACTAAGTCGAATAGATGGAGAAAGAGAGAGATAGGGAGAAAGAAGCAAACAAAGGGATTGCTGATGATCAGATGATATGGAAATTAAAAATTAAATTAAACCTTACTTATGTTTCTCCTGTTCCATATTACTAACAATCATGACCATGTAAGGTATATGTCAAAGTCCCTGTTTAAAGTTATTTATGTCTGTTTGTCTCTCTTCCCTGAGTGGGATCATCTTCCTTTATTCATTAATGGGATGCTGGCCCAGTATTTAATTCCCTTCCCTCATTGCCCTTGAGAAGGTGTTGGTGAGCTGCCTTCCTGACCCACTGCAGTCCGTGGGCTGTAAGTAGTCAGTGCTGAGGTCCATGCGGTTTCCTTTCCTTGAGGCTTTGAAGTGACTGATATAACTGAGTAGCTGGCTTGGCTATTTCAAACTGCAACTGAAGGTTAACCACATTGCTGTGGATCTGGAGTCGCATGTAAGCCCGACCAGCTATGGATGGTAGATTTCCTTTCCTGAAGGGCATAAGGGTGCCAGCTAGGACAATCAACAATGGTTTCATTGTTTAATTTGATTCTTAATTCCTGATATTTTATTGAAGTCAATTTCCAGCATTTGCCATGGTGGGAATTGGATCCGGTGTCTGGGTCATTACCTGATTCCCTGGATTAATATTCAGAGATAATACAGCTAGGTCATCGCCTCCTCAGTATCTCCAGTCAACTCCAATGGCAACAGTGATGTTGTTGTTGGTGTGACTTTGCTTCATAACGCAGATAAATGATTGGCAAAAAATGACATCCACATCCATCTCATTTTGTATTTATGAGAAGGCGAGATGATGGGAAGTGCTCTTGGTGAAAAGGAGCTTCATGTCCTTGATCATGGGGCACTAACAGAATTCATACAGAGTAGTCGGGCACTGGTAGGTGCGACTAGATTGGTTTGGGATATCTGGTCGGCATTGACGGGTCGGTCCAAAGGATCTGTTTCCATGCTGTGCATCTCTATGACACTATGACTCGGCAAGTAATCAGCACAATAAATGAGTAGCATCGTTCATTCCAAAATGATTAAAGTATAAGAATGAAGACACCATCCTGCAGTTATGGAGTGTACTTGAGACAGTATTTTCTTTCATATATAATCAATGATCTCCTTGCTACAGAGAGACACTGTAATGGAGATTCACCAGACTAATCCCTGCTGTGATGGTACCATGAGGAGAGTGTGAAGGAAACGAGTGTTTTATCTATAACGTTACAAAGTGAATGAAACGAGATTGCATTAACACTGGAGTGTTATGAATCAACACTCATTATTTCTTAAAAAAAACACAGATATCATTAGATATAACATGTTTTCTATGATACGTGTCTTCACATTTGGGCAAATTAATAGATAGGAAAGGTTTAGAATAATATGGACCAAGCGCAGGGAAATGGGGTTAGCATGGATGGACATTTTGATCAGCAAGAACCAGTTTGTGCTAATGGGCTTGTCTCTGTGTTATAGGATTCTATGACTCTATGATAGTTTACAGAGCTCTATGGAGCCCCCATGCTGGTTGAGAGAGAGAGCTTCCGGTTCTGAATGAACTCTCACCGTCTGGATGTACAGTTGGTGTGTGACCCTGCATTGAACGTCATATTGTTCACAATCTGTCATCAGCCACACTCTGACAGTATTAGCCATTCTCACCAGCTTCTGACCTCCATACAGCACACTAGCCTGTCTTCTCTGTCACAACCCAATCCTTCTTTTTTGCTAAAAACTGTTCATTCGTTCAAGTAAACTCTGTCCTTGATGTTTTTCAGAGGGTCAATAAAACGGGGCCAGGCTACGATCAGTCTGGTTTGGTACAGATGCGAAAGGGATTTTCAGAGGCCTTTTATTTATAAATAAACAGATGAAACTACAGGCCAAAGTCGACATGCTTTAGAAGTGACCTGTATAATGAACGGGGAGTTGTCAGCTCTTTTAGCTGAGCTAGCTGAGTTGAACTGAACTGAACAGTTTCAGCTGTGTCTTGAACTGGGAAGTTAAACTGGGAGCTGTGTGGAAACTCTCTCTCTTTTCTGCCGTTCAGCTTCAACCTGGAAGCATGCATTCCATTATAACATTTTTTTCAAGGAAATTTGATTATTGGGACTATTGTTTGTATTTGGAATAGCATAATTATGTCTAGCTGGATAGGTTGAATTCTGTATGGGTTCTTTATTCTGTTCTTTGTGTTTCATTGTGTAACTTCGTGAATAATGTTTTTGTCTGATTTAAAACCTAGTAGTCACCCTAGCTAAATTACTCCGGGTAATTTTCATTGGTTAATTACCAAAACAAACTGCAATGTTATGCTCTGGGCTGCTTGCTTAAGAATGTTTTGAGTGGTCTAGCCTCGTCCATAACAGGCTGGGGGCTCATTGCTGGATTTTCAACAGCGAGTGGGAAATGCTAGTGTCTTTATTTTGGGAATTAGTTTGATTGGGTTGACAAAGCTTAGAATAGTAATGGGTATTTCAGTCGCCAATCGTTTCCTGGGTGCGCATGGAAATTTTACGAAATGTGAATAAGACCAAGTTGCAATAATTAGCTGAGAAGCTGGAATTGGAATTGACTGCTTTTATGAGGAAAGGAGAGATAACTACAGCAATATCTCGTCAAATAAAAATGCTGGAGAAACCATCAAAATCAGAGAAGGCAAGAATTCAGTTGCAAATGAAACATCTTGAGTTAACATCGAGAGGTAAGCTAAGGGCAGCCAAAATGAAACATTTGACTTTCGAAAAATGCAGAAGGGGGTAAAGAGAGAGCAGCAGACCAGAGAGTAAAAAGAAAGAATGGCAAAAGAGAGAGCAACAGGGGAGAGAGAAAGAGAGAGCTTTTGAATAGCAAAAACTGACACTTAAAAAGGAAAGTCAGTGTAAAAGGCTGGAGTTAACCTCTGAGGGTGCGCTTAGTAAGGAAGAGAGTGAGGATGAGCAAGCCCTTGGTCGTCAGAAGCCTAGTGAGAAAATGTGTGAGTATGTTCAAGCATTGCCTCAATTTGATGAGAAGAATGTGATGCCCTTTTCATCTCATTTGAAAAGTTGGCGAAACAAATGCAGTGGCCAGAGGCAATGTGGGTTTTGTTGATCCAAACGAAACTTGTAGGTAGGACTGGTGAGATATTCACATCCCTATCAGAGGAGGTATCTGGGAAGTATGAGCAGGTTGCAGAAAACAACTTACCTGTATAGGCGACCTTTCAGGAATCTAATGAGGGATCCTGGTCAAACCTACACTGAGTTTGTAAGGATCAAACAGACTAATTTCAATAGTTGTATATGAGCTTTAAAATTCAAGCAAGGCTATAATGCTCTTAGAGAGGTTAGTATTTGGAGGAATTCAAAAATACACTACCTGAAGTAGTGCAAAATCAGGTGGAAGAGCAGAGAGTATAAGCAGCAAGGTTAGCTGCTGAAATGGCTGACGATTATGAATTGGTCCATAAACTTGGTTTGGCTTCCAAAACCAGTTCTGGTCTCTGAGGGACAGAAATTGGAGCAAAGAGATATCCTCACGTGCAAAGGGAAAGGGAGATCACAGTGCAAATTATAAGGATAATTTACCACAGTAATAAAGAAAACCTTGAGGGGGACAAAGGAGTTAAAATGCTATGGTGTTTTCATTGTAATAAATTGGGCCACACAAAATCACAGTCTTGGTGGGCTGGGAGAAAACCAGATGTAGGATAACCTAACAAGCCTGGAAGTTTTATTGGACTCGTAACAAAAAGTATAAGGGAAGTTAGGCAACTGCCTCAGAGTGTACAAGATGACAAGTGGATGTATCAATTCTGCATAAAAAAACTTACATGAAAGGATAAAGTTTATTCACGTAGGTCAGGAGTAATTGGTAAGGAGGTTCCAATATTAATTGACACAGAATCTGTTCAGTCTGTAATGCTGAGAGGTGAGGCTTTATGCACTCTTGAGAGATTATTGCCAGAAAATGTGCGAGTAACAGGAATTCATATTGAGGTAAAACGTGCTCAGTTATGTAAAGTGAGGCTAGAAAGTCCAGAGAAGAGGGGAGAATGTGTAGTAGGAGTACTGCACCACTAACTCTCAGCTTCAGGAATAAAATTTTTCCTTGCAAATAATATAGCTGATTCACTGGTAGGCGTGCTGCCTACTCTAGTTGAAAAGCCAGTGGAGATGCAGGCAACTGAAGACCTGGAGAATGTTTATCTAGGAATTTCCCCTGATTGCGTGACCAGAAGACTACAGATGCACAGGTCTAAGCAGGATAAAGGCACAGATAAGGAAGCTGACGTAGAGTTATCCAAAAGTTTCTTTTTCTTCAGATAAGTGGAACAGAGAAGGAGCTAGTAGGAAAACATGGAAGTATTTTTAGCTCTGCTAAGCTGATTGAGTTACATCTGAAAGATGAGGAGTTACAGAATTTATATCAAAAGATATTTAGCAAGAACGAGAATGAATGCATTCCTGTGTGTTATTATTTAACAAATGATGTCTTAATGCGGATATGGAGATCAGCACACATTGAAGAAGATCAAACCTGGACAGAAATTCATCAAATTGTTTTGCCTGTTGTGTGTAGAAAGGAGGTGCTGCGAGTGGCACATGAGCTACCAGTTAGAGATCATTTCGGGGTGAGGACATTACAGGCTGGAATACAAAGATATTTTCACTGGCCTGGACTACACAAAGATGTAGTTGAATTTTGCCAGATGTCTCAAATATATCACACAGGCAGTAATAAGATCTGCAACTTGAATACCTATTCCAGAACTTGAAGAACCTTACAACAAGAGTCTTGATAGATTGTGTAGGTCCCCTATCTCAAACAAAAAGTGGGAGTAAGTATTTATTAACAATAATGGATGTGTCGACTAGATTTCCAAAGGCAGACCCATTATGCAGCATCACAGCTAAAAGAATTGTAGAAAAAAATGCTTATTTTTTAACTAGGTATGGACTACCAATAGAGATCCAGACAGATCAAGCCTCACATCCGAACTATTCAAGCAGGTGATTGATAACTTGGGAATAAAGCAATTCAAATCTACTACGTAGTATTCGGAATCACAGTGAGCATGAGCGAGAAGGCATCAAACAGTGAAGACCATGTTGAGGGTTTATGGTCAGGATAATCCAGATGATTGCGATAAGGAAATTCCTTTTGAACTATTTGTGATCAGAGTCGCATGAAATGAATCGACCAAATTCAGACTATTTGAATTCATTTGTGGGCATGAAGGATAAGTACCATTACCATTGGTTAAGGACAAATTAATAAGTCAGAATTCAGAGACCACCCAATTGGACGATGTGTCAAATTTTAGGGAACGATTAAATAGACAATAGACAATAGATGCAGGAGTAGGCCATCCTACCCTTAGAGCCTGTACTGCCATTCAATATAATCATGGCTGATCACTCGTAATCAGTATCCTCTTCCTGGCTTATATCCATAACCCTTGATTCCACTATCTTTGAGAGCTCTATCCAACTCTTTCCTAAATGAATCCAGAGACTGGGCCTCCACTGCCCTCTGGGGCAGAGCATTCCACACAGCCACCACTCTCTGGGTGAAGAAGTTTCTCCTCATCTCTGTCCTAAATGGTCTACCCCGTATTTTTAAACTGTGTCCTCTGGTTCGGCACTCACCCATCAGTGGAAACATGTTTCCTGCTGCCACAGTGTCCAATCCTTTCATAATCTTATATGTCTTAATCAGATCCCCTCTCAGTCTTCTCAACTCAAGGGTATACAAGCTCAGTCGGTCCAGTCTTTCAGTGTAAGGTAATCCCGCCATTCCAGGAATTGACCTCGTGAACCTACGCTGCACTCCCTCAATAGCCAGAATGTCTTTCCTCAAATTTGGAGACTAGAACTGCACACAGTACTCCAGGTGTGGTCTCACCAGGGCCCTGTACAGCTGCAGAAGCACCTCTATGCTTCTAGACTCAATTCCTTTTGTTATGTCGGCCAATATGCTATTAGCCTTCTTCACTACCTGTTGTACCTGCATGCTTACCTTCATTGACTGGTGTACAAGAACACCCAGATCTCTCTGAATTGCCCCTTTACCGAAATTGATTCCATTGAGGTAGTATTCTGCCTTCCTGTTCTTGCCACCAAAGTGGATAACCATACATTTATCCACATTAAACTGCATATGCTATGCATCTGCACACTCACCTAACTTGTCCAGGTCACCCTGTAATCTCCTACATCATCATCACATTTCACCCTGTCACCCAGTTTTGTATCATCAGCAAATTTGCTAATGTTATTGCTGATACCATCTTCTATATTATTAACATATATTGTAAAAAGATGCGGTCCCAGCACGGATCCCTGCGGTACCCTACTGGTCCCTGCCTGCCATTCCGAAACGCAGCCGAAATAGTGCTGGAGAGTTGGGTAGACAGCATTTAAAAGTATCGCAGCATACAATGAAACAGGAAGTGTATCAGAAATCGCAAATTTGCACTTTTGAAATTGGGAATATGGTATTGCTGTTACTTCCAGTCACAGTTGAACCTGTAGAAGCACGTTTTAGTGTATCTTATCAAATTGGGAAGAAATTGAATGAGGTGAACTACTTGGTACGGACTCCAGACAGGCAGAAATCTCACAGAGTGAATCAAGTGAATAGGCTCAACAGGTATTTTGATAGGGAAGGAACGCAAGAGGAAGGTGTTAATGATTACCACACAGAAGGAAGAACCAAGTTCACAGGATTCTGAATTGGACATACCTCAAATCAAACTGAACAATGAGAAAGTTGTCAAAAATTGGGATAAATTATTGAGTTACCTTCCTCATGAAAAGCATAGTAACCTGAAAGAGGTTTTACGATATCGTGGAGAGATATGCTAAAATAAACTGGGAAGTACGAACATAATTGTGCATAATGTAGACACAGGAGATGTTGCTAAAAGATGGCTGCATTTTTACACTTCAATCCCAATTACTAGTCTCAAAACTGACAGATACATTATACTAATTGTAAACATTCAAACATGCACAAACCCATACAAATTCGGGCCGCGGTATACCCCGCTCCAAACACCTCCGTTATCTCATTCGTGTCTAAATAACTCATCAGCTTTCATGTTTTTGCGACCTGCCACGTGGACAATTGTCAGATTGAACGGCTGCAACAACAAGCTCCAACTAAACAGTTTGGCAATTTGTCTTTTTATTTTCCACAAATATCAATGTGTTGTGATCAGTGTATACAATGGTCTCAGATGCATTGTTGATAATATAAACACAGTTATGGTGTAATTCCAACACCAACTTTAAAGTCTTTTGCTCCACGGTTGAACATTTCTGTTGATGAACGTTCGATTTCAAAGAATAGTACCCTATGGGTCTTCCTAATCCCTCATCATCCCCTTGCAGGAGCATCAGGCCAATACCTACAACACTGACAACGATAGCCACCTTGAAATTCTTCATGTAATCTAGTGTAGCTAATTCTGGGAGCTGTGGCTAACATAGTTTTTAGGCTGTAAAATGCCTTTTGACACTCCTCTGTCCACTGAGAGTTCTTGCCCTTGACAATTCAGTGAGTGGAGCAGCCACAATGCTTAAAGTTTGGCATAAACTTTCAGTAAAATCCAGTCAATTCCAGGAACCGTAGTAGTGCAGTTTTCTTTTTGTCGACAGTGTGGAACATTCCCGAACTACTTTCGTTTTTGTATCGCATGAGACCATTGGTCCATGTCCAATAGCGTGGCCCAGAAACATGACTTGGGCTTTCTCGAATTCACTTTTAGCTGGGTTTACCACCAAGCTTGCCTTCTGAAGCCAATCAAACAAGTCAGAGTTCAAGGACTTCAGTGGACAACCCGTGCTTTCTGCCTATCAGCACGTTGTGCTGACTAGAATCTATCTTCTTGAGTTATAGGAGACAAACAGAAGCCTGGAAGAACACAATAAGCCAGGCAGCATCATGAGCTGGGAGAGTCAACACTTCGGATACAACCGCTCTTCAGAACTGGGTTGAGGGGTCGCGGGAGCTGCAGATGAAGAGGGAAGGGAGTTGTTGGAGTAGGGCGATCATGGAAATGGTGAGTTACGGCTATGTGGACACAAGTGGTGGGTGCAACCTGGTTGGGCAATGGGAGGGAAGAATCTGGTTGCAAGCTGAAAGGTAGGGTCGTTAGGTTGAATGGAAGACCTCCCAGTCACTTCTTCTTTCAATTCTCTTTCCCAATCCGTTTCCGACATGGCCAACCTTGGCCTCCTCCATTCCCACAATGAACCAAACCATAATTTGGAGGAACAATATCTCATCTGTCAAATGTGCAGCCTACACCCCGGGGACTCAACATTGAATTCTCGAATTTCAAATAACCTCCCTTCCAATCCCCTGCCTCCCTTCCCTTGCCCTCCCCTCTCTTCCATTGCTCTGACCAACCTTTTGTCCAGCTACCAATGGAATTTAGCCCTCACATCAACAACTCGCTGATATCCTTTATCTGTGTTCACTTATCCCCACCTCACCAATCTGCCTCCTCCTCCTCCCTCACCCACCACTTTTTTCTATAGACCCTCCTTACTCCCATCCACAGTCCTGACGAAGGGTTATATCCAAGGCATTCACTTCTCAAAGTCTTGATGCTGCATTGCTTATTCTGTTCTTCCAGCTTCCTGCCTGTGTATTTTGGATTCCAACTCCTGCTTTTATTTTAAATTTTCTTCGTGTGTGATAGACAGGAGTGAGTGAACGCATTGTGCCTCTTGTTATCCAACAGATCAGATGGGCTGAATGGCTTTCTTATATTACTGTGAAAACAGCTAGAGATGCTGAAGGGGTTCCTCTTTCCTTTAATCGTGGGAATGTTTAGTGTTCAGCTTTTGATTCATGTTACCTTTCCATTAAATGTTTTCCAGATTTGATACTTTAGTTCCTTAGGAGGTGACTCATTGCTCTGAACATTGTGCAATCTTCACAGAACATCACAACCCCTGATCGTATGACAGAGGGAAATACATTGATGAAACGGCTGAATATGTTTTTGCTGAAGAAACTATCCTGAGGATTGCCCACAGAGATATCCAGGGATTGGGAGGATTGATGTCCACCAGCCCCATTGTGTTCTGAATGATCCAACCAATGGGGAGTTTACAACTGATTCCCATCAAGTTCAATTTTGTTCAGTCTCCTTGACACCTTGCTCAATCAAATACTGCCATGATGTCAGGGCGAGCCACTCTGACACTGTATTCATATCTTCTATCCATGTCAATAGGCCAAGGTATATGTGTGGGGAGTGTTTCCTTCTCTCAGAGGGTAATGATGGTTGGAAACAGACAGTTAGGGGAGGCCAAATCACTGAAATGTTGGGGGCTGCGAGTGGGTGTCAGTGGAATTTGACCCATTGCAGAGTCGAGGACTACAAAGAATTGGGCATAAAAGAGAAAATGCGGCCGAGTGCAGATCAGCCCTGATTTACTGAATGGAAGGGTAGGTCTGAGGGGGTATGTAATCTGGTTTTATTCCATATACCCCATAGTCCAGTCACGTTGTGGCCTCTTCTATTTTCCGTGTCACTGACTTCAAGTAGCTGAATAGACTGATCTTGTTGCTGTGTGACTTGATACTGGTGCTGCATGATTTGGTTACAGTTTTATAGCCCCAAGGGACTTATTGGCCTCCTCCTGTAATTGTACATCAGGCTTCAGGGGCTGTAAAGCCTCATTCTGTTCTGCTGTAACTGAAATCCATAGTGACTAAATCTACTGCCCTTCGAGGAAGTGAGCACGGCAGATGCTGGAGATCAGCGTCGAAATGTGTGGCACTGGAAAGAAAAAATCGGCAGGACAGGCAGCATCAGATGAACAGGAGAATCGATGTTTTGGACGTGCCTGACGAAGGGCCTATGTCCGAAACATAGATTCTCCTGCCCCTCGAATGCTGCCTGACCTGCTGTGCTTTTCCAACATCACATGTTTCGACGTCTACTGCCCCATCCAGGTCAATCTTCCTGGTCACATCATTCAATTACATGAAGAAAATTGTCAGGCACAAACTTCTTCGCACAAAACCACACTCACTATTCGTAATCAAAGCCTGTCTTTCTGAATGCTGTACATCTTATCCCTCAAAACCTTCTCAAGTAACTTACCGACCACGGATGTTAAACCTACTGGTCTGTAGTTCCAAAGCTTTTTTATTCCGTTCTTCTTAAATAGGGGCACAACATTTGCTAACCTCCAGTCTTCCGCGACGTCACCTTTGGTTACTGATGATCAACAAGATAGTCCAGGATCCCTGCAAATTCTTCTGGAGCCCCTTGAGGTATTTTTGGATATATCGGGTAAGGACCATGAGATTTAGCCACGTTAAAACATTCTAGTACGTCACAAATCTCCTCTACTATGATATGGTTTGTCCCTAAGATATTACCACTAACTTCCTCAAGTTCTCAAGTCAACATGTCTTTCTCCACGGTAAACATAGAGTAGAAATATTCGTGGAGGACATCACCCATCTCTTTTAGTTGCACACATACTTGTCCACAATGGTCTACGAGGAGTCATATTTTCTCTCCAGTTATTGCTTTTTCTTTTAATATATTTAAAGTACCTTTTTGTATTCATCCTAATCTTCTCAGCCAAGGCTCTTTATTACTCCCTTTTCGCCCCACTGATTACCTTCTTCAATAAACTCATATATCTCTTATATATCTCCAGGGATTCCCTTGATCCCAGCTGCCTGTACCTGAGCCATGCCCCAAGTTCGAACACGAACCTGTGCACCAGTTTCGTCCCTCTCCATAACTATTCGAAAATTAATAGAACTATGGTTCCTGGTCACAAAGTGCTCCCCCACTATTAACTCTGCCTTATTTCCTAAGAAACTGTCTAGTTTTGCCCCTTCCTGAGTAGGACACTCTGTGTGCTGCTTGAGGAAGCTTTCCTGACGCATTTAACAGAGTCTATCTCATCAAATTCCTTAAGGCTCTGGCCGTTCCAGTCTGTATTAGAAAAATGAAAATCCCCTATTATGATAACCTTATTGCTCCTGCAGTTCTCCCATCTCTCCATGCATATTTGTTACTCTCATCCCTGTTGACTATTTGGGAACCTATATTACAACCCCAATCACCTCACCATTCACTTCCTATTTCTTACCTCCACCCACAAAGCCTCATTGGGTGATTCATCAGTTATTTTATCTCTGATTACTGCTATGGTACACACCTTAATCATAAATGCAACTCCCCTCCCCTCCTTCCACCATCTCTGTCTCGCCTAAAGCACCTGTACCCTGGCACATTAAGCTGCCAGTCCTATCCATCACTTAGCCATGTTTGCGTAATGGCTATAATATACCAGTTCCACCGATCTATTCAAGCCCTGCGTTCATCGGCCTTACCTGTAGGCCTTCTTGCATTGAAATAGATGCAATTTAATCCCAAAGGCAGTACTTTCTCTCTGTCGTTTTCTAGCCTAACCTTACTATTTCTGATTACTGCATAACCTTTCAGCCTCGCACCTGCCTCCCTCCTCTTGAGGATGCCACCACCTGCCAATCTAGTTTAAACCCACCCTTGTAACACTAGCAAAACTGGCCACCAAGATATTGGTGTCCGCTCAGGAGATTACTACTGTCAAGGTTTGTTTGTTAAATGTTTTTCCCAGCTCTCTGTAATCACGCAGCAGGACCTCGCCCCTATTTCTACGCGTATCATTTGTGCCATTTCTGGCTTCTGTCCCTCCCCCTTGAAAATGTTGTGCAGCTATTTGGAGATATCCTGGACCCTAGCAGCGGGGAGGTAACCCACCATCCTGGATTCCCGTTTGTGGCCACAGAATCTCCGATCTGTCCCTCTAACAATCGACCCTCCTAACTTGTACATTCTGTTTACGTTTACCCTTTTCCGCTGTGCCCCAGAGCCAGTAGTAGAACCACCAACCTGGCTACTGCTGCTTTCCTCTGAACTGTCATAGCCCCCAACCATCCAAAACGGTCTACTTGTTTTCGAGAGGAATGGTCACAGGGGATTCCTGCACTCCCTGCCTACTCCCTTTGCCATTCCTTGCGGTCGCCCAACTACTTTCGACTGGAACATGACAGGAAGCAAGGAACGCCTGTTGGATTAAATTGTGTTTATTTAAATGCAACAGGACTGACAGGTAAGACTGATGAACTCACAACGATGAACGTTGGACTGGAATATTACAGTCATTAAAGAAACATAACTAGGGATGTGCCTTGTGTGTGGCCGCCACACTAAAGCACTTATCTATGAAGTTCTCAGATGACCCTTAGTGCATCCTAAATTAGAGGAGAAAGTGAGGACTGCAGATGCTGGAGATCAGAGCTGAAAATGTGTTGCTGGAAAAGCAAAAGGTCAAGCACCATCCAAAGAGCAGGAGAATCGACGTTTCAGGCATAAGCAGGGCTGAAGAAGGGCTTATGCCCGAAACGTCGAGTCGCCTGCTCTTTGGATGCTGCCTGATCTGCTGCGCTTTTCCAGCAACACATTTTCAGTTCTGCATCCTAAATTAGATTACCTGTTTTGTGTAAACAGGCCCTTAGGCCCAACAAGTCCACACCGACCCACCAAAGAGCAGCCCACCCAGACCCACTCCCTTACACCCAACGCAATTTAGCATGTCCATTCGCCTAACATGCACATCTTTGGACTGTGGGAGGAAACCCATCCAGACAGAGGGAGAATGTGAAAACTCCTCATAGGTAGTTGCCCAAGGCAGGATTTGAACCCTGGTGCCTGGTGCTCTGCGGCAGCAGTGCTAACCACTGAGCCACCGCGCCGCCCAGCGTAGCTCCCTATCACAGTCCCCCAGGAGCTGAACTGGGTGCAGTGCCCACACGTGTAGCCATCAGGGCTGGTGTAAATCTCCATGTGCTGCAACATCCCACAAGAGGAGCGTGCGGCTGCCCTAAACGCCATCTCGACTGCTGTAACAATAAAGTGAAAAGGACATTTTATGAGTTTAACAGTAATTTTTGCTGAGCTCCAATTGTCCGAAACCTCTCGTGTCATAGCCTTATTGCTTCCTCTGCTACAACGGCATGTCTCTCTATCCCTCCACATTTAGTTTTGGTCAGGGAAGGAAGACTACAGTGATGTAGTATATGGGCTTTCAGCACTCCTTGACAACTGGCCCTTCACTACCTGCTTCCCAGTGCAGATCACTGCTTGGCCTTGTAGAGTGTCTTGCTGAGTTCTTCCTTCTGGTAGTAGTGACTGTGTCAATGCAAATCCTCACCCCGATAGGTAATTCCTGTTGTTGCAGTCCTCTTGTAATTTCTGTCTATTTGTATTGCATTTATGAATTCCTTGAATCCCTCGACAGCATTCACACCATAGTGAGACAAGTTGATGTTCTTGTGAATACAGGGCTATTGGAAAAGAACACCATTAGGCATAGGGGCAACAATATTTCGATCCGCTCACTGACTCTGCTTTACCTTTGATTAGTTTATATTTATTTTGATAATCCCCCATTACACTATCCTGTGATATCCCCATAACACTTGTATAAAAATCTGTTTGTCTCAGCCTTGAAGATATTTAATGATCCAGCCTCAACAGCCCTCCGAATTTTCTGCAATTATTTCCCTCCCACTGATGTGAGACTTGGTGATCTTTAATCTAGTGATTTTTCCACTCTATCTTGCATAAACTTCCAACTCTTCCTCAGCTACTCCAAACTGAAGACCGATTCGTAGGATATGTTTAACATATTCTCTGACTCGGTGAACAGGCTGTCCCCTTAGTTCCTGATACTCCCATTTTTATCCCACGTTATTTTCTTCCCCTTAATAAACCGAAAAAGAATGACTTTGGATTCTTGCTAATCTTACCCGTTAATGTTTTATCACCCCTCCTTCTGCTCTTCCACTGACTTTTTAAGTTTAGACCTACACTTTATATATTCTTTTAGGACTTTCATTGACCTGCTCACTTTGTAACTGCTTTAAACTTCTCTTTCCTTTTTCATCCTGTTCGGAATTGGTGTCAACGTCTGAGGTTCTCTGGGCTTGTTTTCCTAAATGTTATCTTCGGTGTAACATGCTGGGCCTACAATATCAAAAATTCAGTTTTAATCAAATGATCCCCCAACCCCTACCCCTCGTTGTTCTGCTACAGTTTCAACCAGAAGCAATTGCACTCTGGCCAGATTATGTCTTTTTTTCCCATAAAATCTGTCTCCCCAGTCCTAATGAATGGTTGGAATTGAAATGCTTGAATATAATGATCCTATTATTGTTTTTACACACCTCAATAATTTGGTTATATATCTGCGCCCGTACTTTACATTATCTGGGGGTCTACAATATGTCCCTAGCAGTGTTTTTGTCATGGTTTTGATCCTGAGCTCTAACCATCCATCCTCTTTAGAAGATCCTTTCAAGATATCGTCCCTTCTTATGCCAGTAACTGACTTCATAATTAATAAGGCCGCACCACCTCCATTTTTACCCTCTCTCCTGTCCTGACTATAGTTCTGGTACCACAAAATATTGAGTTATCATCCCTGGCCTCCCTCAAACACATCTCAGAAATGGCAAAATGTCGCACTTCTACATGTCACCTCGTTTCCTTATCATATCTGTCTGTCTGATAAAATTACCAGCATTAAGGTAAAGCACATCCAACCTGAAATATATCACTCTGAATACTCTGTATATTGGAATTCTTCAGTCATTCATTGTTCGTTATTAACCTGTCCAATCATGAACCAAACCTGCAACACTGAGACTGAATGAATATTTGTTATATTTAATTTCGATTTTAGTAAATGTGTTCATCAAATGCAACTTCCCCAGAATTGAACGAGTTTCTGCTGATTAGTTCCCTGCTCAGTGTGCAGAGGGGACAGCCCTCAGTAATGGAGAAAGTAAGGGCTGCAGATCGTGGTGATCAGAGTCGAAAATTGTGGCGCTGGAAAAGCACAGCCAGTCAGGCAGCATCTGAGGAGCAGCAGAGTCAAAGCTTTGGGCATCTGCCCTTCCCTGTTTTCCATTCCATAATACACAGGATATTAGGAATCATATTTGCTCAGGAAGGCAGCACTGTACAGAGCCCTGAAATGGAAAGCAGTCAATCAGTTGGTTGGACGTGGAGTAAACAAATTGAAGTGAAATACAGATTGACTGAACATAATTATAGATAAAACCCTCTGCCAGAAGGTAAACACCGTAGATTATGACAGGAAGAGAGGCAAGAGATTTCTGTGCCTTTGGCGATGGTATTTGCGTCTTCAGTCTCCATTTGAGTAGCGTCGGTTGATTGGAGGGTGTCAAATGTTACTTGCTTGGTCAGGCAAGGAAACAGGGATTGTCCTGAGAATGACAGACCAGTCAGTCTTACATCAGTATTGCGCAAAGTATTGGAGAGGATTCTGAAAAATCGTAGTTTGATTGAAATAGTCAGCGTGACTTTGTGAGGGGCAGGTCATACTCACAACTCTGACGGATTCTTTGAGGATGGGATTTAGCACACTGAAGAAGTTAGAGCAGTGCATGCGGAGTGTATGGACTTTAACAAAGTGTTGGATAAGCTTCCCCGTAGTAGTTTCATTCAGAAAGTAAGGAGACATGGTATGCAGGGAGACCTATATGTCTGGATACAGAATGGGCTCTACAATAGAAGACAGAGAGTGGTGGTAAATGAGAAGTATTCAGTGTGTAACTAGGTGAGCAGTGATGTTGAATAAGGATCGGTTCTAGGACCCCTGCTTTTTGTGGTTTTGATAAATGACTTGGATGACGAAGTGGAAGGGTAGGTTCATAAGTTTGATGATGTAACACAGATTGATGGAATTGTGGATAGATTAGATTAGATTGACAAGTGCACACCGACCCGCCGAAGCGTAACCCTCCCAGACACATTCCCCTACATTTACCCTTTCAACTAACACGACGGACAATTTAGTATGGCCAATTCACCTTTCCTGATCATTTTTGGATTGTGGGAGGAAACCGGAGCACCCGGCGGAAACCCACGTAGACACGGGGAGAATGTGCTAACTCCACACAGGGATTCGCCTGAAGCGGGGATTGAACCCGGGTCACTGCTGTGAGGCAGCAGTGCCAACCACTGTGCCACCGTGCGGAGGGCTGTTGTAGTTTGCAACAGGACATTGACAGGATGCAGGACTCGGCTGCTAAGTGGCAGATGATGTTCAGTGTGGAAAAATGGGTTACGATTCATTTTGGGAGGTTGAATCCGAATGCAGTTTACATGGTTAAAGACAGGATTATTAAATTGTGGAGGAACAGGGGGATCATATGGTTCGTGGAAAATCTCCCACAAAGTTGCTACCCAGGTTTACAAGGTTGTTAAGAAGGCATTTGATGTATTCATTAGCCGAGGGATTGAATTTAAGAACTGCGACGTTATGCTGCAACTCTATCGAGCCCTGGTGAGACCACACTTAGAATATTGTGATCAGTTCTGGTTACCTCATTCTAGGAAAGAAGTGGAAGCTTTGGTGAGGTTGCTAAGGAGACTTATCAAGATGCTTCCTGGACTGGAGAGCATTTCTTACTCAGAAAATTTGAGGGAGCTAGTGTGTTTTCCTCATTGGAACGAAGAAGAATGGAAAGTGACTTGACGGCAGTGTACAAGATGACGAGAGGCATAGATAGATTGAATAGCCAGAGACATTCATCTTTGTATGTTCTGCTCCAGGAACAATAAGCCTTGAAAGAACTGTGACAAACACTATAATGGAAAAACAAACAGAAAACTAATCATCAGGATATATGAACATAAACTGGCCACATGACCCCAACCTTAATTTCTTACGTACTGATGAGGAAGTACGCCACTTTGACTAGTTCTGCATATCCATTTTAGGAGAGGCTAAGCAGAGAGAAGCACAAGAATTCCTAAAAACATGGCATTCCAACTGGAACAAACACATCGATTTTGACTCCATCTCCCACCCTCTGAGAAAAAGGGCCGGAAATGACTTCATTGACACAGGAAATTACATTACCAACTCAAGGAAACAGAAACACTTAAATAGAAAGTGGAAGATAACACCAGCACTTCACTGGAGGCTCACTTACTGAGTACAGTCAATGGAATAAAACCAACAACTGCCATTAGCCATTGCTTCAGAAAATATCAGAGTATTCATGGGTGCCACCACATAGAATCATTGATTGAAAATGCAAGCCTGTACGACCAAGTGCATATCCAAAGGCTTTTTAGAAAGTTTGTGAGATTACCGGCGCAATCACCCGCCCAGGCAATGCATTCTAGACACATGTCACCAGGGGCTGAATGGCAGCTCGGTGGTTAGCAATCCTGCTTTCGAGCGCTGGGGACCCAGGTTTGATTCCAGGCTCAGGTGACTGCCTCTGTGGATTTTGCACATTCTCCCTGTGTCTGTGTGGTTTCCTCTAGGTAGTCTGGTTTCCTCCCACAATCTAAAGATGTGCAGGTTAGGTGAATTGACCATGCTAATTTGCCCATAGTGCTCAGGGATGTGTAGGTTAGTTGCATTAGTCAGGGTAAATATAGGAGGAGTGTGTTTGGGTGGGTTATTCTTTGGAGGCTCAGTGTGATTTATTGGGCCAAACAGCCTATTTCCACACTATAGCAATTTTATATTCTATGTCTGTGGCATCCTCTCAGTTCAAAACAGACTCACAAATCCTTACTCAATCCCCTGCCTTTCACTTTAAGTATGTGTTCCTTTATTTTTGACCATTCGAGTAAGGGAAACAGCTGCGGTCTGTTCATCCTCTCCATTCGCCTTATATTCTTGTACACCTGTACAAGGTTCCCTCCTCAACCTTCCCTGCTGCAATGAAAAATTTAGCCCTCGCCCTTCACAATCTGAGTACTCACTTGTCTTGTTAATTCAGATGTGCATCATCTTACATTTATCAGTGTTAAACTTCATGGGCCATTAATCTGGATGTAGAAATCATCTGTTTATATCGTCATGTAGCCTAATCATTTCCTCCTCACTGTGAATCAACCAGCTAGTCTTTGTGTCATCCCTATTAGTTTTCATTCCACTGCCATCCATGTTCCACATTCTCACCATCATCATTTATGAATATCACAAACAAACCTTGATTTCCTTCATGTTCTCCACATGTTATTCACAGAAGAAGAATTAAGAATTCCAGTATTTTGCTATTCTTATTTTGGGGAATTTACAAACTGATGTAGTTAACAACTATTATGAGGATGCTGCAAATAGCATTTGCGACACAGAATTAAATTCACCTTTTAAACCCTGCCCCTCAGCATGTCTTATTCATAAAGTGTGCACCTAATTTAGAATGAACTCCTGTTTGGCAACTTGCACTGGAACATTAGCCTTTTGTGTGACACTGTTCTTTATAACAATAGTCAGAACTGAAGAATTTTTCATCTGCAGGATGGACGCAAACGCATTGCTTGAATCGGCTAATGTGATGAGGATAAATATTCAATTAAATTCTACGTTAAGGACAAACTGCAGGAGTTCAAGTCATATGCTCATGTCTACCCTCAATTTGAAGCAAATACATACTGTTCAAAAAAATCAAGAAGGTTGATACACCAAACCAGGGGGAAAAATGTCATCTGCAATTGATGGAGAACCAGAAATACAGAGTGAATGTGCAATCTGAACAATAATCAAGTGATAGAAAAATAAATACATCAAATCGTAATTTTCAATGGAACCAGACCCCAATTTTCCTTAAGATTGGTGTTTTTCACCCAACCTCACTTTTGCTAAAGCAAGTTGTTCACAGTCACTAAAACTTCATTAGCCATTCTTCTTCCGCCTTCCTACTCTATTTTACACTCCTACTCCCTTGCATTATCCCTTCTGCTGATACATACTCTTCCACTGATGATGTCTCTTCACTCCCACAGTAAGTTACCCCAATTCCCCAGTTACTTCCACTTCCACTGGCTATCCCTTCGTCTTTTTCCTTCCCAACTGGAGTGATGGGAACTGCTGGTTTCGTGCTTCTATTGGTCATCAGTCAATGATGAGATTGAGATGATCAATAACCAATAGGAACAGACAATAGTGTGTGTCTGCCACTGTCCAATACAACATGAAAAGTATGGTTCTGTTACCCATACAGAGTGGAAGTTTTTTTTTCTGTCTCTCTGTCACAACGCTTAAGCAAACAGCCTCATCCCAATAGGACAAACCTCTCCTCAGAATCAGAAGTCCAAGCATCAGTTTTTCCTTAAACGTTGTGAGGACAGTGACCACATTGTTCAAAAGAGGCATGTTCGATCATTTTGCTCTTTACCATTTTAACTGATTTTCCAATGTCATTTGAAGTGAGATCAGAGTAAATTCCCTTGCATCAAAGTAATATTTCTCTCATGTAGCATCATTCCCCCTCAAACTGTGGTTAATGGAAATCAGAGGAAATTCTGTGCTGGTAATTTCTTCAATGAACAATGACACCTTCCTTCGAGCTGTTGGGAATGACAAATAATCTCTACCTTTGCTAGTGCCTTCCAAAACCATAGATGGATTTGCCTCATTAATAACATCAAGATACATCTGTTTTCACAGTTTGGTCGAACGTCTCAGAAAAGTAAGACCTTGCTGGTTGAGTGTCACCCAATGAAATCAGAGGATTACAATAAGATAATGATTCCGATTACTTTCAATCAGATATTTTCTGAGGACTGATCGTACGATGTCAGTGCCACTAAGATCAACATTGTCTCTGTTCAACAGTATCACATCACATTGGCTCAGGGCTGCACCATTCTCCAATTCTACTTCATTCTCCAGTTCATTCGCTATGCTCGCCAGATATATGAGTCCCACAAGATGGAATAACTTAGAGAGGCCCGTGAGCCTCTCGAACCTCTACCCCACTCATGCCCTGCACTCTGAGTCCATCCCCTCTCCCAAGCCCACCTTCTGTCGTCTATTCACCATCCCTCCTAACCTTCCATGCTCTCATGCTGAATGTTCTGTACTCAGCAAAGATCTCAGCTTTATCCATCTGTGCCACCACTTTAATGAATATCATGAATGATATAATGTTGAACTCCTCTTCCACCATTCTCTCCTAGGTGTCCATTTATTTGGACAAGAGTCCACTCGCCATCCCACAGACCCTTCACCGAGCTCTGCCTCCACCTGGACCCTTTCCTCTGGCGTTTAATTGAACTCATTCTGTTCATTGAGAACTTTCTATGCAGAGACATTAACACACTCGTTATCTTAATGTCTCTGCATTCCCCTCACCCTGCCCAACCTATCACCCTCTGAACAGAATGTATGCTGTATGCTTCGATCCAAACCTGACTGTGTTATTCAGCCTGCGTCGATAAAGGTGGTGGACACACCTCGATATTTCAGAGGCTGAGTGCCGGTTCTCAGGTACCTCCACATGTCACCTGCTGGTCCATAACCCTACCATGGCACCTCAGGCCATTTTATTAAGTAAATATGATCACGTTTCATCTGGAGATCCCCACCCACTCGCACACCTCCTCCTCCTCCCACCCCCACTTCGCCCCCATCTAAAAGAACAAAAGCTGATGGCCCTCAGATAGCAGAGCTCGCTTTTATATTCTCCTGAAAATCCACAAACAGAACTGCCTGGGCAGACCCATTGCTTCAGCCTGCTCCTGCCATGCAGAGGGGTGTATGGATAAACACGTGGGCCCAAGTTATACCTCTTCCTTCATGGGGTACGTAGACCATTCCTTGTTCCAACTCTTTCCACCGCCCCATCCACAACACTTTCTCCATTGCGTAGATGATATCATAGGTGCTGCTCCTCTCTCTTGTCCTGAAATGGAAAAGTTTATTGTGTCCAATTTGCACCTCTCCCTCACTTTCACCTGTCTATCTATGACTCCTCCCTTCCTTCCATTTGACATCTCTGCTTCTATTTCTGTGGACAGACCAGTCACTGATATCCAGTATTAACCCACCGATTCCCACAGCTACCTCGAATATACATCCTCACATCCTGTTTCCTACAAAGGCTCCATTCCATTCGCCCAGTTTCTCCGTCTCCACCACATTGCTTCTGATGATGTCAACTTCAGAAATGTGTCCTCTGAAACATCCACCTTCTTCCTCAACTAAGACTTCCGAGGCACAGTTGTCAACAGGGCCCACAATTAGTTCTGACTCACCTGCTGCACTTCTACCCTCACCCTCTCTCCCCCCTCCTGCAACAGTGTTAGAGTTGTCCTTGTGCTTACCTACCATCCCACCAGCATTCACATGCAAAAGATCATCAGTCTGCATTCCCCACCTCCAGCGAAATGCCACCCACCAGACACATATTTACCTCCTCTCCCTTTTCCACCTTCTGAAGTGACTATTTCCTCCAGGACACCCTGGTCCGCTCGTTATTCACTGCTCACACCTCCCCCCACCTCCCCCACTCTACACCACAGGTCCACTTTACTTTGCCCTGCCGGAGGTGTTACACTTTCCCATTTGCCTCCTCCCCCCTCACTATTCAAGGGCCCAAACATACCTTCCAGGTGAAGCAGCATCCTACCAACATTTCTCACAATCCGGTCTACGACATTCGCTGCTCACATTTTGATCTGCTCTACATTGGGGAACCTAAAGGTAGACTGTGTGATTACTTCACAGAATATCCAAGCTGTAACTATGCAAAAGACCCTGAGTTTCCAGTTACCCGCCAGTTTAATACACCATCCTGTTCCCTGGCCAATATCTCTATGGCAGGCTTGCTGCAGTGTACCAGGACATTTCAACACAAGCTGGAAGAACAACGCCTCATTTTCAACAGGCGGACCCTGCAGACATTCATACGCAAAATAATGTTCAATACTTTTAGCGATTGATTTCTACCCATACACCAGGCCGAGTTCTCATGTAGCCTTCCATTACTCACCCTCTATTGTTAGCTACTAACAGTCTCCATCAACAGCTATTCAGCCTCTTCTGTATATTAATCAACATTTTCAGGGCTCCCATCCGTTCTGAGGAAGGGCCACTGAACTACAGATGTTAGTTCTGATTTCTCTGCACAGACGCTGCAGACCATTTGCAGCAACTTCGGTCTTTGTTTCAAAAATGTCTCACGAGCTTTTTGTATCACAATGCAATACGTCATGGATATTTAGAGCTCTGTCAAACATAGGAACATTGTAATTTCTCATTTAGTGTCCATAAAAAAATACTCGCGATTCAGCTGAGATAGCAGTTATGCTTATATCGTTCGGATTATTTAATTTGTCACAGTTCAGAAAGAAAAAGTAATCGATAGAGGGAAACTCAGCAGGTCTGGCAGCCTCTCAGCAGGGATACACAGAATTAACCTTTGCTTTCAATATGACTTTTTCAGAACAATGTCACATCATACTCGATATTTTAACTCTGTTTCTCTCTGTAGATACTTCCTCATCTGTTGCGCTTCTACCATCATTTTCTGTTTGTATTTCATGTTTCCATTCACGATATTTCATGTTTCTTGACAGGGCTACATGCTGAATTTGGTTACATATGGAAAATGTCGTCCTTTCCTGTTCCTATTAGAGTAGGTGTGTCTGGGACACCTGTGTTACGGCCGAAATCTGTTTCTTCTTTAAGACTCAAAGGAGAAAAGAATATATTTGTGATTATCCTGTAAATCTCATGAACTCCACTTTGTTTGAAAAGACATTTTAGAGGCATCTGAAATTTCATGACATAATAGGAATTGATTATTGATGGTGGAACAGTCTGTGTCCTTCGTTGAACTAGCTTGTCTACCCCCTCTCCAAAGGGTTTGATTACATATCACGGAATTATTTACAGCAAAAGTGTGGGAAACTCAGCCCATCGTCTCTTCCAGCTTGGAATGACTATATCTCTACTGTTAGTCTCCTGTACTGTCCCCATAGCCCTCCACACTTTGTTATTCGCGTCTGCTTTTAATTGTAAGTATCCTGCCAGATATGAACAATATGATAAATCTCAAACAAAAGATAAACAGAACTTAGTGGGCAAGCTCAGCAGGTCTGGCAATATCTGTGAAGAGAAATCAAAGTTAACGTTTCAGGTCCGGTGACCTTACTCAATCTATATTCCCAATGTTTAAATGTAATGTGTACATACAATATAGTTCACTTCATCATATTTAATATTATCCTTTTAGTTCACATTGTCATTCATCATTGCACCTCCCAAATGTTAGCTGTTTCATTGTTACGCATTAGATTTAATTCTGTCTGACAGAAAGAGGGATGATGACAGGGACTATCATTGTACTCCCCATGCAGTCTCCACAGCCACTGTTCCCATTCCGCCCTATCTCCCAGCCAATATCATGTTCACTCGAATCTTATTCATTAATTCATAAGTTTTAATGAATATGTTCATTGTAATTATCACTTTTAGTTTTGGACTGAGGCCGAAATGCGTTAAAAATACAGTTTACAGTAAACAAAACTGCATTTAGAAGTCTGTCAATTTATACAAATAAATTTCTGTAGCATATTCCTGATGGAAGTTCCAAAGTTGCCTATTAGAGCAGCGAGAGGAACATTCAGAGAAGTTCACACTTCCTGTCCATGTTCAGGGCGACCGTGCCCAATAACAGTCTGTTCACGAGCGTTTGTTCCCGTGGAGGATAGATCAGTATAGTCACAACATCCTGATTGCGATTGTTTTTGGGGAGGGGGTTGAATGATTGTTGGAGAGATGGTTACAGCATAGTAAACGGACAACAGAGCAGAATCATGTAGCCTACGAAAATAAAATATTCTTATTCCCCCTCACAACTGACTTCACTAGAGCAATTGGTGATGGGAGATGTGACCAATAGCCAGCAATGTCAAAATGTAGTCCAGTCCAGATATATTGTGAATTGAATGTGTTGTATTGAGAGCTAGGACTGTTTGCTCTGACTGTGATTGATGTCAGTCTCTGTGCAATGCAACTGTGTCACTGGAGGGTTCCCCTCTCCTATTAATAAGAGGCTTCATTCAGTGCGCTATTCTACTGCAGCAACAGATGCATCAGCTCCAACAGTAACAAACATCAAAAGCTGCACAGATCTGAATCTGAGAATAGCGGACTGGAACATTACAAAAATGGAGAGGAGGTTTTCCTTGAGTCTTTTCAAGAATTCCCCCATTGGGAATTTCTACCATATCGGATATCAGCAGTGCTGATGATTATTCTGGGCGGGGTGGAGGGTGTGCTACTAACCTATTCTCGCCTTTGTTGATATTCTCTACCTCTGCCCATTCATTAATCCCATAAACAAGTTTGAACTTCATTGCAATTCCTGTCATCTATATTTGTCAGTGAAAGAAACTATTGTCTTCAGTTTCAATTGCAGTCTCCATTCATTACCCATGAATTGCAGACCACTCCCGCACAAATATCTGCGAACAAAACACGCACAACCTCGAGATCTCTTTTTGCCCTGAACTGATTTATGTTTTGTACTCTCTCTGTCACCAAACCTGTCCACTCTCAGCTGCTAATATCCCCAATCTTCATCTCTGTGTCAGTGCTGTTGCTGAACAAACCATTGGCTGCACGTTGGTAAAATTCAGACTTAATGTTTCAAGCTCTCTTCTGACCACTTTTCCGATTACAAATATTTCAAACATAAAAATGTTCTTGTCACGGACGTTAATTCATGATTAGGACAACGTGTGAATGTAGGGATGTCGCTGGATGCAATTCAGAAGCAAAGCTTATTAAACGAAAGATATTGCTTCAAATGATTTGTTTCAAGTCCATTACAGCTGGTGACAGAACTTAAATAAAAATGACAAGAATTGGAATAAAAGTGAATGTCAAGAAAAACAAACATAAAAGCAACATTCTGTCTGAAAACCTTCATCTTTCACTGATCACTTTCGGTAAAGAAATCTGATGTTAATACCCGGTCTGGGCTGATTGTAACTTGATACCCGTGACAATGTATTTGACTTTATATGGGCTTGTGGAATGGCCTCATATTCAGAACAATTAGTGATTGTCACCAAATGCTGCCCTTGGCAGAGATGCCAACACCCCACGAAGTAACAAAATTGAACGTGAAATCAACTAAAGCATGATGCTGAAAATCTGAAATTATAGAAAGTGCAAAGAAACGAGAAGGAAGTGCTGGGAAACTTTCCTGAACTGAAAGCAGCTGGAAAGGAGTGTGATTAATACTGTTGACAGTTAAGTCTGTTTTGAAGGGGAGGAGGAATCAATAGAAAAAGAGATATATAGAGGAAAAAGAGCAAACAAAGAGAATGATGATCCTCTGGTCTGGAAATAAAATGTGAGAATCACCTCATTTATTTTTCACCTTTCCCATCTTCCTGAATATCATGCCCTTGTAAATACGGGTATCCCCAATTTTCAAAAGTTCACTTTTCGCCACTTCCCTTTCCGAATGACTTACATTAGGACATTGTTTCGCTAACCAAAAGATATCCGAACAGGATTTTCACTTTTATGAAGAAAGCCAATTTTTTTTTAATTTATAAATTAGTGCTACTGCACTTTACACCATATCAGATGGCGAACAGTTTCGTAGGAACATTCTGCTTACAAATAGTGAGGGAAAACTGAATATATCTAAGATCATGTTTAAAGCAATTTCATTCCCTCTGTCTGTCCTCCCTAAGTATGGTGATCTTCTTATATTCATTAATTATATATCGGTATCTCTGATTGGGGCAGCATTAGTTCATTTTTCTAGTTGCCCTTGAGAAGACCTTGAGCCCCTGCAGTCCACGGGTTTGACCTGATTTGGTTTCATTTATTTTAGTCAAATGCACAATGGAAAGATTTATTTTTAATGTAGTGCAGGCACATGACACTAAACAAGAAAACAGAGATCACAGCGTCCTTGGACAGAGTGAGGCATACACGGTTACAGCTTCACAGGAGGTGTGCAAAGTAAGATTGATATTAGCAAGATTAATATTATTTGAAAAGTGAGAGATGTCAATTTGTTAGTCTAATAATTGTAGAGAAGGAAGTGTTCCTGAGCATGCTGGTCCATGTTTTCAAACCAATGTGTCTCCTCCCTGTTGGAAGAGTTTGTAGGAGATCATTACCAGTTTGGGAGAGAGATCTTTGATGTTGCCAGCATTTCTGTGACAATGACTAGTATAAATGGATGGACGGAAGGTTGTCTTCCGTGATGGTCTGGGCTTTGCACACAACCGTCTGGAGTTTCTTATGGACCTAGGCAGACCTGTTACCATGTCAGGTCATTATGCACCCAAATAGAATGCTTTGAGTTGCCAGTATGCAGAGCAGTGGGAGATGGGCGGTTTCAAAATAGTTCGATGTAACAATTGGCTGTTAAATGGATACCACGTTCTGGTTGCTGTTTTGACAACAATTGAAATTTAACTGATAATGTTAAATTATGTCCTCTATACCAAAACTTTGCTGAGTTTATTGTATTGCCAACATCTAACCAATGAGCCATCACCTGCATCAAATGAATAGAGAAGCAATCACCATTACAACGAAGGAGAAAGAGACAGAACAAAAGGAAGGAGAGAGAACACAGCGAGAGGAACAGATGGTCAGTCAAAGAGAGAAAGGATACAAAACAAGGAAACAAATAGTCACATGTGCAGGGAGAAGGGAATATAATAGTTTCAGGGAAAGAAACAGAAGACATGGAAAAAGAGAACACAGGGAAATAGGCAGTGTGAGAGAAACAGTGAGAGGCAAAGGTCACAAGGAGCTGGGGATAGGGTCAAGGGGAGCTGGGGGAATGGGAGGAGCTGGGGGTGAGGACCGGAGAGACCTGGGCGTGAGCACTGGAGGGAGCTGGGGGTAGGGAGGTGAGGATTTATTTTGTCCTGTTCCAAGATGTCCAGGAAGATCATGGTAAGAATGGATGTACTGAACGATGGCTGTAAAACATATCTGAGAGGCAGATAGGTTACGTTCTGCACAGGGCGTGCGCTAGGCGAGATCAATATGAACAAAATGAGCGTTTTCTGCGATTAGAGAGTCCATGAATGGACTCTCTAATCGCAGATAATGCTCATTTTGTCTAATAACAGGTAGGAAGAAGCTGTTCCTGAACTTGCTGCTCTGTGTGTTCAAGTGTTTGTATCGTTTAGTCTGATGGAAGAGGTTGTGGGAGATCTTTACAGGCATATGATGGGTCTTTGGTAATGTTAGAACAAAGAACATTCCAGTACAGGAACAGGCCATTCAGGGGTCCGAGCCTGCGCCGATCCAAATCCTCTGTTTCAACCTAAAGGTCTGTATCGCTATGCTCCCTGCCCATTCATGTATCTCTCCCGAAACATTTTAAATGGACCACCACTGGTCATAGTTCTCCTTTTTTGAGAAACTCGCTTTCCCTACTACGCTCTGTCCCCTGTTGCCAAGCCAGTTCTTTATCCATGCAGCTAGCACACCCTGGACAACATGTTACTTCATTTTCCCCATAACACGACCATGGGAAATCTTATCAAACGTCTTCCTGAGGTCCATGTACATGACATCTAGAGCCCCTCCCTTATCAATCAACTTTGTCACTTTCTCAAATAATTCTATTAAGTTGGTAAGACATGACCTTCCCTGCACTAAACCATGTTGCCTCTCACTGATAATACCATTTTCATCCAAATGAGAATAGATCCTATCCCTCTGAATCATCTCTTACAGCTTCCCTACCCCAAATGTCAGGCTCCCCGGTCTATAATTAACTGGATTATTCATGCTATCCTTTTTAAACAAGGCGATTAGAAACTTTCCAGTCCTCTGGGACCTCAGTTGTGTTCAAGGATGTTACAACGATATCTGTTAAAGCCCTACCTATTTCCTCTCTCCCTTCACTCAGTAATCTTGGATGGATGTTGGCAGCCTTTCTGTGGCAACGAGCCGTATAAATAGAGTCAATGGTTGGAAGATTGGATTCCGTATTGGACTGGGATGTGAGCAGAATCTTCTGTAGTTTCTGATGTTCCTGGGCATAGTGTTGCCGTACCAGGCCATTATGCACCCGGACAGTACGTTCACAATAGTGCATCTGTCGAAGTAGTACATGCTAAATATCCTGAGCCAAGTGAGGAAGGAGAGACGTTTTTGAACCACCTTGACTGTCACACCTATGTGAGAAGTCCAGGGTAGGTTGCCAGTTATCATCACTCAGAGGGTCTTGATGCTCTGCACTATATCGACCATTGATGTAGATCGTGGCTTGTTCCCCTCCTTTCGTTCAAAAGTAAATGATCTGTCCTTTACTTTTGCCGAATTTGAGATGGAGGTTATTATGATTCCACCATGCCACCAAACCCACTAACTCCTTTCTGCGTTCAGACTCATCGTTGTTTGATTTGGTTTGATTTCCTCCTGCTTTGGTGATGTCATCAGCAAACTTACAGTTGGTATTGTTTGGAATTTGAAAAAACAGCCACGTGTGTACCGGAGTAGAGTAGGGGGCTGAGAGACGCAGCTGTTTGTGTACCGGAGTACAGTAGGGGGCTGAGGACATAGCTGTGTGTGTATACAGGGAGTACAGTAGGGGCCTGAGGACACAGCCATGTTAGTACAGGAAGTATAGTAGGGGGCTGAGGACACAGCTGTGGGTGTACAGGGAACACAGTAGGGGGCTGATGACGCAATCGTGTGTGTACAGCGAGTACAGTTGGGGGCTGAAGACACAGCCATGTGTGTACAGGGAGAACAGTAGGAGTCTGAGGACACAGCTGTGGGTGTACAGGGAGTACAGTAGGGGGCGGAGGGCACAGCCTTGGATGTACAGGGCGTACAGTAGGGTTGACGGCACAGCTGTGTGTGTATACAAGGAGTACAATAGCGAGTTGAGGTTCACAGCCGTGTGTGTATACAGGGAGGACAGTAGCAAGCTGAGGACACAGCCGTGTGTGTACAGGGAGTAGAGTAGGGTGCTGCGGGACAAAGCCGTGTGTGTACAGGGAGTACATTAGGGGGCTGAGGACACAGCGGTGTGTGTACAGGGAGTACAGAAGGGGGCTGAGGGCACAGCCATGTGTGTACAGAGAATAAAGTAGGCGGCTGAGGACACAGTCGTGTGTGTACAGGGAGTCCAGTAGGGGCTGAGGACACAGTCGTGTGTATACAGTGAGTACAGTAGGGGGCTGAGGACCTAGCCGTGTGTATACAGGGAGTACAGTAGGGGGCTTAGGGCACAGCCCTGTGTGTACAAAGAACACAGTAGGGGGCTGAGGACACAGCCGTGTGTGTACAGGGAGTACAATAGGGAGCGGAGGGACGCAGTCGTGTGTGCACAGGGAGTACAGTGGAGGCTGAGGACACAGCTGTGTGTGTACAGGGAGTACAGTAGAGGGCTGAGAACACAGCTGTGTGTGTACAGGGAATACAGTAGGGGGCTGAGGACCAAGCCGTGTGTGTACAGGGAGTACAGTAGGGAGCTGAGGGACGCAGTCATGTGTGCACAGGGAGTACAGTGGGGGCTGAGGACACTGCTGTGCGTGTACAGGGAGTACAGTGGGAGGCTGTGGACACAGCTGCGTGTGTACAGGGAATACAGTAGGATGCTGGGGGATCAGCCGTGTGTGTACAGGGAGTACAGTAGTGGTCTGAGGACACAGTCGTGTGTGTACAGGGAGTACAGTAGGGGACTGAGGGCACAGACGTGTGTGTACAGGAAGTACAGTAGGGTGCTGAGGGCACAGCCGTGTGAGTACAGAGAATACAGTAGGGGGCTGAGGACACAGCTGTGAGTGTACAGGGAGTACAGTAGGGGGCTGAGGACACAGCCGTGTGTGTACAGGGCGTCTAATAGGGGCCGAGGACACTGCCGTGTGTGTACAGAGAGTGCAGTAGGGCCGAGGACACTGCCATGTGTGTACAGGGAGTACAGTAGGGGTCTGAGGACACAGCCGTGTGTGTACAGGGAGTAGAGTAGGCGGCTGAGGACACTGCCGTGTGTGTACAGGGAGTACAGTAGGCGGCTGAGGACACTGCCGTGTGTGTCCAGGGAGTACAGTAGGGGGCTGAGGACACATCCTCCTGGAGTCCAGTGTTGAGTGTTATTGTGGTCTGTGGGTCAGAAACCGGGACATCCATTTGCAGAGGGTGAAGCCGCGAATAAGGTCACGGAATTTTGAGATCAGTCTGGAGGGGATAATGATGTTTAAGGTTGAGCTGTCACCAATGAGCAGGAGTCTGGTGTGGGTGTCTTTGTTGTGCAGATGTCCGAGGGATGAGTGCAGGGCTTGGATATGGCATCTGTTCTGGACCCGTTACGTCAGTCAGCATATTATAGGGAATCAAGTCAGGCTGGGAGATTGGAGGTAATGTGGGCCATAACTAGCCTTTCAAATCACTCCATGTTTATTGAGGTTAGAGCCACTGGGCGGTAATCATTAAGTCATTAATGCATGAGCTTTCTCACTTACAAGGTTGATGTTGATCTTCTTGAAGCAGATTGGGACTTCAGCTTGTGGGAGGGAAAGGCTGAATTTGTATGTGAATTCCTCTGTCAGTTGGTCCTCACAGGATCTGAGTGCTCAGCCGGGAAAACTATCCAGGGCTGTTGCTTTCCATGATTTGACCTGCACAAAGACTGATCATGCCTGCAGCAGTGACAGCGGGCACAGGTACATCCGAGGATGTAGGGGCAGGTTTCAGCCTAGCAGTCACACAGTTATTCATCATAGACATCCCCTCGCCGACCTCCCTCCATCGTCATCAATATACAGTGACATGGTTGGTGTGAGCACCACTCAGTTCGTGATGAGACGGAGAGACATCCTAGACTGGGATTGTGCGCCATAATGAAGCAAACTCACAACACAAAGCGGGTAGGGTGTGCTTCTACTGAGAATCAGTGGTGCATGGAGTGAAGACTTTACAGGTCTAATTCAAGTCAAGCTCCTGCTTCAACCTGAATAGAGTCAAGCACCTTGACTGTTGTGCCTTGGATATGGTGGACGGTCCTTAGAGAGCCAGGAAATGTATTGTATGTGAACAAACTGAACAAAGGACTTGAGGGCAGTTTTGCTAAGTTTGGGGATGATATTGAGGAAGTGGGGAAGCTGCAGAAAGGCTTGAACAGTTTAGGACTGTGGGAAAACACATGGCTTTTGGAACACAATATGGGAACGTGTGAGAATATGTACTATGGTAGGCGTAGTAGAGGAGACACTATGTTCTAATAGGATCCATTAAATCTGAAGCACAAAAGCATTTTGAAACACTGATCCTCTCTTATGGTTAACGTGCATGTTCAGTTTGTAGTTAGGAACGCAAAAGCAACGTTGGCATTCGTTTCAAGACAGCAAGAATACAAGACGGGAGACATATTGCTGAGAATGCAATTGGCTATGGCCAGATGGCATTTGGCCAATTGTAAGCTGTTTTGGACATAATCTCTGGAGAAAGATCTGCTGGTGTTGGAGGTGATCCATCCTGGGGATGACAGCTTGTCATACGAGCGGCAGCGTGTGTACATGATGGAACTTAGAAGAATTGTGGTGGGTGGAGGGATCTGATTGAAACGAATGGATTACTGCAAAGAATGATACAGTCAGTGTGTAGAAGATAGTTCCATTTTTCATAGAGACAATGACAAAATGGCACAATATCAGAGGGAAGGAATGGGCTGAATGGCCTAAATCTATTGCTATATCTCATGCCGTTTAGGACATAGGGTCTATTATTCAGTATAGACTTGTAAGTCTCTAACCTGCTCTTGTAACCCTTGTATTTGTATGTTGATTTGACTTCATGTACTGGTCAATGATAACCCCTGTGACATGGACGGTAGGAGGATCCGAGTCAGCCAGTATTCCATTAATATTTTGAATATGAGATGCTATCAGTGAGTCTCATCTGGCGGGAATACATTCTCTCTACGATGATTGTCATTTTCTGTCTGGTATTTTCGATGGATTGATCCTGTTATGCCAGTATTGTTGATTTAACTAAACAGATGCAATTTACCACAGCACTCAGCAACAATAAGTCGTTCGAACACCGAACACCCTTCTAATAACAGAAAAGTCTAAAATGTTCAATATTAGAAACACTGCTTTCTGTTGGTATTCAAATCAGATAACCTGTTCCATCGAGATACTCAACTTGGAACTATTTTTTAAAAAAGTATTTTTTGGATGTGGGCATCGCTGGATGTGCCCAGCATTTCTTGCCCGTCTCCAGTTGCCCTTGAGAAGGTGGTGCTGAGCTGCCTTCTCCAACTGCTGCAATCTACCTGCTTTGCGGTGATCCATTAGTGAGTAAGGAGGGAATTCTAGTGTTTTCACCCAGCAACAGTGAACGAACGGCAGTATATTTCCAAATCAGGATGTTGACTGGCTTGGAGGGGAATTTGAAGGTGGTAGTGTTCCCATATGTCTACTGCCCTTGTCATTCCAGATGGAAGTGTTCGTGAGATTGCAAGGAGCTGCCTGAGGATCTTTGGGGAATTCCTCCATTGTGTCTTGGAGATAGTACACACTGTTGCTCCTGGGTGACTATGGTGAAGTGAGTGAATGCTTGTGGATGTGGTGCAAATCAAATGGGCTGTTTTATACTGGATTGTGTCAAGCTTCTTTAGTGTTGTTGGGGCTGTACCCATTCACGCAAGTGAGGATATTCCATCTCATTCCTGACTTGTACCTTGTAGATAATGGACAGGCTTTGGGTAGTCAGGAGGTGAGTCGCTCGTTCAGTATTCCTAGCCTCTGATCTGCTCTTATATTCATGTGGCGAGTCCGGTTGAGTTTCTGATCAAGATATTGATGGTGGGGGAGTTCAGTGATGATAATGCTGCTGAATACAAAGTGGTTATGTTGTTTCTCATTGATGACAGTCGTTGTCTGAATTTATGTGGCGCAAATGGATATTGCCCAGATCTTGTTGCTTTGGGCATGGCATGCTTCTGTATCTGAGCATTGGAGAATGGTTCTGAACATTGTGCAGTCATCATTGAATATCCCCACTTCTGACCTTACAATGGAAGGAAGGTCATTGTTGAAGCAGCTGAAGATGTTTGGACCTAGGGCATTATCCTAAGGGACTACTGCAGAAATGTTCTGGAGCTGAGGTGACTGACCTCCAACAACAATGACCGTCTTCCTATCTGACAGGTATGACTCCAATAATGGAGTTTTGGCCCGTTTTTGCTTGGGCTCCTTGATGTCACATTTGGCAGAATGCAGCCTTGATGTCAAGGGCTGGAATTCAGTTCCTTTTTCTATGTTTGAACCAAGGCTGTGACAAGTTCAGGAGCTGAGTGACCCTGGCAAACCCCAAACTGGGCGTCACTGAGCAGGTTAGTTTTGAGCAGGTGCTGCTTGATAGCACTGTTGATGACACCTTCCACCATTTTACTGATGATAGAGAGTAGACTGATTAGGCGGTATTTGGACGGGTAGAATTTGTCCTGCGTTTTACGTACAGCACATACTTGAGCAGTTTTTCCCCCATTGTCGGTTTGTAAACATAATTGAACAGCTTGGATAGGGGAGCGGAATTTTCTGGAGCACGAGTCTTCAGTACTATTGCCAGCATGTTACCAGGGTCCATAGCCTTTGCAGTATCCAGTGCCTTCAACCGTTACTTGATACCACGTAATCGAATTTGCTCAAGGCTGCTATCTGTAGTGTTGGGGACCACCGGAGGAGGCCGAAATGGATCATCCACTCAAAACGTCTGACTGAAGATTGCAACTAAAACTTCAGCCTTCTGTTTTGCACGGATGTGCTGGGCTCTTACATCATTGAAGATGGGGATATTTGTGGAGACTCCTACTCCGGTGAGTTGTTTAATCGTCCGCCACCATTCACCGTCGGATTAGCAGGACTGCAGAGCTTAATTTGGATGCATTGGTTCTGTGATCACTAAGCTCTGACTGTCCCTTTCTGGGAATGCTATCTGGCACGCAAGTATTTCTGTTTGGAAGCTTCAGCAGATGAACATTTTATCTTTATATATTAGAGCATTCGAGAAGGCGTCCATGAGTGTGTATTTCAATCAGGATTTTATGAAGGATGAGATTCGAGAATAACATAAGCAATGAATGAAAAACAGGGTTTCACAAGAAATGGTAGCTGAGTACAACATGTGGTTCCAGGTAGGTGTTATGGTAGAACCACCGGATTATCAATCCAGATAAATCAGCTCTGTGGATCCAGATTGAATCCCCTTACTGCAGATGGTGGAAATTCATTTCAATAATGTAAAAATATTCCTGGAATTAAGAATCTACTGCTGCGAATGAAATCATTGCCGATTGTCAGAAAAATTCACCTGGTTCACTAATATCCTGCAATGAAGGAATCTTCCATCCTCTCCTGGTCTGGCTGATATGCAACTCCAGACCCAAAGCAATGTCATTGACTCCCAATCGCCCCCTGAAACGGTTTAATGAGTCATTCAGTTTTTACAATCGCTACAAAGTTTTAAACAAATGAAACTGGATGGACCACCTGGCATCGAAATGACACCGGAAAAGTCAACATTAGAAACATCACTGTAGAACCTGCAAAGTCTTCCTGACTAACATCGGAGGTCTAGTGCCAACATTGGAACAACTACCTTACAGACTAGTCAAGCAACAGCCTGACATTGCCATACTCACGGAATCATACCTTACAGAAAAAAATCACAAATTAACATGGACAAAGAAGTCTCTTACTGATTACCACGTACGTCATTCCTCATCTGAATCGGTCCTCCTCCATGTTAAACAACACGTAGAGAAAGCACTGACTGTGGCAAGGGCACAAAGTGTGTTCTGGCCGGGAGATTTCAAAGTCGACCATCAAGAATGGTTTTGGCAACAGTAACACTGGTCACGCTGGTTGGGTCCCAAAAGACATAGCTGCTAGATTGGGTCTGCACCAGGTGGTGAGGGAAAGAACGAGAGGTTAAAAAAAATTACCTGATCAACCTATCAACTGCAGATGTATCTGTCCATCACAATATCGGTAAAAGTGGCCATCACAATGTCCTTGTGGAGACAAAGTCTATTGTCTCCATAAACTCTATTGTGTTGTGCGGCACTACCACCATGCTAAATGGCACAGACATTTAGTAGTTCTAGCAACTCAAGTCTGAGCGTCCATAAAACACTGCTGACCATCAATAACAGAAGAACTATGCTCCAGCACAATCTGTAATGTCAAGGCCCAGCATGTCCCTCACTCAACTATTACCATCAAACCAGACAATTAACCCTGGTTCAATGGAGAATGCAGGAGGGCATGCCAGGAGCAGAACGAAATGGATCATCCACTCAAAACCTCTGACTGAAGATTGCAACGAAAGCTTCAGCCTTATATTTTGCACGGATGTGCTGGGCACTTCCATCATTGAGGTTATGGATATTTGTGGAGACTCCTACTCCGGTGAGTTGTTTAATCCTCCGCCACCCTTTACGATCGGATTAGGAGGCATGCATAGCTTAATTCTGATGCATTTGTTCTGTGACCTCTGAGCTCTGTCTGTCCCTTGTTTTTTATGCTATCTGGCACGCAAGTATTTCTGTTTGGAAACTTCAGCAGATGAATATTTTTTTCTTTATATATTCCTGGTTCTGCGCCTGGCATGCCCTCCTGCATTCTCCATTGAACCAGAGTTAATCATCTGGCTTGATGGCAATGATTGAGATTAGATTAGATTTGATTGCTTACAATGTGGAAACAGGTCCTTCGGCCCAACAAGTCCACAATGACCCGCCGAAGCGCAACCCACCCATTCCCCTAGATTTACCCCTTTACCTAACACTACGGACAATTTAGCATGGTCAATCCACCTGACCTGCACATCTTTGGACTGCGGGAGGAAACCAGAGCACCCGGAGGAAACCCACGCAGACACGTGGAGAACGTGCAAACTCCACACAGTTATTCGCCTGAGTCGGGAATTGAACCCGGGTCTCTAACGTTGTGAGGCAGCAGTGCTAAACACTGTGCCACCGTGCCGCCCACAGAGTGGGTGACATGCTGGGCCGTGACGTTACAGATTGTGCTGGAGTAGAGTTCTGCTACTATTGATGGTGAATAGTGTTTTATGGACGCTCAGTGTTGAGTTGCTGGATCTGCTAAAAGTCTGTGCCATTTAGCATGGTGATCGTACCACACAACACAATAGATTTTATGGAGACAATAGACTTTGTCTCCTCAAGGATAGTGTGGTGGTCACTTTTACTGATACTGTCATGGACAGATACATCTGCAGTTGGTAGGTTGGTCAGGTATGTTTTTTACTCTCTCATTGTTTCCCTCACCACCTGCTGCAAAACCAATCTAGTATCGATATCCTTTAGGACCCAACCAGTGTGACCAGTAGTTCCGCTGGCAAAACCATTCTTGATGGTCGACTTTGAAATCTCCCGGCCAGAATACACTTTGTGCCCTTGACGCAGTCAGTGCTTTCTCCAAGTGTTGTTGAACATGGCGGAGTACTGATTCAGATGAGGAACGACGTTACGTGGTAATCAGTAAGAGACTTCTTTGTCCATGTTAATTTCTGTTATTTCCATCAGGTATGATTCCGTGCATATGGCTATGTCGGGCTGTTGCTTGTCTAGTCTGTAAGGCAGTTGTTCCATTGTTGGCACTAGATCTCAATTGTTAGTCAGGAAGACTTTGCAGGTTCTGCAGTGATGTTTCTAATGTTGACTTTTCCGGTGCCAATTTCGATGACAGGTGGTCCATCCAGTTTCATTTGTTTGAAACTTTGTAGTGATTGGAACAACTGAATGACTCATTAGACCGTTTCAGAGATCGAGTGAGAGTCAATGACAATGCTTTGGGTCTGGAGTTGCATGTCAGCCAGACCAAGAGAGGATGGAAGATTCCTTCATTGCAGGATATTGGTGAACCAGGTGAATCTTTCTGACAATCGGCAATGATTTCATTCTCAGCAGTAGATTCTTAATTCCAGGAATGTTTTTACGTCATTGAATTGAAGTTCCACCATCTGCAGTGGCGGGATTCAACCAGGATCCACAGAACAGGAGCTGATTTTTCTAGCTTGATAATCTATTGGTAATGCCATGAGACCTATTTGGAACCACACGTTGTACTCAGCTGCCATTCCTTGTGTTGCCCTGTTTTTCATTCATTGCTTCTGTTATTCTGGGATCTCATCCTTCATTAAATCCTGATTGAAATACACAGTCTTGAACGCCTTCTCGACTGCTCGAATTTCATTTAGTCTGCTTTGTTTGAACAAACATTTCAAGGCAGCTGTACACCAGAGAAGAGCAGGAAAAGATAATGGGTGATTGCGCACTGGACCTGTCAGTGGACCAGCATGTCTGTCCAGGATGTATTAATTGTGGGTCAGAGAACCTCAAATATTATGGCATGGATGGAGGCCATTCAGCCCATCGTACAGTCACAAGCTCTCCAACTGCACAATTGGAGATAGAGAGAGTGTGTGAAGAGATATTGTGTGAGAGAGAAATAAACAGAGAGAAAGCAAGAGAAGGGAGATAAATAGAGAGGATAGAAAGGAGAGAGACTGACTGAGTGCGAGAGTAAGAGGTGTTAGATGAGGGTGAAGTCAGATAGATCAGCAGACTGCTTTACAGTAGGTAAATATGGACAGATAGAAGTTAGAAACTTTATATGGAAATTCCTCTGGAGAGCAGCCCTTTGTCTGGGCGCCGTACACTGTAAGCACTGTGCTGATACTGGCTGTCATCCCAGATTATTTATTTCCAAGAATATAATGGAGCTGGGTTAATATCAGCTAAACAGAACCCATTAGGCCAATAAATTGATTCCATGGAGAAAGCGGAGTTTTAAATAGACTGCCAAAGCAGCAGGAAATGATCACCACCATCCCGCCTCCACGATTCCCCGCGCCCCCCGCCACCGAAACTGTATGAGAGACTAGGCCAGAGATTCTCAGTTAGGGAACTCACTGACAGGTGAAATCACGATCTTAGGTGTGGATCAAATAATGATTGATAAAGTTTGCACACCACTTTCCTAGTTATGCAATTCACATTTCAATTTATTTAGCTCAATATCAGGAGTGTATTTTAACAACCTTATCTCCTTATACTTTGCATATAGTGGTGTGTGCAGAAAATCATTTTGTTTCTGTATTTTATATTTCATAAATGCATTTCGTTAATATTGGCTCTGTTAATTCCTCATTGTAGATGTATTCCTGAGTCTGTTCTTCATATGAGTTATAAAGAGTAACATTTCAATTCTGGGAAATGGGGAACATCACTGTTCCTCCACCCAGTCTAATCAGCCATGTCCACCAGTCCTGTCCGTCTTCTGTCTTTCTCCCAATATCATAATCACAATGTAATTGAAGTCCATTAAATGACACTTCATCACAGTTCCTTAACATCGATAGCATCAACAGCATGACCCACACCTGCCCTCTATGATCCTGGAATAACAATCTGAACTGTGTTTGTCATGTACAATTCACTGTTAACGTATTCATGCAATGTTTTGGCACATTCTGCCATCAGATCATGGATGATAGATGTTTTCTCAATGTTTTACTGATTTTGCAATGACTGATCAGTAGTTATGGGATTTATTTCTGTATTTCTGAACAGAGAAGCATGTTTATGCTCCGTTAAACTTCTGGCATTACTTCCATATCCAAGGCTGAATGAATGATCAATCAATCTGCCATCTTCAACATTCCTCCCTTCAGTCACACTCGCATATCACACCCAGAATGCATAAATGTTCAATGATATTTTGAATTTTAAGAAGGTAGCATTGAATTCAAAGGTGTTAAATGGAGCTATTTGTTCAGCGATTGTAATTTTGTCAATCTCCATGGATCGTATGCGTCCCCAAAGAGTTTTTCTCGTCAATAAATAAGGGAATCCTTTCAGTGTTTTACCCCATAGTGTGAGCGGGAGCATGTCCGACAGCAGTAAGAATGATTAGCAGCTTCAGAGAGAAGGGCAGGAACGTTGGAACTCTGGGAAAATTAGACTGGAATGTTCCAACAAAGGACAGGAGTTTATCCTTTGGTCTTTACTGGCTTTCCCAACCTTGGATATCATTATCATCCGGGATTGAAGATATTAAGCTGGTTACTTTCCTATTCTTGCTATAGTTGGTGTTCCTGGTAAATCACTCTGTCTGTTTAGTGAAGTGGTCTGAACTGAATCGATGCTCATGATATGCAGATTTTGGAAAGGTGCAAGCCAACGTTTGCAGCTCCAATCAAAGATTCCATTTCTTAGAAATTATAACTAGCAAACTATTATTTACAAATTACTCACCAATACGCGAGGGTAAAACATACTGTTCTCAACCTCTTTGATTCATTTTCTCCTGCAAAGTGTATATCTCCATATCCTCCCCACGTACCAATCCTGTCCAGCAGCACCATTAAGATGTCCCAGTCTCCTCCTCAGCCTCAGTTCAATTCCTGAATAAACCATTGTTTGTGCCTTTGTTAATTCCAGATACATCTGTTTCAAGTCCCATTCTAACCACGTGTCAATTGCAAAATAATTGCACTTGAGACGTTTAACTTATTCTCCGCACAAAATCTGAAATATGGGCATACAGTGTATGGTGGTCACGTCATTGGCTCCTATTCAAGAGCCACAGATTAATAATCTGTTGATAAAGGCTTGCCTCATGCCCATTAGAGAAGGCAGTGGGACATCCTTCTCTGGTCAAGTTTCTGTTTAACTGCAAACCCACGGCAATTTGTTTTACTATTTATTGTCCTGAGGAACAGCTGAAACAGCCACTCAATTCAAGATCGCCATAACATGCTGGCCTGACCATGGCTGCACGCATCCCGTAAGGGCAGAACAAAAGGAAAGGTAGTTCCCTTCCTCTGCCTGCATCCCATATTCCAATGGCTCGTTTCCATTCAGGTAGGTAGCCATTCACTGTTTTACATGTATTCTTTGTGATTGGGTCTCTTCCAAGAGTGATGTCCATCTCCATGGGCACCTCTGGTGCTGGCTTTATTGATGCTGACCTACAGATATAAGGATGTTTTTAAATTCTACGTCAGTGGCAGTGCATTGTAAGTGAATGGTTTCTTGTGTCACATGAAAGAAATGGAGCCAGCTAAGTGAGGGAAAGGAAATATCCTATTCAAATCTGAGAGTATTGCTGAGGCAGTGTTTTGGATATTGTGGACAGATTTTCTTTCCTTTATATGGAGTGATCTCCTTACCACAGAGAGAGTGAAGAGGAGTTCCACCAGAAAAATCCCTGGGATGATGGCACCATGAGGAGTGAGTGATGGTTGATCTGTAGAGGGATGGACAATCACTCCTTAGAGTCTAAACAGACAATTTGATAAATTCTATGACTGCTATTTCAGTCAGGATGCATGATTCAGGATAGTTTAAGTGCTTGGGCGGACGTTGCGCCTACCCACCCCAATCCCTATTCCCCATTGAGAGAGACGGAGAGGTCCAAGTTTTGAATATACTCTCCCCATATTAATACAGTGCAGTTGATGTGTGATCCTGCACTGAATGTCATATTATCTGCCACCCCGACAGCAGCCACAATACATTCATTCTGAAATAGTTAACTATTCCCAAAAGCTTCTGACGTTCATGAAGAACATGAATCTATCTTCTCAGAGATGCAAGGTACTTCCTTAAGGTTTAGACCAGAAGACTATAAGACATTGGACCATAAATTAGGACAGTTCGCCCATCGGGTCTTCTCCATCATTAAATCATCGCTGATAGGTTTCTCAAACCCATTCTCCGACCTTCTCCTCGTAACCCTTCATCCCTTGGATAATCAAAAACTATCTATCTCCCTCTCAAATATACTCGATGACCTGCCCCCACATCCTTCTGTGGCAATAAATTTCAAAGATTCACCCTTCTATGGTTCAATAACTTTCTCCTTATCATTGTTCTAAAAGGTGATCCCTTTTATCTAAGGCTGTGCCCTCCGATCCTTCTCCAATGGAAACATCTTATCAACATCCACTCTCTCCAGGTCATTCAGTATTCTGTCTATTTAATTTACATTCACTCTCATCCTTTAAAACTTCATCAAGTATAGACCTAGAGTACTCAAACATTCCTCATGCAATAAGGTTTTCATTCCTATGACCATTCTCGTGAAAATCGTCTGAACACGCTCCAGGACCACTGCATCCATCCTGAGAGATGGAGCTCAAAAATGAGCACCATACTCCAAATGGGGTCTGACCAGAACCTATATAATCAGTTCTTATATTCAATTCTTCTCGTAGTAAATGCTCCCAATCATAATTGTAATTGCTCTCCTACCCTGCAAACTGACCTTGAGAGAACCCTGCACTAGAACTCCCATGTCCCTTTGCACTTCAGATTTCTGAATTTTCTTGCCATTTAGAAAATAGACTATACCTCTATTCTTCGTGCAAATTTGCAGGACTTCACACTTTCCAACGTTGGAATGCTTCTGACGATCTCTTTACCTGTCCAAATTCTCGTTCAGCCTCTCCATCTCCTCAGTACGACCTGTCCATCTACCTATCTTTGTATCGTTTGCAAACCTAACCAGAGTGCCCTCCATTCCCTCATCTAGATTGTTAATGTAATAAGTAAAAAGTTATGGTTCCAACACTGAGCATTCTGGATTACCACATGTCACCGGCTGCCATCTTGAGAAGTACACTTTTATTCCCACTCTCTGCTTTCTGCCAGACAGACAAGTTTCTATCTATGCCACTGCCTTGTCTCTAACACCACGGACCCTTATCATACTCAGTAATCTCCTGTGTGACACCTTGTCAAAGGCCTTCTTGAATTCCAGGTGGATAACATCCATTGGCTGTGCTCGGTCGAGCCTGCTCATTTCTTCTTCAAATAACTCCAATAGATTTGTCAGGCATTAACTTCCTTTGATGAAATCATACCGAATTTGCCCTATTTTACCAAAGACTTTCAAGTATTCAGAAATCTCATCCTTCACAATAGATTCCAGGATCTTACCCACGACAGAGGTTACACTATTCATGGTGAGGTTTTTTTTGTCTTTTTCCTTACTCTCTTGTTAAAAAGGGGTGTCACGTTAGTGGGTTTCCTGTGCTCTGGGATCGTTCCTCACTGTAGTGATTGCTGAAAGATCATCACGATTGCCTCCACTCCCTCTTCAGCTATCTTCCTTACAACACTGCGATGTAGTCCATCTAACCAAGGATATTTAACCACCTTCAGGTCATTACATTTTTTTCTAGCATGTTCTCCATGGTGGGGGGCCATCATACTCAGCTCTGGCCCCTCAATTTCTTGAATGTTTAAGGTATTACTCGTGCCTTCCACCATGAAAGCTGATGCAAAGTAATTATTCAGTTCCTTGGCCATTTTCTCGTTCCCCACTGCTATCTCTCCAGTATCATTTTCCAGCAGTCCAATGTTCACTTTTGCCACTCTTTTTTATTTTATATATTGAAAGAAACTGTTACAGTATTCCTTTATATTACTGGCTAGCTTACCCCCATATTTAATAATCTCCCTCCTTATTTTATTTTGTTTGCCCTCTGTTTTTTCTTTGTAAGCTTTCCAATTCTCAGGTTTCCCACTGCACTTTGCCACATTATATCATTTCTGTTTTGCTTTTATGCTACACCTGACTTCCCTAGTCAGCTATGGTTGTCCCATCCTCCCGATATAATCCTATTTTTCCTCAGGATAAATCTCTGCTGTATCCGGAATTACTCCAAAAATCTCCTGCCATTGACGTTGCACTGTCTTTCCCGCTGGGCCTGTCTCACAGTCAACTCTATCCAGCTCCTCACTCATGTCTGTGCAAAAGCCTTTATTCAGCTGTCATACCGTTACTTCTAATTCTCACATCTCCATCTGAAACTGCAGAGTAATTTCAATCATATTATGATCACTGTCACCTTAAGGTCCCCTCATTTAGTCTGCCCGCAAAAGCTGCGCCAAAAGCCATCTCGTAGACATTCCACAAATTCCTTTTCGTACCAACCACTGTCAATCTGAAATCCTAGTCCATCTGTAAAATAAAGTCCCACATGATCACTGTAACTTTGCCTTTCCTACAGATCTTTCTAGCTCCTGGTGTATCTTACACCCCAGCTCCCTGTATATAACTCCAACTGCATTTTTTCACCTTTTTGATTCCTCAATTCTACCGACACAAATTCTACACCATCTGATCTTATTTCGTTTATTATTATTTAGTATTGATTCAATTCCTTTCTCAATACTGAGACAACTCTATCTCTCTGCCCACCTGCCAATCTTTTCGACAGGATGAATATCCTTGAATATTCAGCTCCCAATCCTGATCCTCTTGCAGCGATGTCACTGTAATGCCCACTATGGCGTACCTACCAATTTATGGATGACTCACAAGCTCATTTACCTTATTCCTTATACTGCATGCATTCCGATATTATAGTTCAGTCCTGTATTACCTGTCGCTCTTCTCATTGTCATTTGTTTGTCAAGCCGTTGATGCCTACACAGACCCTGACCACTGGAGCATTCCCCTCCCGCTCCAAGTTCTGCAACCTAAATGATATATCCCAAACCCGAGCACCATGTAGGCAACACAACCTTCAGGACTCTTAATCCCGATCACGGAGAACAGTATCTATGCTTTTAACTATACTATCCCCAATTATCCATCATTGGGCAGCATGGTGGCACAACAATGCTGCCTCACAGTGCTCGGGACTTGGGTTCATTTCCAATCTCTGGACCCTGTTTGTGTGGACTTTGTACATTCTTTCCGTGTCTGCATTGGGAACATTAGCTCTTTTCTCACTCCACTGTACGTCTTTGTGTTTGCTTCAGATTTCTACCATCTACAATATTTTTGGTTTTGTTCGATGGAGAAATGCAGCAAATGTGACAGGTTTTTGTAAAAGCAGCTGTGGTTCGCGGTTTCCTCTGGGTGTTTAGGAATCTTTCCCGGCCACATGTCTGAGTGCAGTGTCCCAGGATGCCCATTCCATCTCTCTTAGTTCCCTTAGTCCATCGTCACTATATGCAGCCTTTCCTTATGCCACCCCTGGCACACCCCATTGCCTGGCACTGGATACTCCCTTCGCAGGACTGTGCAAACAACGACACTGGGAACTTTCTCACCCGCTGGGGATGCTGGGTAAAGACCCTGCCATTGATAGGAGGAGAATAACTAGAATCCAATTGAATAGCAGTGCTAAGTAAACAGGCTGAATTACATCTATCTACTTTTACATTTTCTAATCGTCTGTTTGTCCTGGTCTATCTGCAAATAGATGGCCCATATGTATACCTTGTCAAACAGGTTTGGTGGCGGGGTTAGATATCAGATCCGATGGTCATTGGACTGATTCAGTGGTCTTACTTTGCTGACATTACACTTAGGTTTTTATTATCAAGTCTATCCAGTTTAAAGAAAAGGCCTTGCTGGAGTTGTGCTGAAAGAATATTTGAATTTTGGAGACATTAGAATATGTCACGTGCGAGTGAGGTTAGGAATTGTAAGGTAACACAGTTAAATACACGGCCAAAGAGCTGGTCCAGGAGGCAGCACTTCCGATATGTGGATCATTGGGATTCGCGAGTCGGGAGGATATACAGAAAAAGGACAGGATGAACCTGAACTGGCAGCAATTTATGATATGTGGATTATTGGATTCACGGGACAGTAGGATAGATATAGGAAGGACGGGATGCAAATGAACTGATAACAATCTCTGATATGTGGATCATTGGGATTCCCGGTTGATAGGATATAACCAAGATGGACGGGATGGCTTTGAACTGGCATCAATCTCCTGGCAGGCAGGTTTGCTATTGTTCTTTATGAGGTTTTAAACTAGTGTGTGGCGGCAGTGGGGATGAGGTGTGTGGAACCATAGCAATAGGTTCACAGGTACAGTGACTGAGGATAAGTTGGAGATTAATCCCAGTGCAGCTAAGACCAACAAAAAAAGAGGGTACTGAAGACAATGGCCTGGCAGTCTGAAGTGTGCTGATTTAAATATGAGGAATCTGTTTGTTTGAACAGATATTTCGATGATGCTGCATGTCAGAAAATAGGAAGAGTTCATAGTTAATTGTCCACTGTATCCTTCACTGGACCAGCTTGTCTCTCTAGGCACCAAAACTTGTTACTGTGGGTCAGAGAACTTCAGAATTAATTCAACACAGAAGGAGGCCATTCAGCCCACCATGCGTCCATGAGCTCTCCAACATGGCAACTGAAAATAGAGGGAATGATCGGCGCTGGACTGAGAGGGAGAGAAATAAACAGAGAGAAAAACAGTGAAGTGAGATAAACAGAGTGAAAAAACGAGCGACAGAGTGAGGGAGCGCAAGGGGTATCAGACGAATGTGAAGTTAGATCAGGAGACAGCATGAGGAGAAATACACAGAAACGTTTCTTACAAAATCTCACAGACTGTAAGCCCTTTGTCTGGTGCCATACCCTGTGAGCACTATACTAGTACTGGATGTCATCCCAGATCATTTATCGCCAATAACATTCCAAAGCTGAGTTGCTGACAGCTAAACACAATCGATTAGACCAATAGATTGGTTCCAGGGAGAAGGTGGATTAATTTAAATATTCTGGACCAACAGGAACTTGTAGCCCCTCTAGACACTGCGTGAGAGGCAGAGTGGAATCTCAGTGAAGGGAATCACTGGCAGAGGGGAAATCAGGATGGCAGCTGTGGGTCAAATAATGATTGATAGAGTTTGCACACCAGTTCCATGGTTTGGTAATTCACATTACAATTTATATAGATCCACATAGTAAGTGTATTTTAACAATATTGTCTTTTTGTAACTTTCATATTTTGGTATGTACAGAAACGCTTTTTTATCCTTCTATTTTGTGTTGAATAAATACATTTCATTACTGAGGAAGAAAGGACCTGCTCCGATGGGACTGTGCTGGGACCAGAATCCGAGTGAATTCTAACCAGGGCTGTAGGCAGAGCTTTAATCTGATTAGGTATGTGTGTGTGTGTGTGTGTGAGAGTGTGGGGTGGGGTGCAGTTATAGGGTTTAATTAGAAAAGCCGCATTAAAAGAGGAGGTAAGAGTACAGAACTCAGGAGAGGTTATTAAAATCTCCAGCACAGACACAAATAGGATAGAGCATCTGGAAATGTTTAACATATCAAACTTCAAGCACACTGCACAAATGAATGACAATGAGAAGAGGGACGGTTAATGCAGGACTGAAGGGGTTACAACTGAATGCATGATGTATAAGGAATAAGGTAAATGAGCTTGTGGCATGAATTAAATCGGCAGGTATGAAGCGTGGGGCATCACAGAGATGTGGCTGTAAGGTGATCTGAATATTTAAGGATATTTATCCTATCAAATAGATAGGCAGGTGGAAAGAGGGAGTGGATTTGCATTATTAGTAAGAAATGAAATTAAAACAATAGTAAGAAAGGAAGTAAGGTTAGATGGTGTAGAATCTGCCTGGGTAGAATTGAGGAACCACAAAGGTAAGACAACCACAGTTGAAGTCTTGTACACGGCTCCAAAGAGTAGTCAGGAGCTGGGGTACAAGATACACCAGGAGATAGAAAAGATGTGTAGGAAAGGCAAAGTACAGTAATCATGGGTGATTTCATAATGCAGGGGAACTGGGAACAACAGATTGGTAGTTTCGTAAGAAAAGGAATTTTAGAAATATTTATGAGATGGCTTTTTGGAGCAAATTCTGGTGGAGCCCACTCGGGAACAGATGATACTGGATTTAATGACGCAGGATCCGTAAGGAAGATTAGGGTGAAGGAAAACGTCGGAAACAATGGTCAGAACATGGTTGAATTTATTCTGCAATTTGAGATAAAAGATAGAATCAGAGATAACAGTATTTCAGCTGAATAAAGACAACTACATAGGCATAAGGGAGAAGCTGAGTGGAATTGACTGGGAGAGGGGTCCAGCATGAAAGTCAGGGGAACAGCAATGGCAGCAGATTCCAAGATTAATTCAAGAGTCACAGCAGGGATTCTTGCCGAGGAATAGAGGCATGGTACAGGGAGGCTGAGGCGACCGGGGCTGACAAGGGAAGTCAGGGATTGCATACAAGCAAAAGAGCAAGCGTGTAATGAGGTGAGGGGCAGTGGGGAACTGGAGAATTGGGAAACTTACAAAGCCTAACGGGGGCCAAAAAAGGACAGAGAAGATTAGATATGGACGTAAGCTAACTAATAATAGAAAAGAGACTGTAAGAGGATCTTTAGATAGATAAAGTGCAAATGAGAGGTAAAAGTGAATATGGACCACTGGAAAATGATGCTGGAGAGACAGTCGTGGAAAAGAAAGAAATGAATGAGGAACTTTGCATCAATTTTCATGGTGGAAGACACGAGTGATTTCCCAAAAATTGAAGAGAGTGAGAGGGCAGAGCTGAGTATGGTAGCCATCACCAAGAAGAACATGCTAGAAAACAGAACGGCCTGATTTTGGATAAATTACCTGAATCATATAGCCTACCCACCCCCTTCACCCCCCAGCAGTGTAAGGGAGATAGCTGAAGAGGTAGTGAAAGTGAAAGTGGCAATCTTTCAGGAATGACTAAAGTCAGGAAAGGCTTGAAAATTGCTAACGTGACACTACATTTTATAAGGGCGTTAGGCAGAAGATGGGAAATTACAGACTGATTAGCCTAACCTTGTTTGTTGGTAACATACTTAAATCCATCGTGGAGGATGGGATTTCTGAATACTTGCAAGCATTTAGTAAAATAAAGCAAAGTCAGCATTATTTCATTAATGGGAGGTCATGCCTGACAAACCTGCTAGAATTCTTTGAGGGAGTTAAGAGCAGGTTTGACCAAGGAGAACCAGGAGATATTATCCACCTGCTGCTCGAAAATTCTTTGATAAGGTGCCACGCAGGAGGCTATTGAAAAAGGTTAGGGCCCCTGGTGTTACAGGCAAGGTGATAGCTTGGATAGATGCATGGCTGTCTGACAGAAAGTAGAGAGTGGGGATAAAAGTGTTCTTCTCAGGATGGCATCCAATGACAAGTTGTATGCCTCAAGACTCAGTGTTGGGACCACAAAATTTGCTTTGTGTATTAATGATCTACATGAAGGAACTGAGTGCATTCTGACTAAGTTTTCAAACAGTGCAAAGATGGAATAGAGGGATAGGTAGCATCGATGAGGTGGTTCGGCTACAGAAGGGTGCAGTAGCACCCTCTAGCACTCCTCTGATCCTCGCCTTCCAGACCACCAACCTCACAATACAACACATCATCCTCCGCCATTTCTGCCACCATCAGTCCGATCACGCCATCAGAGATATACTGTCCTCCCCACCAGCATCTGCAGAGACCATTCCTTCCACGACTCCCTCGTTCAGTTCACGTGTTTCACCCCAACCCCCCGCCGGGCACCGCCCAAAGTACACACCAACAAGCCACTTTCCACTCCCGGCACCTTCCCTTGCCATTGCAAGAGGCATGAAAACTGTGACAACAACTTCCTCCTCACCTCAATCCAAGACCGCAAAAGGATCCTTCCGCATCAGGCAGAGAATATCCTGTGCATGCAAACACCTAATCTACTCTGTCCATTGCTCCTGGTCTCCTCTACACTGGGGAGACAGGACATCAACTTGCAAAACTGTTCAGGGAACATTCTCCGTCACACACCCAACAATCCCACTTCCCTGTGGCTGAATACTTCGCCTCCTCCTACCACTCCTTCAAGGACATGCAAGTTTTTGGCCTCCTCCACTGCCACATTCTAGCCACCAGACGTCTGAAGGAAGAGTGCATCGTCTTCCACCATGGGACTCTTCAACCACACGGTATCCAGCGCAATGTCACCAGGTTCCTCATCTCCCTTTCTTCCACCTTATCCCAGATCTAACCCTCCAATTGAGCACAACCTGTTGAAATGTCCTACCTATCTATCTGCCTTCCCATCTATCCACTCCACCTTCCATTCTCACCACTCACCTTCATTTAGCTATCACCTTCCAAGCTATCTTCCTCTCACCCCCTCCCATTCATCTCTCAACCCCTTTCCGCCCACCCACTTCATTCCTGATAAAGGTTTTATGACTGAAACGTCGACTCTCCTGTTCCTCAGAGTCCACTTGACTGGCTGTGCTTTTCTCACACCACACGTTTTGACTCTGATCTCCAGCATCTGCGTTCCTCACTTTCTCCTGATGAAGGATTTACACAGGTTAGGGGAGTGAGCAAGGTAGTGGCAGGTGGAGTACAACGTGGGTAACTGTGAGGTCATGCGGTTTGCCAGGAAAAAAATAAAGGCATGACTATAATGTGAATAGCGAGCACACTCAGAAGGTGTGGGGGGGGGGGGTCTGGGGGGTGGTTGGTTGGGGTGGGGGAATGGTGGGAGGTTGCTAGTCCAAGGATCTTGAAAGGTAAACCTGCAGGTTGTCAGCAGTTGGGAAGGCAAATAAAATGATTCAATTTATTTCAAGAGGGCTTGAATATAAATGCAAGGATGTACTTCGGAGGCTCTATAAGATTTTGGCCAAGCTACATTTGGATTATTGTACACAATTTTGGATCACATATCTCAGGAATGATGTACTGGCCCTGGAGCATTTTCCGATAAGATTCACGAAAGTGGTCCCAGGAATGAAAACTTAACATATGAAGAACATCTGAGAGCTCTAGGTCTATATTTGATCGAGTTCAGAAGGATGTTAGGAGGTCTAATTGAAACTTACAGAATATTGAATGACCTGGAGAGGGTGGAATTTGGGAGGGTGTTTCCAATAGAGGCGAGACTAGGACCCAAGGGGACAAAGTAAACAGAAGACCTTTTCAAACACAGATAAAGACGAACTTCTTCAGCCAGAGAGTGATGAATCTAGGGAATTCACTGCACCGGAAGGCTGTCGAGGCCAGGAAATTGAGTATATTTAAGAGTAAGACAGATAGGTTCTTGATTGTAAAGGGGATGAAGGGTTACTGGTAGAAAGTGGAAGAAATGGGTTGAGAAGCTTAACAGCCATCATTGAATGGCAGAGCAGGCTCAATGGGCTGAATGACTAAATTTCTGCTCCAATGTACTCTGGTTGTATGGTTATTATTGGCTCTCCTCATTCCTCATTGGAGATGTATCCTGGAATTTGATCTTCTTATGATTCATAAAGAGTAACATCCCAATACTGGTGACTGGGAAATATCATGTTCCCGCCCTCCAGTCTCTGCAGCCATGTCCCCAATAACATAATCACACTGAAATTGAAAACCAATACATGGTACTTAATCACAGTTGATTGACATCGACAACATTAACAGCATGATCCTCACCTGCCTATCTGATTCTCGACTAACCATCTGAAATGTGTGTCACATCATATTCTCTGTTAACATATATATGCCATTCATCGGTTATAACTCATGTTGTCGTAGGCACATATGCCTACCAGATTATGGACTAGAAAAGTTCTCTCCATATTTTACTGACATAATTACTTATCAGTAGTTAGAAACTGTATGTTTCCATTTATAAACGGAGAAACTTGTTTATGTTCTGATAATCCTTTGACATTACTCCCATATCCAAGGCAGATTAAATGATTACATGCATTCAATTTACTATCTCCAATATCACCTTCCTCAGCCATTCCCACATATCCCAAGCTAAATGAGAAAATGTTAAACGTTATTTTGAATTTTAATAAAAACAATATTGAATTCAAAGGGGTAAAATGGAGCTATCTGATTAGTGACTGTGATTAATGACCATCTCCGTGAATCCTAATTATCACAGAAGATAGTCGTCATTGTTGAAAGATAAATGGGCTCTATTCAATGTGTTATCCCATAGTTTCAGTAGGAACATCACTTACAGCACTAACACGGATCAGGAGCTCGGGAGAGGGGGGAGGAGAGATCAGAATCTGAGAAAATTAGAGAGGAACATTGCCATAGTTGTTCATAATCTGAGGACCATGGATTGGAATGTTCCAGCAATGGATCAGAATCAGAGAATATTAGAATGGAATGTTCCAACAATGGACAGGAGTTTATCCTCGGGTCTTTACTGGCTGTCTTGGCCTTGAATATCATTAGCATATCGGATTCAGGATATCCTTCGGATTATTCAAGGTGATTACTATTCCATCCTCGTGATAGTTGGTTTTTGTGGTAAGTCATTATGTTTGTCTACTAAACCGGGTTGATATATACATTTTGGAAAGTGCAAGCCAATGTCTTCAGTTCCAAACAAAAATTTTCTTATAAATTGCAACTAACAAACTACTATTTATAAATTGCTCACTGATATGTGAGAAGGAACCAGAATGTTCTCAAACTCCATAATCCATTTTATCCTTCACAGATTTACATCTCCATGCCCTCCCCACTCATCAATCCTGTCCAACACCACATTCATGATATTCCAGTCTCATCCTCAGTCTCAGTGCAACTTCTGAATACACTATTATTTGTGCCTTTGTATGATCCGATGCAACAGTTTAAAGTTCCTTCTAACCACATGTCCGTCTCTACATAATTGCTCATGAGGTTGTATAACATGTTCTTTGAATGCGTTCATGGTGGTCAAGCCATTGACCCATTATCTAGAACCACAGAATAATAGTCTGTTGGTATCTCATAAAAGAAATTGGTAGAACTTAAAAGCAACCATTAACATTTGTTATAGTAGCCCATCTGCTTGCCTCAAGTCCTTTAGGGAAGTCAATGTGTCATGCTTCCCTCGTCAGGTTTCCATGGGACTTCTGCGATGAACACGTGAATGTACTGTAACTTTGAGGGAATTAAAAACCAACAATAACTACCTAACAGCACCAAGAGTTCTGAAAAATAGATGTAATGAAACATTTGGTCAAACAACCCAATTGGCTCATTGTCTCAAAACAAATTCAGCAAAACATTTTTAATTATACCCCCAAATACCCACGTCCAACCAAGTTTAAATTTATTGTATTGGCAATCTTATCAGCCAATGATACAATCCAATAGTTTGGCAGAACAAGACCATGGACAATTGAACTGTTGAGAGGAGAACTGCCTAGCTACCAGCATGCAAAGACTGCCTGAAAAATAGCTCTCCTATTGACTAGTCTTTATTGACTAGTAACTGGTGAAGCAGACTTCCCAAGAAGAAAAGAAAATTGGAATATGGAGAAGAACTGAAAGCTTCCTAGATTTGAGATAAGAAGTTTTGTTTCGTAAATTTTAATTAGGAGTCTAATCAGATTAGTATTGTCGAGGGGGATGATCAAAGACAGGTTAGAGGAATCAGTTGTAAATAGTCGTTCGTTTATTATTCTCTGTTATACTTTAAGAAACAAAGTTGTTAATTTTTACTTTAAATAGAGTTGGACTCTAGAATTATCACAGATTACTGCATGGGATAAATCTTTTCTCTGATGCTGGCTTTAATTAAGCAGGAAGATTTATCCTGTGTTGTAACACTACAAACCCATAGCTATGCATTTTATTCTTTACAGCACTGTGCAACCGCTGAACCAGCCACTCAGTTCATGATCTGCCTAAAATGCTGCCTGACCAGAGCTTCATTTATCCTGTGAGAGAAGAACAAAGGTAAAGATAGCTCCCTTTCTCTGCCTGTTTTCTGTATTGCTACATCTGTTTTCAGGTACATGATCATCCCCTATTTTAGGTGTATTCTATCTCACTGAAATTCTCCCCGAGAGTGATGCACATCTCCATAGGTATCTCTGGTACTGGCCTTATTGATGCTGATGTATAGATATAAGGCTCTTATAAATTCCATGTCAGTCGTAGTGCATAGAGAGGGAATGGCTTTTTGTGGCACAGGAAAGAAATGGCGATGTCTAAGTGAAAGAAAAGATGTTTTTTTCAAAATCCCTGAGAATGTTGTTGAAGCAGTATTTGGGGTACTGTGGATAGACTTTCTCTCAAGTTTCACCAGACTAATCCCTGGGATGATGGCACTATGAACAGTGAGTGAAGCTCAGTGAGAGAATAAGAGGTGATTGCACTGAACCTTAATGAGGATGGACAATCACTCATGATGATCTAAACAGACACTGATACGATGATAAGATTCATGGCTTTGTTTCACTCAGATTACATGATTCTCGATATTTTAAGAGCCTCTGAGAATGTTCCATCAAACCACCGCCACCCCCTATTTCAACTGAGACAGGGAAAGAGAGGAGAAAGTGGGTGGGGGGAGGGAGCGAGAGAGAGCTTCAGGCTTTTGAATAAACTCTCCCGACATTAATACAGTTCAATTGGTGTGTGATCCTGCAATGAATATCATGTTATCCATAATCCCTACAGCAGCACAATACATTCATTATAAAAAATATGTAACTCTTTCCAGCATCGTAGAGAGAATGAAAGTCTTTTTACGTCACAGGAAAGAAGTGGAGATGTCGAAGAGGAAAAAGAGTTATTGTGATCATTGCTGAGAGTGTTGTTCAGGCAGTATTTGGGACACTGTGGACAGATTTTCTCTCCTTTATAAGGAATGATCGCCTTGCCACAGAGAGAGTGCACTGAAGTTTCACCAGACTAATCCCTGGGAATATGGTACCTTGAGGAGACAGTGAAGATTAATCTCTGGCGTTGTGAGAGAGTGAAAGGCAATTGCATTGAAACTTGATGGGGAGGGACAGTCACTCACGATGTTCTAAATAGAGACCGGTACAGTGAAAAATTCCATGGCTTCTTTTTTACTCGGGTTGCATGATTGTCGATAGTTTAAGAGCCTCTGAGAATATTCCCCTCACTCCACACCCAATCCTCTTGTCGCATGAGAGAGGCAGAGTGCCAGTCTTTGAATACACTCTCCCCACAGTGCATTTCGTGTTTGGGTCGGCACTGAAAGTCTCATTATCCGCAATCCCTACAGCAGCCCCAACATCACCATGCTAAAACAGTTAACTATTCCCACCAGATTCTGACATCCATGGAGACGATGGGTGTGTCTTCTCGGCGATGGAAAATGCATCCTTGAGACTTGGCACAAATCATTTGGCTTCCCGCCCCATTGCCAGCAAACTATGTTAAAACAGCACACGTTCTACAAACAATGGAACCATGATTAACATCATGGAGTCCTCTATCAGTGCAGTCTCGGTTTCATTGGTTTGTCAAGTTAGAATATCAGTGACCCCCTCTTGTTCCTGTATAACTGCCTCGTGGGGATGAACAGCCTCCTCCCGGTCGCTTGGAACAGGTTTATGGGACTGATTGTTCTCTGCTTGCTCCTGTTTAACAGCTCGATGCACTGAACAGACCACTTTTCTTCCTGTCAAACAGGCAGGAATATTCAACGTATGTCACCCTTCCTGTTCCTGAATGCTAGGTCACAGCCGTGTGCACCCAGCTTGACATCCTGAATGAGCTCCTCTTTTAACTGTAGAAATGTGCAGTGTCTGGCCGTGCTGTTACATAAATGTTACCGACACTTTTTAAGCACCAACCGGAATGCTGTCCGGGTCTTGCTGCACATGGACACAGAATGGTTCAGGAGCTGATAGGGGACAAAATGTTCTGAACATTCTGTGATCTTCAGTCATCATACCTACTTCAGATCTTATGGTGGGAAAACACATTGATGGAACAACTGAAGATAGATGTGCTGAGGAGGCTAACGTGAGGATCTCTTGCAGAGATGTCCCCTGACTGAGAGGATTGTTGGCAACTGATCCAAACCTCTTTATTTGTGTTCTGAAAGACCTCGTCCAGTGGGAAGGTTACACCTGGTCCACATTTAGCTCAAAAGGTAGGTGGTCCCGATGCCATCCTCAGACAAATACTGCCTTGGTATCAAAGCCACTCGCTTTTTCCTGAGCCCGTATTCACCTCTTGTTCATTTCAATAGGTGACGGTGTATGTTTTGGGAGGGCTTTCCTCTCACAGAATGTAATCACTGTCAGGAATGATCTGGGCGAGAGAGCTAGGGGAGCCAAATCACTGAAAACTTTTAAGGAGGAGATAGATGGATGTTTGACCTGTCAGAGAGCTGAGGGGTGAAGAATTGGGCATTAGAGAGGAGTTACTGTCAACAGTAGATCAGCCATGATGTTATGCAGTGGCTTGATCATCCGAATTACCTGATCCTGTTCCTTTTGTCCTCATATTCAGTAATTGCAAAGTTAATGGCTGTAATTTTCCTGAATGTTCTTTTATTGAACCTTGCAATCAGTGAGAGTAAAGTATTTTGTGGGTCATCTCTGGTTGAGGTATGGGGACTGTATTCACGGTGAATCTGGGTCTATAATATCACCAACAAATGAACCACAAGTTGCAGAGAGGAAACACTCTGTAAAGAGATCAGAGGCGTCTTTCGAATCAAATAACATTTTCCATCGTACACAAAACCATGCGTGATAGTCTTGAGAGACTGATGAGATCCTGAGTTACTGTTGACTAGGTATTTGGAGCAAGTGGCCTCCATCTGCTCCTTGTAGGAACTGTAAGTGGTTGAATAGAACGTATCAACACTGGACTGAGCAGTAGGCGTGGGCTATTAGATACTTTGTCACCACTCCACGTGCTTTTGGTCACAGCAGCACGTTTCTGTCTGTATACCATTTTACTACATAACAAAAACAACTTTGAATAAATGCAAACATCCAGGCACCACAGTCCTCTGGGGAAGGGACTTTCCACTTGAACAGCCCTTTGAGAATTTCTCATTTGTGTTCCAACAAATGTTGGAGGGTCACTATGTCCTTTTCCAGTCCCAATCCTCCACTGGTACACTTATCTTATTGCAGCCAGTTGAGTGCCAATGATTTAGGTCTCAGACCAGGCCATTTTCTAGAAATATGTGAGACACAGAAAGTTGAACTCAAAACACATGGTAAAATGATAGAGTTGCCCAAATATTATTCTGTATTTGAAGTTATTCTGCTCACACAAGCTACTGGTAGTGGGATTTCTTTCTGGAACAGTGGGATTTGGCTAAATTCCCTTCGTTTCAGGCAGTGGAGAGATTCCAATGAATCCTCACCAGGAATCCTTCAGAAGTGGTAAAAATGACGCAAGGAGTTTATGGCCTCAAACTTTGATATCTGGCGGAACAAATTAAGAGAGAGAGATCGATCTGCTTCTCAGACAGGGAACATTTTTCTCCCTCTCTGTGTTGCAACATACAATTTTGTCAACAGAATACCAAACTGGACCATGTGCGATCTCCTGGAACATTCTCTGGAAAACCTGATTATGGATTATATGCAGGTGCATCATTGCTCTTGTACACAATTCCTTCCAATCGCAAAAATAAGTCCCCACTTTATAATTTGAAGCCGTGCTTACATGTGTCTGTGTAATTTGTAAATATTGATAGGTGGCTTCATAGTATGTCTGTTAACATCAATGCATTTTTTCTTAAAGTTTATTCTCTAGCTTTAGTCTCCCTGACAGGAGATAATATGCATCCATCTGATATACTTGTCAGAAAGTCATGGATGGTTCAATACTATTTCTCAGCTAAGATCAAAACTGATAACCCCCATAACAAAAGGCCAACATTCCAGGAATGAGTAAAGGGAAACCTCTTTGAAAATCTTCGAAAATAATTATATCTTTTTGCTTTAGTTGAGGGGATCAAACCTGCACACAATGTATCAGGCGTAGTCTTAGCAATGCCCTGTACAGATGCAGTAAAACATTCCTGCAATTAAACCTTATACCTTTTGCCAAAAACAGCATCATTCCACTTACCTTCACAAATCACTTGCTGCATCTGACTTCATATGATTCAAGTCACAAGAACATAGAAACCTTCTGTATCATAGAGTTCGGCAATCTCTCTCTATTTAAATTGTTTACCACTGTCTCATCCTTCATGCCAAGTAGACAGCTTACCTAATGTTATTTCTGCTGAAGATTTGCTCACTAAACTTCCCTGCCTGTATCACATTGCAGACTTACTACCTCCAGTTGATGACACATTGAATGAGTATCTTGGTGTATGAGCTAATTGAGCTCCAAGTCATTCCCTTCCCTGCCTCCAATCTTTCATACAGATTGTTGATCATTGATAACCCCACAGTGATCTCTGAGGCACTCCGTCAATTACAGCTTTGCAGACTGCAAATAAACATTTATCTCTACTCTATTTCCCGTAAGCGACAGCTTCCCTGTTCCTGTGTGGCGGCTCAGGTTGAATGGACTCTTCCTGGACTGTGTAGTGTACTGAACGAGCGAATTACTTCATTCTATATTCCTGTGTAATTCCTTAGAGGGGCGGATTGGTCTCCTCCTGTCTCTTTGTAACGATCCTGTCTGACTGAATGGAGTGGTCCCCAACCTTATAAAAGCCTCGAGGGTGGATTGCGGGAACAACACATCGAGTAGGGACAACAGTATATCTCTGTAAGAGCCTCGAGGAGTGGATTGAGGGAACAACGCATGGGATAGGGGCAGAAGTTGCCCATTCGGCTGCACCATTCAGAATGTTCATTGCTGATCCGAGTGTGTCTGACCATCCATTTCCTATCTGTTTCCAATAAACACTGACCCTTCTGTTCAGTAAAGACCAATCGAGCTCAGCCTTGAGTATCTACAATAACCGAGTCTTCACTGATCCCTGAGGATGAGGACACCGCAGGTAACACAACAGTAAAGGGAAAGGGACGTCCTTATTTCATTGCGGGATTGTTATTTGAAAACTGTGTTAACTGAACATCAAATCACCACCTCTTTTCAGACAGGAGTACAGAATAATTAGGAACATAATCCATTCCGGACTCCAAATCTATCCCACATTCCCACTGACCCTTTCCATTCAAATATGTATCGCACCCAGCCTCTGCTGCTGTCCCAGGAAGAGAATGCCTGACAGCGTAATACCGCAGGAGCATTACGGAAATGAGCAGATTGTGGCCAGTCAGCCGATTGAGTCGGAAATGCCAATCAATAATTTCTTATATGTACCTCGACCTCATTTTTCTGCCTTCTCGCTAGAATCCTTGATATCCTTGCAAATCAAAAGCGCATTGATTTGTGTCTTAATGACACTAGTGTCTGTGCATCTGTGTATTTGTATGCAAGGAAATGTTTGTGCATATGTCTGTGTGTGTCTGTATGCGCTTGTTTGCCTGTATGTGTGTGTGTGTGTGTGTGTGTGTGTTCATGTGTTTGTTATCTGTGTGTTTGTGTGTCTACATTTGTCTGTGTTTCAGCCTGTGCTTCTATCTGTGTTTATGTCGATTTGTATGTGACTGTATATGTACTGTGTGTTCATACGTGTATGTTTACCTATCTCCTTGTAAGTATTGTGTGTTCGTCTGTGTATTTCTGTGTCTGCATCTCTGTGCAGTGAGCTATCTCGAGGTTTTTTTTTGGAAGTGAAAGGACTGTTGTTGGAACTGCCAGTGGGTTTAAAATGAGAATTGTCTTTCACTGAAAATTGCTCCTTAACTGGTCAGTAGAACGTGGATATTTCGGATACTCCACACGAGGCGTCCTGGTCCTCTCCAGCTCTTTAAGAGTCCTCCCCACATGGTGGGGGGAGGAGAGTGAGAGAATGGATATCGTGCACTCCATTACCCGGCTTGGCCCTTTCTATCCTATTTCAGGCTGTTCCTCTGGAGGGAGAGTGGGAATGGGTGACCCAGCTGTTTGTGCTGATGTAGGTGGAGGGAATTGTGAATGTCTGAAATGAGTCAGTCGACAGTTTTGAATCCATACAGTATGATTAGTTGCTGAATTCAATAGTGAGAGTGGTAGTGCCTGAGCCTTATTTGGAGACAGAGCGTGAACCTTGTTCGGGGTTAGGTGCTATAACAGATATACAGTGAATGTGAGGGAGCAGAGAGTATATGGTAATTCTTATCCTGACAGAGCGAGGAGGATATTGCTACTTGTCCAGTATTGTGGGACATTTCTTCAGATCATCTCAGGGTCGAGCTGAGCCTCCCTGAATGTCTTGTCCAGATCCATCACTAATAATGACACAGACCTGTCCCTCAGCTTCCACAGAATCAGTTTAGGTAGAGTTTACAGATAGCAAGGAGAAGCAAATATTGGTGTGTTATATATCAAAACCAAAACGGTAGCAGAAAATCTCAGCATCATATGCTGTGGAAATTAGACAGGCACGTATTGTGGATACAACAATCTTATTGAATGGTCCCAAGTTGTATCTAAACTACGTTAACTAAGTGACTGCCCAGGCTGTGAAAAATAAGTTCCATAAGTGTATATGAGGTTGGTTGAAGAGTATGTTGGAAAGCAAACTAGAGAGCAGGTTATTTCGGATTTGATGTTGTGTGGTCAGAAGGACGAATGATTAACCTTGGTATGAAGCAGCTTTTAAGGAATAATGGCATTTATAAGATGCATTTTACACGGTGTCTGTATACAATATACAATGCTTGAATATTCTAGATAAACATCATGGAAGACTGGAGGCTAGGGTGTCAAGATATCTTCAGTGAATTTACAAAGTACAATATAACATTCAGTGGGAGATAAGCAATGGTTGTTAGAGTCTCAGAGTCCAACAGCACGGAGACAGGCCCTTCAGCCCAAACTGGTCCATTCCGACCAAAATGCCCATCCACGTGAAAGGCATTTCCCTGCCATTGCCGGTATCTTTCTAATCCTTTACTATCCATGTATTTGTTCAAATGCCTTTTAGATGTTGTTAATGTATCTGCCTCGACCACTTCTCATTCCAAATGCATACCAGCCCTGTGTTAAAAAGTTATTCCTCATGCTCCCTTTTATTTTTTTTCCCCTGACCTTAAACTGATGCCCTCTTGTCTGTGATTGCCCAACCCTGGGAAAAAAAAGATTGGGTGCATTCACTCTATCCATGTCTGATATGAGCTTAGAAACTTTAATATGATCCTCCCTCAGTCTCATGCACACAAAAGTAACAAGTCCCAGCTTGTCCAAGTTTTTTTCTATTACTCAGACTATTGAGATCTTGGCAACATCCTTGTTTTTTTTTCCACACTCTTTCCAGTATTATAACATCCTTCCAATAGCAAAGTTAACATAACTGAACATAACGCTACCAATATATCCTCACCAGCATCCTGGATAACTGCAACATAACTTCCTAATTTCGATACTCAGTGATATAAACCGATTAAGGCCAGTGTGCCAAAAGCTTTCTTCACTGTCTACCTCTGAATCAAGTTCCAGTGAACCATGCACCTGAATTCCAAGGTCCCTCTGTCCCACTACACTTCTTAGGACCCAACCATTCACCATGAAACCCCAACCTTGGTTTGACTTTCTAAAATGCAAGAACTTACACTGATCAATATTAAAATCTATTTGCCATTTCTCAGCCCACTTCTCCAGCTGATCAAAGTACTGCTATAATTTCTAAAATTTCTGATAACCTTCCTCACTCTCCATGATGCCGCCTGCTTTCGTGCCGTCTTCAAACTTACAAATCATGCCTGTACATTCTCATGTAAATCATAGATCTATGTAATATGTAGTGATCCCAGCAACAATCCCTGAGGCATTCCACTAGTCACAGGCCTCCAGTCTGACAGGCATGTCCAGTATTAATCTCTGCTTCCTACCATCAAGGCAATGTTGTACCAAATTTGCCATCTCCCCCGCAATTCCATGCAATCTAACCTTCCACAGCGTCATACCATGTGGAACCTTACTGAAGGCCTTCCTGACTTGACTACGTATACCACCCAGACCTCCTCAACGTTGCTGTTCACTGCATCAAAGAACTCCAACAAAATTGTGAGTCATGATCTCCCTTGCACAAACTCCCGTGCTGAATTTGATGAAGGGCTTTTCCTCGAAACATCGATTTTCCTGCTCCTCAGATGTTGCCTGATCTGCTCTGCTTTTCCAGCAACATTCCAATCTTAGTCCGAACCACACCCTGTCTTTCCAAATGCATGTATATCCAATCTCCCGGAATCTTCTAAAGTAATCTACCCACTAGATTTTAGGTCTTTAGTTTCCAGATTTATCTTTATAGTATTTCTTGAATACGGGCTCAGCATTCGCTACGCTCCAGTCATCCAGCACCTCACCCGCTGGCCAGCGATGATAGAAAAGAGCCAAGCAGTGCTCCCACAATTTCTTCTCTATCCCCTCCTAACCTACTGCGGTGTTCCTGAATATAACTGGTCAGGACCAGGAGTTTTTAGAAATGCTGCAAAGTCTGAAACATATTTATATTTATTTCAGTTACAAACACCCAAGAGTGAGAAAGTGACTCAATGATGGTTAACATAACAAATTAGAAAATATGTTAATCATAGGAAGTGACTTCAGAGGAATTCCGGCTATTGTGGAAACCTGAGAATTCTCGGAAATTAACGATCCAAAAAAGGAAGGTCATGAAACTGAAAAGAAAATCAAAAAGTGAACATGAATGCTAACAAACAGGAACACAAAGACTGTAACAATCTGCGATCTATATTTCAAAGGAAACAAAATAAAAGCAAGGTCAAATGTGGAAATTTGTAATCGGGAGAGGGAAGGTAATTTTGGAGAACAGGGAAATGGCCAAGAAAACAACCAGTTACTTTGCATCTGTCTTCATGGAGGAAGATCAAGAAAATCACCCAGTAATACCAAGTGATCACATCGGACTCCTGGAGCTAAAGACATGAAGTCAATTCATATCAGTAAGAAGGTAGTACTTAAACATGGAGCTGGATTGAGCATTGCTAAGTCTGACGAAAGAGATGCACTTCCTACCAAAATGTCGGAAATAAATCACCAATAGTAGTATTAATTGCATTGTCGATGACTGTGCATTCTGCAGAGACCTGAAACTATTGTGGATTAACGTGAACCAAGCACTATAGATGAATGGAAGTGATCCAAACAGCTACAAAGGGAAAAAAGACATAGTGTGGAGAACTGCAGACCAGTTAACTTGAAATTTGTAGGGAACCTGTTGGAACCTATTACACAGGATGACATTTTTGCTATTTAGAAATGAACAGCAACAATGGAGAGATTCAGCATGCATTTCTGATAGAGAAATCAAACTTGATAAACTTCGGAATTGTTCAAAATTGTTTCTTACAGCATAGATAATGTGGAATCAGTAGAAGTGGCATATATTGGATTTTCGGAAAGGTTACTATAAGATCTCAGTGAGTTCGTAAATGACATGAATGTGAAGGGTATTTGGAGGAATATATGTCAGTGGAAATTTAAAGTTTGTATCGACTTCATTTAAGAGAATCAGAACATTGATGTCAAGACACGTTGAAGCAGTTTCACAGTGTGTTGATGGGCCTGTAGCTGGAGTATTGTGTGCAGTTTTGGTGACCGAATCTCAGAAAGAATATACTGACCACAGAGGAATTGTAATGGACATTCTCCAGATTAATCCCTCAGATGATGAGATTGCCTGATGAGGAAACTTGGCCTGTGTTCTCTAGAGTTCCAAAGAATGAGAGTGGGTCACAGTGAAACTTAGAAAACCCACAGAACATCCGTCAAGTTGAACGCTTCCCTCGCTGTCTATTCCACATTCAAGGCAAATAATGGCAGGACCTGGGACAGGCCAGTTAAGACTGCAATAAGGAGGCAATTCATCACTTGGAGGGGACTGACAAACACAGGGGCATGGAAACCTACTGGCAGGCAAGATTACTGAGAATCTCCAGATATTATCCAAGTGTATCCAGCGGAACAGAATAACCAGGGAACAGGTAGGACTTATTAGTGACTTGCCAAGTTGCAACCAAATCAGGTTTAGTGGTAGGAGACAGATGGTGGTGTGAGAAGGCTGTTTGTGTGATTGGAGGCAAGTGTCCAATGGTGTACCTCCGGGATCAGTGCTGTGTCTTTTAATATTTGTGATTCGGAGGTGTTGGTATTGGACTGGGGTGGTCAAAGCTAAAAAATGCATAACACCAGGTTATAATTCGAAAGGTCTATTCAGTAGCACTAGCTTTCGAAGTGCTTCATCAAAACGCACAACCACCTGGTGAAGAAGCAGCGCTTCGAGAGCTCGTGCCTCCAAATAAACCTGTTGGACTATAAGCTGATGTTTCCTGATATTAAACCTTATCATAAAGGATGCAGCTGTGAATATGGACGAGGGATGCATGGTGTCATAAGTGAGTTTGTGCTTGATACAAAGATTGGCCGGGTAGCTGGCAGTGAGGAGGAAGGCCTTATGTTACAGGAAGATACAAATAGAATGGTCAGATGGTGACATCAATGGTAGTTGGAATGTAACCCTGATAAACATGAGGTCATGCACTTTGAAGAAGGAACCAGGCAGGGGAGGAATCAATGAATCGCAGCACACTAGGAAACTCAGAGGGTGCTTCTCCACACATTCCTGGATGTGCCTGGACAGGGTAACACACAATTTGAGAAAGCATACAGGAGCGCAAACACAGCCTTCACACATCGAAGCATTGATTATACGAGCTAAACAGAACTTTGCCAAGACGGAATACTGTGTGTAGTTCTTGGAGCTGAAGGATGTGATTGCACTGGAGGGGTGCAGAGGAGATTCACGAGGATGTTCCCTTGGATGGAACATATCAGCTATGGAGAGAGACTGAAAAGCTCGGGTTTTTTCAGTTTGGAGCAGAGAAGACTAAGGGGGACGTGAATCAGGAAGATAAGATTACGACGGACATGGACGGGGTGGATAGACAGCAACTGGTCCTTTTAATAAAAGGGACACATTTTTAAAGCGAAAGGTTTGAAGTTTAGAGAGGATTTGAGGACTGTTTTTCACCCAGAGTGTGTTGGGGTCTGGAATCACTTCTTGAGAGGGGAGTTGCCATGGTAACCTCAAAACCATTAGAAAATACATGGTTGTGCACTTGAAATGCCTTCAGATTCACAGCGACGAATTTTGTGTTGGAAAGTGGGGCTAATGCAGACCGTGCAGTATTTCTGATAGTACAGAGTCTGTGCTTCTGTGATTGTACGGCTGTGGAAGGTCAATCATTCAGTAGCTTAAGATAGGAATTGATGGATTTCTGAAGAATATCTTATCAAAGTGTATATGAGTGAACTTGTAATATCTTCTGAAAATACGTCAATGGCAAAATCATATTTGAGACAGTGGTTTTTAGCAAAGTTATGGAGAAGGTATTAAAGCAATACGATTGTAAACTCAGAAAGATTTTTGATAAAGCCCCAAGCATTTTCTGCAAATCCTATGGGACTGGGGCTAATATATTGTCGTGATTTTAGATTGGGAGAGCTGGCAGGAAACAGTGAGTAGGAACAAAACTGTTTTTTGAATGGAAGGCTTGGAGGATATAACAATGATCAAGATTTGGCATCCAGCTATTCCCAATGCACATCATATCTTTGATTAAGGGGCTGAATTGTAATATTGCCAAGTCTGCTGATAGCACTAAACGATGTCAGCTTGTGAGTAGATGAGGACGATGTTAAAAAAGCCCCAAGGTGATTGAGACAAGTGGAATGACTGGGCAATTACCTGGCAGATGGAGAGCAGTGGCAGAGATGACAGGTTGTGTACTTTGATGTGATCAGTTGAATGGCAGCCTATCATTTGAAAAGTTATTGGTTGAAAAGTGTTGGTCTATAAATTAAGTGCATTTTTGTTTATTTCTGCGCAGCCTTCTGAGTCCATGTAGGACAGTGAGTTCTGAACACGGAACTCAATACAGGGAATGGCACTGGCACGCTGTATACAGTGTGTATAGACCCAGCAAGTTGGGAGCTGTAACATTGAAAAGAATCTGGATCTCCCTGTACACCAGTCACTGAAAGCAATATTGCAGGCGGAGAAAGGAGGTAGGAAGATAAATGGTTTATTCACCTTCATTTCAGGGGGATTTAGAATACAGGAGTAAGGGTCATTTACTGCAACTGTACAGGGCCTTGGTGAGACTCCATCTCGAACATTGTGCAGTATTGTGTGCAGTTTTGGTCTCCTTATCTAATAAAGGACAAACCTGACATTGAGGGAGTGCAGTGAAGGATGACCAGACTGATCTCTGGGATGACAGGTTACTTGTGGGAGAAGAGTTGGGTGTGACTGGGCCTGTATTCCATCGGCTTTAGGAAAATGAATTGAGATCTCAATGAGGTATATAAAACTCTGACAGGGTGTGACAGATTGGAAGCAGGGATGATAGTTCACTTTATAGAAAATGGTTCATGAATCGCATTGCAGTCAAATCGTACTTAATAAACAAGCGTTATCAGAGAACTCCCTATATATTGATGGGCCGAAGGCACTATATTTCATAATGTTTAAACATATTTTGGGATATGAACATTGTGTGGGGGAAACTGCATTGAGGCGATGTTCAGCCATGAAATAGCATGGGGAAAGCTCAATGTGCTGAATGACCTCCTCCTTTCCCGATGTTTCTGTGCACTCTATGGGAAAGCTCTGTAAATGTTGTCACAAGCTCTCAGATGTTAGGAAAGATGTCTATTCAGGGTCAACAGGACTGTGTTTCCCATTCCCTTTTCTGACAACCGGGATACAATTGAGTGTCTCACTTGGCCGATTCAGAGACCATGTCTGTGCGTCATTTTTAGGCCAGACCAAGGAAGTCTGGAGAGTCACTTCCTGAAAGTACATTGGTGAAGGAGATTGATGTTTACAATCAACATTGGAGTAAAAATCTTCGAGTAAAAATCTTCGAATCAACATTGGACACAAGATCACTATTACTGACACCAGTTTTTAGGTCTCGATATTTTGTTAATTATTTTTAACTTCCACCAGCTGCCAGAGCATTGGCCTAGTCTGGATTCGTAATCCAATGATACGTCCACTACAGCGCCATCTCCACAGAAACCACACTGACAGCAGGGACACGGCTTGTTGTGCAGCACAAGCTTTCAGTCCTATTGCAGGAATGGGGTCAGGGCCCATTGCCTTTGTCATATCTATCGTGTTCAGCTCTTTCCTCATGACCGTACAGCAAATCGAATTGAACACTACCACCTGCGATTCTGTGGGAATCATGATGAGTGTGAGGTGGATCATCCACTCAACACCTCTGGCTGAGGATAGTGCAGATACCACGTCCTTGACTTTTTTCACAGACGTACAGAGCTGCTCCGATATTTAGGATGAGGATATTTGTGGAGTACTCTGCTCCAGTACATTGTTTAATAGTCCATCGACATCTATGTTTGGATTTGGTCGGACGACAGAGCTTAGGTCTGTTCTGTTAGTCTTGGGATCATTTCCCCCTCTCCATCAGACATTAGTTCTGCTGGTCAGAATGTAACCAGTTAACTGCGGTAGCTTTCATGGGTTGTCAACAGATTTAGGTCCACGTGATTCCGACCCTGGCATGATCACCCACACTCATCACTGAACCATGGATCGGCTTGATGGTAATGGTAGACTGATGAATTATTGTCGGGAAAATGTTACAAATTGTCATTGAATACAATTCTGTTTCTGCTGCTGCTGTGATCTACAGCATCAAATAATAACCCAGTTTGAGTTGCAATATCTACAATTCAATTCTACTGCCTGTCCCCCAGTTCACACCGAGACCCATTCACCCATCAGCCCTGTATTCTGTACCTAATCGGGTTTCTGATGCGGTAACACTTGTATTTTCATATTCTCATTCTGCTGAGGGCCTCTCACTGATGTCACACCTCTAATTTGTTACTTTAACTCAATCCATTTAAAGTAATTATCTAAATTCTTTCTCTTCCACAATGTCAACTTTTGTATTTGAAGTGAATGTGTTTCTCTCTGTTTTCCTCCCTGACCATGTTTAAGAGCTCTGTAGTGTCAGTGATGCCAGATTTATGTAGTTTCAGAGTCAAGGAACTTGTGCACCATGTGTTATTGTTCAGTTCCCAGTGTACGGCTCTCCATGTTGGACAGGATGTTTGAGCATCTTTGACATACTTCTTTGAAAATTGTCCAAAAACAGAAATTGCTGAAGAAATTGCTGAAGTTGTTGCAGTATCTTCTGGAGTGAATGCAGTGTTAAACTTTCAGGTCCAGTGACCCTCTACAAAGCTCCCAGTTTCTCAAGAAATTTTGATTTTTTTTTACCAGTATTCAGTTATTTGTTTTGTGAAAATCTGTTCTGTGCGTATTCATTTCTGGAGAAACTCAGCAGGTCTGTCAGCATCTGCAGAGACAGAGAAACAGCGTTAGCATTTCAAACGCTGTGTGACACTTCTTCACAACTGAAAAGCATTGGAAAACTTGGCTTTTCAATATCTTGCCAGCGGTGGGTGAAGCTGACAGGGAAAAGAGGGCTTGGCAAAGGTAAACTGGCTTTTAGCAGTGGTGAACGAGAAGATGACATAAAATAGGTTTAAATTAAGGTGTGAATGGGGAAAGGGGTTCTCTCTATTCAATGCAAGATAAAGAAGACACAATTACACAAGGTCATAGGGAGGCCAGCAGGGAGAATGTTGACTATGTGGCATTATAAATATTTGGCCGTAAATACATTTTCACTGTCGAGATCATCACCTCCCTTAGACAAAGGATATCAGGTGCTTGACTTCTTATTGGCACTAGTAAGCGTTTCATGCTGCCTTAGTTTTGTAATAGGGAGAAAAAACAAATCACAGTATGAGGTTTGGGCTAAGTATTATTTGCCTGTCATGTTTATTATAGTTTCAAATAGCCCACTCTTGTTCAAATTTATTAATTTCACATTTCATGATTTTGCAAAGTAACTGGTTATTTTCCCGGAAGTTGTGTTGTGTAATGCTACATTTGGGTGAGCAGAGGATTTGTTTGAGTTAACGCTGGGTCGGGTATGGGGGCAGTATTCACAGTAAATCTGGGTCTGTAACACGACCAATTTCTGGAGCAGACGTTGCAGAGAGGGGAAGCCTGGGAACAGGGATTGGGGGGTGGTGGTCACTTCCTGAGCCAGCCTGGATTTTCCAAGTACATTTTCAAAACGGCACCTAACCATCGGAGTGCCCTGGATCCGCCCCTGTGTAGCAGGTCCGAATGGATGAATGGAACATCAGAACATTGGGGTTAAGGGACACGAGTGGGCCATTCGGCCCTTTGACACTACTCCACCATCAAATAAAGTCGTGGTTCATCTCATTGTGGTCCCAGCTGCACTTTTCTCTCCATGCACCATTATCCCTGATTCATCTATCTATGGAAAATCAGGTGAAGCTAAGCTCGATATAATGTAAAGATTCAGCCATCCCAAACTTCTGGGAAGGAGAATTCCCACTTGAATGAATTACCACTTTGCTATTTTTTCACTCTTTCCTTTTCTAGTCCCACTCTTCTACTGCACACAACAAATTTTAAATGTAACCAGGTTGGTGATACGGTCAATGATAAAGGTCTCAGATTGGGTCAGGTTCAGTGAGAAATACAAGTCAGGCAGATTTCTTTAGTCAGCCACAAGTTAATAACAGAACTAACGGAGGAGTATGTTGGATATATGGGTAGCACTGCTGCCTCACATCACCAAGGAGCTGAATCCAATTCCAACCTCGGGCGACCCTCTACATGGAGTTTGAACATTCTCCCCACACCTGTGTGGGTTTCCTGCCACAGTCCAAATATGTGCAGTTTAAAGTGGATTGCCCATAGTGCCCAGGGATGCGTAGGTTAGATGGGTTAGTTATGGGAAATGCAGGGTTACATGGATAGGATTGGGGGTACGTCCAGGTGGGATGCTGTTTGGTGGGTCAGTGTGGACTTAATGGACGGAATGTCCTGCCTCCACACTGAAGAGGTTCTATGACAATGACAATAGATTTGGACTATACAACACCCAGTGGGTATATACCTGATCCACTCTTATCAAGGTCTTGTATGTGTCATTCTCATTCCAAGAGTAACCTGTTAAATCCTTCATAATATAAGCCCTTCGCCTCAGGAATACGTGAAATGAAATATCTCTGACCTGTTTCCAATGTAATTATATCCTTTCTCAAATAAGGAGACACAAAAAAATCTAATCTCACACTCAGATCATAATGTTTATAATTGTTTTTTCAGAGTGCTGTGGGTCTTTGGACCACTCTTCCCTACAGAGCATTCGAGGCAGAGATGCTGAATATTTTTGAGGCACAGATGGAAGGTTCATAAATAACAACAGAGTCAAGGATTATCGGGGAATGGGCAGCAATGTGCAGTCTGGGGGGGAAATATACACAGTGGTATGAAATAACACGGCTTCAGAACCTCCAGGACTATAATGCAAAATGAAATGATAATATCGATAAAATGTTAAGGGGTAACACTAGACGGCGGCAATCCACAAGGTCTGCTTTGCTGGGCTCTGCATCAATACACGGGCAAAGTGGTTCTCTGACCCACCCCATCCCAGCCATTTACTTAAAATTCAACACTAAAAGCGCGCTAGAATCTTTACTAATCCCGATTTGTCAAATGGAAATGACAAACCACGGGAAAGGATCGAGTCAGTCTCAACACACGGTGCAACAGTCAGAAACATTGAGCATGCCTGAGGCCGTAGCTGCAACCCACTCTGCTGGTTCGATGGACCCAGTTACTTACCAGGCCTTGGTCACTGAGTTCATCAAGTTACGTGAAATGATTGAAGCCATGATTGAAGAAGGGTTCAGCTGTGGCTAGAGCTGCTGTCAGCCGTGCTCCAAAAACATGAGCAGCAACGTGACAGCATTCGAAACAGAACAGACGATGTCAAGCACCGAACGGAAACGACAGACACCGTGATCGATTCCTCTCGGGAGAGGATCCTTGCCCCTGAAAAACAGATCTGCACCTTAACTGAACACGATGACGACCTCGACAACAGGGGTAAGATGAAGAATATTCACATCGACGGTTTGTGGAGCGGACAGAAGGTGGCCAGCCGGTAAGTTTTTTCAAGAACTGGCTGCAGCGATTCCTTAACTTGGAAACTGAGGAGGGACGGGTGAAGACGGAGACAGTTCATCGGGTTACGGCATGGAAGCCAGACTCAGACCAACGCCTTCTTCCTGTCCTTGCGTGGTTACATAGTTATGGGGACAAACAAAGACTGGTGGAAGCTTTCAGAACCCGGGGAAAGATCCAATGGGTTTAATTCACGAGAGCTCCAGGATTACGTTCTTTCAGGACATTTTAGCGGCAGTGATTCAGGAAAGAAAACCTTTCGATGATATCAAGAGGAGAGTAAGGGAACTCTGGATTCAGTATTCCTTTTCGGTACCCAGCGGTGCTCTGTATTGATTTCAATGGATCCACGAACTCGTGTGACTCTCCAGGGAAAGCGAAAACTTTATGGATATTTTAAAGTAAGCTGGATATTTAGATAATCATGTTTCTCTCTCTTAAAGAAATTTTGTTGGATTTTTCTGCTATTAACCAGTGTTAAAGTATAGTCGGGAATGGGTAGAGTACTCATTTTTAACTTCTTCATTATTAGTACTACTTTCTTTTCTTTCTTTGCTTGTGTCTGGGGTGCAGCTCAAGCTGGAGGGAGTTACAAAGCTAGTTGTGATGACTAAGTGCTGACCGAAAGGCAGTTCAAGCCTGCTTTTTGATGTTATTTGCCCTGGATTCCATATTGGTAGAGGGCACAAGATAAAGTTTTGAGATATGTAAGTGTCCCCAGTGGGCGGTGGGGGGTAAGTTCCCCAATCAAATGTCATTGGCGTTTTAGATTTTATTTCGTTCTTTGGTTTTTTATGTGTTTAGCTTTGCAAAGTTTTGAGAGCTTGTTATTTGTAGTAGTTTTAGTTTGTACAGTTTTTAGGCTCAATGAGTCTTTTGTTTCATTAATGATCAGCGATGTGTAATTCAATGTGAAACTCTAGAGTTGAAATGTTGCTACAGTGTGTTATGGATAATGATGTGCTTCAATGTTGTACCTGGAACATTAAGGGGAGCCATCTGCCAGTCAAGGGGAATAATTACTTTCTAATCTTCAAAAAGAGAGGGTGTTGTTGTCCTATTACACGAGATGCATCTTGATGACAAGTAACATTTGACGTTACAGCAGGGCGGGTTTGATCAGATTTATTTCTCAACTTTTAATACTAGGAGTAGGGGAGAAGCCATACTAGTAAAGAAGAATCTTCCATTTAAATTACTAGATTGTATTAGACACTCACGGAAGGATCATCATCCCCAGAATCTTGAACTATGGGAAATAATACAGTATTTTGAATGTTTTTGCACCCCCCCCCCCCCTCCCCGGTGCACCATCTTAAAATCCTGGTAGATGCATTTTCCAAATTCATTTATCTTGCATTGTGGCAGATTACTACAGAAGGAGATTTCAACTCTCTTATGGCCCCACGGTGGACAGAATGTACAAAGGTTCCCTCATACCCTCGTTATAATGTCAGCAATTAATGGATCTGTGTGCAGAACTAGAGCTAGTGGATGTCTGGAGGCAGATCTACCTCACAAGTAGGGGTTTTATTTTCTCCTTTAACCTGCAGAAATGGCAGACGAGGGTTGATCTCTTCCACATCCCTGCAACAATCTTAGATTTGGTGGCATCCTGCATAATTGCAAATATTATTACAACATTCCTGACCAAAAGTAAGATAGAAGTATCATAAGATTATGTTGTATGCAGATGAGGCTCTTATGTTTTTGTCAAATCCCACAATTTTGGCAGCTCACATGATGCAATGCATTAATTCGTTTATCACCTTTTTGGGCTATAAGTTTAACTTTACAAAGTTTGTGTCCATTCCTATGGGAGGTCTCAGGGAAATACCTGACCTTGAAGGCAAATCCTGGTTTCCTTTTTAAATGGTCACGGGAGTGGTTTCTCTATTTCAGTATATTCTTTGATCATTTATTTAACGTGAACTATGTCCATTTGTTTGACAAAATTACACAAGACCTTCAAAGATGGGATGCACTTCCAATATCCTGGCTAGGTCGGATAGCTGTTCTTCAAATGAATGTCCTTCCTTATTTGCTATACCACGTGTCAATGCTTCCTTTGATCTTTCCCAGACAGATATTTAGGAGATTTCATGGCTTGTTTAGCTCTTTTATTTGGCATCATAAGCGACTCTTCATAAAGCTAACCAAATTACACCTACCCCACAGAGTGTGAGGAGTAGATCTCCCAGATTAAAAGCTATCATTTAAGCTCTTCATTATCCTATGTTAGTGTCTGGGCCACTGAGGACCTGTGGTCAATACGGTTGGATATTGAACCCTCTCAGAGAAAGTGAACCCTTATTATCTTGAACATCTTTCATCGCTACTATCTGTAGTCTGCAATATTAGGGAAAGAAATCCTGCAGACATACTCTGCCCAATGAAGGATCTCAAATGGATATTTATTACTGAACATCAGTCACGGAAAAAGACGATAATTTCTGGTCCCAAAACACCGATCAGTATAACCCAACTCTCACGTGTGTCTGCCCTCTTCCTAAACCCATGAAATGACACTGGGCCGCTGATGACTGTCTAGGCTCTCCTCCCCACTGACTGTGTCTGCAATCCGTCCCTCCTCCCTCTAACCACACAAGGCAAACCAAGCTCAGGGTCTTTGTGAAAATCAAGGCTGGAGTGTGCAGGCATCCTGGAGAGGGGCGGGCATTTTAAAATTAAACTGGGAAGGTGATGACGTGGTAATATCACTCACTGGCCGAGATGTGGCAGATGGATTTTAGTTTGGATTAATGCGAGATATTGGATTTGGTAAATCAACAAGAGTAGGACTTATACAATTAAACGTAGGGTCTTTGGCAGTATTGTAGAACAGAGACCTCGGCCATCAGTTATAATTCTTTAAAAGTTGCATAGAGATAATGTGATTAAGAAGGTGTTTTGCACACTTGTCTTCAATGGTCAGATCTTTGGGTATCGGAATTGGGACGTCATGTTGAGATTGTCCAGGACATTGTTGGGACCTCTTCTGGAATACTGTGTCCAGTCTGGTCATCCTGCCCACTCATTCCATATGCACACCACCCTCTGGGTGAAAAAGCTGCCTCTTAGTTCAGTTTTAAATTTTTTCCCCTCTTACCTTACAACTATATCCTCTAGTTTTGGTCTCCACTACCCTTATAAAATACATTGACTAGTCACTTCGATATTATTGATCTTGATATTATTAACCTGGAGAGGGTTCATAAGCGTTTAACCAGGATGTTTCTGGAAATGGAGGGATTGAGCTATAAGGAGAGGCTGAATAGGCTGGTACATTTTTCATTGGAGAGCATGAGATGAAGGGTAACTTAGCAGAGGTTTGTAAAATAATGAGGGGTACAGATAAGCTGAAGGGCTGATGTCTTTTCCCTAGAGTTGGAGATTCAAATCTGAGTGATATTTTAAGGTGCGAGGTAAAAAGATTTACAAAAGTCAGGAGAGGTAATTCTTTTTGACAGAAGCTGGGTTGTGTGTGGAATGAACTTGCAGAACAAGTGGTGAAAACAGGGACGGTAATAACGTTTAAAGGACATTTAGATCAGTACATGGATAAGACATCGGTTGGCAAGGTGCTGTGAGCAGCTGCCCTCTCCCTCCCCCTTTCTGAATGAATCCCTGTTGGTTTTCTCCCTCTGCCAATGCCTTTGCAGTGGCGTGTGAAGGCCAGGAGAGGGAGGCATTGCATCACTTTCAGCACCACAGAGACAGCCAGTCCTGCCTCACACAGAGACACACAGATACACACAGAAATTGTTAGGACACGGCACAGATCTCATCTGGTAACTTAAACTAAACATAAATAAATGCTCAATTCGCCTCGTAAGTTGTTAAAATATGAGTGACAGAGAACTCCCAAATTCCACTGTTTAAATAAAAACAACAATGTATTTTTTAACACTGAAAGTGAACTGAAAGAGACCCTCTATCTCTTAATTGCTCATAACCCGACTCCAGCTCTATAGCAATATACTGTTTCTGGGTCTGTCATCCTGTCATATCTCAGTTACTTGTAAGCTCTCAGTTCAGAGCAGCATTCACTCTCCCTTAAAGGTACAGGACACACTTTCAACTTCATCACATTATACCCTGGAGAATATAGATAAGTGGAACCTATCCGGATTTCTCTTGCTCTGTGGTTTGTCAATATTTCATCTACTCTGTCTCGTATATGTCAGGATTTTTGTTGCTCCATTGACAGCATGTCATTATTCGACTCTGTCCGTGGGAATATATCAGTATTTCGCTTGCTCACACTCGTGTATGTGGGGCAGGATTTCAGTAGTTTCAGGGGGACTGTGACACTATGACAATCTCAATGTTTGTAAATGGTACCAAACCTGCAAGAATTGTAAAGTCTGTGGAGGACAGTGTGGAACTCTAACAGGACAATGACACGCTGGTAGACGCGGAACAATGCAGAGCAGTGTGAGGTGATGCACTTTGGTATGAAAGATAATGAAAGACAGTTTAAAACAGGCTGTGCCACTATAAAGGGGCTGCAGGAACGGAGGGCCCTAGGTGTATATGATCACAGATTGTTGAAGATGTCAGGACAAGTGGGGAGGGCAGTAAATATCACAGATTAGCTTCAGTATCTGAACTGTTTACAGGGGGAGGTGTAGGAGGGAGCCTCCATGCTCCCTTCCTGGGAGGTGGTGGTGACGATGTGTTGTGAGCCCACCCTCCTGCCCACCGAGACCGTGGGGATACCATTTGTACCAGCTCGACACAAAAGGGAGATGGCAACAGGGCCAGAGCTTCTAAGTCGTGCTGGGGGGAAATGGAGCTGCCAGTGGGTTTAAAGTGAGAATTGCCCTTCACTGAACATTGCTCCTTACTCAGTCGGTGGGACATGGATGTTTCAGCATCCCCACACGAGGCTTCCAGGACGTACCAGGGTCCTTCCCTCATGGCAGGGGAGGGGGGGGTGGAAATGGATATTGGGCACTCCACCACCCGGCTTGGCCCTTTCTGTCCTATTCCAGGCTGTTTCTCCTGGAATGGGAGGAAGGGAGGGAGGGAGCATGGGAGTGAATGGCCCTGTTATTAGTGCTGTGTAGGTGGGGGACATGGGGAGGGGTTCGGAAGGAGTCAGTCCACAGTGTTGTATCCATTAGTGTGAGGGGTAAAGTGGAGGAAGGGAGTGAGAGAGGGGGGAGGGAGAAAGAGGGAGAGAGAGGGAGAGAGAGGGAGAGAGCGGGAGAGAGAGAGAGAGAGAGTGCGGCGGGGTGGGGCGGGGGTGGTGGAAGGTGCCATAACAGATATACAGTGAGTGTAAAGGAGCAGAGAGAATACGGTGACCCTCATCCTGACAGAGCGGGTAAGGATATTGCTGCTTGTCCTGTATTTCCTCAGACCGCAGATACTGCACTGAGCTGGGTGGTGAGCTTAGACCATGCTCGGTGGATCTGGTGGTGTGGCCCCAACTGGGAAGAGAATGGTCCCCTCTGTACTAGTCCATCCACCAGGACCGCCGTGGCACCAGTGCCAGGGATCACGGAATACCCAGGGGCACCCGGGCGATGGTGAGTACTCCAGCCATTATGGGTGGGAGAATCGGGCTGGTATTGAATGAGAGGGACACCATGGGGAGCGGGTGGGTAGTTAATGAGGTGAGTTCAATATGATAGCACCAGGAAATTAGTGCAGCCTCGTGCGGATGATCCCTCCATTCCTGGGTTACAGATCAATGCACTGGGGCAGTATACACAGCTCGACATGCTGGGAGGGAAACTGCTCCTGGGTTACAGATTAATTAACGGGTGATCACTGCACATGTCTCTGTGCTGGTCAGACTGTCTGGTTGAGGTTTATAGATAATACAATGATGTGGTTAACGCAGATCCCCGTGCTGGACACGTATGCAGCCTCTGCACAATACATCATGTTGGTGGGGTGGATGGGGGAAAAGGTGATGGGCAGGTCAAGGAGATCCCCGGAACGTTCCGTTCCTGACATTCTATAACTGACATTCCCTGGAACGTTCTGTCCCCAACATTCTATAACTGACACTCCCCGGAACGTTCTGTCTCCGACATTCTATAACTGCCATTCCATGGAACGTTCCGTCCCCGACATTCTATAAACAACATTCTCCGGAAGGTACTGTCCCCGACATTCTTTGTGAATGGCCGGACGTCAGTGAATTGAATAAACGATAAGATCCCGAGGGAAGAGTTCCCGTTCCAAGGAGAAGAGACACTGTTCCGAAGACCCCTCAGGCAGTTAAAGGGGTGAATACATTTTCCCTGCGTTTACATTTCTTCATGACACAGGGTTGACCACAATTTAGACAAAATACGGAAATTCCCAAACTCTGTTTGTCTTCAGGAAACTGGGAAAGAATCCTTCAAGGCATCAACGTTTCCACCCTCCGTATTAGGAACTGGGAAGGAGTGACCTGTGTCTGCTCTCGAGTAATGTGGGAATGTTCAAGAAACCATCTGTCCTTATGGATGTGTCTCTGTGTGTTTGGGGAGGGAGGGTTTCTTGTGGTTTATGTCATATTTTTGTCAGTAATTCCGACCTTCCCATTTGTTATTCCAGCTCCAATTATTTTAATAAATCCCTGAATACAGTGATACATTTGAAAATCTCACTGGGTCCCCGATCACACGGGTCCCTTTGCCTCCAGGCTAATGGGTAATGGGTTTGTTTTCCTTCCTCACAGTTAACGTAGTGACAATCTACATCCTGCTTTATAAAGATTGTGGATTATCTCCATGTGTCAGACGTTACCTGGGGGCCATGGCAGCGGCGGATCTCCTGGTCATTATCCTCGACCTTATCCTGAGACACATTCCCATTGTTTATCAGGAACAGTTTTATTTCCTGATGGACTCCGTCCGCATGTGTAATATCCACGCCGTCCTGCTTTATGCAGCCACTGACTGCTCTGTCTGGTTCACCGTCACTTTCACCTTTGATCGGTTTGTGGCCATTTGTTGCCAGAAGCTGAAAAGTAAATATTGCAGTGAGAAAACGGCGGCTGTGGTTCTGGGAGCAGTGACTGTGCTGAGCTGTTTAAAGAACATTTTCTGGTATTTTATGTTCACGGCTCGGTATATGCTGGGGAACGACCCCTGGTTTTGTTCTGTAACACTCGCTGTTCTAATCTCCAGTGTCTGGGTCACAATCGAGTCCCTCCACTACATTCTAACCCCGTGTGTCCCATTTCTCCTGATTCTGCTGCTCAATTTTCTCACCGTCAGACACATTTTAGTGACCAGCAGAGCCCGCAGGAGACTCCGCGCTCACACCAATGGGGACGCTCAGTCTGACACAGAAATGAGAAACCGAAAAAAATCCATCATTTTACTGTTTGCGATCTCGGCCAATTTCATCCTGTTATGGTCAACGTTAATGCTGTATTCTATATGGTACCGGATGTGGTATATTGGGTATAAGTTTGTGTATCTCGATCCCTTTCTGCAGGAACTGGGATTCATGCTGCAGCTCCTCAGTTGCTGCACAAACACCGCGATTTATGCCGTGACCCAGACTAAGTTCAGGCAGCATCTGAAGAATGTGCTGAAATATCCCTTTACCCAAATCCACCATCCCACTGACTGTATCCATCACTTCCATTTGCAAACAATAAAAAATGTTCATTAAAGCATGCCGAGCAGCAGAGTGACAGATGTTGTGTGTCTTTGTGTTGGAGAATCTGAGCTCGAGAGAGACAGACTCAGCCCCAAGTCCTGGTCCTCAGGGAAGTGGAGGGCACCGGGCCCTGAGATCAGGAGCTGGGTTTAACTCCCTCTGTCCCACCAACTCCAACCTGACCTCCCCATTTCCTCTCCCCTACTCTTTCTCCTCATTTCTCTCCATCACTCTCTCTGCACATTCTCTCTTTCTCACGACCTCTCCCTGTCACTCTCCCTCGCCCACACTCTCTCTCTCACACAAACCCCTAACCCTGATTTCTCCAAGTGCCTTCACTCTTTCCTTTCCCCGTCCCCTGCGCTCACTCTCTCCTGCAATCTGTCTCCCTCCCGCAATTCCGCCTCTACCCCCTCCTCCCACCTCCCATATTTCTTAAACATCTCAAAACCACCCCTCCAACTAAATGCAGCCAAAGCACCAACCTTCCCCACCCTCCCCCGTCCAGTGTCTGGAATAGAGGGAGAGGGACACGTCAGAGAGAGAGTGTGTCAGAGACAGAGAGGGAGGGGCAGGAGGGAGAGAGATTTAGTTAGAGAGAAACAGAGCGAGGTCGGGAGAAAGAGAGACCGAGGTAGGGAGATCGAGAGTGAGAGAAGGTGGAGAGAGAGTGAAGGAGCAGAGAGAGAGGGGGGCGGGTGGTGTGCAAGGGAGAGATAAGGTGATGGAGGGAGAGAGCAAATTAGGGGAGGTCATAATGAGAGAGGGTCAGCCAGTGGGGGAATTGAGAGAGGCGGGAAAGAGGGGTACGGAGAGTGGGGGACAAAGGGAGGGGGACCGAGAGGGGTGGCAGAGAGCGGGGGGACAGAGAGAGGGGGGAACAGAGAGATGGGGGGACAGAGAATGCAGGACAGAGAGAGGAGTACAGAGAGTGGGGGTCATAGAAGGGGTCAGAGTGAGGGGGGCAAAGAGAGGGGGACAGGGAGGGGGCAGCAAGAGGGGGGACAGAGAGGGGGAGATAGAGGGGGTCAGAGAGAGGGGGATAGAGAGTGGGTGGATAGAGAGAGTGGAGACGGGGGAAAGGGGGGAAGAGAGGTAAGGGACAGAGAGGGGGCAGAGGGGGGAAGGATAGAATGAGAGGGGGACAGAGAGAGAGGGGCGTCAGAGAGAGGACGACAGAGAGGGGGACAGAAAGAAGGGATTTGAGAGGGGAGACAAAGAGAGGAGGGACATGGGGGCAGAGAGAGTGGTACAGACAGAGGGGGTACAGAAAGAGGGCAAACAGAGAGAGGTGAGACAGAGAGAGGGGGCAGAGAGAGGGGAGACAGAGAGAGGTGAGGCAGTGAGGGGGGACAGAGAGAGGGGGACAATGAGCGGGGACAGAGAGAGGAGGTGACAAAGAGAGCGGATACAGAGAGTGGGGGACAGAGATAGGAGGGACAGAGAGAGGTGAGACAGAGAGAGGGGAGACAGAGAGAGGGGGACAGAGAGAGGGGAACAGAGAGAGGAGAAGCGGGGGGACAGAGAGAGCGGGACTGTGAGGGGGAACAGAGAGTGAGGGACAGAGAGAGGGGGCAAAGAGAGGGTGTCACAGAGAGCGAGAGGGCAGACAAAAAAGAGGGGACAGAGGGTTGTGAGAGAGGGAGGGAGATTAAAAGGGGTCAGGGAGTGGGGGGACAGAGAGTGGGGGGACAAAGAGAGAGGGGACAGAGCGGGTGGACAGAGAGAGAGGGACAGAGAGGGGGACAGAAAAAGGGGGCACAGAGAGACGGGGACATGGGGGTACAGAGAGAGGGGGGTACAGAGAGAGGGGGTCAGAGAGAGGGGAGATAGAGAGGGGATAGAGAGGGGGGACAGAGAGAGGAGGACAAAGAGACGAGGTACAGCGAGAGGAAGACAGAGAGAGGGGGGACCGAGAGAGGGTGACAGAGAGAGGGAGGACAGAGAAAGAGGAAGGACAGAGAGAGGGAGGTCAGAGAGAGGGAGACAGAGAGGGGAGGACAAAGAGAGGGGGACATGGAGAGGGGGAAAGAGAGAGGGGGCACAGAGAGAGGGGGACATGGAGAGAGAGAGGGGGCAGAGGGAGGGAAGAGAGAGAGGGGGAGAGAGAGATGGAGGTGGGGGCGACAGAGAGGGGGTGCAGAGAGAGGGGCCAGAGACAGAGGGTTGGGTGGTGGGCAGAAAGAGGTGGGCAGAGAGAGGGAGCAGAGATGGGGGGTAGAGAGAGAGGGACAGAAAGAGGGGGACAGAGGGAGGGCAGAAAGTGGGTGGACAGAGAGAGGGGGCAGAGGAGAGGGAAAAAGAGAGGGGGACAGAGAGAGAGAGGTTCGAGGGAGGGGGGAGAGAGAGGGAGGAGAGAGATGGGGACAGGGAGAGGGGACAGAGAGAGGGGGAACAGAGAGAGGGTTGGACACAGATGGGGACAGAAAGACGGATGGACAGAGAGAGGGGGCAGAGAGAAGGGGGACAGAGAGAGGGGACAGAGAGAGTGTGAACACAGACAGGGGCACGGAGAGTGAGAGGATACAGAGAGAGAGTGGGGGACAGAGAAAGAGGGGGACGGGGGGGGACAAATAGAGGCGGACAGAGAGAGTGGGACAGAGTGAGAGGGGGTACAGAGAGACGGGTCTGCAGAGAGAGGAGGGACAGACTCACGGGAAACAGAGAGGTGGGCGACAGAGGGGGGACAGAGACGGGCTGGACAGAGAGGGTGGGAGAGAGAGGGGGTGGACAGAGAGAGGGATAAAGAGGGAGGGGAAGAGAGAGGGGGACAGAGAGAGGGGGGACAGAGAGGGGGACAGAGAGACGGGGGCAGAGAGACGGGAGACATGGAGGGGGAACAGACAGTCGGGAACAGAGAGAGGGGGGATAGAGAGTGGGGACAGAGAGAGGGCAGAGAAAGAGGGGCACAGAGAGATGGGAGAGTGAGGGGGGAACAAACAAAGGGGGCAGAGAGGGGCAGAGAGAGAGGGGGACAGAGATGGGGGCTCCGAGAGAGGGGGAGATGGAAGGGGGCAGAGATTGGGGGATAGAAAGTGAGGGGACAGGAAGAGGGGGCGGGGGAGGACAGAGAGAGAGGGGTCAGATGGGGATACAGAGAGAGGGCAGAAAGAGTGGGACAGAGAGATGGGGACACAGAGCGACGGGAGACGGAGTACAGAGAGACGGGAACAGAGAGAGGAGACAAGGAGAGGGGGGACAGAAGCGGGACAGAGAGAAGGGAGACAGGGAGAGGGGGGATATAGCTAGTGGGAACAGAGAGACAGGGACCAAGAGAGGGGAACAGAGAGAGGGCTACAGAGATGTGTGGGGAGAGAGAGAGGGGGGGGGGCGCGGAGAGACGGGGGACAGAGAGACGGGGTACAGAGAGAGAGTGACAGAGAAAGGAGGAGATTGAAGGGGTCATAGAGAGGGGGACAGAGAGTGTGGGGACAGAGAGTGGGGGGACCGAGTCGGGGGTCAGAGAGAGGGGGGGCAGAGAGAGGAGGGACAAAGGAGGGTGCAGAGAGATCCAGAGAGGGGATAGAGAGACAGGGGGGACAGAGAGAGAGCGGATGGTCGTGGGGGGGGGGGGCGGTGGGGGGACAGACCGAGCCAGAGCAGGGATAGAGAGACAGGGGGTCAGGGAGAGAGGGGACTGAGAGAGGGGGGACAGAGTGTGGGATGGACGGGGGTGGGGGAGGCAGTGAGGGAGGGGACTGCGGAAGGGGTGACAGAGGGGGGCAGAGAGATGGGTGGACAGAGAGAGAGAGGGAGGACAGAGAGAGAGGGAACAGAGAAAGGGGAGACAGAGAGAGGGGTGACAGAGAGAGTGGGACAGAGAGACGGAGACAGGGAGAGGTGTGACAGAGAGAAGGGGACAGAGAGCGGGGAGACATAGAAGGGATCAGAGAGTCGGGGGACAGAGAGTGGGGGGACAGAGTGGGGGGACAGAGAGAAAGTGGACAGAGTGGGAAGTACAGAGAGGGGGAGACAGAGACGGGGACAGAGAGAGAGGGACAGAGAGGGGATAGAGCGAGAGGGGACAGAGAGAGGAGGACAGAGAGAGGGGGTCAGCGAGAGAGGGATCAGAGAGGGAACACAGAGAGAGGAAGGACAGAGAGAAGGGGGACAGAGAGAGGGGGGAAAGAGAGTGGAGGAACGGGGGAGCAGAGAGACGGGGACAGAGAGAGAGCGGAGACAGAGAGAGGGGGGCACGGAGGGGCGGGACAGAGAGGGGGACAGAGAAATGGGAGACAGGGAGTGGGGCAGAGAGAGGGGGGACAGAGAGATGGGAGAGTGAGGGGGGAACAAAGGGAGGGTGACAGAGAGGGCTGAGAGAGAGGGGGACAGAGATAGGGGGTCAGAGAGAGGGGGAGAGAGAAGGTGCCAGAGATTGGGGAATAGAGAGTGGGGGGACAGACAGAGGGGGACAGAGAGAGAGGGGACAGAGGGAGGTGCAGAGAGAGGGCGGAGCAGAGTGGGGGACAGAGAGAGTAGGACAGAGAGATGGGGGACAGAGAGAGGGGTGCAGAGAGAGAGGGGAGACAGCGTGTGGGACAGAGAGAGAGATGGGGACAGAGAGAGGGGAGACGGGGTAACAGAGAGAGGAGACGGGGGAGAGGGGGGCAGAGGGGCGGGACAGAGAGATGGGAGACAGGGAGGGGGGATATAGAGAGGGGGAACAGAGAGTGGGGACGGGGGGGAAGATAGAGAGGCGGACAGAGAGGGTGAGAGAGATGGGGGGTCAGAGAGATGGGTGATAGAGAGGGGTAACGAAGAGAGGAAGACAGAGATAGGGGCTCAGAGAGAGAGGGGGAGATAGAAGGGATCAGTGAGTCGGGGGAAAGAGAGTGGGGGGGACAGAGTCGGGGACAGAGAGAAGGTGACAGAGAGAGGGGGCAGAGAGAGGGTGACAGAGAGACGGGGACAGAGAGAGGGGGGACACAGAGAGAGGGGTGACAGAGAGAGGGGTGACAGCGAGAGGGTGACAGAGAGAGGAAGGAGCAGAGTAGGGGACTTAGAGAAAGGGACAGGGAGAGAGGGGTCAGAGAGAGAGAGAGGGGGTACAGAGAGGGGGGAACAGAGAGAGGGATACAGAGGGCGTAGGAAGAGAGAGTGGGACGGGGGGAGGACAGAGAGAGGGGTGGGAACGAGAGAGGGGGGACAGAGAGTGGGAGGACAGAGAGAGGGAGGAGACACAAAGAGAGGGAACAGAGAGAGAGGGTACAGAGAGAGAGAGGGGACAAGAGTTGGAGGGACAGAGAGAGGGGGACAGAGAGAGAAAGGGGGACAGAGAGAGGGGACTCAGAGAGGAAGAAACCGTGGTGAAAGAGCGAGAGGGTACAGAGAGAGAGGGGACAAGAGAGAGGGGGACAGACACAGAGGGGGACAGAGAGAGGGGGTTCAGAGAGGGACACACAGGGGGGACAGAGAGAGAGCGGGACGAAGAGGGGTTGGGACAGAGAAAGGGGGGTACAGAGAGAGAGAGGGAACAGAGAAAGAGGGGACAGAGAGGGGGGACAGAGAGAGAGGGGGACAAAGAGAGGGGGCGACAGGGAGTGGGAGGACAGAGAGAGGGAGGACAGAGAGAGGGAACAGAGTGAGAGGGTACAGAGAGAGAGGGGACAAGAGTGGGAGGGACAGAGAGGGGGACAGACAGAGAGGGGGACAGAGAGAGGGGGGACAGAGAGAGTGGGCAGAGAAAGGGGGCAGAGAGAGGTGCGGAGCAGAGGGGAGGCAGAGACTGGGTAACAAAGAGAGAGGGGGTTCAGAGAGGGACACACTGTGGGGTACAGAGAGAGGGGGACGGAGAGGGGGTGGGACAGAGAGAGGGGGTACCGACAGAGAGGGAACAGAGAGAGGGGGGACAGAGAGGGGGGCAGAGAGAGAGACTGGGGACAGACAGAGAGGGGGACACAGAGGGGACCGGAGAGGGGGGACGGGAGAGGGGGACAGAGAGAGGGTGGTCAGAGGGGGGTGGAGAGAGAGGAGGGAAAGAGAGAGGGGATACAGAGAGAGGGGGACAGAGAGGGGAGACAGAGAGAGGAGGTAGAGGGGAGACAGAGAGAGGGGGCAGAGAGAGTGGTACCGAGAGAGGTGGGAGAGAGAGAGAGGGGGGACAGAGACAGAGGGGGTAGAGAAAGGGGGGACAGAGAGAGGGGTGTCAGAGGGGAGTCAGAGAGGGAGGCAGAGAGAGAGAGGGAGTGAGGGGGAAAAGAGACAGGGGAGACAGAGAGAAGGGGGAACAGAGGGCGCTGACAGAGAGGAGGGGACAGACAGAGCAGGCAGAGACAGGGCACAAGGAAAGGGGAACAGAGAGGGGCAGAGGGAGAGGGGGTACAGAGAGAGGGGCGGGACAGAGAGAGGGGGCAGAGAGAGGGTTACAGAGAAAAGGGAACAGAGAGACGGAGACAGAGGGAGGAGGACAGAGAGTGGGAGTCAGAGAGAGGGGGTCAGCGAGAGGGAGTACAGAGAGAGGGGGACAGAGACAGGAGTTCAGAGAGATGGGGACAGAGAGCGGGGGACAGAGAGAGGGGCGGGACATAAAGGATCGGAAAAGGGAGAGGGTCAGAGAGAGTGGGGACAGAGAGGATCGGGACAGAGAGACGGGGACAGTGAGGGGAGAAAGAGAAAAAGGGGGATAGAGGGAGAGGGGGTACAGAGAGATGCGGGACAGAGAGAGAGGCGATGGGGCAGAGAGAGGGGGACAGTGAGAGGGAGGCAGAGAGGGGGTGGACAGAGAAGAGGGGAACAAAGAGAGGGGCGGGACAGAGAGAGGGGCAGAGAGAGAGGTACAGAGAAAGGGGAACAGAGAGACGGAGACAGAGAGGGGGAACAAGAGAGGGACAGATAGGGGGTACAGAGAGAGAGGGGGACGAAGAGGGGGTGGGACAGAGAAAGGGGTACAGAGAGAGAGGGGACAGAGAAAGGGGGACAGAGAGGGGTACAGAGAGAGACTGGGGACAGAGAGAGAAGGGGACACAGAGGGGACGGGAGAGGGTGGACAGAAAGAGGGTGGACAGAGGGAGGTGGAGAGAGAGAGAGCGAGAGAGAGAGGACAGAGAGGGCGGACAGAGAAGGGGATAGAGAGGGGGAACAGAGTGAGAGGGGGACAAAGAGAGGGGGCGACAGATAGTGGGAGGACAGAGCGAGGGAGGACAGAGAGAGAGAACAGAGTGAGAGGGTACAGAGAGAGAGAGGGGACAAGAGTGGGAGGGACAGAGAGAGGGGGACAGACAGAGAGGGGGACAGAGAGAGGGGGGACAGAGAGAGGGGGCAGAGAAAGGGGGACAGAGAGAGAGGTGCAGAGCAGAGGGGAGACAGAGACTGGGTAACAAAGAGAGAGGGGGTTCAGAGAGGGACACACTATGGGGTACAGAGAGAGGGGACGGAGAGGGGGTGGGACAGAGAGAGGGGGTACCGACAGAGAGGGAACAGAGAGGGGGGGGGACAGAGAGGGGGGCAGAGAGAGACTGGGGACAGACAGAGAGGGGGACACAGAGGGGAGGGGAGAGGGGGACGGGAGACGGGGACAGAGAGAGGGTGGTCAGAGGGGGGTGGAGAGAGAGGAGGGACAGAGAGAGGGGAGACAGAGAGAGGAGGTAGAGGGGAGACAGAGAGAGGGGGCAGAGAGGGTGGGACAGAGAGAGGTGGGAGAGAGAGAGGGGGTGACAGAGACAGAGGGGGTAGAGAGAGGGGGGACAGAGAGAGTGGTGTCAGAGGGGAGTCAGAGAGGGGGCAGAGAGAGAGGGAGTGAGGGGAAAAGAGACAGGGGAGACAGAGAGAAGGGGGAACAGAGGGCGCTGACAGAGAGGAGGGGACAGACAGAGCAGGCAGAGACAGGGTACAGAGAAAGCGGAACAGAGAGATGGGCAGAGGGAGGGATACAGAGAAAGGGGAACAGAGAGACGGAGACAGAGGGAGGAGGACAGAGAGTGGGGGTCAGAGAGAGGGGGTCAACGAGAGGGAGTACAGAGAGAGGGGGACAGAGACAGGAGTTCAGGGAGATGGGGACAGAGAGCGGGGGACAGAGAGAGGGGCGTGACATAGAGGATCGGGACAGGGAGAGGGTCAGAGAGAGTGGGGACAGAGAGGATCGGGACAGAGAGACGGGGAGAAAGAGAAAGAGGGGGATAGAGGGAGAGGGGGTACAGAGAGATGCGGGACAGAGAGAGAGGCGATGGGGGTGGAGAGAGGGGGACAGTGAGAGGGAGGCAGAGAGGGGGTGGACAGAGAAGAGGGGAACAAAGAGAGGGGCGGGACAGAGAGAGGGGCAGAGAGAGAGGTACAGAGAAAGGGGAACAGAGAGACGGAGACAGAGAGAGGGGGACAAGAGAGGGTGGCAGAGAGAGTGGGACAGAGAGAGAGGGGGACAGAGAGAGGGGGTGAGAGAGAGATGGAGAGAGAGGGGGACAGAGAGGGAAGACAGAGATAGAAGGGAGTAGAGGGAGAGGGGGTACAGAGAGATGCGGGACAGAGAGAGGGGGAAAGAGAGAGGGGGACAGAGAGTGGGAGGACAGAGAGAGGGAAGACAGAGAGAGGGAACAGAGAGAGAGAGTATAGAGAGAGAGGGGACAAGAGTGGGAGGGACAGAGAGAGGGGACAGAGAGAGAGGGGGACAGAGAGAAGGGGTTCAGAGAGGGACACACTGGGGTGACAGAGGGAGAGGGTACAGAGAGTGAGCGGGGACAAGAATGGGAGGGACAGAGAGAGGGGGACAGGCAGAGAGGGGGACAGAGAGAGGGGGACAGAGAGAGGGGTTTCAGAGAGGGACACACGGGGGGGGGAACCGAGAGAGAGGGGGACGAAGAGGGGGTGGGGCAGAGAAAGGGGGATACAGAGAGAGAGGGAACAGAGAGAGGGGGTACAGAGAGGGGGACAGAGAGAGATTGGGGACAGAGAGAGATGGCGACACAGAGGGGACGGGAGAGGGGGGACAGAAAGATGGTGGACAGAGGGAGGTGGAGAGAGATAGAGAGAGAGAGGACAGAGAGGGTGGACAGAGAAGGGGATAGAGAGGGGGGATAGAGAGAGGGGACAAAGAGAGGGGGCGACAGACAGTGAGGGACATAGAGAGGGGGACAGAGAGTGGGAGGACAGAGAGAGGGAGGACAGATAGAGAGGGTACAGAGAGAGAGGGGGCAAGAGTGGGAGGGACAGAGAGAGGGGACAGACAGAGAGGGGGACAGAGAGTGGGGGGAGAGAGGGAGGGGGCAGAGAAAGGGGAAACAGAGAGAGGTGAGGAGCAGAGTGGAGACAGAGACAGGGTAACAAAGAGAGGGGGGTTCAGAGAGGGACACATTGGGGGTAAAGAGAGAAAGGGGGACGGAGAGGGGTGGGACAGAGAGAGGGGGGTACCGAGAGAGAGAGAACAGAGAGAGGGGGGACAGAGAGGGGCGACAGAGAGAGACTGGGGACAGAGAGAGAGGGGGACACAGAGGGGACGGGAGAGAGGGGACAGAGAGAGGGTTGTCAGAGGGACGTGGAGAGAGAGGAGGGAAAGAGAGAGGGAGTACAGAGAGAGGCGGACAGAGAGAGGGGAGACAGAGAGAGGTGGGAGAGAGAGAGGGGGAGGACAGAGACAGAGGGGGTAGAGAGAGGGGGACAGAGAGGGGGTGTCAGAGGGGATTCGGAGAGGGTGGACAAAGGGAGAGGGAGTGAGGGGGAAAAGAGACAGGGGAGACAGAGAGAAGGGGGAACAGAGGGCGCTGACAGAGAGGAGGGGACAGACAGAGGAGGCAGAGACAGGGTACAGAGAAAGGGGAACAGAGAGAGGGGCAGAGGGAGAGGGGTACAGAGAGAGGGGCGGGACAGAGAGATGGGGCAGAGAGAGGGATACAGAGAAAGTGGAACAGAGAGACGGAGACAGAGGGAGGGGGACAGAGATTGGGGGTCAGAGAGAGGGGGACAGGGAGAGGGAGAACAGAGAGAGGGGGACAGAGACAGGAGTTCAGGGAGATGGGGACAGAGAGAGAGGGAACAGAGAGATGGGGGACAGAGAGGGGGGACAGAGAGAGAGAGTGGGGACAGAGAGAGAGGGGGACACAGAGGGGACGGGAGAGGGGGCACAGAAAGACGGTGGACAGAGGGAGGTGGAGAGAGATAGAGAGAGAGAGAGAGGACAGAGAGGGTGGACAGAAAAGGGGATAGAGAGGGGAGACAGAGAGAGAGGGGGACAAAGGGAGGGGGCGACAGAGAGTGAGGGACATAGAGAGGGGGACAGAGATAGAGAGGGGGACAGAGAAAGATAGGGAACAGAGAGAGAGGGTACAGAGAGAGAGGGGACATGAGTGGGAGGGACAGAGAGAGGGGGCGGAGCAGAGGGGAGACAGAAACTGGGTAACAAAGAGAGAGGGGGTTCAGAGAGGGACACACTGTGGGGTACAGAGAGAGAGGGGTCGGAGAGGGGCTGGGACAGAGAGAGGGTGTACCGAGAGAGAGAGAACAGAGAGAGGGGGGCAGAGAGGGGGGACAAAGAGAGACTGAGGACAGAGAGAGAGGGGGACACAGAGGGGACGGGAGAGGGGGGACAGAGGGAGGTGGAGAGACAGAGGGAGGACAGAGATGGGGACAGAAAGAGTGGGGGGACAGAGAGAGGGGGACAGAGAGAGGGGGCAGAGAAAGGGAGGACAGAGAGAGGGTTCAGAGAGAGGGGTACAGACAGGGGGGAGACAGGGGCGGGACAGAGAGAGGGAGGACAGAGAGAGGGGGTGACAAAGGGAGGGGCAGAGAGGGGGTATAAAGAGCGGGGACAGAGAGAGGGGGAGATAGAAGGCGTGAGAAAGTGGGGGCAGAGAGTTAGGGGACAGAGAGTGGGGATATGGAGTGTGGGGACAGAGTGGAGGACAGAGAGAGGATTAAACAGAAAGGGTGGCGGGGGGCATAGAGTGGGTGACAGAGAGAGGGGATTCAGAGAGGGGGTCAGAGAGAGAGGGTGTATAGAGAGAGGGGTACAGAGAGAGGGGGCAGAGAGTGGGAGAATTGGTGTCAGAGAGAGTGAGAGAGGGGATGGAGAGGGGAGCACAGAGAGAGAGAGTGGAAAGAGAGAGGGGGACAAAGAGAGGGGGTACAGAGAGAGAGGGTAACAGAGAGGGGGACGGAGAGAGTGGGATAGAGAGAGAGGGTACAAAGAGAGGGGGACAGAGAGAGGGGTCAGAGAGGGGTGAATGAGAGTGAGGGTCAGAGAGAGGCGGACAGAGAGGGGGGACATATAGAGGTGGACAGAGAGGGGCACAGAGAGTGGATCAGAGAGAGGGGGATGGAGAGAGGGGGACGGAGAGTCGGGGACAGAGAGAGGTGGACAGAGAGAGAGGGGGACAGAGAGAGGGGGAGGAAGAGGACGGGCGAGAGGGGGTAGACCGAGGGGGATTGAGCGCGGTGGAGAGATGGGGAGAGAGAGAGAGCGGGAGACGGGAGGTAGAGACGGGAGAGGGAGAGTGAGGGGGTGAGAGAGAGACCTGGAGAGAGTGGGGGAGAAAGGGGGAGAGACAGAGGGGGAGAGTGAGAGGGCGAGCGAGGGATTGAAAGAGGGACCGGGTGAGAGAGGGAGAGAGAGAGAGAGAGGGGGGAGAGAGTTCGGAGAAAGAACTGGGGGAGATAGTCAGTGAAGAGAGAGAGGAGGGGGAGTTAGAGCGGAGGTAGAGAGAGGCGTGGAGAGAAAGGAGGAAGAATGAGAGTGAGTGAGAGTGTAGAGAGAAAGTAGAAAGAGTGAGAGGTGTTAGAGAGAGGGAGGAAGAGGGGGGAGGGGGATGAGGAGAGTGGGGATAGAGAGAGCAGTGTTGAGAGAAGGGGGTAGAGAGAGAGGGGAATGAGATAGGGTGATGAGAGAGGGGGTAGAGAGAGTGGGAGAGAGAGGGAGAGGCAGGCGGATGGGGAGAGAGACGAGGAGAGTGGGAGATAGAGGGGTTGTAGAGGGAGAGTCATGGAGAGAGATGGGGAAGACAGAGGCAGTAGAGAGAGAGGGGAGAGAGTGAGCTGGACAGAGTGAGGCGGGGAGAGAGGGGGCAGGGAGAGGGGGCAGAGGGAGGGGTAGAGGGACGGGGACGAGGAGGGGGAGAGCGACGGGTTGAGGAAAGGGGTGAGAGAGCGGGAGAGAGCGGGAGACAGGGAGGAGATGGAGAGACAGGAGATGGACAGGGGAGTTGGAAATAGGAGTTGAAGAGGGGAGAGAGAGAGTGGGGGAGAGAGTAGGGGGAAAGGGGGAGGAGGGGGAGATCGAGATCAGGGAGATGGAGAGGGGGTAATGGAGAGGGGAGTTGGAGAAGGGAGAGAGAGAGGGAGGGAAGAGAAAGGTGTCGGAGAGAGGAAGAGAGGGGGAGAGAGGGAGGAAAAGAGAGGGGGAAGAGAGAGGGGAGTAGAGAGAGGGTAGAGAGAGAGGTGGAGAGAGAGAAGCGGAAAGAGAGGTGTGAAGAGAGGGGAGAAAGAGGAGAACGAGACTGGGTGGTGAGAGATGGGGGAGAAGGGGGGCGAAAAGCGAGCAAGGGAGGGGGAAAAGAGAGAGGGGAGGGGGAGAGAGAGGCGGAGAGAGTCGGGGAGAGTGTTGTGGGAGAGTATTGTGGGAGAGAGGGGTGGGAGAGAGGGGGAGAAGGATGGGGAGAGATGTGGAGAGGAGGGAGAAAGAGAGGGAGAGGGATGAGAGAGGGGAAGAGAGAGAGATGGGTGAGGGAGAGAGGGAGAGAGAGAGAGGGACAGAGAGAGGGGAGAGAGTGAGGGGGAGAGGGATAAGAGAGTGAGGGGGAGAGAGTGGGGAAGATATTGGTGAGGGAGAGTGGGGGATAGAGTGGGGATGGAGAGTCGGTGGGGAGAGTGGGGAGGAGAATGGGGAAGAGAGAGAGGATGGAGTGAGGGGAGGGAGAGAGAGAGAGTGGAGGGAGAGAGAAGAGATAGATGGGGTGAGAGATAGAGTGGAAAGTGAGAGAGGAGAGAGAGGAGAGATGGAGGGAGGATAGATGGAGAGCGGGGAGATGGAGAGAGGGGAGTTTGGGAGGGAAGAGACTGTGGTCGGAAGAGAGGTGAGAGCGAGGGTAGAGAAACGGGGTTAGAGAGATAGAGAGGTGAGAGAGTGGGGAAGAGAAAGAGGTGGGAGACAGAATGGAGATAGAGGGAGAGAGGGCAGTGAGAGTTGGGAGAGAGAGAGTGGGGAGAGAGAGTTTGGGGAGAGAGAGGGGAGAGAGAGGTTGGGGAGAGAGAGTTTGGGGAGAGAGGGGGAGAGAGAGGTTGGGGAGGGGGTAGAGGGGGGAGAGAGGGGGAGTCAGAGGGTGTGAGAGAGAGTCTGAGAGAGGGTGTAAGAGATTGTGTGGGAGAGGGTGTGAGAGAGGGGATGGGGAGAGGGTAGGGGAGAGAGGGGTGGGGCAGCGTGGGAAGACTGAGGGAGAAAAAGGAGGGAGAAAGAGAGGGAGAGAAATGGAAAGAGAGGGAGACAGAGGGGGAGAGAGAGTGTAGAGAGGGAGATAGAGCTGGAGAGAGAGGGGGAGAAAGAGGGGGTGAGAGAGGAGGTGCGAGAGGGGGAGAGAGGGGGGAGAGAGAGGTGGAGACAGATGGGGAGAGAGACAGGTGGGTGGAGAGAGATAGGTGGAGAGAATTTTTGGAGAGAGAAGGGGAGGGAGAGAGGGGGAGAAAGTGGGGACGAGAGACTGGGCGAGGGAGGGAGAGAGAGGGGAGTGAGTGGGGGAGAGAGAGGGGAGATTGAGAGGGAGGGAGAGTGGGAGGGAGTGAGAGAGGGAGGATGTGAGAGAGGAAGGGAGAGTGAGGTGACAGAGTAAGGGGAGTGAACTAGTGAAGAGAACGAGATGAGGAGAGAGAGGGTTAGAGAGAGGGGTGAGAGAGTGGGAGGGAGGCGAGAGAGAGAGATTGGACGAGAGAGAGAGGGAGATGGGGTAACAGAGGAGGCGAGAGAAAGGGGGCGAAAGAGAGGGGGCGAGACGGAGTGGATTGAGAGATCGGGGGAGAGAGATGGGACGAGAGAGGGGGCAGAGAGAGGGGGAGAGAGAGAGAGGGAGGAGGGAGAGGGGCGAGAGAGACGGGGAGAGAGAGGGGAGAAAAAGGAGGTGAGAATTTGGGGAGCGAGAGGGAGAGAGAGAGTGAGATTGGCGTGAGGGTTAGAGAGGGGAAGGGGGAGAGACAGAGGGTGTGTGGGAGAGGGTGTGAGAGAGGGTGTGTGAGCGAGGGTGTGAGAGAGAGGGGAAGAGGGAGGGGGTGATAGAGAGGTGGGAGAGAGAGAGGGGAGAGTGGGGTGGAGAGAGAGGGTGCGAGAGTGAGGTTGTGAGAGAGGGGATGAGAGAGTGGGGGGTGAGAGAGACGGGGTGATGGGGGAAGAGTGGGGCTTGGAGAGAGAGGGGGCAGACAAAGGGCTGAGAGAAAAGGGGAGAGAAAAGGGGATCGAAAGGGGGCGAGAAAGAGTTGGAGTGAGATTGGGGAGAGAGTGGGGAGAGTGAGAGGGGGAGAGTGAGAGAATGAGGGAGGGAGGGCGGAGGGAGAAGGGTGAGAGAGAGGAGGAGATGGGGGACAGAGTGGTCGAGAGAGGGGGCGAGAGAGAGGGGTCGAAAGAGAGGGGGCAAGAGGGGGAGAGAGAGAGGGGGCGATAGAAAGAGGATCGAGAGAGGGGGAGAGAGGGAGGGTGAGAGGGAAAGGCGAGAGAGAAGGGGCGAGAGAGCCGCGATACAGAGAGGGAGAGAGAGGAATAGAGACGGAGAGAGAGATGGGGAGAGAAAGGGGAGAGAGAGGGAGGAGTGAGATTGAAGGAGAGAGTGGGGAGAAAGTGGGGGAGAGAGGGGGAGGATGAGAGGGTGAGGGGATAGAGAAAGGGTGGAGAGAGAGGGTAGAGAGAGGGCACAGAGAGAAGGGGGAGAGAGAGGCCGAGAGAGAGGGGGGAGAGAGAGGGGTTGAAAGATGGGGGTGAGAGTGGGGTAAGATTGGGGGAGAAAGTGGAAGAGACAGTGGGGAGAGAGAGGAGAGAGTGAGAGGAGGAGAGAGGGAGGGAGTGAGAGAGGGAGAGAGAGAGGGGAGAGATTTAGGTGACAGAGTGGGGGAGACTTAGTGAAGAGAGAGAGTGGGTGAGGGAGAGAGAGGCAAGAGAGGGGTGAGCGAGAGTGGGTGAGAGAGAGAGAGAGTGGGAGAGAGAGGGGGAGAGAGAGTTTGGGGACAGAGGGGGAGAGAGAGAGGTTGGCGTGAGGGAGGAGAGAGGGGGAGGGAGAGAGGCGAGAGAGAGGGGGTGAAGTGGGGAGGGAGAGGGGAGAGAGAGGGGGGTGAGAGACGGGGAGAGAGGAGGAGAAAAAGGAGGAGAGCGTGGGACCGAGAGAGATTGGCGTGAGGGGAGAGAGAGGCGGGAGAGAGAGGGGGGAGACAGAGAGTGTCTGAGAGAGGTTGTGATTTAAAGGGGGTGTGAGGGAGGGGATGCGAGAGAGAGGGGTGAGAGAGGGAGAGAGTGAGGGGGAGGGAGAGCGTGTGAGAGAGAGTGTGTGAGAGCAGGTGTGAGAGAGTCGGTGAGAGGGGGCGTGAGAGAGAGGTGGTGAGAGGGGGGTGAGGGAGAGGTGGTGAGAGGGGGGTGAGGGAGGTGAAGAGTGGGGTGAGGGAGGTGGAGAGTGGGGGTGGGGGAGTGGAAGCAGAGAAAGGGCGAGAGGAAGGGGGGTGAGATTGGAGAGAGAATGGGGAGAGAGGGGGTAGAGTGAGAAGGTGAGAGATGGAGGGGGAGAGAGAGGGTGGAGAGAGAGGAGGAGGGAGCAGAGAGAGGGGAGACAGAGATGGGAGAGAATGGGGGTGAGAGCATGGGAAGAGAGTGGGGAGAGAGTGAGGAAAGATAGTGGGAGAGAGAGAGGAGAGAGTGAGAGGGAGTGAGAGATGGAGAGAGAGCGGAGAGAATTAGGTTACAGAGTAGGGGAGAGAGTTACTGAAGAGAGTGGGAGAGAGATTGAGGGATGGAGAGAGGTGGTGAGCGGGGTAGAGATAGGGTTAGAGAGAGGGGTGAGAGAAGGTGTAGAGAGAGTGTGGAGAGGGAGGGGAGAGAAGAGGAGGGAGAGAGAAGAAAGAGGGAGGGGATAGTGGGGGGAGAGAGAGGGGAATGTGGGAGAGAGAGAGAGGGGAGAGGGGGACAGAGGGAGGGGGAGAGAGTGGAAGGAGAGAGAGTGGGGAGAGACAGGAGGATAGAGAGTGGGGGGAGAGTGAGCAGAGAGCGTGGGGGAGGGAGAAGTTTAGGAAGGGAGAGAGTGAGAGTGGGGGAGAGCGTTAGGTGACAGAGTGGGGGACAGTGTTAGTGAAGAGAGAGGGAAGAGAGAGAATGAGGGGTGGAGAGAGGGGTTAGAGAGAGAGGAGTAGAGAGAAGGTGTGAGAGAGACAGTAGAGAGAGGGAGAGAGAAGAGGGGAGAGAGGTGGGGAGAGAGACAGCGGGGAGAGAAAGGGGTGAGAGGAGGGGTGGAGAGAAGGGGAAGAGAGAGAGAGAGACAGTAGAGAGATAGAGAGGGGGAAGAGAGATGGCGAGGGGGAGAAAGATAGCTGAGAGGGGGGAGAGAGAGAGAGGGGGAGAGAGAGAGGGGAGAAAGAGAAGGAGAGAGAGGGGAGAGAGAGGGTGCGAAAGAGAGAGAGGTATGGAGGGAAGAATGGGAGCATGGGGGTGAGAGAGGGGGAGAGAGAGGGGAGTGAGTGGGGGAGAGAGAGGATAGTGGGTGGTATGTGAGAGAGGGAGGGAGGGAAAGAGGGAGGGAGAGTGAGGTGAAAGAGTGAAAGGAGAGAGAGAGGGCAGAGAGCGGGGCAGAGAGAGAGGGTCAAAAGAAGGAGGGCGAAAAAGGCGAGGGAGAGGAGGCAAGGGAGAAGGGGCAAGTGAGAGGGGGTTGCAAGGGAGGGGGAGAGAGGAAGGGGAGGGGGAGCGAGGGGGAGATAGAGAGAGAATCATGGAGAGAGAGCGGGAAGAGAGGGAGGCAGTAGAGAGACGGGGTAGAAAGAGGGCAGAGAGTGGAGGAATAAAGAGAGGGAAGAGAGAGAGTGAAGAATGAAGTGGAGAGTGAGGGGGAGAGTGAGTGGAGTTGAGAGAGTGGGGGAGAGAGTGAGGGAGAGAGTGGGGTGGAGAGAGAGGAGGAGAGAGAGTGTGGGAGAGAGGGGGAGAGAGAGGGGGGGAGAGAGGGGGTAGAGAGAGGGGAAGAGACATGGAGAGAGACGGAGAGAGGGGGAGAGAGAGGGGTAGGGAGAGAGAGGGGAGAGGGAAGGGGAGAGAGAGGGAGACAGAAAGGTGGGTGAGAGAGGGGGAGAGAGAACGGGGAGAGGGGGAGGGGGAGAGACAGAAGAGAGCGAGTGCAGGAGAGAGTGGCGAGAGTGTATGGAGAGGAGAGAGGGGGAGAGAGTGTATGGTGAGAGGAGAGAGAGGGGAGAGAGACGGGGAGAGAAGCGGGGAGAGAGAGAGACGGGGAGGGGAGAGATAGTGAGGGGGAGAGTGAGGAGAAAGAGGGGAGTGAGTAGGGGAGAAGTGGGGAAGAGTGAGTGGGAGCGAGTGCGAGAGGGAGGGCGAGAGAGAGGGAGGGAGAGTGAGGTGACAGAGTAAGGGGAGAGACCTAGTGAAGAGAGAGAGATGGGGAGAGTGAGAGGGTGGGGTTAGAGAGTGGGGGTGAGCGATGGGGGAGGGAGAGGGGAGAGAGAGTGGGGCACGAGAGAGTGGGAGATGTGGACAGAAGGGGCGAGAGAGAGGGGGCGAGAGAGGGGCTACTAGATAGGAGGGCGAGAGAGAGAGGGTGGAGAGAGGGGAGAGAGGGGTAGGGAATGGGAGGAGAGAGAGGCCAGAGGGGGTTGGAGAGTGGGGGGAGATAAAGGGTTAGAGAAAGACGGTGAGAAAGGGGGAGAGAGGGTTTGGGGAGAGAAAGCATAGTGTGTGATAGGGTGAGAGACGGAGGGAGGGAGAGAGGGATGGGGGTGAGAGAGGGCAGGAGTGACAGAGGGAGAGAGAGTGAGGTGACAGCGTGAAGGGAGAGAGAGGGGGTAGAGAGGGGGCAGAGAGAGCGGGGCGAGAGAGGGAGGGTGAACGAGGGGAGGGAAAGGAGCCAAGGGAGAAGGGGCAAGGGAGACGGGGAGAGTGAGGGGGAGAGGCAGGTGAGAGAGAGAGAGGGGCATGGGAGAGGCAGAGAGAGGTAGGGCGAGAGAGGGGGAGGGGAGAGAGGGGGAGGGGGAGAGAGGGGGACGGAGAGAGAAGGGGAGAGAAAGGGAGAGAGAGAGTTTTGGGACAGAGGGGGAGAGTGAGGTTGGAGAGGGGGGAGGGAGAGGGGGAGAGAGAGTGTGCGATAAAAGGGTTGTAGAGAGAGAGTCGTGGAGAGGTGGAAAGAAAGAGAGGCAGTAGAGGGAGAGAGGGGGTGAGAGTGAGCTTCCCTCGTCTACTATCCCACCCTTGACTCCCCCCTCGACATCCCCCCAGACTTGCCCCCCTCGACGTTCCCGCGAACCCCTTCCTCAGACTTCCTCCTTCGACTTTCCTCCCATGACTTGCCCCCCTCGACTTCCCCCTCGACATCCCCCTTCGACTTCCCCACTCGACATTCCCCCTCTATCCCTCCCTCAGACTTCCCCCATCAACTTTGCCCCCTTGACCACCCCCCAGACTTCCCCCCTTGACTTCCCCATTCCACTTTCCCCCTTCGACTTTCCCGCTGCGACCTCCCTCCCAGACTGCCCCCCGTCTTTCCCCCCCTCGACTTTCCCCCCTCGACTTTCCCCCCTTGTCTCTCCACCTTCTACTTCCTCCCCCTTGACTTATCCCCTCGACCGCCCCCTCGACTTTCCCCCTTCGACTTACCCCCCTCGACTTGCCCCCTCGACTTTCCCCCCTCGACCTCCACCCTCGACTTCCCCCTCGACCTCCCCCAGACTTCCCCCCCAACTTTCCCATCCCTCGACTTTCCCCCACCTCAACTTCGCTCTCGTCTTTCCCCCACCTCAACTTCCCCCCTTGACATCCCCCCCCCGACTTTCTCCTGGATTGAATGACAGATTAAAAAGAGGATCTATTTTAATGCAGCGTTCTTTCTCCATCCAAATACAACAGGACCCTCATATAAACCGCCCACCAAAAACACATAAGCCCCTCCTCCTCTCCTCTGTGTCTATATATATCGATATATAACGTTAGACATCACACAACACGAGCTTTCGGAGAATCCTGTTACACTATAACCTGGTGGTGTCCCATTCCAACACCAACATCTCCATCACAGAATATGAAGATCACTGTTGAGCTTTTAACCAGTGCTTCCCGGTCTTGTGCTTTCTCCATCTGTTCTCTCTCTCTCTGTTCTCTCTCTGTTCCCCCCCCCCCTCGCAATCTCTATCTCTGATCTCTCTTTCCTCCCTCTCTCTGTTCCCCCTTACTCTCTCCATCTCCGAGATGTCTCTGTTCCTCCCCTCTCTCCCTCTATCTCTGAAATCTCTTCCTCTGTGATCCCCCCTCTCGCTGTCTCCATCTCGAAGATATTTCTCTCTGTCTCTCAGATTTCTCACATTATATCCCCCTGGCCGGTGCGCATGACTCTGACATTAGAATGGGGCTTTGGAGAGAGTTTCTCATATTAAGGTATTAATTTCTTACTCCAGGAGTCCTTCCTCCCAGACCCTGGGGGTGTAACCAGTTTGTGTCACAATCCCAACGCCCCGGTTCCTTTAACCCCAAGCCTCAAATCCATTTTGAGGCCTGGGGTGAATGAACCAATGAACCTTCCAACGGTGCAGTCAGCACTCTCTTTCACGTCTGTCTCTCTCTGTCTGTCCTGCCCCCTTCACACCCCCATTCTCCCTCCACCCGTCTCTCAGTCCCTGGAGCTGGAGTGAGAGAGGGAGTCAGTGACATCTGTCAGATCAAACTGTGCAGCAGCTCCCCCTCCATCTTCACCACCCCCGTCTTGTGTCCCCCAGTCCAGACCAGAACACACCCCCTTGTGGTAAAAATCCCAGAGACAGCCTGAACCCCACCATTCTTTTCCCCACGCGTGTGTTTATGTGTGTGCGTGTGTAAATGAACGACAAGGAGACAGGACAGAATAACAGATAGCCTTGCGTGAGTTACAGACTGGAATCTAATCGAGGGGTTCAGGGTGGTTTATATACAGAATAACAGAAAGGCTGGAAAGAGTTACAGCCTGGAATCCAATCACGGGTTTGGGGGTGGATTATGTACAAAATAACAGGTAGCCCGGAGTGAGTTGTATCCTGGAATCTAATCGAGGGGTTCAGGGTGGTTTATATACAGAATAACAGATACCCCTGAGTGAGTTATATCCTGGAATCTAATCGACAGGTTCAGTGTGGTTTATATACAGAATAACAGATAGCCCTGTAGTGAGTTACAGCCTGTAATCTAATTGAGGACTTCAGGATGGTTTATGCAATAAAATAACAGATACCCCAGAGTGAGTTACAATCTGGAATCTAATCGAGGGGTTCAGTGTGGTTTATATCAGAATAACAGATAGCCCTGGAGTGAGTTACAGCCTGGAATCTAATCGAGGGTTTCAGGGTGGTTCATATACAGAATACCAGATACCCCGGACTGAGATACAGCCTGGAATCTAATCATGGGGTTCAGGGTGTTTTATATACAGAATAACAGATAGCCTGGAGTGAGTAATGGCATGGAATCAAATTGAGGGGTTCAGGGTGGTTTATATACAGAAGCACAGATAGCCCTGAGTGAATTAAGGTCTGGAATCGAATCGAGGTGTTCAGCGTGGTTTATATACAGAATAACAGATAGCCTTGGAGTGAGTTACAGCCTGGAATCTAATTGAGGGGTTCAGGATGGTTTCTGTTATAGAATAACAAATACCTTGGAGTGAGTTACAATCTGGAATCTAATGGAGGGGTTCAGGGTGGTTTATGTACAGAATAACAGAAAGGCTGGAAAGAGTTACAGCCTGGAATCTTATCACGGGTTTGGGGATGGATTATGTACAAAATAACAGGTAGCCCGGAGTGAGTTATATCCTGGAATCTAATCGAGGGGTTCATGGTGGTTTATATACAGAATAACAGATACCCCAGAGTGAGCTACAGCCTGGAAACTAATTGAGGGGTTCATGGTGGTTCATATACAGAATGACAGATACCCCAGAGTGAGCTACAGCCTGGAAACTAATTGAGGGGTTCATGGTGGTTCATATACAGAATGACAGATACCCCAGAGTGAGTTATAACTTGGAATTTAATCGAGGGATTCAGTGTGGTTATGTAAAGAATAAAAAGATAGCCCGATTTGCAGCCTTGAATCTAGTCAATGGTTTCCCAATTTGAACCAACAGAAGGTCAGTCTGGGATTTGAGAAACCCTTCAATTTGGGATGAGGCCTACCCAGGCAGGATTCTGACCCAACGCTGCAAATCTACAATTCAGTGGCTGAGCTCTTTCAGGTTTTGTATATTATGTTTCTCTCATAAACTAGGAGCTTGGAAAGTAAGGCAGACCTTACTGGAATGTCACATTGTCTCTCCGCATTCAAACAGGTTCTGGGATTTGCATTTTAATCACCTTCAAAGAGCTGTCTCCATTTCCTATCTCTGCTAGCAGGAGAAAGTGAGGACTGAAGATGCTGGAGATCAGAGCTGAAAATTTGTTGCTGGAAAAGTGCTGCAGGTCAGGCAGCATCCAACGAACAGGAGAATCGACATTTTGGGCATTCATGTTCCTTGGATGCTGCCTGCCCTGCTGCGCTTTTCCAGCAACACATTTTAAGCTTTTATCTCTGCTAGCATCAATGAATGGAAATGGCTTTTGGCACATTGCCCCCTCTCCCTTGCTGAAAGTATTCCTGACACAAACCAGTCAGGCAGACATTTTAGATTTGTCCACAGCCACCATTTTATATCAGCAAAACGATGACATTGTATTTATAACTAAGGAAAAGCAAGAGAAACTGGCAACATAATACAGTTTGAAAATATATGAAACGTTTAACACGCACACAGAATCACAAACAAACAGACATGCACAGACACACAGACTCACACACACAGAAATACAGACACCTTCCAGGAGCTGTCTCCATTTCCTATCTTGCAAGGGAATTCATGTTATGATAATGCATTCATGCAAGACAGTGAACAGCTTTTGAGACTTTCCCCATTGTGACAAAAATTCAGCCCAAATCTGAAACTTGGAGATATGTAACAAAACAGAAATGAACCCGCAGCTTTCTGTGTTCCTGCTCCCAATGTAACACTTGACCATTTAGTTTATCGTGTGTTCGGTCTAATATCTAAAAAGGATTACTTCACAGATCCAATAACAGATCTCCAGGATTGAGTTCCAGACCGGAATCTAATTGAGTGGTTTAGGGTTTACATACAGCATATGAGATAACCAGGAGTGAGGGACAGACTGGAATCTAATCGAGGGGTTCCGGATGGTTTACATGCAGAATATCAGATAACAAAGAGTGAGTCACAAAATCGCGGAGTCATACAGTCATAGAGATGTATAGCATGGAAACAGACCCTTTAGTCCAACCCGTCCATGCCGACCAGATATCCTAACCTACTCTAGTGTCTTTTTCAAGCACTTGGCCCATCTCCCTCCAAACCGTCCCTTTCATATACCCATCGAGTTGCATTTTAAATGTTGCAATTGTACCAGCCTCCACCACTTCCTCTGACAGTTCATTCCATTCATGTACCACCCTCTGAGTGAACAAGTTGCCCCTTAGGTCTCTTTCATATCTTTCCCCTCTCACACTAAACCTATCCCCTCTGGTTCTGGACCCCCCACCTCACCCCAAGGAAAAGACTTTGCCTATTTATCCTATCCATGCCCCTCATGATTTTATAAACCTCGATAAGGTCACCCCTCAGCCTCTGATGCTCCAGGGAAAACAGCCCGAGCCTATTCAGTCTCTCCCTGTAGCTCAAATCCTCTAACCCTGACAACCTCGTTGTAAATCTTTTCTGAAACCTTTCAAGTTTTACAACATCCTTCCATAGGAAGGTGACCAGAATTACCCACCATAATCCAACAGTGGCCTAACCCATGTTATCATACCATTTGGCATGGCATCATAGCCAAAGTGTCTTGTGCTATATTGTTCTGTGTTCTACGTTCTGTATGGTAAACTGGGTAATAAACTCAGACCAATGTAAAATGATATGGCATTCAGTAGGAGCTAGTCAACTGGATACAAAATTGGCTTGATGGTAGGAGACAGAGGGTGCTGGGAGACATGTTGTTTTTCTGACTGGAGGCATGTGACCAGCGGTGTAGTAGGTCCACTGTTGTTTGTCATTTGGATAAATGGTTTGGATGGGAATATTGGTTTCCTGGTAAGTAATTTTTTTGAGTGACACTGAAATTGGTGGTAAAGTGGACAGTGAAGAAGGTTATCTATGATACCACAGGATGAACAGTACTGCTGGGACAGTGGGCTGAAGAATAGCAGATGGAGTTTAATTAGATAAATGGTGAACAAACCAGGGCGGAACTTGTACTGTTAATGTTCGGGCCCTGGGTAGTATTGTCAGTCAGAGACCCAGGGATGCAGGTACACAGTTCTTTCATAGTACTGTCTCAGGGAGACAGGCTGGTGAAGCAGGCCTTTGGGATGGTTACCTTGACTGTGCAGAGCATTGAGAGTAGGAATTGGGAAGTCACGTTGTGGCTGTACAAGACATCGATGAGGCCACCATAAAAGCATTGTAGACCAGTCATGTAAAACTCATATCGTTCACTTACCTCCTTGAGAGAAGGACATCTGACATTCTAACTGGTCTGGCCACATGTGCATCCAGTCCACAGCAATATGGCTGCCTCTGATCTCCCTTTGGACCATGAGCAGTGGGGAAAAGAATGCTGGTCCAATCAGTGACACCCTCATCACATGAATGAATAAATAAAATACATATGCCTCTCACTACCTCTGCAAACATCTCCATAAATCGGTAACAATCCACCATCTCCAGCATCTTCATTTCTCCCTGTTCCTATCGTGTCATTAACTCCTGACAATGATTAACCTTCCCATTGCCCTCCTCCTGCTCGCAGACACTTTGCAATCCCTTTAATACTTACTGATTAATCTCTTTCTCATTTCAGGATTTTACGTACTTTGTGGTGATCTTCTGAGCCTGATAATCTAATATGATACATTTTGTCCTGAGTGAGGCATGGGTGGGAATTTCTTGCTGAGGTTTTGTCTGTTTCAGTGGAATGTCCTTTTGTTGAGTGTTTTACACGGTTCCTTCAAAAGTTTTCCACTGTCCATTTACAGATACATGTTTCAGTCTGTTTAGCCTGTTTACCTTGTTCAGTTCTCCTTTCAAACTCATATAATTGGCTGTTTTTGTTTCTTGTTGTATCCTATCTGTGGTTCACTTAAAAAATATATATTTCTTCAAACTGCACTTTATCACAATTTCCCAGAGGATCTCTCCAGGTGACTTTACTCATTCACTAAGTTTCATGACACAACGGTCGATCTGAGACAGTTACATCCCTCGCCAGTTGCACAATGTGTTATTCAAAGAAACACTGAAAAATATTCTACAATCTCCTCTTCGAATATCACTCTTGTCAGTGTGATTGTCAAGATTATATGAATATTGAAGTTCCACTAAATTATCACAATGCCTTCATTAGAAATTCCAATGAGTTGCTGTTAATTGCAGTGATGGGCAATGAAATGCTGTTCAATGGCTAAAGCTGTTTTGCTGCTTGTGGCCATGGCAAGTAGTAGCCAGAATTAAATTCAGACTGACTCTCTTTCATGATCTGATACCAAGTTCTTTCCCTGTCATGCCTTTGTTACCCATTATTGTTAGTGTTACCCATTTTTCCTGAGTTTCCGCAAGGTTGTGAACCATTGAATATTTATGTTACAACTTTTGTTCACCCTGTAACCATGTCTCCCTGGCGTCTAAATCACTTTTATCTCTGAGTCACACATCAACCTACCTTATCGGCGACACTTTGTCCATTTAAAAAAAAATCAGTTATTCTTTCCCACAATTTCCTGTCACAAATCGATTCACTGATGTACAGTTTTACTTAAACTCTGTCCCATCCTGTTCCTTCCTGCTTGTCTTCAGCCACATTCCCATGCTGTTCTGATACATCACCTTTTCTATTTGGATTTGGAAAGCTCCTTTCACCTGAACCCTGTCCCTGCATCCTCTCTGTCAGTTTAAAGCCCCGTACATAAACCTACCAACATGATTGGCCAGGACCTTGGTTCCAGCTGTGTTCCAGTGGGACCATACTAATAGACTATTTTTTTAAATCAGGTATGGGATGTGGGTGTCTCTGACTGACAAGCCTTTCTTGTCCAGCCCTAGCTGTCCTTGAGCTGAGTAACATGCTCAGACATTTCAGGTGGTCTCTGAGAGGCAAACACTTTGCCGTGGGTATGTCGTGCAGACCACGTGAGGATGGGCAGATTTCCATTTCGAAAGGAAAAGTGTTGGGTTTATTGTACACCAATAATGAATTTGTGGATTGTCAATTACTATTTTAAAAATAATTTATTTCAGATTCCACCATTTCAGTTCATGTGGTTCAAACCTGCCTCCCCGAACGTTAGCTGAGGTTTTGAATATATGCTCTAGCAATAATACCACTCGGCCATCACTTTGCTTGCTAACAGGCTGCTCATCCCTGAACACTGATACCAGTGCATCATGAAGCTAAACCTGTTTTCCTTCATGACTGTTTGATCCTTATGTCTTCCTGCACTCTGGTGATATCACTCAGTAACTCTCCAGGTGATATCCCTTACTGTGAGTGTGTAATTGCTGCCTATGTCAGTGTCTCTCACTCTTGCAGCTACTCCAGATTCTGAGCCAGCAGAACTCTCCACTCCAGAGAGACAATGCTGCACAGGCCAGGGATAGAGACTGGGATTTTCCAGATCTCTGTGATAGTCAGGACCATTCTGCATGTATAACCTTCACTGCATCAGTCTAACTTCCCATTCTGTCTATTTCTCTGTCTCCTGTAGGTACTCACGAAGTTCCTGACTCAGTAGACGTCCCAGTTGCTGAGTGCCTCGTGCATCACCTCATTGAAGATGGTTGTTCAGCCAGGGAGGCAAAGAGCAGGGAGATCTGGAGCCTTCAATAAACCCTGCAGTGAGGTAAGATCACTCACAGTGCACAAAGCAGGGATCAACGAGAGGGCTCCAAACATCGGCTAACAAGACATGACATTGATGCAGTGCTGGAGGCAGAGCACTGAACAGACACACTCCATCGTCAATCACAGCCTCTACTGTAAGTTTTGTTGTTCTGAGACAGTATCAAGAGTGTCACAGTTATCAATCCAGGCCTGTGCTGTCTTAGTGAGCATCAGAACAGCAGAGAGGAAAGCAGACTTCCCATGAGAGGGTGGGAATGCTGACTGGGATCTTTCTGTTCAGTATTCCCCTCCAACACTGTATATACACCACGTTTCATCGACCGATGTCGTCAATAAATTTCAACTCCGATAACAGTTCCCGTCCCTGTAACCTCCTACCTTCCCGATAGTCGCTCCACATATTTGAAATGTACTGCATTCCAAACTATTATCCCTCTCGCTGTAACTTGATTCAGTATCTACAATCTGACTCAGTCTCCTCCTCCAATAACTGGAGACAGATTCACGCAGCACGGAAATGGTCCCTTTGATCCAACTAGTCCATGCTGACCACAATTCCTGAACGAGTCGCATTTGCCTGCGTTTGGTCCATATCCCTTCAAACCTTCTCTTCTCCATGTATCTGCCCAAAAGTCTTTCCCATGTTGTAATTTTACTTTTCTCTCCCACTTCTCCGGCAGCTCATTCAATACCTGCACCATCCTTTGTGTGGGAAAAGTTCACCTCTGGTCGCTTTTAAGTATTTCCTCTCTTACCTCACATTTCTGCCCTCTACTTATGGACACCCCGATCCGTGCGTAGATACCTTCAATATTCACTCTACGTATACCCCTCATGGTTTTATAAACTTGTATAAGGTCACCCCTCCTCCACCTACACTCAAGGGAAATACGAATGATGATACAAATATCTCTACAACGGTCCTCTCTGCGACTTTGCCACAGCATTGTGGTAAAACATTATTCAGGACCTAAGGCTTTCTCACCCTTTGTGTTCTAAGACCTCCAGCACCACCTCTTCTGCAACAGGGACACTTTCCAAGACATCACTGTTTCTTTCCCTTAGTTTCCTAGTCTTTGTCCACAGTACGTTCTGACATAAAACATTAATTTCAGATCGTGCCCACCTCCTGTGGTTCCAAGCATGGATGGCCTCATTGATCTTTAAGTGACGACATTATCTCTCTAGTAGCTTCTTTGTGCTTATATGCTATCGAATCTCTTTGCGTTATCCTTTACCTGATCTGCCAAAGCTATCCCATCCCCCCATTTTGCTTTCCAGCTTATCCAGCCTCTCTTTGTAAGTCACACCCTCCAGTATCAGTAACATCTTTGTCAACCTTTGCTCCATTTGCTGTTTTGGAAAATGATTCCTGAAGCAGGAGGATTGGAATTCTACACAATACTCCAACTAGAGACCCAGCAATGTCTTGTACAGCCGTATCATGATGTACCAACTCATGTCCTCAATGCTCTGATCCATGAGAGTAAGTGTGCCTAATCCACTTTCCCCACCCTGTCCACCTGTGATGCCACTTCCAAGGAACACCCATTGCACCCATTGGTCTCTCTCTGTTCGACAACACTGTCCAGAGCTCTGCCATTAACTGTGTTCGCCATCCCTGGTTTGCCTTAACAAAATCCATCACCTGAATTCAACTCCATCTTTCATTTCTTGATCCAATAGCTTAGTTGGTTAAGATCACCTTTGATAACTGTATTCACTGACCACTGTAACACTTATTTTACTATCCACAAACGTACTAACAATAATTCCTATATTCTTGTTTATATCAATAATGCACATGCGTGGCCTCAGCACCAAACCTTATGGCACACCACTGGTCAGAGACCCCCCAATCTGCACAATAACCCTCTCCAACTACCCTCTGTCTCCTACTGTCAAGCCCATTTTGTGTCCGTTTGGTTCGCTTTCCCTGATCCCATGTGATCTAACCTTACTGACCAGTGCACCACTCTAAACTCTGTTTAAGGTCTTGTGAAAGGCAGGATAGGCAACATCTACTGCTCTGCCTTCATCCATCATCTTGGTCGCCTCTTAAGTAAACGCAGTTAAGTTTGAGAGAGACACTACTTTATACACACAAAGCTATGCGGACTATCCCTAATCAATCGTTGCCTTTTCAAATGCATGCAACTCCAGTCCTGTGGAATCGCTTCCAACAACATTCGCACCAGTGCCTTCAAGCTAATTGGTGTTTATGTCCCTGGCTTTCCTTCACAGAGTTTTCTAAATACTGGCACAACGTTAGCCACTCTCCAGGCTCCCAGCTCACCACCCGTGGCTGTCAGTGATAGAAATATCTTTGTAAGTTTCTTCCCTAACTTACCCCAATGTCCTGGTATTTATTTGATTAGTTCCCAGGGATTTGTCTCATTTTTATGCATTTAAAAACATTCAGCACCTCCTGTTCTCCGATGTGGACTCTTTCGAATACATCGCTGTTTATTTTCCTGCTTCCCCAGTGTTTTTTTTCCACAGTAAGTTCTGACGTGATTTCTTTGTGTCGCATCTAATGCATTTCCTGTGGGTTCATTCATGGTTGGCTTCATTGATCTTTGAGGGGTCAAATTCTATCCCGAGTTTATCTTCTGTTGTTAATATACTTGTGGATTCTCTCTGGATTTTCCTGAACCTTATCTGCCAAAGCTCTGTCAGTTCCCCTTTGGGCTCTCGTGATTTCCCTCTTTAGAGTATTACTACACACACAATGTCCTTCAAGGGATTGCCTTAATTCAGCTGGCTATGAAGGATATGTGCCCCTTTTTGTCTTGACCAGAATCTCAATATCCCAAGACATCCAGTGCTTCCCATTTGTGTCAGGGAACATGCTGACCCTGAAATCTTAATTTATCTCTCTTTTAAAAGAATCCCACTTGGCCGACGTCCCTTTACTTCCAAATAGCCTCCACGAATCAACTTTTGGGCGGTCTTGCATCAAACCTTCTGGATTGGGGTAAGGCCAGTTTTGACTTTAACTTGTGCACCAGGCCTGTCATTTTCCAACGCTATTTACACATTAATAAAATTGGGGTGACTTTGCTAAAGTGCTCCCCCACAAACACTTCAGTCCCTTTCTCTGCCTTGTTTCCCAAAGGGAGGTCAGGTTTTATCCCTTTCTCTAGTCATGCCATTGATATTTTGACTGAGACAGTTTTCTTTAACACTCTGAACAAATCCCTCCCATCCAAGCTCTGAAAACTCTGGCAGTCCCAGTCTAGGTTTGGCAAGTTAAAATCCCCGACCATTACAACCCTATCATTCTTACAGATATCTGAGATCTCCCGACATATTTGCTGCTCAATTTCCTGCTGATTATTGGGGGCTTGCATTACAGTCATATTAGACTGATCATCCATTCTTATTTCTCAGTTCCACTAATATCACTTCACTGTGCTTTCCCCAGGACTATCCTCTCTCAATACTGTAGTGATGACTTCACTGATCAAAAACTCCACTCCCCATCCTCTGTCACTTCTCCTTCCATCCTTTCTGTAGCATCTGTCCCTGGAACAATGAGCTGTGAATCCTGTCCCTCCCTCAGCTGTGTTTCTGTAATTTCTGTGATTTCCCTCCCCATATTCCCATTTAGGCCCTGGGTTTATCTGCCTTACCTCTCAGGCCTTTTACATCAAAGTAAATGCAGCTTAGTTTATCAGTTTTCCCTCATTGCGTGCTGTGCTCTTGTCTGCCTTGTCAATTGAATTGACTCTCTTGAAATTCTGTCCCAGCCTCAAACTTCAGACTGTAGCTTGAGACCATCCACCTGACTGTGGACAACACCCTCGCCTTTCATATCATCTGCAAACCTTTTGATTTCACATCCAATACATTAATATACATAATAATTAACACTGGTCGCTGCTTAGATCCCTGTTGTATACCCGCTGGACAAAGGCTTTCAATCACAAAAACAATCCTCCACCAATTTTGTATCCAATTTGTCAAGTTGTCTTGGATCCCATGGGCGTTTCCCTTTTGGACTAGCCTTCCACGTGGGACCTTTTTAAAGGTCTTTCTGAACTCCATGCAACGCGCATCATTTGGACTGCCCTCATCATTATTTTCATAAACCATTTCAAAAACCTTAGCTAATTTCATCGGACAGGATGTTCCTCTTCCAAATCTGTGCTGACTATTCCTAATCGATCCCTGCCTTTCCAGCTATTAATTCAAACTATCCCTCAGTGTTGTTCCCAATACTTTGCCTCGCATTGACTTCAGACAATATACTCTCATTACCTGGCCTATCCTTGCTGCCCTTCCTGAACAAATGGACCACATTATCGATCCTCCAGTCATTCAGCACTTCACCTGTGGCCAGCAAAGTATTAAATATATCTACCAGGGCCCCAGCAATTTGCTCCCTTCCATCCTATAGCAGCCTGGGATACATTTCATTGGGCACTGGGGATTTCTCCACCTTCATGACTGTGAAAACGTTCCCCTCCTTAACATGTTCTAGAATCTCACTACTCCGACTGAAATCCCGGCTACAATGCCTTCCTCCTGTGTGAATACAGATGGGAAGTATTCATTGAAGACCTCACCTACGTCCTCTGGGTCCATGCACAGATTGTCCCTTTGGTATCTCACAGGCCTCCCTCTTTCGCTGAGAATCCTCTTACTCTCATGAAGCTGCTTAATATATTTCATGACTATTGTTTGCCCTTCGTTTTCCACAATCCCCTTTGCACTCTCTATACTTGTGGAGGACTTCACCTGATTTTATTTCTCTGTATTTTCTTTATCAAACTCACGATAACACTTGATCAGTATTCGCTGGACTTGCTGCCTTTACTATTCACTCTTCAAGGAGCACACTGGCCCTGCCTTCTCACTGCATCACTTTAAAATACTCCCCTTCCCTATTGAAACCAACTGCAGGTGATACCTCCCAGTCTATGATTGTCAGATCCTCTCTAATGATCGCAATACAAGATGTTGTGAGGATGAGAGACAAGAGACTGTGTGGCCGCAGTAGAGACCCAAGGATGGTGTGCTGCCTCCTAGGTGCCAGTGTCAAGGATATCTCTGAGCGGTTACTGAACATTCTGAAGGGAGGGTGAATGGCCAGAGGTCATTGTGCACATCGGCCCACATGACAGAGGTTGACAAAGTGTTGGGGTCCTATGAAATGAGTCCGGGGAGTTAGGTGAGAAGTTAAAAAAGCAGAATATTGAGATTATTGGTCTCCAGATTACTCCCAGTGACACGTGCCAGTGAGGATAGAAATAGGAAGATAAGCCAGGTGGATGTGTTGCTGAGGAGCTGGTATAGCAGGCAAGGTTTTCAGTTCTTGGATCATTGGGATCTCTTCTGGGGTAGAGGTGACCTGTAGCAGGGGGATGGATTGCACTTGAAGAAGAGGAGCACCATTATCCCTGGGAGGAGATTTTCTTGTGTTACCCAGCAGTATTTAAACTAGTTTGGAAGGGAGTTAAGACTTTGAATAGAAGTGTCATCGACTAGTCAAGGGAAAATATATCAGACATCGAGAACACGTTTCCTATTCAGGATATCCAGGGACATAGTAAAGGGAGGGAAAAGATTTCTGGCTTAAAGGACATTTATTCCAATGCATGACTGATGTGGCAGACGAGCTCATGGCATGGATTGTCTCTGGGGACTGGGATATTATAGCTGTAACAGAAACATGACTGAGAGAAGGGCAGGACTGGCAGCTCAGTGTTCCAGGATACAGAAGCTACAGGCGGGACAGAAGGACAAGTAAGTGAGGAGGGGGAGTTGTCCTTTTGATAAGGGAGGACATAACAACAGTACTTAGCGACATTACTAATAAGCGGTCCTCAAATGAGGCAGCATTTTTAAAAGTTAAAGAAGAGGATGGTCCGTCCACTGGGATGGTGTTCTGGATCCCCAAATAGCCAGCGGGTACGAGAGGAGAAAATGTGTCGCGAGATTGCAGGTAAGTATAAAAATAATAGAGCATTATTGGTTGGAGATTTTATCTTCTCCTGGATTAACTGGGTCACCCAGCATGTAAAAGGCCGGTACGGGCTGGAATTTGTCAAATATGTCAAAGAAAGTTTCCTAAACCAAGATGCAGAGGGCTCTACACTACTCAGGCAGATGCAACACGAGATCACCCCTTAGAAAACAAGGTCAGACAAGTGACGGAAATGTCAGTCGGAGAGCACTTTGCATCCAGTGACTACAACTGTCTTCGTTTTAACATAGTTATGGAGAAAGATCAGGCAGGTCCACATATTAATGTCTTTAACTGGAACAGGGCCAATATTGGGGCCAGTCAGCAGGGTCGAGCAGGTGTGAAGGTAAAAAATCAGGCAACACCAGGTTATCATGCAGCTGGTTTACAAAAGGAACCTAGACTATCCGAATGAGCTGAGCGGGCACTATTTCGTTCAGATAATTGATTATTCAATTAATCGTTTCAAAGCCTTTCCTCTGGGGCTCGGAGTATTCAGTCAGGTCTGCCCCCCTGCCCCCCCCCGCCCCCCCATTCAGGTGACTAGGCAGCAGCAAACCATGTGTTAGCCCAAACGCTGCGCTTGCTCCAAATCCTTCCAAAATTGCCCACCCACCACTCAACAACCCACCCCACCTACCCCAAACCCATCCAACAACACGCTCAGACCATCCCAAAACCCATCCAACATCACCCTCATCTGATCCCCAAACCCATCCAATATCACCATCAGCCTGTCCCAAAACCCATCCAACATCACCCTCAGCCCGCCCCAAACCCGCCCAACATCACCCTCCACCCACCGCAAACCCATCCAATATCACCCTCAGCCCGCCCCAAACCCATCCAAAATCACCCTCAAGTCGTCCCCAAACATATCCAACATCACCCTCAGCCCGCCCCAATTCCATCCAACATCACCATCAGCCCGCCCCAAAACCCTCCAACATCACCTTCACCCAGTCCCAAACCCCAGCCAACATTACTCACAGTCTGCCTGAAATCCATCCAACATCACCCTCAGCCCGCACCATCACCCTCAGCCCATCCTCAAACCTATGCAACATCACCCTCAAGCCGGCCCCAAACCCATACAACGTCGCCCTCAGCCCGGCCCAAGCACATTCAACGTCACCATCAGCCCGCCCCAAACCCATCCAACATCATCATCAGCCTGCCTCCAAACCCATCCAACATCACCATCAGCCCTCCCCAAAACCCATCCTACATCACCATCAGCCCGCCCCCAAACACATCCAACATCACCCTCAGCCCGCCCCAAACCCATCCAACATCACCCTCAGCCCGCCCCAAACCCGCCCAACATCACCCTCAGCCTGCCCCAAACCCATCCAACATCACCATTAGTCCGCCCCCAAACCCATCCAACATCACCCTCCACCCACCCCAAACCCATCCAACGTCTCCCTCCGCCTGACTCCAAATCCGTCCAACATCACCTTCTTCCCGCCCCAAACCCATCCAACATCACCCTCCACCCAACCCCAAAACCATCCAACATCACCCTCCGCCAGGCCTCAACCCATCCAACATCACACTCAGCCCTCCCGCAAAACCGTCCAACACCACTCCTCACCCACCACACCTCTCCGTTCAATCTATGTCTGTGCCCGTACCTCCGGCTGCCTAGCCCCATGTGCTTCCCTGCCTGCATCATCTCCTCCCCCTCCTGGGCTGCCAGAGTGGACACCAACAGTAAGACAGCTGCTGCCTTTGGCAGGTAAGTCTTCAAAAAGCGCACGGACGCGCACGGACGCGCCCAGCACGTGCACACGCACAGACAGCAACATACACAGCATTTCAGAAAGTTCCACCTCTGCCCTGTACAGGATAATGTTCGAGAGAATATCTAGGGGATGGTGGTTTAGGATTCACCCCTATGTGGAACTCCAGGGAAAGTGTGGGGAGCGGGAGAGAGGGTGGGATGTCAGTCATTTGGGGATGGTACCTGGGCCCTATGTCCAGGACTGTTCTCGGCAGCATTTCAGTCAGCTGAGATCGGTTTTAATCAGTGTGAACAAAAAACGTGATCAGGGTTGAAACAGCTCTTTGATGTTATGTTTCTATCGAGACCTCGAGATCTACTTCGGATAATCCGATATTCGGATAATTGATTTTTGGAGAAGCGAGTTCCCTCTGTGTTTGGAATTGGAAACACTGGTGATCATTCTAAAAGATGAAAGACTTGATATAAATTTGTTTAACATTACATTCCATGACACTGCTTTCCTGTTGCTACAATTCTGTGCCTTATAATTATGCTGCACAACCACCTGATGAAGAAGCAGCACTCTGAAAACGAGTGCCTCCAAATAAACCTGCTGGACTGTAAGCTGGTGATTTTTAACTTTGCCAAACCGAGTCTAACACTGGCACGTCCAAATCATGCGTCAGGCTGTTTGAAGGAAAAGGAATGACTGGCAAATGGGAGGCTTTTAAAAGTGTGATCTCAAAAATCCAGTATGTCCCTGTTAGTGTGAAGGGAAAGGCTGGCACGTTTAGGGATCCATGGCTGATGAGGGGTGTTGGGGCTCTGTTCAGGAAAAAGAGGAAGGCAGACATTTCCTTCAATGATTCTGTATCTATGTAACCTCTTCCAGTCTGAAAGACACGATCACTCAGTAGAGACTCGACAATCGTCTCAGGTCCCTGCAGTACTCCCGATCTGTATAACCCACTGAAAGCCTGTGATTCTCTCGATCCAGTTCCGACAAGAATCACTATCTGTGTATTATCCCATCGCTAACACCCACCCTTTCAATGTAAGTTCCGTCTGTATCTCAGTCCATTTGCTCATCTCCATAAACTTCTCAAGGTCTTACACGCCTGTCGGTGTAAACGTCACCCTCCCCTACAACCCTTCCCACTTTGACTAAACTGGAGGAGGTTGCTAATGCTCCCTTATCTGTGAAGCTGTCTCCAAACTAAACTACTGCCCTTCTGGAAAATTTGTCAGATTCCACAACCTCCATATCTAAATAATTTGCAGAAGTAAACCTTCCTATATCTATAAACATCTTCAGTCACGACTACCCTCTGTATTTCTGTTTGGTCCTCCAGTCATACAACCCACTTTATCTCTGTAATCTTCTCCATTCACCGAAATTCCTCCCTGTCTGCAAAATCCGCCCCATCCTACCAATTTCCTTCTCCCTGTAAACTGCTCCATCCCTCCCAACCTCTCCATCTTCATGACCACACATAGACTGTACAGCTCTCCACATTTCTGTAACACCCTGGGCTCTATTTGCTCCCTGTGAAATCACCTTCAGTCGCCACAACCCATCAAGTCTGGGTCCTCTGCTCCAGATCAGAACATTGCTGTCTCTGTTACCTCCGACACTCTGAGAAAACCTTCCTAATTGCATCTATTCATTCAGATCCCACCCTCTCCAGTCTCCCAAAACCTCTTCCTGCCATTGTGATCCTCCCTGTTTAGAACACAGAACAGTACAACATCATACAGGTCCTTCAGCCCTCAGTGTTGTGTCAAATTTTTCTCCTACTCTAAGATCAAAATAAGCTGCAGACCATTCAAAGAACAAAGAAAATCACAGCACAGGAACAGGCTCTTCAGCCCTCTAAGCCTCCGCTGATCCAGAACCTCTGTCGAATCCCGTCATCTATTTGGTGAGGATCTGTACCCCTTTTTCCCCTGCCTATTCTTGCATCTGTCTGGATACATCTTAACTGACGTAATCGTTTTTGCCTGTACCAGCTCCGCTGGCAAAGTGTTCCAGACCCCGTCACTCTCTGCATAAAGATCTTTCCACCCATACCTGCTCTAAGCCTTTCCCCTCTCACTTTGAACTCGTGACCCCTAGTAATTGAGTTCCGCACTCTGGGGAAAACGCTTCTTGCTATCCAACTTGTCTATACATCCCATAATTTTGCACACCTCAAACAGGTCTCCAGTCACCCTTCGTCTTTCTAAGGAAAATAATCCAAAACTATTCAATCTCTCCTTATTGCTCGCGCCCTCTATACCAGGCAACATCCTGGTAAACCTTCTCTGCACCCTCTCCAAAGCATGCACATCCTTTTGGTAATGTGGAGACCAGAACTGTACGTAATATTCTAAACCAAAGTCCTATATAACTGTAATATGACCTGCCAACTCGTGTACTCAATACCACGTCCAATGAAGTAAAGCATGCCGTATTCCGCCTTGACCACTTTACTGACCTGCATTACTACCTTCAAAGAACAATGGACCAGGATACCCAGATCTCTCTCTGTATATCAATTTTCCCCGAACGTTTCCATTTACTGTATAGTTCACTTTTGAATTCGATCTTCCGAAATGCATCACCTCGGATTTGCCAGGATTAAACTCCATCTGCCACTTCTATGTTCGCCTCTCCGATCTGTCTATATTCTGCAGTATTCTCTGACAGTCCCCTTCTCTATCTGCTACTCCATCAATCTTAGTGTCATCTGCAAACTTGATAATCAAGGAACCTATGCCTTTCTCCAAATCATTGATATGTAACACAAGCAACAGTGGTCCCTGCAAGGATCCCTGTGGAACACCTCTGGTCACAGGTCTCCATTTGCGAAATTCATTTTGCTATCAGTCATGTGCCTGTCAAAAAGTTACTTAAATGTCCCTAATATATCTGGCTCTACCGCCAACACTGGCAATACATTCCACTCACCCACCACATTCTGTGTAAAGGAACTACCTCTGACATCTCCCTCAACCTTTCTCCAATTATCTGACAATTTTTCCTCCGACTTATAGCCATTTTGGCAATGGGGAAAATCTGGGGCCACCCACTCTATGTCTGCCGCTCATCATCTCATACCCCTCTATCAAGTCACTTCTCCTCACTTTTCATTCCAAAGAGAGAAGCTCTGTCTGTCCCAACTTTCTTTCATTAGACCTTCCCTTCAGTCCAGACAGAATCCTGATAAGTCTCCTCTGAACTCTTTCCAAAGCTTCCACATCGTTCTTGCAATAAGGAAACCAGAACTGAACACAATATTCCAATTGTGGTCTACCCACAGGCTGTATAGAGCTGCAGCATAACTCTTTGCTCTTAAACTCAATCCCCCTGCTAATGAAAGCCGACACATCATTGGCTTTCTTAACAACCCTAACACCTGGGTGGCAACATTGAAGGAACTCTGGTCGTTGACCCAAGATTTTTCTTTTACTCCATACTTTCAAGAATCCTGCCCTTAACCCTGTAAAGCTTTTCTGCAGAATCCTTCAATCCTAAACTCTCCCTATTTTGGTATTTTCCTCCAGTCCCCACTACACCCATAAACTATGAAACCTCTTCCAGTCCCTACAATCCTCCTTAGCTCTGTAACCTCTGTAAGCATTTAGTCGTAGTTGAGTGGTTTAGCAGATGGGTTATAAATCCATTGGGGCTTGCCCACACAGGGTCCAATCCCGCCCAACGGGGCAGTGGGTTTTATTAGTGCAGGTGTCCGGAGATTTTCCCTAAAGTGCTGTGTGAGAAGGTGTCCAGTGTCCCCATTGAATATTTACGTTCCACCTTTTGTTCACCATGTAACCACGTCTCTCTGCTGACTAAATCCCATTTATCTCTGTATCACAAGTCTATTACCTTATTGCAGATACTTTGGCAATTCCAAACAAAAACATTATAATTTACTCTTTCCCATATTATCCTGTCACAAACCGATTTGCTGATCTACAGTTTTAGTTAAACTCTGTCCCATCCTGTTCCTTCCTGTTCGTCTTCAGCCACATTCCCCATGCTGTTCTGATGCTTCACATTTTCTCTTTGGATTTGGAAAGCTTATTTCACCTGAACCCTATCCCTGCATTCTCTCTGTCAGTTTGAAGCCCTGTCCATAAACCTACAGACATGATTGGCCAGGACACTGCTCCCAGCTAGGTTGTTTTTAATTCACTCTTAGGATGTTGCTGTCTCTGTCTGACCAGCATTTCATGCCCACCCCTGAGCTGCCCTTGAGCTGAGTGCCTTGCTAGAACATTACAGAGGGTATTTTAGAGTCAACTCCATTGCTCTGGGTCTGGAGTCACGTGCAGGTCAGACCGGATGTCTATCATAGATTTCCTTCCTGAAACGATATTGAGCTTCAGATGGGTATCCCTGCTACCAGCATTAAATTCTGGATGAACAGGTTAGTGAGAGTAAACTAGGCCATTGCCTGCCCGCCTGATAGCTCCCTCATCCCTGAGTACTGATCCCAGTGCACCATGAATCAAATCACCTTCTTCTTGACCGTGGTTTGACCCTGATACATTCCTGCACTCTGGTGCTCTCACATAGTCTCTCCATCTGGAGAAGCTGCAAAACGTGCTGTCACTGTGTAGATTTAATTGCTGCCAGTGACTGCACCTTTTGCAGCTTCTCCAGAACCTGAGCCAACAGAATTCTCCTCTCCAGAGAGATGGGCAGCACAGGCCAGGGATGGAGACTAGGATATTCCAGATCTCTGTGGGACACACTGCCATTCTTCTTATGTAACCCTCACTGCATCAGTCTAATTTCCCATTCTGTCTTTTTCTCTGTCTCCTGCAGGTACTTAGGAAGGTCCTGACTCAACAAACTTCCCAACTGCTAGGTGTTTCATCCATCAACTCACTGAATGCAATTGGTCAGCCAGAGTGCAGGGAGATCTGGAGTCTTCAATAAATCCTGCAGCGAGGTAAGAGCACTCACAATGAACAGAGCAGAGCGCATTTCAGGGATCGAAGTTTGGTCTGGAAGACATGACACAGATACAGTGCTGAAGAGTGAACACAGAACATGAAGGTCCCAGGCCCAAATCCCACCCTCTTGTTTACTTTCATCTCTGCAGTTCTGAGCCTTCCTCTGACACTATAGGAAGTTCACAGTTATCAATCCAGGCCTGTGCTGTCTTAGTGAGGATCAGGACAAAGGAGGGGAAAGGAGACCTCCCTTAAAAAGGTGATATTGAAACCTGGGATCTTTCTGTTCCTATTCCCCCTCTCACACGGTCACTTATCATGTGATGGAATCATACAGCAAGCAAACACACCTTTTGGTCCAACTCATCCGCACCAGTGTCTTGAATGGTTGTAATTCCCAGAAAAGTTCCTATTCCTGTAACTTCTACCCCTCCCATTATTCTGCTGTATATTTGAAACCTACTCTAATGCTGACGACTCTCCATATTTGTAAACTGCTCCAGTCTTGATAACATGCCCATCTGAATAACCTCATCCTGCAGTCAGTTCAATAATATCTATTTCCGTAGTTTTCCACAATAACTGCAGCCCATCCTATCTCTGTAAAATCCTCCAGCCTGGATCAAAATACCCGCCTACGTACCTTCATCAAGGCTCAGGAGACATGATATCACTGTAACCTCCAGCAGGCCCCATCACATTCCTACATCTTGGCCGATAGCACCACACGACCACAGTAACTATCTCCCATCCTTACCAACCTCCGTATGTGTATAAACACCACCAGACCCTTTACCAGCTGCAACAACACTTCCCATCTCTATGTGCTCTTCCCTGCACCTCAACCACCCTCTCGTTTTGTAGCTCTGCAGCGTAGTGTGGTTCAGTGGTGAGCACTGCTGCCTCACAGTGCCAGAGACACAGGTTCAATTCCAGCCTTGGGTGACTGTCTAAATGCAGTTGACATATACTCTCCATGTCTGCATGGCTTTCCTCCGGGTGCTCCGGTTTCCTCCCACAGTGCAGGTCAGGTGAATTGGCCATTTTAAACTGTCCATAGTGTTAGGTGCATTAGTCAGAGGGAAATGGGTCTAGGTGGATTAGTCTATGGAGAGTTGGTGTGGACTTGTTGGGCTGAAGTGCCATTTCCATACTGTAGGGAATCTAATAATATCTAAATTCTACCTCTGTATTCCATATTACTGACCCTAAAAATATCCCTTTCACAATTAAACAGCTCCAAACCTCCCAATCTCTGTAAAATCTGACAGTTCCAACATCCCCCTTATTGGTGTAACCTGAAATCCTCTCAAAATGTGGGGATCCCACAATCCTCTCTACCTGTGTAATCCTCTAAAGTCACTGCAATTCTCCTAATCTGTAGAACCCAGTCCAATGTGTGTAACTCTCCCAATTCAGTCCCTACAAGTATCACCATCTGTGTAACATTCTCCCATCACTATCACCCACCCTGTTAATGTAAGCTCCTCTAGTATCTCCATCCAACTAATCATCTCCATGACCTTCTTCAGCTCTTGAAGCCCTATCTGAGTAAATGTCAGCCTCATCTATAAACCTCCCTACAGCAGGAACCATTCCACAGATTCATCATCATCTGGCTGAATATATTCCTCCACATCTCCATTCTAAAGGGCCATTCCTTCACTCCGAAGCTGTGCCTTGGCCTCTAGTCTCTCCGCCTAGTGAAAACATCTGCCTCGCACCCCCACCCCACCCCCGTCCTTCTTCCTGAAGAAGGGCTTATGCCTGAAACGTCGATTCTCCTGCTCCTTGAATGCTGCCTGACCTGCTGCGCTTTTCCAGCAACACATTTTTCAGCTCTGATCTCCAGCATCTGCAGTCCTCACTTTCTCCCAGTTCATGAGTTTCCCGTGTACAAATTCACTGATGGGATGTGGCCATCTCTTGCTCGGCCATCATTACCGTCCCATCTGTAATTCACTAGAGAAGGTGGTGGTGAGTGGCCTTCCACGCCCAATGTAATCATTTGCGTGTAGGGACAGACACAATGCTGGGAGGATGGAGAGTGGCTTGGAGGGAATCTTGGAAATGCTGGTGTTCCCAAGCAGCTGGATCTGGGTTGTTCCGGGTTTGTGATGGGCTGTTGAAAGGGTCCTTCTGGAGTGACCTCAGTGCTGCTTGTCGATCTTTTATTTGTTGTTCCGGGTTTGTAATGTGCTATTGAAAGGGTCCTTCTGGAGTGACCTCAGTGCTGCTTGTCGATCTATTATTTGTTCATTTGTGGTCATGAGCATTGCTGGATGTATTGTTGATTTGGAGTTGTCCCTGAGAAGGTGGTGGTGAGCTGCCTTCCTGAGCCCCTGCACCAGCCGTTGGAACTGTTGTTATCTGTGTCCCCTCCAGCAGGCGCTACAACACTCCTCATGTCTGTAAATGCATACAGACAATGCAGCTCTTCCTTTATGTGTGACATCCTCCTCTGCCAAGACCTCTTATTGTTCATTGAAATGTCTCACTACCTCCATTCCCATCTGTGCTAGTGATCTCTCAAATTTCTTGACTCTTGTTTACACTTCTGATCACCTATAACTTCTTCCTTTCTAAATTTGTAACCCCTCAGTATCAGTGTATCTCCGTATAACTGTATTCAATGACAGCACGGGTTTCCTTTCTTAAATCCCTGTGAATTACAACGGCTGGTTGTGCTAAATTGGTACTTTTCATCCTCCTTATCCATCTTAGCTCTTCCAGCCCCTCCAAACCCAATAATTTGCAATGCTCCCATTTTCTGTACTTCCTTATGTCCTGAGGGTCCTTTTTATTTTATTAGATTACTTACAGTGTGGAAATAGGCCCAACGAGTCCACACCGACCCTCCGAAGAGCAACCCACCCAGACCCATTCCCTTACATTTACCTCTTCACCTAACACTACTGGCAATTTAGCATGGCCAATTCACCTAACCTGCACATCTTTGGACTGTGGGAGGAAACCCAAGCAGACACGGGGAGAATGTGCAAACTCCACATAGACAGTTGCCCGAGGCTTGGAATTCAACCATGGTCTCTGGCGCTGTGAGGCAGCAGTGCTACCCAATGTGCCACTGAGAAACATTCAGGAAATAAAATAATATCCTGGTGTCTCCCTCCCAATTCAGTTTCCCGGTTTGGAAGCTGATGAAGGTGCTGGCTGCTCAGGGGAGTGCAGTCGTAGCCATGTCTGTGGTACCACATACAGACTGTACAGGAGAGGAAGGAGAAGGAAGGAGGAACAATATTCAAGGGGAGACAGGAAATTGAATAAAATGTCAGCTGAATGTAATTCCAGGATAGTGAGGTTAAGAATGTCACGGTGTCTGCAGGACATTCGTCTGTGGGGCAGTGAGCAGTCATGTTCACGTTGGTAGGAATGACCTGGGTAGGAAGGCTAAAGTGGTTTGGGAGTTAGAATTTAGGGAGTTAGGTGGATGATAGACGTCAAATGTGGTAATCCCTGGATACTCCCAGTGCTGTGTACAAGTGAGAACAGAACTTGGAGTTTTAGGTAGATGAGTGTGTGACTGGAGCGATGGTGCAGCAGGAAGGGCTTTGGCTTCCTGGGGTATTTGGACTGGTTCTGGGGAAGGCAACAACTGTACAAGCTGGATGCGTTAATGTGACAGAGCTGGGACTGAATTTCTTACGGGATGTTTAAGAGGGATTGAACATAACTTGGGCGTGTTCTTAGGGTCGTAAAAGGAATATTAGAGGAGACTACCATGATTTCAAAATAAGGGGAGATGCAGTTGGTACTAATTTGCAACAACAAGTTTATCAGTGGAAGATGGAGTGAGAAAGAAATCCTTAATCTGAGGTACTCTGCATGGACGTGAATACTCGGAGTTTGGGGAGTTCCAGATGCAGATTGGTGTGTGGTAATACTGATCACTGAGAGCTGGCTCAAGGAATGGCAGGTCTTGGTGTTAAATATTGCTGGATATAAACTATTCCAAAATAATGGAAGGGAAGGGAAAGGATGAAGGTAGAAGTATTGGTTTCGATTAGCATTAGTTAAGGAGTCCAAGAGAAAGAGCATCCTCCCAAGGACAAAATGAATTTGGCTGGAGCTACAGAACAAAAAGTATACAATTACACTGTGAGGTACAGTCTGTCTGCCAGCAATCAAAGAAATGATGAAGAGAAGAAATAGGCAGGGTCATTTCAGAGCGATGACAATACTACAGATTAGTTATACTGAGAAACTTAATTTATCCAGATATAACGGGGTTACTGGTGGTTCAGGATCATGAGGGGCAAGCATTCCTGGATTACATGGAGGAGACCTTATTGCAGGAGTATGTGTCCAGTCCCAGAGAGGATGTACTGTTGGACTGGACACATACTCCTGCAATCAGCTCTCCTCCATGTAATCCAGGAATACTTGGTCCTTGGGAAAGAGGTGGAGCAAGTGGATCCAGTGTCAGTAGGCAAACGTTTTGGGCGCAGCGATCATTTTATTGTAAAGTTCAGGATGATGGAAGAGAATGATATGCAACAACTGAGAGGGAGAAACATTAGTTGACTGAGAGCAGCCTTCAATGGGGCAAGAATGAAGCTGGAAACTTTTCAACGAGGCCAGAGAAATGATAGTGAACCAGGTCAGATGGGGCTGGGATTCTGGAGATGGGGCTGCAGTGTGACCACGACTGGGAACTGGATAATGTAAGGTTTCCCCATTTCTACAGGAAGTATAAATAGGCCAACACAGTGAATTAGCCTTGTGTATAGAGGATGGGATCAGTATTATTGTGATGCTAATCCATTCACACACTGTTCCTCCCTTCCCACTCCCCTCATCCCTGCATATTGATCCTATCAGATGTTGGTAACCTTTGAAAACTTCAGAAAATAGCACAGTATAAAGGAGATCACTCTGTCCACTGTCTGCATTGGACAAGATGGAACGTTGCTGTTTGAATCCCCAGTTCTGTCTCCCCGGACAGTGTAGGACTTCAGGTGCAGAACCCGGCTGCTTTTTAAAATGTTTGAGAGTTTCTGTCTCTGCTCCACTTCCATGTGTGACTCCCAGATTCCGACCATACTCTGGGTGAAATAACAACTTTCCTCACCACTTCTTTAATATTTCAACCAATTACATTAAATATTCGCCAATGGTAACTGAGCTCTCCAATAGCAACAACGTGTTCTCTCCCTTTCTACCCAGCCCCCTGACAATATGCACTCACAAATTAAATCTCTCAGCATCCACCATTCCAATCTTTCCCCATAACTGCACTTCCACTGTCACAGAGTAACGAAACTACTCTGTACCCTCTCCAGTCCAATTCCATCCTTCCATGTGATGGGGTGACCAGAACTGTACACAGTCCCCAAGCTGTGACTGAGCTCATTATTTATACAGTTCCTGCATAAGCTTCCGGCTCTGAAATTCTGCAATTTGGCTGATAGAGGAAATAATGCCAATTGCTGTATTAACAGGATGATTAATCTATCTGGCTTCCTTCATTAATCCGCCCACACTGACCACACTCCCATTAATTGTACATTCCCCTCTATTGTTGATGTCCCCAAATGCCTTGCCTTGCACTTCCCTGGGTTGTTTGCTCCATTCACCTGGACGCCATAGTTTCTGTTTTTAAACAGTCTGCCATGGGATCTTTCAACAATCCAAGTAAGTCACATGCAGTCACAAGTTACTGCCTCAAACCGACAACGTCAGATTAATTATACACGAACTTCGTTGAACAAATCCAGATGGACTGTCCTGGAGTCCCTGGGACTTCGTCAGTGACAGTTTATCCACTGTTTCAGAATTCCAGCCGCGACATATTCAGTCAATCCCTTGTTCCACATGAAACAAAGTTGCGGCATTAGCCATTCTTCTGTCCTCCGGCACCATTTCTGCATCCAGTGAGGTTTGGATAATGTCGCTAACTAAAAGGCAGGGGATTTTCCCCGGCTCCTTTTAACAGTCTGGAACATTGTGTTACCACTTTTTAAGGAATTGAATCTCCTGTATAATTCTCTGCTCCACATTTATTACTTTCAATATTTCACACTGCATCTCTATTTTGATTCAGACAGACAGAGACCTAAACCATCTTATGATGTGGTCGAGTCTCCTTTCAGTCAGGTTTCATGGAGGGTTTCTCTCCACAAGATTAAGTACATTTTCTTATGTCACCATCCCCAATCTGCCTCATTAACTACCCTCCCTGCCCACATGGTCTTCCTGTCATCTGATACTAACACAATGTTTTTTCCCCTATATCATAACAACTGCCCACTGCCTGGATATCCCAGAATTCAGCAGCCTCCCTGTTCCAGGAGCCACCTTTAAAAAGTCATTACACTTTTGGATTGTCACTACGAAACTGCCCTGGACATAGCAGAGGGGGTAAAACTGGGGCTTCACTTTGAGACCAAGCCCCTGTGGTTCTGGTTGATGATATGGTACACGAGCGAAACAGTATCTTCCTCCAGGACTGGCAGTGGAGGCGATGAAACCAGACCCTGCCAGCTTGGTCCGAGGCTGACCACTGGGTCAGTGAGGTGCCAGCCTTCTGGGTGAATGCCTAGCGGTGTAGGAAGGATGTCACTGACCTTCTCTACTCCACCACGGTAAGTGCCACCATCTGCACTTCGCGACCTCTCCCTCACCCTCTATCTGATACTGCATCCATCTCCTACCAAGGCTAATGTTCTCCCACCATCAAACCTATAACTGCATGTGAGTTACCCACCCTCACTCAATGCAGCACCTTCTCTCAGTCTTTCCAAACTCATCTCTGCCCGTCTAATACAACTCTGCTTGATGTCTCAGGACACCTCGCCACCTTTCTCTCAGCTGTCCCAGCACTAACAGCTGTACCAACCACTTCCATCTCCCTTAATTCCAGAATGAACCATCCCACAATAGGAGACAACGAGCCAAGAGGGATAGGGGTTTCCCCAACATTCAGCTCCTCACCCCATCACAGGGGAAGGGTCCTGACCCTAACAACCACGAGAGACTGACTGACTGTGTCCAAGCTCCCGGACTAGGATCTGAGACTCCCCTTGACTCATTGTGCTAGGCACCGTGACTGACTGTGGACAATGATATCAAACTTCCCGGGTTTGTGTCTGTGCTAAACACCAAGACAATACAGTAGGTGAGTGAGCCTGGTAGCTCTGGCTGAGGCTAACACTGTTAAAGGCAGGGTGAGGCAAGGCAATAATTCTGTGAGAATTCAAGTCAGTTCAAAGCGAGTGCGTACAAACACCGGGTGAGCAACCCAGAGGGACAGACCGTGAGTTTGGTGTGGGTCCCTGAGCACAGTGTCCTTGAGGTAGTATTGAGTGCATACAAACACGGAGTGAGCAACCCAGAGGGACAGCTGGGTGTGTGTCCCTGAGCACAGTGTCTTTACGGCAGCATTGAGTGTGTACAAACACGGAGTGAGCCGCTCAGAGGGACAGACCATGATCTGGGTGTGTGTCCCTGAGCACAGTGTCTTTACAGCAGCATTGCAATGAGAGTTGTCAGTGCACCCTGAGCTGCAGCATTGAAGTACAGACGCGCACTGTGAGTGGGTCGGGGATGTGCGGGGTTGGCATGGTGAGCCTGGCATGTGACAGATGCCATCATTGGAGGGTGTGAAGTGCATGCAGCATCTGTCTGTGCAGTGTCCCCCGAGACGTTGGTGTCCAAGATAGAAGGCTGCAGGAGCATGGGGCGAGATGGAGTAACCAGTTATCAGTTCGGACTTTCATGTATAATTCTCCATATTGAGTTTCCCTACTGTGAGAAGGAGGGTATGAAACTGCAAGTTGTTGAGGAAAGATCCACTGAATGTGGCTGTCGATCATCAGTTATCATTCAGTCAAATCTTGCCTCTCCCGCTCTCAAATCTTGTTTGAAAGAACAGTCCAGCACAGGAACAGGCCCTTCAGCCACAAAGCCCGCACTGACACATGATGCCCTTCTAAAGTTAACAAAGCTTTTGCTCCGACACTCTCTTCATCATTCTGTACCCTGCTAAATCATATTTGTGCCAAGATCCCTCTTAAACCTTGCTATATTAGCTTCTTCCCCTCTATCAGTGCATTCCAGGCTCTTGCACATTCTGTCTGGAAAAGCAAAAAAATTCTTGCCGATCATATCTCCTAATTTTTTTCCCTTTTATCTAAAACCTACATTCCTGAGTAATTGATATTTCTACTTTGGGAAAAAGCCTCCAACTGTCCTTTTATCTATTCCTCTGAAAATTTTGTGAATATCTATCAGGAATCCTCAGAGCAAATGATGCCCAGGTGCACACAAACCATGTTTGTGTTATTTCTCCTTCTGGCTAATACCCTCCAAACCAGAGAACATGCTGGTATAACTTTTCCATACCCTCTTCAACACTTCAGCATCATTCTGCTGGTGTTGGAACCAGTACTGTACACAATATTCTAAATGTGCCCGAACTAAGTTTCTCTATAACTGCAATATGATCTAATAATTTTCATATTGTATGCTCCAATGTATGTCTGTAAGTTTGCCATTATTCTTCATGATCATCCTCTCCACCCGTGTAACCATCTTTTAGGGAACTATGGAACTGTACACCTAGATCTTTTCGGATGTTGATGCTATCAATAGTTTTCCCATTCACTTCATTCTTCTGTCCTGCATTGGAGCTTCTGTAATGCATCACGTCACAACTGTCCAGATAAAGTTACATCTGTGTTTTCTCTGTCCAAGTCTGCAGCTGACCTATATCCTGCTGTATTCTCTGGCAATCATCCTCATAATTTTCAACTCCGCCAATCAATTTAAGGATCTCCAGTCACAAGAAACACTGTTCCACCACTACTCTCTCTTCAATGGCAAAGCAGTTCTCTACCCATCTTACTAACTGACAGCTGATCCCATTTCACTTCACCTTCTGTATGAGTCTGCCACAAGGAACCATGACAAATGCCTTGCTAATGTCCCAACGGCCAACATCCAGCCCCATGCCCTCATCAATCAATTTTGTCACTTCCTCAAAATAATCCATCAAGTTTATGAGACAGGATCTTCCCCACACAATTGTGTTGTCTGTTGCTATTAAGTCCATACTAGAGTACTGTTGGAGCTGCACTCATTCAGACAAGTGATTATTCCATCATATTCCTGACTTGAACCTTGGAGGTTAGATTAGATTCCCTACAGTGTGGAAACAGGCCCTCCAGCCCAACCATTCCTCACCAACCCTCGGAAGAGTAAACCAACCAGACCCATTCCCCTGCCCTATATTTTACCCTGACTAATGCACCAAACACGGTGGGCAATTTAGTATGGCCAATTCACCTGACCTGCAGATCTTCAGACTGGGGGAGGAAACTGGATCACACAGAGGAAACCCAGGCAGACACGGGGAGAATGTGCAAACTCCACACAGACAAACACCCAAGGCCAGAATTGAACCTCGGAACTTGGTGCTGTGAGACAGCAGTGCTAAGCATTGAGCTCTTGATAGTTACTGTACGTGGGAGGTATGTCGGACTATGATAGTTACTGTACAGTGGGAGGTATGTCGAGCCGTGATGGTTACTGTACAGTGGGGGGTATGCCGGACTGTGACAGTTACTGTACAGTGGGAGGTTTGTCGGGCCGTGATGGTTACTGTAGAGTGGGAAGTATGTAGAGCCGTGATGGTTACTGTACAGTGGGGGGGGGGGGGGTATGCCGGACCGTGACGATTACTGTACAGTGGGAGGTTTGTCGGGCCGTGATGGTTACTGTACAGTGGGAGGTATTTCAGTCTGTGATGGTTACTGTACAGTGGGAGGTATTTCGGGCAGTGATGGTTACTGTAAATTTGGAGATATGTAGAGCCGAGATGGTTATTGTACATTGGGAGGTGGGTGAGCTGTGATGGTTACTGTACAGTGGTAGGTATGTCGGCCCGTCACGGTTACTGTACAGTGGGAGGTATGTCGGGCTGTGATGGCTACTGTACAGTGGGAGATAAGTCGGGCCGTGATGGTTACTGTACAGTGTGAGGTATGTCGGTCCGTGATGGTTACTGTAAAGTGTGAGGTATGTCGGGCCGTAATGGTTACTGTACAGTGGGTGGTATGTCGGGCCGTGATGGTGACTGTACAGTGGAATGTATGTCAGACCGTGATGGTTACTGTGCAGTGGGAGGTATGTCGTGCCATGACTGTCAATGTGCAGTGGGAGGTATGTTGGGCCGGGATGGTTACTGTACAGTGGGAGGTATGTCAGGCCGTCACGCTTACTGTACATTGGGAGGCATGTCGGGCCGTGATAGTTACTGTACATTGGGAGGTATGCCAGTCCCTGATGGTTACTGTACAGTTGGAGGTATGCCAGACCGTGATGTTTACTGTACTGTGGACGGTATGCCGGGCCGTGATGGTTACTGTACAGTTGGAGGTATGTCGGACTGTGATGGTTACTGTACAGTGTGAGGTATGTCGGGCCGTGATGGTTACTGTACAGTGGAAGGTATGTCGGGCCGTGATGGTTACTGTACAGTGCGAGGTATGTCGGTCTGTGATGGTTACTGTAAAGTGTGAGGTATGTCGGGTACAGTGTGAGGTATGTCGGGCCGTAATGGTTACTGTACAGTGGGAGGTATGTCGGGCCGTGATGGTTACTGTACAGTGGAATGTATGTCGGACCGTGATGGTTACTGTGCAGTGGGAGGTATGTCGTGCCGTGACTGTCAATGCGCAGTGGGAGGTATGTCTGGCCGTGATGGTTACTGTACAGTGGGAGGTATTTCGGGCCGTGATGGTTACTGTAAATTTGGAGATAGGTCGAGCCAAGATGGCTATTGTATAGTGGAAGGTATTTGAGCTGTGATGGTTACTGTACAGTGGGAGGTATGTCGGTCCCTCACGGTTATTGTACAGTGCGAGGTATGTCGGGCCGGGATGGTTACTGTACAGTGGGAGGTATGCCGCGCTGTGATGGTTACTGTACAGTGGGAGGAATATCGGACCGTGATAGTTACTGTACATTGGGAGGTATGCCAGTCAGTGATGGTTACTGTACAGTGGAATGTATGTCCGGCTGTGGTGGTTACTGTACAGTTGGAGGTATGTCAGACCATGATGTTTACTGTACTGTGGATGGTAAGTCAGGCCGTGATGATTACTGTACAGTTGGAGGTATGTCAGGCCGTGACGGTTACTGTACAGTGGGATGTATGTCGGACCGTGATGATTACTTTGCATTCGGAGATATGTCGGGGTGTGAAGGTTCCTGTACAGTGGGAGGTAAGTCAGGTCGTGAAGGTTCTTGTACAGTGGGCGGTATGGCGAGCCGTGATGGTGACTGTACACTGGAGGTATGTCGGGCCGTGATGGTTACTGTATAGAGGGAGGTACGTCGGGACGTGATGGTTATAGAACAGTGCGAGGTATGTCGGGCTGTGCTGGTTACTGTACAGTGGAAGGTATGTCGGGCCGTGATGGTTACTGTATAGAGGGAGGTACGTGGGGACGTGATGGTTACTCCACAGTGGGAGGTATGTCGGGGTGTGATAGTTCCTGTGCAGTGGGAGGCATATCGGGCCGTGATGGTTCCTGTACAGTGGGTATATCGGGCCGTAATGGTAACTGCACAGTGTGAGGTTTGTCGGGCCGTGATGGTTACTGTACAGTGGGAGGTATGTCGGGCAGTGATGGTTCCTGTACAGTGGGAGGTATGTCGGGCCGTGATGGTTACTGTACAGTGGAATGTATGTCGGACCGTGATGGTTACTGTGCAGTGGGAGGTATGTCGTGCCATGACTGTCAATGTGCAGTGGGAGGTATGTCGGACCGTGATAGTTACTGTACATTGGGAGGTATGCCAGTCCCTGATGGTTACTGTACAGTTGGAGGTATGCCAGACCGTGATGTTTACTGTACTGTGGACGGTATGCCGGGCCGTGATGGTTACTGTACAATGGGAGGTATGTTGGGCTGTGATGGTTAATGTACAGTGGGAGGTATGTCGGTCTGTCATGGTTCATGTACAGTGCGAGGTATGTCGGGACGGGATGGTTACTGTACAGTGGGAGGTATGTCAGGCCGTCACGCTTACTGTACATTGGGAGGTATGTCGGGCCGTGATAGTTACTGTACATTGGGAGGTATGCCAGTCCCTGATGGTTACTGTACAGTTGGAGGTATGCCAGACCGTGATGTTTACTGTACTGTGGACGGTATGCCGGGCCGTGATGGTTACTGTACAGTTGGAGGTATATCGGACTGTGATGGTCACTGTACAGTGTGAGGAATGTCGGGCCGTGATGGTTACTGTACAGTGGGAGGTATGTCGGACCGTGATGGTTACTGTACAGTGCGAGGTATGTCGGTCTGTGATGGTTACTGTAAAGTGTGAGGTATGTCGGGCCGTGATGGTTACTGTACAGTGTGAGGTATATCGGGCCGTAATGGTTACTGTACAGTGGGAGGAATGTCGGGCCGTGATGGTTACTGTACAGTGGAATGTATGTCGGACCGTGATGGTTACTGTACAGTGGGAGATATGTCTGGCCGTGACTGTCAATGTGCAGTGGGAGGTATGTCTGGCCGTGATGGTTACTGTACCGCGGGAGGTATTTCAGGCCGTGTTGGCTACTGTAAATTTGGAGATAGGTCGAGCCAAGATGGTTATTGTATAGTGGAAGGTATGTGAGCTGTGATGGTTACTGTACAGTGGGAGGTATGTCGGTCCCTCACGGTTATTGTACAGTGCGAGGTATGTCGGGCCGGGATGGTTACTGTACAGTGGGAGGTATGCCGCGCTGTGATGGTTACTGTACAGTGGGAGGAATATCGGACCGTGATAGTTACTGTACATTGGGAGGTATGCCAGTCAGTGATGGTTACTGTACAGTGGAATGTATGTCCGGCTGTGGTGGTTACTGTACAGTTGGAGGTATGTCAGACCATGATGTTTACTGTACTGTGGACGGTAAGTCGGGCCGTGATGATTACTGTACAGTTGGAGGTATGTCAGGCCGTGACGGTTACTGTACAGTGGGATGTATGTTGGACCGTGATGATTACTTTGCATTCGGAGATATGTCGGGGTGTGAAGGTTCCTGTACAGTGGGAGGTAAGTCAGGTCGTGAAGGTTCTTGTACAGTGGGCGGTATGTCGAGCTGTGATGATGACTGTACACTGGAGGTATGTCGGGCCGTGATGGTTACTGTATAGAGGAAGGTACGTCGGGACGTGATGGTTATAGTACAGTTCGAGGTGTGTCGGGCCGTGCTGGTTACTGTACAGTGGAAGGTATGTTGGGCCGTGATGGTTACTGTATAGAGGGAGGTACGTGGGGACGTGATGGTTACTCCACAGTGGGAGGTATGTCGGGGTGTGATAGTTCCTGTGCAGTGGGAGGCATATCGGGCCGTAATGGTTCCTGTACAGTGGGTATATTGGGCCGTAATGGTAACTGCACAGTGTGAGGTTTGTCGCGCCGTGATGGTTACTGTACAGTGGGAGGTATGTCGGGCAGTGATGGTTCCTGTACAGTGGGAGGTATATCGGCCTGTGATGGTAACTGCACAGTGTGAGGTGTGTCAGGCCGTGATGGTTACTGTACAATAGGAGGTATTTCGGTCTGTGGTTACTCTTCAGTGGGAGGTGTGTCGGTCCAGGAAGTTGCAGACTGTATGTGTTATGCGGAATATGATTCTGCTGCCGCCGCCAATGGGCCGTTGTACCTCATGGATGCATCGTCATTGGTTGGTTAATCTGTTTAAAGTCTCTACAATTCAGTATATGTCATGGTGAGGAGGGTCTGCAAAATGTGAAGCTAGCCCTTGCTCCCCATAAGGACTGTGCAGTGATCATTGTTACCAATATATGAAATGGAGGGGTGTCTATGCAGCGGGCAGATTGGTGATGATGTGGTCAATTATATGTTTCCCTTTTCTTGTGTCCCCATAACCTGCCGCAGAGCAGTCTCACCTTCACAGGATCTGGCATCAATGTTGAGCACAATGATTATATTAGATTCCCTACAGAGTGGGAACAGACCCTTCGGCCCAACAAGTCCGCACCAACCCTCCGAAGAGCAACCCACTACCATGGCCAATTCACCTGAGTTGCATTTCTTGGGACTGTATGAGGAAACCCACGCAGACACGGGGAGAATGTGCAAACTCCACAAGGCTGGAATCAATCCTGGGTCCCTGGTGCTGTGAGGCAGCAGTGCTAACCACTGAGCCACCGTGCTGCCCTACATTGACTATATGCCAAGGTGCTGCCCTCTTCTGTCTGGCTATGTCCTATCAGTGGGACAGAACCTACCAGAGAGGGTGCTGATGTATCCTGGGACATAGTCCTGCTCACATAACCTGGCTTTCCAGACAATATTTGATTGTTGCTTGATTAGTCTGTGGGAAATATACAATAGGTCACTTTTACATTCTGTATAATGAAGAGTTAATATCACTTTATTTCTTACGTATGTTAAAATAAACCAAACATCGTTGTTTTTCAATTGAAAGCAATTAAAGTAAACAATAATTGATTTACCAGAGCGCACACCTAAGTATTACACAATTCAGTGACTGAAGTAAACAGCTGATTGATGTTCAGATCCGTGAACACGCCATCTTGCAGGCAGCAAAGCTGTTGGAAATGACATTGAGAAAAAAAAAACCTACATTCAGACACTGTGTTACTGGCACTCACCACGACCTCCAAAACACTGGCCATCTCCAAATTCTGTTCAGAGAGCTTCCAAACTGGAGCTGGGCAGTTAATCACACAATCCCACAAAATAGACTGGTTAGAGACATTCCTGAACAACAGGGAGATGTGTGTGGGGCAGACTGGTCAATGGACTAGCACATGGCACATTTCAACATTTGTAACAATGATCTGTGAACAGTCATGTCTTGCAAGTATATCTCTTCTTGTGTGCCACCTAAACTCTGTAATTCTGCATTTTGGACCCAATCCTGAATGAATGTGTTATAAAGATGAAGTGTTCCTGCAGCACATGGCATCTTTCATTGAATCCCTCATAAACCATATCCAGTGTATGTTATTTCCACAATGTCAGTATCCAAACAGAATTGTGCAGCTCCATTAATGGCTAGCATCAGCCCAGCCCAACGTCTTTGTATGTGACTTGAGCTGGAAATCTCTGTGTAAATGTTTGCGGCATTGTTCTAACCATTAACAGCAAAGTCTTTTTACTTTAGGTCCGACATCCTTTTGTAATACCTCTTTTAGATTGTCCAATAAACTCAAAATCTCCCCTTTATTCGTTCATTTTTATAACAATATGATGAAAACATGCACAACTCACAGTATGGAGCATTGAAATGATGGGTCTCATTTCCACACCCAAGAACAAGTTATAATTAAGTGCAAGGACTTTGAAAATAGAGCATAGAACATAGGATGGTACAGCACAGAACAGGCCCTTCAGCCACGATGTGGTGCCGACCATTGATCCTCATGTATGCACCCTCAAATTTCTGTGACGATATGCATGTCCAAAAGTCTCTTAAATGTCCCCAATGACCTTGTTTCCACAACTGCTGCTGGCAACGCATTCCATGCTCTCACAACTCTCTGTGTAAAGAATCCGCCTCTGACATCCCCCCTATACTTTCCTCCAACCAGCTTAAAACTATGACCCTTCGTGTTAGCCATTTCTGCCCTGGGAAAAGGTGTCTGGTTTTCGACTCTATCTATGCCTGTCATTATCTTGTATACCTCAATTAGGTCCCTTCTCATCCTACTTTTCCTCAATGAAAGAAGTCCTAGCTCAGTCAACCTCTCTTCATAAGACAAGCCCTCCAGTCCAGGCAGCATCCTGGTAAACCTCCTCTGAAACCTCTCCAAAGCATCCACATCTTTCCTATAATAGGGTGACCAGAACTGGACGCAATATTCCAAGTGCGGTCTAACTAAAGTTTTATAGAGCTGCAACAAGATCTCACAACTCTTAAACTCAATCCCCCTGTTAATGAAAGCCAAATCACCATATGCCTTCTTAACAACCCTGTCCACTAGGGTGGCCATGTTAAGGGATCTATGTACCTGCACACCAAGATCCCTCTGTTCCTCCACACTGCCAAGAATACTATCCTTAATCCTGTACTCAGCCTTCAAATCCCACCTTCAAAATGCATCACTTTACATTTATCCAGGATGAACTCCATTTGACACCTCTCAGCTCATCTTTGCCTTCTGTCAATGTCCCGCTGCAGTCTACAACAGCCCTCTATACTGTCAACGACACCCCCAACCTTTGTGTCGTCTGCAAACTTGCTAACCCATCCTTCATTTCCGTCATCCAAGTCATTAAAAAAAGTAACAAACAGTAGAGGCCCAAGGACAGAGCCCTGTGAAACACCACTCATCACAGACTTCCAGGCAGAACAATTTTCCTTCTACTACAACTCGTTGTCTTCTGTAGGCCAGCTAATTTTGTATCCAGACAGCTAAGTTTTCCGGTGTCCCATTCCTCCTGAACTTCTGAATGAGCCTACCATGGGGAACCTTATCAAATGCCTAGCTGAAGTCCATATGCACCACAGCCACAACTCGACCCTCATCATGACCTGTCCCTCACAAAGCCATGTTGACTGCATTTAATCAAGCCATGCTCTTCCAGATGGTCATAATTCCTATCCGTCAGAATCCATTCAAACACCTTGCAGATTACAGACGTGAGACTGAGTGGTCTGTAATTGCTGGGGATTTCCCGATTTCCTTTCTTGAAGAGACGAATTCCATTGGCCTCTCTCCAGTCCTTAGGTACGACTCCAGTGGAGAGCAAGGATGCAAAGATCTTCGCAAGTGGCGAAGCAATCGCATTTCTCGTTTCCCAAAGCAGCCGGAGGACAAATCTGGTCTGGCCGTGGCGACTTGTCAATCTTAATGTTGCTTTTCGGGGGGTCTGTGTGGACTTGTTGGGCCGAAGGGCCTATTTACACACTGTAAGCTAACATGTGCTTTACAAAGCAGTGTGTCTGTCATCATTTTGATTCAAATCTCGCCACTCAAATCCTCATTTGAAGACCCTTCCAAGAAATTGTCCATCCTTCCAGCAGTAACTGACTTGTTAATTGGTAAAGCAACATGACCTCATCTTTAACACCCTCGCCTGTCCTGCCTATAGTTCCAGTACAACAGAATAGTGAGTTGTTAGCCCTGACCTCCCTCAAAAGCGCCTCTGTGATGGTAAAAATGTCAGACCTCCTCATGTCAACTCATTCCTTTATCACACGTGTCAGCCTGTCTGATAATACTCACAGCATTCTCGTAAGCTAGAATACAATACCTGGAATACCCTGTACCTCAGAGTTCTTCAGTCATTTCCTGTTTGTTACCAAGCTGCTCAAACCATGAACCACAACGCTAACTCTGGCACTGAATTGTAATTTAAAAAAAAGTTTTCATCAAGTGCAACTTTCCAGAACAGAGCAGTCAGTTCCACATACAATGTGTTTCTGATGGTTAATTCCCCCTTCAGTGTGCAGAGGGGACAGCCCTCAGTAATGGAGAAAGTGAGGACTGCAGTTGATAGAGATCAGAGTCAAAAAGTGTGGTGCTGGAAAAGCACAGCAGGACAGGCAGCATCCGAGGGGCAGGGGAGTCGATATTTCAGTCATAAACTCTTCATCAGGAAGACATTGGTGCATTCCTTTATCTTTTTCATTCCATGATTCACAGAATGTTGTGAACTGTACTTACTCAGGAAGGCCGCACTATATTTTGCACTGAAATGGAAAGCAGTCAATCAGTTGGTTGGACAGTGTATCGAAAATTTGAAGGGAAGTATACACTGATTGAATGAATTACAAATATCAGGATAGGTAAATCTTCTGGGAGGGATGAGGGCACCCTAGGTTACTCCAGGAAGTGACAGGAGAGATTGGTGTGCCTTTGGCAATGATATTTGCGTCCTCACTGTCCTCCGGAGCAGTGCCAGCCAGATGATTGGAGGGTGACAAATGTTATTCCCTTGTTCAGGAAAGGCAATATGGATAACTCTGGGAATGACCGAACAGTCAGTCTTGCAGCCGTTTCTGGAAGACCGGATTTACAATTACTTAGAAAACGATAGTTTGATGAGAGATAGTCAGGAGGGATTTGTGAGGAGCAGATCGTCCCACAGAAACATTATTGAGTTCTTCGAAGATGTAAAATAACACGTTGATGAAGGTAGACCAGTAGATGTGGTGAGCAAGAATTTTGGCAAGGCGTTCCCCATTGTAGGCTCATTCAGAAGGTACAGAAGCATGAGGCGCAGGGACATTTGGATGTCTGTAGACGGGCATGGCTGGCCCATAGAAGACAGGAGATGGTAGCAAATGGAATGTATTCATTCTGGAGCACAGTGACCAGTGATGTTCCACAGGGATCGGCTCTGGGACCTGTGCTGTTTGTGATTTTTATCACTGCCTTTGATGAGGAAGTGGACAAGTAGGTTAGTAAGTTTGCTGATGACACGGAGGTTGGTGGGGTTATGGAGAGTGTGGCGGGCATTGTAGGTTGCAACAGGACACTGACAGGATGCAGAACTGGGCTGATAAGTGACAGATAGAGTTCAACCTTAAAAAGTGTGAAGCAAATTATTTTGGAAGATTGCATTTGCATAAAGTATACAGGGTTAAAGGCAGAATTCTTGGCAGTGTGGAGTGACAGATGGATTTTGGAGTCATTGTCCATCGATCTCCCAAAGTTTCCATCCAAGTTGATAGGGTTGTTCAGAAGGAATACAGTGCATTGTCTTTCATTACCAGGGGGATTGAGTTTAAGAGCAGCGAGGTTATTTCTTTGCTCTATAAAGCTGTGAATCAACCACACTTGGAATACTGTGTTCAGTTATGGTTGCCTCATTAAAGGAAATACTTGGAAGCCTCAGAGAGTGTGCAGAGGAGACTTACCAGGGTGCTGCCTGGACTGGAGGGCATGTCTTACAAAGAAAGGGTGAGCGGGGGCCTTCCTGCAGCCGTGGTAGTAGAGTCAGATACATTAGGAATATTTAAGAAGATTCTTGGATAGGCACACGAAAGGTAGTGCATTGAAGGTTATGTAGGTTAGTCTGATCTTAGAGTAGGATAAAAGGCTGGCAAAACATTGAGGGCTGCAGTGCCCGCACTGTGCTATACCGTCCAATGTTCCAAGTTTCACTGAGCTTGTGGATTCCCATCAGTTGGTGAACATGTGAGGGAGTGAGGTATGTGAGGGAGTAAGGTCAGGAAGGTGGGGAGTGGCATTAGACCAAGACTTCCAGTTTGCTGTAATTGTTAAATTCACTTGAGTGTCAGCACAATATGTGTGGTTACCAAGGCCAGACAAAATCCACCAAGCTCAGTTATTAAAACGATTTTTGGCTTGCCGTTTGCTCCTGGTTTCTTCAGATACATTCTGCTGGGTGACCTATGATTAGTATCTGAGCATCCACATGCATGCATAATTTTATTTTGATACTGTTGAATGTGAAGATAAATTTATTGGATATAGTTTCAGAGGGTTCACTGTGAGACTGCAGAAGACTGTCAATTGTGAACGTTTTCAACCAGTGTCTGGTCCAGGGTGCGGATGTATGGAGTATGAGGGGCATGCCAGATGTCATCACCATTAGTAACTTGTGCGATGTGATTCTAATACTCCATGTCCATACATCTGCTCCCTGGGCCAGGCTCTGACTGAGGGTGAATTTGTAAGTCATTGATATCTAATTTAGACAGCACTTATACCTACACTGAGAGCAGTGATAGACTGTTGGCTAGTTTCCTCCTGCTCAAGGTGGATTCCAAATGATTCTCTGTGAGGGAATGTTTGAATGACTGCCCTGACCCAGGTTGGAAACTCTCTTCACAGATTCAGGACCAGGCCAGTGTCTCTCTGAGTGCTACATGCAGCTGTGAGGTCCAGAAGCACTGTACCCGAATTCACCCTTTTGGAATCCACTTTTAATGTCGGGCATAATGCAAAGTGATGTGTTTACTGACCTGCACAATAATCAGGAGTTTGCCATGTTTGTGGATTGTGTAATAATAAAGTATGAGCTACAACTATTCAACTGAACAATAACTGCATCATCTCTGAAGACAATAGAATTGATTCTATGTTGATGGAATTAAAATATAAACACCGAACAACCTTTAATTATACAAATGTAAAGAATGCACGTTTTGTTTTGTATTGAAAAAGAACATGTTGTCTGACTATGCTGGTGATCACAATTACACATTGAAACTCAGTATTCAAATGCCTATATTGTCGCTCGCTCATTTTCAAAATAGTTGACATCTGACAGATTGAATATTCAGAGTGAGCATTTGATTGAACAATCAAATAGAATTATAACATTTAAATATAATCAATCAATTTAATTTCTCACCTGAAATGTGTGAGCTTCAGTTATTTGCCAACAATTCTATTAGTTTTAAAGTAATGATGGAAAAGGATAGACTAGATCTAAAAGTTGAAGTTCTAAGTTGGAGAAAGGCAATTTTGACGGTATTAGGCAAAATCTTTCAAAAGCTGATGACAACAAATGTTCGCAGGTAAACGGACGGCTAGAAAATGGGAAGCCTTCAGAAATTAGATAGCCGGAGTCTAGAGACAGTATATTCTTGTTAGGGTGAAAGGAAAAGCTGGTAGGTATACAGAGTGCGGAATGACTAAAGACATTGAGGGTCTGGTTAAGAATAAGAAGGAAGGATATGAAATGTACAGACAGGATAGATCGAGTGAATCCTGAGAAGAGTATAAAGGCAGGAGGAGTATACTGAAGAGGGAAATCAGGAAGGCAAGAAGACAACATGAGATAGCTTTGGGAAATAGAGTTAAGGAGAATCCAAAAGGATTTTACAAATACATTGAGGACAAAAGGGTAAACAGGGAGAGAAAAGAGCCCAAAGATCAGCAAGGTGGCCTTTGTGTGGATTCGCAGGAGATGGGAGAGATACTAGATGAGTAATTTGTATCAGTGTTTACTCAGGAGAAGGACATGGGAGATATGGATATACAGAGAAATAGATGGTGATATCATGAAAAATGTCCATATTACAGAGGAAGAAATGCTGGAAGTCTTGAAACGCATGAAGGTGGAAAAATCCCCAGGACCTGATCGATCAGGTGAAACCTGAAAGGGTTCAGATAAGATTTACATACATGTTGCCAAGGTTGGAGGGTTTTTTCACTCAGAGGGTTGTACGTGCGTAGAATGAACTACCAGAGGAAGTGGTGGTGGTTAATACAATTGCAAAACTTAAATGGTGTCTGAATGGGTATATGAATAGAAAGTGTTTAGAGGTATATCGGCTGAGTGTTGGCAGGTGGGACTAGATTGGGTTGGGATATCTGGTCGGCATGGACAGGTTGGACCGAAGGGTCTATTTCCATTCTGTACATCAATTTGACCCTGTGACTTAATTTAGAAATGCCAATAATTTGCCATGCAGTATCAAATAAATAAATAGTTTATATTATTAAATTGTAGCATACAATAAGTTGAAAACTTGCTGTTTTTAGAATGAAAGATAAAGAACAAAGAACATTCCAACACAGGAACAGACCCTTCGGCCCTCCTAGCCTGTGTTGATCCAGATCATCCTATTTCCTAAACCTACCGCCTGTTTTCTAAAGGTCTGTATCCCTCTGCTCCCTGGCCATTCAGGTTTCTGTCTAAATACATCATAGATAACTCTATCGTTCCTGCCCGTACCACCTCCTCTGGACTGCCACCGCCCTATGTGTAAAGAACTTGCCACATATACCTGCCCTAAACCTTTCGCCTCTTAATTTGAACTCATGACCCCGAGTATTGAGTTCCACAATCTGGGGAAAAAGCTTCTTGCGATCCACCCTGTGTATATCTGTCTTGATTTAGTGGACCTCAAACTTCGACTTTGTAATGAAAATAGTCCTAATCTACTTAATCTTTCTTCGTAACCAGCACTGTCTGTCCCAGCCAGCATCCGGGTGAACCTACTATCTAGCCTATTCAAAGCATCCACACCTTTTGTTAACGTGGTGACCAGAACTATTTGCAGTATTCCAAATGCGGCCAAACCAAAGTCCTATGCAACTGTAACATGCCCTGCCAGCGCTTGTACTCAACACCTGATCCAATGAAGGAAAGCATGCCATTTGCTGTCTTGATCACTTTACTGACCTGTGTTGGTGTCTTCAGGAAACAATGGACCCGAACACCCAGATCTCGCTGTAAGTCAATTTTCCCCAGGACCTTTCCATTTACTGTGTTGTTCACTCTTGAACTGGTTCTTTCAAAATGCATCACTTTGCTTTTGCAAAGTCTGAACTCTATCTGCCATTTCTGTGCCCATTTCTCCAATCTATCTATATTCTGCTGTATTCTCTGATAGTCCCCTTCACTATCTGCTACTCCAACAATTTTGGTGTCATCTGCAAACTTGCCAATCAGGCACCCGATAACTTCTTCCAAATCATTGATATATATCACAAACAACAGTAGTCCCAGCACGGATCGCTGGTGCACACCACTGGTCATAGGTCTCCATGTTGAGAAATCCCCTGCCACTACTAGTCTCTGTCTCTGTTGCCCAGCCAGTTCTCTATGCATCTGCATAAACACCCTGGATCCCATGCGACATCACTTCTCCATCAGCCGACCATGAGGAACCTAATAAAACGCCTTGCTCAAGTCCCTCAATCGCTTCTCCAGCAGCTTCCCTTACACTGATATCAGGCCTGCCAGTCTACTTGGATTATCTCCACTTTCCTTGTTAAACAAAGGGACAATATTAGAAATTCGCCAGTCCTCCGGGACCTCACTCATGTTCAATCATCCTGTAAAAATATATGTTAAAGCCCCAGTTATTTCCACACTCACACCCCTCCGTTACCTGTGGTTGATCCCATCCAGACTTGGGGGCTTTTCTACCTTAATACTTTTTTAGAGTATCCAAAACTTCCTCCATCTTTATGTCAACTTGACCCAGAGTACTCAGAGATCTATCCCTAACCTTAACATCCGTCATGTCCCACTCCTTGGTGAATACAGATGCAAAGTACTCGCTAAGAATCTCACCCATTTTCTCTGACTCCATGCATAACTTTCTCCCTTTGTCCTTGTGTGGGCCAAACAGTTCTCTAGTTTCCCTCTTGCTCCTTATATATGAAAAGAATTCTTTGGGATTTTCCTTAACCCTGTTTGCTAACGATATCTCATGATCACCTTTAGCCCTCTTAAATCCTCGATTGTGAAAAGGAAATAAGCATCAGTTCGTGCAAGTGGGTATTCAGACCTTTTCAAAGTGTTTTGTGCCAAACAATATTTGCAATCCTTCTCAGTACAAATAAAAAGCAAGAGAAGAAACCTCTCGGGAAGAGGAATTGTCAGCCACTGCACACCCCCCCCCCCCCCCCAAGTACTTCTGACTTAGTAAAGAGTGAGGGTTTATAACAAGGGCACCTCAGTAACTATGGGTGGTTTGAACATGCAAACTTGGGTCAATTAATCAACTGGACAGTGATATTCTTGAATAAAGGTTCATAGAGTGTATGAGAGATTATTTCTGTGAGCAGGATGTCATGGAACCAACCAGAGAATGGGACGGCATGGTGGCTTAGTTGTTAGCACAGCACCAGGGTCCGAGGTTGGATTCCAGCCTCGTCTGCGTGTAGTTTGCACATACTCCCCCCGTCTGTGTGGAGTTCCTCTCACAGTCCTAAGATCTGCAGGTCAGGTGAATTGGCCATGCTAAATTGCCCATAGAGTTAGGTACATTACTCAAAGGGAAATGGGAATGGGTGGGTTCCTCTTCGGAGGGTCTGTTTGGACTTGTTGGGCCAAAGGGCCTGTTTCCATACTGTAGGGCATCTAATCTAATTTAGATTTGATATTATGTAACGGGAAAGGATTGGTGGATGAGCTCTGCCTTGGAAGGAGTAACCACAACATGCTGGAGTTTCACATTCAGATTGAAAGAGTGAAGGCTGAGTCATACAAGAGAGTTTTAGTGTTAGGCAATGATAATTATATTGACCTAAGGAAGGATTTGGTCTGGGTGGACTGGGAGAAGAAAAGAACAGTCAAAGACAGGACAGCTGAAGATATTGGCAAGAATTATGGAGATACTAAAGACTAAAGAGGAATTGCATAACGGAGAAAAATCATCCGAATCTTAATAAGGAAGTCATTGATAACATGAAGGCAAATCCCAGTGCTTATTATACTGCACATGTGAGTCACACTGTTGAGGATTGGGCAAGTCAGTGCTCTTGTGGTGTTATCATTGAAATCTTACATGATAAACACAGATAATGTTTGAGTGACCTGAGTTCAAATCCTGCCACAAGTGGTGGAGCTTAAGTTCAAATCTGGAATTAAGAGACTGATGGTGGTTATGAATCGATTGCCTAGAAAAATTTGGTTCATTGAAGTCGTTTAGTGAATGAAACTGCCATTCTACCATAGATTCACCACTCTCAGGCTGAAGAAGTATCTTCTTATCTCCATTCTAAAGATTTTCTCTTGACTCTCAGGCTATGTCCTCGAGTCCTTTCTCTCCTAACAGTGGAAGCATCTTCCCAACGTCTACTCTGACCAGGCAACCGGTATTGTGTATGCTTCTATTACAGCCCGCTTCATCCTTATAAACTCCAGCGAGTATAGACCCAGAGACTTCATATGTTGAGCTTTTCATTCCTAGGACAATTCTAATGAAGCTCCTCTGAACACACTCCGGGGTGGTACATCCTTCCTGAGTTATGGGGCCCAAAACAGTACACGATACTCCAATGTGGTCTGAACAGAGTCTTTCAGAGCAGTGGAAATCCATCCATTCAAGTCATCGCAAAAGAAATGTCATCACTGTATTTGCCTTTCTGACCAGACGGGTCATCTGAAATATTAAGCTTAAGATGGACAATAGCAAATTGTTACAAAAATGAACAATGATTGAAGCATGCTGGGAAGTAGAACCCAGCCTTGACCAAAGTCTCTGTGCACATCCACATGCCGCAGAATGCAGACAGGCTGCAGCTACCCAGAGATGGTTTAGAAACAAGCCTGACAGCTACAGACTCTGCAATACAGACCTGAAGTTGGATCTGAATGTGACAATGGAATGTCGCCTTTGGACCATCAATGTGACAACCCCAGGTTGGATCTGATTGATCAGGGTAAATGTACCTGATCATTCCATTGGCAGATCTTCCACACCTTCTCAAAAGGCGTGAAGACTTGGGAGGATAAGAATCACCGTAAACCACTCAGAGAGTGGTAACTTGAGAATAACCACTGAAAGAGAAGACGCCTACAAGACCATCACAAGAACAAGAAGACTTCACCAAGTGGAATCCGGTCAACTTTTAGTGGGGTGGTATGTGATCATCCAAACTTAAGTAAAACCATAAGATATATTGTAGTGTTTTTCATTACGTTATAATACGCTTTATTGTTCTCATATTAATTGTGTTTAATAAACAAATATCATTGTTTATAAGAGTTGACTCAGTTCTTTTGCTGAATATAAGATTTCAAACACACTGTGCGGCAGATAAAGCACCTTCCTAACTACTGACGCAACCTGCACATTTACCTTGAGGCAATCCTGACTGGAACTCGCAACACTCTGCACTTCAGACTTCTGAATTTTCTCCCTAGTTATAAAATAGTTCATGCCTCTCTTCTTCCCACTAAAGTGCATCACCTCGCACTTTCCCAAGTGTACTCCATCTGCCACGTCTTTGCCCACTCTTCTACTCTGTCTGAATCCTTCTGCAGCCTCACTGCCGTCTCAATGATTCCTGTCCCTCTACCTACCTTTGCGTCATCTAAACACCACGTTGGATTGCCCTCAGTTCCCTCATCTAGATTGTTAATGTACAAAGTAAAAAGTTGTGGTTCCCTTGTGAAACACCAGTTGTCATTGGCTGCTCTCCGAAGAAGGACCCTTTTATTCCCACTCTCTACCTTCTGCCAAGCAGTCAAGCTTCTGTACACACTAGTACCTTGTCTCTGATACCATGGGCCCTTATCTTACTCAGCAGCCTCCTGTGAAGCCCCTTGTCAACTTCCTTCTTGAAGTCCAGATACAGCATTTCCATTCGCTCTCCTTGGTCTAACCTGTTTGTTACATCGTCAAAGCGTTCTAACAGATTCATTAGCATGGCGTTCCCTTGATGAAACCATGCTGACTTTGCCCTACTTTACCATGCACTGGCAAGTATTCAGAAATCTCATCCTTCACAATGGATTCCAGGGATGTACCCACGACTGGGGTAGGCTAATCAGTTTGTATCTTTCTATCTTTTGCCTTATTCCCCTTTTAAACAGGGTGTCAGTGAGATCCAAGATGGCGGTGACCCAGTAGGTCTGAGTCTGCAGAGCTCTGCCCAAGACTCAGGCAAAGGAGGAGACCCATCCTCACCTCACCTGTTAAATTGCTAAAATGGTTTTTGCCCAGCATCCTTGGCCATTCTACGTCAAACTTTAGCAGTCTGATGCTTTCTAAAATGACCAAAGGTGAAGGCTTTCGCAGTTCACAACATGCAGGGACTTCTCCCTCACTACCCCTCAGCAACAGAGACGTCTGCAGCAGCCCGGGGGCCTGGCCTGCTGGGGTGAGCCTAATCTCAGAGTTTCTTAAACTCTGCGAGAAGATTGATGTGTCCAGTGAAGAGACACAGTCCAGGTGGGCGTCGATCTCGGTCATGCTGCAGAGACATGAGAGAAAGATCGAGAAACTCGGGCAGCGTCTCGGGGTGGGGCGGAGCAACGGGCCGCGGCCTCCAAGACCACCGCTGAGTCATCCATGGGTTAGGTCTGGCCTCTGGAACATCGAGTCCCGACCTTAGAGGAACATATTGATGACCTCAAAAATCAAGTTCTTCGAAAAATTATTCTGTTGCTGGGCCTTCCCGAACGGAAGGAGGAAGGGCAGCTTGTTGATTTCCTGGAGCAAAGGCTCCCACAGCTGCTGAAACTGGAGTCAGAGCTGGGCATCGGGTTGCTGTGCACCAGCTTAGGTCGGGACAGCGCCCCCACCCAGTTCTAGTTCAACTTCAGCATTAGAGGGAAAAGCAGATGCTGCTAGAGTCCACCAGAGTGTTGGGGAAGAATGCCCATGCCATGATGTACAAGGGCCCAAGGAATGATGTTGCTGTCTGGCTGTGTTCCACAAGAGGAAGGTGATGAGGCGAAGAAGTGTCTGAGGGATTTAAATATTAAAGATTCTATGCGATATCCAGCAATGCTATACTGTAGTCATGGAGGCTCTGTATATGACTTCAGATCACCGGAAAAAGTAAACAACTTCCTTGATGCTCTCAAACAGACTCCAGAATTTGAATGCTATGGATAATGGCTTTATTTTGCCCCTCTTTTCTTCTTTTTTCCTCCTCCTTTCTTTCTTTCTTCTCTTCTCTATCTTTCCGTGGTGGTGGTGGTGGTGGTGGGGGGGGGGGGGATGGGAAGGGGGAGTGCTGGTTCCTTAACCTTTGTATGGAGTCTCATCTATAGCTCTTGTGGTTTATTTGATTATTGGGGGTCGTTCCTGATTTTTTTTTGGTTTATTATTACTTGCTGGGATTGTAATTTTGTAAATTTATATATTTTCATCTTGTGTTGTTTTGCTAAGTGTATGGAGGTGTTGGTGTGGGGAGTCGCACACTTTTAACTTCAGTCTTATAGGATGTTGGAATTTATTTACTCTACTTTGTAATGCCCGGGCCGAGGGCATGCGTCTGGTTGGGAGATGTTATGGTGGGATTATTGGAAGGTAGTAGTGTCTCCTTTGAAAAAGGGGGAAAGTCTCCTTTTGAATATGTTTTATATTATTTGCTTTTGGGAATAGCTCTCAGTTGTTTTGATTTAGTGGTTTTAAAGAGTGTTTTATGTATGAATCATTTTTGTTTTTTATTCAATGTCTTTTGGGTGGGTTTCTCCCTCCTGGGGAGTCTCGGGCTTGCTTGGATTATCATGGCTAGTCATTCGTTTAGGTGGTGCACCTAGAATGTCAAGGGGAGCCACGCATTAATCAACAGGAAAAAGATATTATCAAGTCTTGAAAAAGGAAGGGTGGATGCAGCCTTTCTACAGGAAACACATCTACTTGTTAAGGACGTTGGAAGCTGCAACTGGGTGGATTGGCCAGGTGTTCTTTTCATCTTTCAGCTCAAAACATAGGGAAGTTGCCAATCTTATTGGGAAGAATCTTCCTTTCCAAATGGTAAGCCAGCTAAAAGATGACTCTGGATGGTATATAATAATTAAAGCCCTAATATATGGGGAGGAATATGAGATTTTGAATCTCGATTGCCCACCGGTGCACCATTTACATTTGTAATGGAAGTGATCTCCAAGTTGATGGTTCTTGCGGTGTGCCACACAATTATAGGGGGAGATTTAAATTGTATCATCGACCCAGGGTCGGACAGAATACCTAAGAGCTCTGTGGGCATATCTATGAGCTCTCGACAGTTAGTGGATCTGAGTAGGGAGTTAGGACTGGTAGGTGTGTGGACGTGACTTCGCCCTCAGGGTAGAGACTTTATTTTTTATTCTAACCCACACAAGTTCCATACCAGAATCGATATGTGTCTGTCCCCTCGACCCTTTTGAACTCAATATTGTTTTGTAAAGTAGGTAATATTACTATTTCCGACCATGCCGTAATATATATGGAGGTTAAGACAAGTGATGACGAGACAGCTCCCGACATTGGCGTATGGGCCCTTTCCTATTGAAGGATAGTAAGTTCATAAAATATTTCTGGCCGGAATTTAAAACCTTCTGGGATATCAACTCAGGCATGGTGAGTAACCCTTCGGTCAGGTACGGCCTATGTGTGAGGCTTGGTTATCTCATATTCTGTGACCCTGAAAAGACAAAAGGGAGAACAGCAGCGTCTGCTCGAGAATCGCCTGAAGGAGGCTGAGACAGGGTATGTAGATAGACCCTCCAATACTAAACTATAGCTGATCACAGCCCGTTGGGTAACTTTGAATGCCACACTTACTCAAACAGCAAAGAGGGAGATAATACTGGTGAAGCAGAGATTATTTGAATACGGTGACAAGCCTGGCAGGTATCTAGCCTAACTTTCCTAAAAGAAAAAGGCTCCCCAAGCCACTGCGTCTATTAGAAAGTGTGTCAGTACCCTGACTTGTGATCTTGCAATGAGCAATGCAGCCTTTAGAAAATTCTGTTTCAAGTTGTATAGGTCAAAGGGCTGTAAGGATAGAGCGAGAAAGATAGAGTCTTTTTTAAAAAAAGATCTGGCCCTCCCGAGCCTAAACTCAGAGCGGGTGTTGTTCTTGAATGCCCGCCGGCAACCCAGGAAATACAGGAGGCGGTAAGGCAGGTCCAGAGTGGCAAAGCGCCCGGACCAGATGGATTCCAGGCTGAGTTCTACATAGAATTTACTGGGGAATTGGCCGGGACACTTATAAATATGTATAAATATTCACCGCCTCTCGCCTTCTCTGAGAGAAGCAAATATTTCTCTCATTCTTAAGAAAGGAAAGGCCCCAGATGACTGCTCTTCGTACATACATATATTCTGGCTGAACATGGATTTTAAAGTTCTCACAAAAAATTTGGCATTAAGACTGGAGACGGTTTTACCATACGTTATAAAAGAGGACTGGACAGAGCTTATAAAGAGTTGCAGATCAACTAATAACATTAGAAGAGTCTTAAATATGAGATAAGCCTGCCAGCATGATCGAAACTGGGATTAATTACCTTCCTAGAGGCAGAGATGGCATTTTATTGGGTAGAATGGCCTTATCTCTTTTAAGCACTGGAACGGTTTTGTGTTGTAGAGGCTTTTACTGAATGGATTCCAGTATGAGTTAATGATCCCAAAGCAGCGGTTTAAGTTTGGATAGCGTCAGCATTGTGAAAGGTTGTCGACAGGATTGCCCTCTCTCACCATTATTATTTATGCTAATGATTGAGCTGTTGGTGGAAGCTATGTGAGCCGACCCTAATACAATGGTTCCGAAGATTAAATCGGGTAAGCACAAAATGACACTGTATGCAGATGGTGTCCTCCTTTTCTTAAATGATCCATTGACACCTGTGTCCTGCTAAATTAAAATGGTCAACTGATTTGGCATGTTCTCAGGTTTTGAAATCAATTTAATGAAATCGGAGGCTATACTTCTGGGAGTTCTTGCCAGTATATCCAATTTTATAGATGGATCACGTTTCCCCTTTCGGTGGTCACTGGGACAATTTCTTTACTTGGTATTTTTAATACTCCGGCATTCGGTCAACTATATAAAGCCAATTGTACACAATTATTTGAGATAATGTGATAGGACCTTCAACGCTGGGAAGATCTCCCGATATCCTGGATAGATAGAATAGCTTTGGTCAAAATGAACATCCTACCTGGCCTTTTATACGCTATGAGAATGTCACCCTTGATGCTGCCGAGACAGGCACTGCGTAAGCTTTATGGTTGGGTCGGCTCCTTTTTTTGGAGTCAGAGAAGGCCCCTTACTAAATTAGAAAAGCTGCAGCTTCCACAAGGAAGCTGTAGCTGGATTTTCCTGATTTTAGGAGGTACCAATTGATCTTTTGATAATAGATCTCTATTATCCTACGTAGCTGATTGGGTCTTTTGTGAACCACAATCAATCTGGTTACATTATGAAGCCTACCTAGCAAAATATCCCATCATCAACCTACTATTTATGGACAAGATGATAGTTATTACGGATCATTGTAAACATTCTATTGTATTAAATACAATCAAAGCCTGGAGGATAATGCGACAGGATGAGGGTAAACTACAAAAAGCCTCCCTTATACTCCTATGGAGGGAATGTTGGGTTTCCAGCCAGGGCTGAGTGATGCTGTACTCAGAGCCAGGGAGTGCAAAGGTATCTCCTGTTTGGGAGATCTGTTTGATGGAGAGGTTATTATGTCCTTCGAATAGCGGTGTCAGAAGTTTGGGCTGCATAGCAAAGATCTTTTTCGATATTTTCAGATAAGAGACTTTTAACAAAAGAAGACCACGTTGATAATTAATCCTTATAAATCGGATAGGGAAAGGAGGGTGCTTCGGCCGATGGGTCCGCCCGCGGCCAGTACTCTCTACCACTAACTATTTAGAAGGTATCGAAGGACATGGAACGGTTGTATAGAACCCTAGAGTCAAGAATTGGAGACGGAAATGTTATTAGACATGTGGGAGGGCATCTGGGAAAACGACAGGAAGATCTCTATCTGTAACAGAACTCAGGCTATCCAATTGCAGATACTTCATAGGGCTCAGATGGCACCTGAGTGACTTGCAAAGTTCAAGGCAGGAGCATCTCCAATGTGACCCATATACAAAACAGTAGTTGGTAATCTCACACATTGTCTGTGGACGTGCCATAAGATCTGCAGGTAGTGCGGCAGAGTAGCGAATGCCTTGGCAAAGATATTGGTTACGAAAATTGGGTTGGACCCAGTGTCTCTACTTTTGGGCTCCCCAAATTTCCCCTTTTTGGAAATACATGGGAGGAAATTATTCACTATCCTTTCCTTTTGTTCGACGAAAGATATTTTACTGAATTGGGTATCCGAAGGTGCCCGAGTAGCTTCAAATTGGCACGGGATATATTCCCCTTGACTTCCTTATGAATATGATGCACCAAAAAACGTATTTATGTTATACAACATGAACTACATGCTGTATAAAATATTTGGAACTACATTGACACAGATACATCAGCCACATTTTTCAGGGCCTTTGCTTAGCCATCAGGATGGTTCTGGCTGGTTCGGGGGCTCCCGGGAGAAGGAATCACATATAACTACGGGTTCTGGTATAATTTAATATAAATTTATTTTGAATATGTATCTAGTTATTTATTTACTTATTTATTTTCTTTTCTCTTTTTGTCTATTGTTAGTAATGCAGGATATCCTATTCCATGTTTTGATAGTTTGTAGAATGGATTAATAGTTTTGTTTTAAACTCTATCTTGGGATTGTTATTATATTGTAAAGCAGAATGCACTAGTTTGTACTATTTTTGTAATTTTGTAAAATATTTCAAAAGTCTTCTTTTTTCAATAAAAATGTCTACTAAAAAAACATGGTGTCAGGTTTGCAATTTTCTCATCTTCTGGGACCCTCCCTGATTCGAAAATTAAAAGATCACCATGAATGCCTCCATCCAGTTTTTTTTTAATCCATTTAGTTTTTCGAGCAATTTTCCTAATCCGCTCTGCCTCCTCACTCTCTTTAATATTTGGGATATTATTCGTGTCATCCGCTGTGAAATCAGACGTGAAATAATTATTCAGTTTCTCATCTATTTTTTGTTCCACACTACTATATCTCCAGCGTCATTTTCCACTGCCTCAATATCAACTTCTGCTTCTCTTTTTTGCCCTTTATTTATCTAAAGAAACTCTTACAGTCTTCGTTTCTATCATTGGCTAGCTTAACCTCATATTTAATCTTCCCCCTCCTGATTTCTTATTTTGTTACCCTCTGTTCGTTCTTGAAAGCTTCCCAATCCTCTGGTTTCCCACTGCCATTTGCCTTTTACCCAAGCCATGAATCCCCCAGTCATCCATGATTGTCTCATCCTTCCTGTACAATGTATCTTTTACCTCGGGATGAATCTCTGTTGTGACTCCTAAATTACTCCAAGAAACTCCCGCCATTACTATTCCACTGTCATTCCTGATAGATACCTCTCCCAGTGAATTCTACTCAGATCCTCCCTTCTGCCTTTGCAGTTGCCTTTATTCAGCTGTAATATTAACTCCGATTCTACCTTCTCCCTCTCAAATTGAAGAGTAGGTTTAATAATATTATGATCACTGCCTTCAAATGGTTCCTTCATCTTAAGCTTCCTTATCAAGCCTGCCTCTTTGTACAACACTAAATCCAGTATAGCCCGTTCCCTTGTTGCCTGCACCATAAGCTGCTCCAAAAATCCATCTCGTAGACATTCCACAAATTCCTTTACTTGCAAACCACTACCAGTGATTTTCCCAGTCCACCTGCATATTGAAATCCCCCCAATCACTGTACCTTTGCCTTTCCTACACTTGTTTTTCCATCTCCTGTTCTGTCTTGCGCCCCAGCTGCTGACTACGATTCCAAGGCCTGTACATAGCTCCAACTATGGTTTTGCACCTTTGTGGTTCCCCAATTCTGCCCACACACATTCCGCACTATCTGACTGTATTTAGAGTAATGGGAACTGAGTGATGGGACTGCAAAATACTTCAGCATTGCCACAAATTTATAGCTAAGGCATTGAGTAAAAATATTTCATTGCCATTTACTTTGAAATGTCGCCACAGTGTATTTATTTGGCCAAATATTCTGCCTGTATTATGGAAGAATCCAAACCTTTGAAAATGTGACAGAAGGAAGATATGATGAGGACGTGAGTCTATAAAGAGATTAAGGTGGGTCAAGTGAAGGGCCAAATATTGGTGTATGGAGCACAGTTGAAAAATATGTCTGTGCTCAAAGTTGTTTAAGAGTTGAATGGAAACACAGGGTATTATTTCAATGGAGAGACTGGCTTGAGGCACAGAGGAACAGAGGAACCGGCACCTGGAGTACAAAATAAAACCTTTAGATGTACATCATTTTTTAGGGAGGTAAGTTAAATGCTGAAAGTTTCTGAAGCGGAATACATTTAAAAGTAGGTAATATTTTCTACAGATCTACAAGGTAATAGTTTAACCACATCGAAAGTGCTATGACCACAATGATATGAAATGCTGTCCAGAGAAGATTCATTCAGCTGACTCTTGTGAGGATCGTTTATTTCAGGAGGAAATCTTGAACTGACTGGCCAAGGATCTGCTGGGGTTTATGTGAACAACATGTGATCTTGTTTAACCCCAGAATATTCCAACCAGCAGGACTTGACTGAGGATGGACTCAAGGACCCTGTGCAAAACGGTGATTAATGAGAATTAGAGAACATTCTGCACTGGGAATGGGAGCAATAGAAAAATCAGTCTCTGAAATCTATCTTCCAAACTGCATGTAGTCCTGACGAGAGACTCATTTGCTGTTTCTTCACAAGAATTTATTAAAAATCTTGGAATGCCCCAACAAACAGCTCTGTCCGGATCTCCAACACTTTGGACTGAAGAGGTAAAACAGGACAGCTCTGTATCGCTTTTCAGAGTAATTGGGGATGGCAAATAAACTCTGCCCTTGCTAGTGCCTTCCAAAACACTGGCTGAATATGTCATGTTAAAAATACAAAGATATTTTATGTTTTCATCGTTGCATGTAAACTCTCAGAAAGGTAAGACCTTGCTGGATGAGTACGATGCCAGTGACATCAGGAGCATGATAAGACATTGAAAACAATTGGGATCAGGACTTCAGTCAGTTACTTTCAGAGGATTGATCATGTGATGTCATGACCACTGAGTTCAATATTTGCATAATGCATTGTGACTGTGGCAATAAATTATCGGTATTTGGGGAGCTGTCACGCACAGAGTTTTTTAATTTTTCATTCAAAAACCATAACCAAATATTTGAGCGTCAACAGAAATGGCAGCTTCATTGTTCCCTTTCAGATCAGACAAATATCCACTGTCCAAAAGAGTAACTAACTTGAAAGTGCGGGAAAACATTTGCAGGTTCTGAGCAGAGAGAAACACAATTAACTTTTTGAGCCCAATATGAGTTTTTCAGAAGAGGATCATAACAGACTCAATATGCTGCCTCTGTTTCTACCTCCAGACCCTGACTCATCTGTGGTGTTTTGTCACTGTTTACTGTTTAGAACATAGAACTGTACAGCCCAGAACAGGCCCTTCAGCCCACAATGTTGTGCCGACCATTGATCCTCATGTAAGGTAAACCTAATGTATGAACTCTCAAATTTCTGTGACCATATGCATGTCCAGCAGTCTCGTAAATATCCCCAATGACCTCGCTTCCACAACTGCTGCTGGCAACTCATTCCATTCTCTCACACCTCTCTCCGTAAAGAACCCGCGTCTGACTTCCCCTCTATACTTTCCGCTAAACAGCTTAAAACTGTGACCCCTCGTTTAACAATTTCGGCCCTGGGATAAAGTTTCTGGCTATTAACTCTATCTCTGCCTCCCATTATCTTGTACACCTCAATTAAGTCCCTTCTCATCCTTTTTTCCAATGAAAAAAGTCCAACCTCAGTCAACCTCTCTTCGTAAGATAAGCCGTCCATCCTGGTAAATCACCTCTGAAACCATTCCAAAACATCCACATCTTTCCGATAAAAGTGCGACCAGAACTGGACGCAGTATTCCAAGTGCATTTGAACCAAAGTTTTATAGAGCTGCAACAAGATCTCACGGCTCTTAAACTCAATCCCCCTGTTAATGAAAGCCAAAACACCATATACTTTCTCAACAACCCTCTCCACTTGGCTGGCAATTTTAAGGGATCGATGTACCTGCACACCAAGATATCTCTGTTCCTTCACACTGCCAAGAATCCTGTCTTTAGTCCTGTACTCCACTTTCAAGTTCGACCTTCCAAAATGCATCACCTCGCATTTATCCAGTTTTAACTCTATCTGCCACCTCTCAGCCCATCTCTGCATCCTGTCAATGTCATGCTGCAGCCTTTCACAGCCCTCTATACTGGCAACGACACCTCCAACGTTTGTGTCATCTGCAAACTTGCTAACACATCCTTTAATCTCCTCATCTAAGTCATTAATAAAAAATACAAACAGTAGTGGCCCAAGAACAGAGCGCTGTGGAACACCAATCACCACTGACTTCCAGACAGAATGTTTTCCTTTCACTACCACTCGCCGTCTTCTGTAGACCAGCCAATGCTGTGTCAGCTAAATTTCCCTGTATTCCATTCTGCCTGACCTTCTGAACGAGCCTACCATGGGGAACCTTATCAAATGCCTTGCTGAAGTCCATATACACCACATCCACCGCTCGACCCTCATCAACCTGTCTAGTAACATCCTCAAAGAACTCGATAAGGTTCGTGAGGCATGACCTGCCCCTCACAAAACCTTGCTGACTGCCTTCAATCAAGCCATGCTTTTCCAGATAGTCATAAATCCTACCTCTCAGAATCCTTTCTAACACCTTACAGACGATAGACATGAAACTGACTAGTCTGGAATTGCCAGGGGTTTCCCTATTTCCTTTCTTGAAGAGAGGAATCACATTTGCCTCCCTCCAGTCCTCCGGTACGACTCCGGTGGAGAGCGACAATGCAAAGATCTTTGCAAGCGGTGAAGCAATCACATTTCTTGCTTCCCAAAGCAGCCGAGGACAAATCTTGTTTGGCCCTGGCGACTTGTCAATCTTAATGTTTGTCAAAATTTTCAACGCATCAGCTTCCTCAATCTCTATTCGTTCCAGCATGCTTACCTGCTCCTCAATGGTTTCATTCACTCCAAGGTATTTTTCTTTCGCAAAGATAGAAGCAAAAAAACTGATTTAGGGATTCCCCTACCTCCTCAGACTCTATACACAAGATCCTTATGCTATTCTTGATCGGCCCTACTCTTTCTTCGATCATTTTCTTATTCCTCAGGTATGTGTGAAATGCTTTTGGATTCTTCCCTAATTCTTCCTGCCAAGCCTTTTTCGTGCCCCCTCCTGGCTCTCCTCAGACCATTTTTGAGCACGTTCCTTGCCTGCCTGTAATCCTCTAGAGCTGCGCAAGACCCTTGATTCCTCCACCTTACGTAAGCTGCTTTCTTTCTTTTGACGAGAATCTCCTCCGCTCTCGTCATCCAAAGTTCCTTTATCTTACCCTTTGCCTGTCTCAAAGGAGCACATTTATGCATCACTCGCAACAACTGTTCCTTAAACTGTCTTCACGTGTCTATAGTGCCCTTTCCATGGAACAATCGCTCTCAGTCCATGCTTCCCAACTCACGTCTGATAGTATCACAGTTTGCTTTCCCCCAAATAAACATCCTCTCATTGTGCCTGCTTCTCTCCTTCTCCATATCTATGGAGAATGTGGGGCAGTTGTGGTCACTATCACTAAAATGCTGTCCCACCGCAAGATCTGACACGTGCCCCTGCTCATTGCGGAGCACCAAATCCAAAATGGCCTCTCCCCTCTTTGGCCTGTCAATGTACTGAGTTAGGAAACCCTCCTGAACACACCTTCCAAAAACAGCTCCTTCCAAACCATCTGCCCGAAGGAGGTTCCAATTAACATTAGGAAAGTTAAAGTCACCCATTACAACTACCCTACTCCATTCACATTTTTCCAAAATCTACCGACCGATGTTTTCTTCAATCTCCCTGCTGCTATTGGGGGGGCCTGTAGCAAACCCCTAATGAGGTGATTACTGCCTTACTGTTCCTAAATTCCACCCATACTGGCTCAGTAGGCAGACCCTCCTCAACAATGGTAACTTCTATAGAAGTGATACCCTCTCTGATTAGCAGTGCTACACCCCCTCCTCTTTATCCCCCTCCACATTCTTTTTAAATGTTCTAACCCTGGAACATTCTTGTCCCGGAGAAATCCACGTCTCTTTTAAGGTCACAACATCATAGCACAAGGTACTGATACATGCTCTAAACTCATCACTTTTATTCACATTTCATACAGTATTTCCAAGCACAGTGATTCCATTTTGGGAGAGAGAGCGAGGAGGGGGTCATGGTGTTTCAATGGTTAGCACGGTTGTCTCTCAGTACCAGGGACAAGGTTTGTGGGGCAGGGGAAGGGGGGCATGGTGTCTCAGTGGTTAGCACGGCTGTCTCACAGTACCAGGGACCAGGTTGGGGGGTGAGGGGGAGGGGGCGTGGTGTCTCAGTGGTTAGCAGGGCTGTCTCAAAGTACCAGGGACCAGGTTGGGGGGTGAGGGGGAGGGGGCGTGGTGTCTCAGTGGTTAGCAGGGCTGTCTCAAAGTACCAGGGACCCGGTTTGGGGGGGAGGGGGAGGGGGAAAGATGTCTTAGTGGTTAGCATGGCTGTCTCACAGTACCAGGGACCCAGTATGGGGGAAGGGGGCATGGTATCTCAGTGGTTAGCATGGATGTCTCACATTACCGGGGACCCGGTTCGGGGGAGGGGGTCGTGATGTCTCAGTGGTTAGCACGGCTGTCTCATAGTACCAGGGACCTAGCTTGTTTCCACCCTCAGGACGTTTTGAATTGAATTTTCACATTCTCCCCAGGTCTGCAAGTGTTTCCCTCAGGTGCTCTATGTTCCTCCCACAGTCTATACAGGTTCAGTCGATTGACCAATCTAAATTACTAATCATGTGCAGCTCGGTGTATTAGCGATGTGAGATGCGGAGGTAGATTAGTAGTCGGTTTAGCCGTGGAAAATGCAGGAGTAGGGCATGAAGTGGGTCCGGGTGCAATGCCTTTCAGTGGGTCAGTGTGGATTCGAAGGGCCTATGTCCCATAAAATGAGGAAAAAAATGTTAAATCAAACAATGGAAGATACTGGAAGCCTGAAACAAAAAGAAACAGAGTGCAGGGGAAATGGGGCAGGTTTGGCAGCCTGTTTCGGGAGAAAATCAGATTTAACATTTGGAGTCCACTGACCATCTATCAGATCTGAAAGCAGCTGGGAATTAGTCTAATGTCTGTTGATGGGTTTAAATTAATATACGGGGAAATAGAGAGATAGAATACATAAACAGAGGGATTGTTGATAATCAGCTGGGATGGAAATAAAACGTGACATTATTTTAATTTATTTTTCACCTCCTCCCATACTCCTGAGTTTCATGCACGTGTGGGCACATTACCACATCCCTGTTTGAAGAGAGTTCTGTACCCTATCTCTTTCATCAGTGTGACCATCTTCTTTCCTTTATGAATGGGACATGTTTGATGTTGGCTGAGCCTGAGTTTATTTCTCTTTCCTATTTGCTCTTGAGAAGCTGTTGGGGAACTGCCTTTCTGAACCACTGTACTTGGATGTGCTGTCGGCTGCCAGTAATCAGTCTATCTCGTTTCACTTCTTTGAGATCTTGTAGTGTTATAACTGAATGGTTAACCTGGCCATTTCAGAGGGCATTTGAGAATCTACCATTGCTGAGGGTCTGGAGTAACATGTAGGTCAGACCAGTGAAGGTAGCAAGTTTCCTTCCCAGAGGGACACTAGCGAGCCAGGGTTTTTTATATTTAACAACCATCAACGTTTCATTAGATTGTTAATTCCAAATACTTTATTGAATTCCAATTCTACCCTCTGCTGTGGGGAGATTTAAGGCCGGCTTTGGGTCATTACCTGGGTCACTGGATTTATAGTCTGGAGAGCATCACCTCCCCAACAACTCCATCAGAAATATCAGTGTTGCTATTATCGTGACTGGGGTAAAGAAAACTGTGCAGTTACATTGTCAAATACTTTCATGGAGAATAAAGCTGTTAATATTTCAGGTGATAGTGACTATGCAGAGATCCTTTGGATTTTCGCCCAGGATAGAAACTAAAGTGAAAAGCATTTTTAACATTGAGTGGATGTGCCTGTCTACAGCGTTTTGACTTGTTCCTGCCGTGGAAAGTCAGTGCAGGTTCTCTGGATGATTTTCTTGGATTTGTGGTGTCAGCTGCTGCATTCATTCAGGGAGATTCGAGTATCGAACGTTCCCACTCTGGACAAGGTGTGGGCACTGCATTTATAGAGTGTCTGGGTCGACAGGGACGAGCAGGACACTGCACTATGTTTTCTGAAATTTCCACAAATATTTCCCAATTACATACTTTTCCAGAGGCAAAGTGTGAAGCCAGTTTATTTCAACAATGTGGATATCACAGAGCTGTGAACCCTCCTTCAGCATATCCAATAGTCTCACACTAGGGAGAGGACTGTACTCAAAATCTCCAACAATGGTTTTGTTCTGGATAATACCAGGCAGGACTGGGTGACATACACATTATGCCAGAGTGCCATCCTCTCGTGTATTCATGAGGTGACAGAAACATGGTGAGGAAAATATGTTGGTTCTGTCTCCACCGTGGAAGCAACAGAATATCCTCCTGAAATATTGAGGCGCAGAGTGACTGGGGAAAATGAGGAACTGCAAGAACTTAGCATTATTAAAGTGGAAATACTGGGGAAAAAAATCATTGTATTGAAGCTTGGTAAGTTTCGGGACTAGATGAGTGATGAGAGGGTCACAGATTTAGGGCTGGAGAGTTGCGTTTGCTGCATAGATCTGTACGGAACAGAAACGGACACAATGCGTCAGTGGCCTGCTTCTGTACTGTCAATTCCATAACTTTATGAAGGAGGTCAAAGTGCTTTATGTTATAGAAAGTGTCCTGCCGACTTGAAAGTAGCCACTGTTATCACAAATACTTAAAACAAACGAGAGAGGGACAAGAGAATATCAACTGATGGATTAATTGATGTCAGTTATGAGGAAGCTATTAGAATTGTTTCATCATCAATAATAACTAGACCTTTGGAGAAAAATGATATGATTTGCAGAGTCAGCCTAGATTCAGGGAAGGGAAAATCGTTTTTGATAAACTAGTAGGAGCTTTTGGAGGATGTAGATTGTGACATCGACAAATGAGAACCAATGGGAATGGTGTATTTGAATTTTCAGAAGTCATTTGACAGGTGAGTGAGAAACGTTAGAGTCCTTCTGTAAGGGGTGAACACACTAAATGGATCGAGAATTGGATAATGGGGAGAATACAGAGAGTAAGGTCCTGCTCAGAACTGAAGGTCATTGCTAATAGGGTATCAAATCTATCAGTGCTTGGAGCACAGCTGTTCACAAGGCAAAGAAATAATTTGAATGTGAGCAAAAAAAGCAGTCCTTTCCATTTTGTATTGGTTAGAAGATGAGAAATTGGGAACTGCAGTTGTTAAAAGCCAAGTAATCAGGACAGGGAATGGTATATTGTCCTTCATTATAAAATTATTCAAGTAAAAGAGTAAAGACATCTTCCTGCACTTGTAGAGTGTTGCTGGAACTTTATTTGGGGCACTGTTGGTAGAATTTCTCTGCTTTGTAAGGAGCGATTTTGTTGCGATAGAGAGTGCAAAGGAGTTTCACTAGACTAATTCATGGATGAGAAAGAGAGTATAAAGGAAATGAGTGTTTAATCTGTAGCACTGCGAGAGAACTTGAGGATTATGGACTAACACTCATTATGTCAAGAAAAAGACGATGATTTTGTGAGAAATTGCATTTTCCACATGATACGTTTTTCCCAATATTTCACGTACCTGTGTCGAATCCCCATGTTGGTTGAAATGGAGCTTTAGGCTCTAAATAAACTCTTACCGTCTCAGTGTGCAGTTGTGTGCGACCCTGCACTGTTCATAAATCTGTCAGTAGTCACAATGCCTTATTCCTGAAGGAGTTAGCCATTCCCACCAGCTTCTGACCTCCACAGGAACGCCAGTCTGTCTTCTCAGAGATAGGTAATTTCTTGAGACTTTGCACAAACCACCCATTTTCCATCCTCACCTTCAGCAAACCATATTAAAGTGACACGTGTCTACCACGAGCAATAGAGCCAGGAGAACAACATGCTGCAGTCTATCTGTGGCGGTATCAGTAACATCCTCCTATTTCTGAATGAGTAGCTTGACAGGCTGCAATGCCTCTTCCTGGTCATATGGAAGTGACTCAAGGACCTGACTTAGCGACTCCTGGTTCCTCTTTCACACCTCGATGCGCTGACTACCTTCTTTCCCTACTTGTGTAATAGACAGAAAGGAATGAATGGGCTTATTTAATAGTTTCAATGGGTTGAATGGTGTCCTTATATTCCGTTAAAACATGCGTGAGGTGCTGAATGAGCTCCTCATGTTTAACTGTGGAGATCAACAATGTCTAGAAGGACTGTTACATGAATGTTACCTACAGCACAGTTTAAATGCCATCCAGGTATTGATGCACATGGACACAGACTGCTTCAGCAGCAGAGAGGTGACAACTTATTCCGAACACTATGCAATCTTCAGAGATCATCTCCCACTTCTGACTGTATGCTCTAAGAAAGATGTTGAATCAGCTGAAGAAAACTACCTAGAGGATGTCTGCAGAGATGTCCTGTGACTGAAATGGTTGATCCTCACCAAACGCAAACATCTTCCCTTGTGCTCTGAATGGCCTCTAGCCAGTGGGGAGTTTACACATCATTCCCATTACATTCAATTCTGTTCGCGTTCCTTGATCCCATCCTCAGTTAAATCCTGCTTTGATATCAAGGCCTGTCACTCTTACCTTGTGTTCATATTTTGATTCATGTCAATAGGACATAGTGTGTGTACACAAGTGTTTCGTTCTCCCAGAGGATAGTGACTATTGGGACTTCTCTACTCCAGAGCGTTAAGGGAGATGGATCACTGAAAGGTTTGGGGGGGTGGGTGGGCTGCACAATGAATATTTGACGCATCAGAGAGTTGAGGGCTGCAGACATTGGGCACAAAAGAGGAGTAGAGGAATTGAGCAAATCAGACATGGTGTTATTGAAGGAAAAGACAGGCTTAAAGGCCTGAATGACTTATTTGTGTTTCTGCTGTTTTCGCATTCGGTTATTGGAAAGTTATTTTCCTGGAAATCTTGTTATTGAAGTTTGCAATCAGGGAGACCAGATGATTATGTGAGCCACCTCTGGGTGTGGTATGGAAGTGGTACATGTAATGAATCTGGGTCTGCAAGATAATCAACAAATAAACACCGTTCTGTAAAGAGAGAGGAGCAGGATGTTTCACACTGGCACCGACTCTTTCTTTTCCCAATAATATTTTCCAACATCATACCAAACTGTGTGTGACAGTCTTCAGGCGCTAAGAAAAAGTGAGGACTGCAGATGCTGGAGATCAGAGTCGAGAGTGTAGTGCTGGAAAAGCACAGCAGGCGAGGCAGCATCCGAGGAGCAAGCAAATCGACATTTTGGGAAAAAAGTCCTTTGTCAGGTATCATGATGAACAGTTCATGCCCAAAAGGTCTATTATCCTGCTCCTTGAATATTGTCTGACCTGCTGAGCTTTTCCAGCACTACACTCTCGAGTCTACAGACCCTGAATGGTCTGCTCTGTTTCTGTGTACCAGCTGATCAAAGTAAATGTCGTGCAAATGCTCTTGTCTGGCAGGTTTGAGGAGCTGAATGGGACACAGGGACATTGGACTGAGGAGCAGGATTGCGTAATTAGACACTTTGAGTCTTCTCCAGCAGACAGTAAGATTGTAGCTGATCAGTTTATGGTCTCAGCCCCAATTTCCTATCTGTAGCACATTGTCTTTTACTGTCCAATATCTAATATACAGCTTTGACTAAACACAAACACCCAAGCACCACAAACTTCTGGGGAAGAGCGCTTCCACTCAAACAGCCCTTTGTGAATTTCTCCTCATCCATGTTCAGACTGCAGTTAGAGGGGTCACTGTTTTATTTTCTAGTTCCTCTACTCGACTGGTCATTATCAATTTTAAATGTAACCAGATTGGTGTTATGGCCAATGATATAGGTCTCAGTCTAGGTCACGTTCTTTGTGAGGGACAAGTCAGTTCGATATTTTACATTTGCAAAAAATAATTCACCAAATCAAAGATACTCAAAGTGAGATGGAAAGATACGTGACAAGCAGTTTAGACAGATATGTACATTAATATTTATCTTTCAATGCATACATCAAAACACTGTGCTTACACAGAGACACGTGCACAGGTGCACACAGACACACCCATACACATGCCTGAAGACAGACAGAAAAAAAACTCTGCAGAATACCAGCTCGAAAGAGTTTTACAAGAAATAGTTAAATTCAAGACAAAAAGGAAAAACAAAATAAATAGTATTCTGTTTCTGAGTTATTCTGCTCACACAAGCTGTTGGCAATCGGATTTCTTCTTGTGACATTTGGAGTTGGCTGAATTCCTTTTGCTTCAGGCAATGTGGAGATTCCAATGAATCCTCAACAGGAATTCTTCATGAATGGTAAAGATGACTGACAAGTTTTCACCTCTCAAGCTGTGAGAAGGAAGAAGGGAAGAGAGGGGGGAGTAAGCTCTATCTATTCCCCTGATCATCTTATAAACTTCAATCAAGTCACCCCTCATCCTTCACCATTCCAATGAGAAAAGGCCTGGCACTCAACCTATCCTCGTACGACCTATTCGCCATTCCAGACTTTTGCCCTGGGTTCAACAGTGTTACAATGAGACATAAATTTAAGGTGAAGGGTGGAAGGTAGAAGGGGTGTCAGGGTAGGTTCTTTACCCAGAGAGTGGTGGGAGCATGGAATGTGCTGCCTGTGGGAGTGGCAGTGTCCCCTGCTAATGAAAGCCAACATACGCCTTCTTAACAACCCTATCAACTTAGGTGGCAACTGCGAGACCTACAGACATGGACATCTTGGACCCCCAAGATCCTTTTGTTCCTCCACACTGCTACGAATCCTACATTTGACTCAGTAATCAGCATTCAAATTCGACTTCCAAAATGAATCCCTTCACAAAATAGGAAATTGGAACAGAATTAGGCCATTTAGCCCCTTGGATCTGCTGTGCCGTTTGATCATGGCCAAAATGTTTCTCAGCCGCATTCTCGTACCTTCAACAACTGACCACTGATTCCCTTGTTCATCAAAAAACATTCTTATCTCTATCTTAAAAAAAATTGTGTCTGTTTGTGGGCGTGTTTGTGTGTAAGAGTCTATATCTGTATGCATATCTGTTGTGTCTTTAATGTGTCTATGTATGTTTGTGTGCATCTCTGTGAAGTGATGGCTCTGTGCTTTTGGGGATAAATCCATTGAAATTGAGATAAACCCTTAGTCTCCTCCTGCACCTCGATGTCAGTCCATGTTAAGTTTATACTCATACAATGCCACCCTCTGCTGGTCTTCCCATTCCACATCACAAGTGTCAGTTTTTTTTCTCTCTATCAGAGGGCATCAAATACTGTGAATCTCTCATATTGCATGGCTGCTTGGTTTTGCAAAATATCTCTGGAGGCACAGAACAGTTTATTCTGATACCTAGATATATTACCAAAACCACTAGGTCAGTTTCAGGACTTTTCAATCCTTTCACCTTATAGGTGTGAATTATAAAATATTTCAATTTCAATTTAAAGAACGTTTAATAAAAACACCGCAACACCTTACAAATGGTTTGGTCAGAGTTCCTTTGATGCAGTGGCAGTGGAAATACTTTTAAGGTTTACACTCTGTGAAGCGAATAATCTTCAAAGACAAATCACTTCCACATTGCAGAATATTACTCCTCAGGAGCATTCGCCACTCTGAGTGTCCTCAGTACAATTATGATCCTCCCTATACCCAACTCTGTGTGTGTGTGCATGTGCAGATGGTGCTGTCAGTTTGGATGGTGCTATGATCTACCTCCCTCTCCCCACCTCCTAGACTGAATCCCTTATGGGTTTCTTCCTCCACTGCCATCAATGCAGTAAAGTGTGAAGGCCAGCAGAGGTGGACATTGCATCACTTTAAGCACTACAGAGGCTGGCAGATCCACTGTGCACGCGGATACGCACAGAGACACGCAGGTACACACAGATATGAATACAGATACACAGGCACACGTAGAGACTGGTGCAGTCACACAGATACTAAAGCAGACACACAGAGACAAATACCAATACACTGATGCACGTGCACACACAGATATACAGGCATCAGTACAGATACACCACAAACACTGACACACTGACGTTTATACAGACATGGAGAATCTGCCAGCATTTATTTTTCGCGTGGTGACATCCTCAATATTTCATTCACTCGTGTGGTGTGTGCTAATATTTCTGTTGATCTGTTGGGATTCCTCTGCACCCTCACTATAGCTTCCACATTTTTCCTATGACAAGGCGACCAGCACTGAACACAATGTTCCAAGTGTGCTGTTACGACACAGCAATGAACCCGTTTGTTAATTAAACCAAACACCCAGAAAAGCTCAACTTGCCTTATAATCTGTTAAAGCACGAGTGACAGAAAGTCTGAAAATTCCACGATTTAAAGAAACGTAATATAATTTTATTCCTTAACTCTAAAAGTGAACATTTAATAACAACTAATCAAAGCTCAAAGCTCCCTTTCTCTGAACTGTTTGTTATTTGCCTCCACCTCTATAAAAATTGTACTACTCCCATTAAAAAAAAATTAAAATTACATCAATTTAATTTCAAAACCAGGAAGCCACTGTCATCTCCAGTGCCCTCCTTCTGTCAGCTAAAGATCTCACTGGGTTGTCTTCTGTCTTTTACGCAAGGAGGTTTTAATGCAAAGAAAAACATAACTTTAAGAGAAAGAGGTTTACATGGCAGTCTCTGTCGATGGCAGTTTACTCTCTGTCTAACTTTCATAATGCGTACCTGTGTGGATGTGTGGATTGGAAAGATAGGCTTCAAGGGAAGGACATAAATGCTATGTGGAGCTTGTTCAAGGAGCAGCTATTGGGTGTCCTTGATAAGTATGTACCAGTCAGGCAGGGAGGAAAGGGTCTTGTGAGGGAGCCGTGGTCTAATAAGGAATTGGAATCCCTTGTAAAAGGAAAGAGGGTGGCCTATGTAAAGATGAGGCGTGAAGGTTCAGTTGGGGCGATTGAGAGTTATGAGGTAGCCAGGAAGGATCTAAAGAGAGAGCTAAGAGCAGCGAGAAGGGGACATGAAAAGTCCTTGGTTGGTAGGATTAGGGAAAACCCAAAGGCTTTCTATAGGTATGTCAGGAATAAAAGGATGTCTGTGGTAGGTATCGGTCCAGTCAAGGATAGTAGTGGGAAGTCGTGCGCGCAGGCAGAGGAGATTGGAGAGACACTAAATCAATACTTTTCGTCAGTATTCACTCTGGAATTGTTGCTGATGTGAATATTGAGTCACAAGTGATTACAATGGATGGCTTTGAGGTATGTAGGGAAGAGGTCTGGGGAATACTGGAAATGGTGAAAATAGATAAGTCCCCTGGGCGTGATGGCATTTATCCTAGGATCCTCTGGGAAGCGAGGGAAGAGATAGCGGAGCCATTGGCCTTGATTTTTATGTCGTCGTTGTCTACTGGAATAGTGCCAGAAGACTGGAGGATAGTGAATGTGGTCCCCTTGCTCAAGAAGGGGAGTAGGGACAGCCCTAGTAACTAAAGGCCAGTGAGTCTTACTTCTGTTGTGGGCAAAGTCTTAGAGAGAAATGTGAGGGATAGGATTTATGAACACCTGGATAGGAATATTGTGATCAAGGATAGTCAGCATGGTTTTGTGAAGGCCAGGTCGTGCCTCACAAACCTTATTGAGTTCTTTGAGAAGGTGACCAAGGAAGTGGACGAGGGTAAAGCAGTAGATATGGTGTATAGGGATTTTAGCAAGGCGTTTGATAAGGTACCCCATGGTAGGCTACTGCAAAAATTATGGAGGTATGGCATTGAGGGTGCATTAGAGGTTTGGATTAGGAATTGGCTGGCTGGAAGGAGGCAGAGGGTAGTAGTTGATGGTAAAGGTTCATCTTGGAGTGAAGTTACTAGCGGTGTTCCACAAGGATCTGTTTTGGCACCATTGCTTTTTGTCATTTTTATAAATGACCTGGAGGAGGGGCTTGAAGGCTGTGTGAGCAAGTTTGCAGATGATACGAAAGTCGGTGGAGTGGTGGACAGCGAAGAAGGATGTGGCAGGTTACAGCGGGATATAGATAAGTTACAGAGCTGGGCAGAAAGGTGGCAAATGGAGTTCAATGTAGCTAAATGTGAAGTGATTCACTTTGGTGGGAGTTACAAGAAGATGGATTACTGGGCTAATGGTAGGCTACTTGGTAGTGTGGATGAGCAGAGGGATCTTGGTGTCCATGTACACAGATCTCTGAAAGTTGCCACTCAGGTAAATAGTGCTGTGAAGAAGGCATATGGCGTACTGGGCTTTATTGGTTGATGAATTGAATTCCGGCGTCCTGAGGTCATGTTGCAGTTGTATAAGACTCTGGTGCGGCCTTATCTGGAGTATTGTGTGCAGTTTTAGTCGCCATACTATAGGAAGGATGTGGAGGCACTGGAGCGGGTGCAGAAGAGGTTTACCAGGATGTTGCTCGGCATGGTAGGAAGATCGTATGAAGAGAGGCTGAAGCACTTGGGACCGTTCTCATTGGAGAAAAGAAGGTTTAGGGGAGATTTGATAGAGGTGTACAAGATGATTAGGGGTTTAGATAGGGTTGACAGTGAGAACCTTTTTCCGCGTATGGAGTCAGCTGTTACTAGGGGAAACAGCTTTAATTTAAGGAGGGTTGGTATAGGACAGAGGTTAGGGGTAGATTCTTTACTCAGCGGGTTGTGAGTTCATGGAATGCCCTGCCAGTATCAGTGGTGGACTCTCCCTCTTTATGGTCATTCAAGCGGGCATTGGATAAACATATGGAGGTTATTGGGCTAGTGTAGGTTAGGTAGGCTTCGGTCGGCGCAACATCGAGGGCCGAAAGGCCTGTACTGCGCTGTATTTTTCTATGTTCTATGTTTTTCTATATACCTCTTTATTCCCTAAAAATCAAATCATCTCATTGATTCAATGTTGTTAAAACAATAAATTCAAAATCTGTTGGGTTTATTATCCTGAAGCATAATTTTAAAAAGTCGTTAATTATGAAAAGTTGTCAAAAGAACAACTAAAACTCAAGGTATCTGTTTCACAGCCAAATGTTACATATTTTCAATTTTCCAGGACACTCTGAAACTTCAAGCTAGTCATATGACAGGTGCTTGCAAGCTCTCAACGCAGAAGAGCACTCAACTTCATAGAGCTGCAGCGTAACCTCACAGCTCTGAAACCCAGTTCTCCGGCTTGTGAAAGCCAACACACCTTGCGCCTTCTCAACAACCACATCAACCTGGGTGGTAATTTCGTGGATTTGTGGACATCGAACCCAAGGTCCCTCTGTTCCTTAACACTGCCAAAAATCCTGCCTTTAACCCTGTTGTCTGCTTGCAAATTTTACCTTCTAAAGTGAATGACTTCACACTTTTTCAGATTTAACTCGATCTGCCACTTATCAGCTCAGTTCTGTCAATGTCTTGTTGCAACGTACAGCAACCTTCCACACTATCCACAATTCCATCAACCTCCATGTCATCGGCAAGCTTACTTACACATCCGATCAATTCCCCATTCAACTCTCTTTCTGAACATTACAAATTACAGAGTTCCCAGAACTGATCCCTGCAGAAAACCCCTGGTCACCGAGCTCCAGGCTGAGTACTTTCTATCTACCCTCTGTCTTTTATTGCCAGCCAATTCTGCATCCAGAGAGCCAGATTTCCCTGTATCCCATGTCTCCTTACTTTCTGAATGAACCTACCATTGGTAACTTTTTCAAACGACTTGCAAAAATCCAAGTACACCACATCCACTGCTCTACCTTTATCTATGTGACTTTTCACATCCGCAAAAACATTCAATAAAATTTATAAGGCATGGCCTGCTCCTCGCAAAGGCATTTTGACTGCCTCTAATCAAACTATCGTTTTCCAAGTAATCATAAATCTTATCTCTCAAATCCTCTCCAATATTTTGCCCATCACTGGGGTAAGACTGATTGGCCTCTAATTCCCAGGATAACCCCACTCCCTTTCCTGAACTAGGAAATAACTTTTGCCAACCTTTTATCATCTGACACAAATTTGGTGGACAGTGAGGACACAAAGATCATCGCAAAACACACTGCAACCTCTTCTGTCGCTTCCTGTGGTATCCTAGGTTATATCGCATCTGGTCAAGAAGATTTATCTATCCTTGTGTTTCTCATAATTTTCAGCACATCCTCCTGTTCTAGCATATCAGCCTATTTCACGCTGTACCCAAAAACATGAAGGTCCCTCTCAGTACTGAATACTGAAGCAAGGCATTCATTAAGGACCTCCTCCGACTCCTGGTGCAAGTTCTCTCCACTATCCTGAGGAACCCTACCCTCACTCAGGCCATCATCTTGCTCCTCACATATGTGTGGAACATTTAAAATTTACCTTAATTATACTCACCAAGTCTTTTTCATGCCCGCTTCTTGCTCTCCGGAGATATTTCTTCACTTCCTTCCTGACTACCTTGTAACCCTCTAGAGCCCTGTCTGATTCTTACCTACTTAACCTTAAGTCATTTTCCTCCTTCGTGTTGATATATTCTACATCCATTGACGCAATGGATATCTGGAGTTGTAAATGGTTGGGAGGTGCACATCCTGTCACTTCCAGCATGGGCTGCAAGTTTGCCCACGCTGGGCAGTGATCTAACACAATGTTACTGAACAATTCACTGGGGCAGTGTACAAAGCTCCGCACGCTGGGAGGGTAAATGCTCCTGGTTTACAGATCAATGCACTGGAGTGTTGTATACAGTTCAACATGCTTGGAGATTAACTGCTCCTGGTTTACAGATCAATGCACTAGGGTGGTGTACAAAGTCCTACATGCTGGGAGGGTAACTGCTCCTGGTTTACAGATCAATGCTCTGGGTGGGGTACACTGCTGTACATGATGGGAGGGTACATGTTCCTGGTTTACAGATCAATGCACTGGGATCGTGTACATAGCTCTACATGCTTGGAGAGTAACGGCTCCTGGTTTAAACATCAATGCACCAGGGTGATGTGCATAGGTCTACATGCTGGAAGTGTAACTACTCCAGGTTTAAAGTTCAATGCCCTGGGGTGGTGTACAGAGTTCTACAGGCTGGGAAAGTAACTGGTCCTGGTTTTCGCAGCAATTCACTGCTGTTCAATGCATAGGAGAGGTAGTTCATGAACTGGTGTGGTCTGCACAGGTTGCTGAGTTGTATTGAGCAGTACACCAGCCTGGTCTGAACACTGCTACAAACTGCACAGATATATCATCTGGATTATGGTGTCTGATTCTGTGACGTGGATTTCAGCTGATTTGGCAGCACATTTACCTTTTTTTAATATTTTTTTATTTGACCTACGAAAGTGCTACTCATCCAGTTAATCCCATTTGTCTGGGAAGAGCCACGTTTACTGAAAATATCGATCAAGTAATCGTCCAATTATAACATAAATATCCGTCCTTCTGTATCTTAACCTGGCCATTGATGCTCATATCCTTGGAATCCCGGGGAAATCATTATGAAGCTCAGAAACAATGTGCAAAATGTATGGCTCGTGGTCTCCTGTACGTCCTGGCTGTGGGTCCCATTTGGTTCCCCAGTGTTTCGAAAGCTGCCATTGTGAAGTTCAGAAACAATGAAATGGTATCTGTCAGGCTATTCACTTCCTGGTGTGTCCCATGTGGTGCTCCATGGACAGGGGTGTGTGTGTGTGTGTTTGACTGTTGTTCACTTCCTAGTGTGTCCCATGTGGTGCTCCATGGACAAGGAAGTGTGTGTTTGATTTTTGTTCACTTCCCGGTGTGTCCCATGTGGTATGCCATGGACAGGGGCGTGTGCTAGGCTCTTGTTCACTTCCCGGTGTGTCCCATGTGGTGCTCCATGGACAGGTGTGTGTGTGTGTTTGACTCTTGTTCACTTCCCAGTGTGTGCCATGTGGTGCTCCATGGACAGGGGTGTGTGTGTGTATTTGACTGTTGTTCACTTCCCAGTGTGTCCATGTGGTACTGCATGGACAAGGTCGTGTGTGTTTGACTGTTGTTCACTTCTCAGTGTGTCCCATGTGGTGCTCCATGGACAGGGGTGTGTGTGTTTGACTGTTGTTCTCTTCCCGGTGTGTACCATGTGGTACTCCATGGACAGGGGTATGTGTGTGTTTGACTGTTGTTCACTTCCCAGTGTGTCCCATGTGGTGCTCCATGGACAGGGGTATTTGTATGTTTGACTGTTGTTCACTTCCCAGTGTGTCCCATGTGGTGCTCCATCGGCAGGGGCATGTGTGTGTTTGACTGTTGTTCACTACCCGGTGTGACCCATGTGGTGCTCCATCGGCAGGGGCATGTGTGTGTTTGACTGTTGTTCACTACCCGGTGTGTCCCATGTGTTACTGCATGGACAGGGGTGTGTGTGTTTGACTGTTGTTCACTACCCGGTGTGTCCCATGTGGTGTTCCATGGACAGGGGTGTGTGTGTGCTGGGCTGTTGTTCACTACACGGTGTGCCCCATGTGGTGCTCCATGCACGGGTGTGTGTGTGTGTGTGTGTGCTGGGCTGTTGTTCTCTTCCTGGTGTGTCCCATGTGGTGTTCCATGGACAGTGGTATGTGTGTGCTGGGCTGTTCACTTCCCACTGTGCCGCATGCGGTGCTCCACGGACAGTGGTGTGTGTGTGCTGGGCGGTTGTTCTCTTCCTAGTGTGTCCCATGTGGTGTTCCATGGACAGGGGTCTGTGTGTGCGGGGCTGTTGTTCACTTCCCACTGTGCTGCATGCCGTGCTCCACGGACAGTGGTGTGTGTGTGCTGGGCTGTTGTTCACTTCCTGGTGTGCCGCATGTGGTGCTCCACGGACAGGGCTGCGTGTGTGCTGGGCTATTGTTCACTTCCTGGTGTGTCCCATGTGGTGCTCCATGGACAGTGGTGTGTGTGTGTGTGTGTGTGTGTGCTGGGCTGTTGTTCACTTCACACTATGCCCCATGTGGTGCTTCATGGACAGGGGTGTGTGTGTGCTGGGCTATTGTTCACTTCCTGGGGTGTCCCATATGGTGCTTCATGGACAGGGGTGTGTGTGTGCTGGGCTCTTCTTCACTTCCCACTGTGCCCCATGTGGTGCTTCATTGACAACGGTGTATGCTGGGCTGTAGTTCACTTCCCAGTGAGTCCCATGTGGCAATCCATGGACAGGGGTGTGTGTGTGCTGGGCTGCTGTTCACTTCCAGGTGTGCCTCATGTGGTGCTCCATGTTGGACAGGGGTTCCAGCAGCTTTAGACACGTCTTTGAATCTTGGTCTGTGCGTGTCCACTGAATACCTGTGCTTGTCCCTCTCAGATGATTGTGTGGTCAGAAACACGTGGAAAATCATGGAGTATAATTATTCAGGACCAGGCATCTAAATTGAAGCTGACGGGCTTCTGACGGACTCCTGTTACTGAAAGGTTATTGAAGGTGCTGGGGATGGTTTGCTGGAGGTTGTGCTGTGAACCGCCTCAGACATTCAGAGACACTTGGTGATTTGGTGACCCAATTCTGGATGGAGCATGGGGACTGTAGTTACAACATCTGTATCTGTGACATGAACAACAAATGGAGCAGAGGCTGCACAGAAAGGAAGATCTGAAACCACGGAGTGAGTGTTTGTGGGGAAAGGGATCTGCTGTATCCACACCTGGTTTTCCAGGAACAGCTTCCCAAGATACATATAACTCAGGAGCAGAGTGTGAGAGGACCCTGATTGAACAAGGAGCTGGTCACAGAGCGGTGTCACTTCCTTCAACACGACCTGCAGCTTCACACCAGGGGGAGGACAGTGTTGCCAATGGCTGTTAGGATCACTGTTTCATTCAGCTTCTACGATTCGGTATGTTCCAGGCAGTAGTGGGTGACAGCTCGATCATCTCGCAATATGTCGACGTCAACGTCACCATTTCGAGTCGGAGGATATATACGGTGGTTGAGTGCAATGGGGTCCCTGGGAACATCAGGGAGATGGAGCAACACTTCCCGTGTCTGATCGGGCCAGAATGAACCCTCCAGTCCACACTGCATCACTCAGTCCTGTAGACTTACTCCGTTTCAGTAACATACTGCCTGTCATTCTTCGTAAAAAAAATGACTGACTATATATTAGCTTAAATCCCATTTGCTAAGCTTTTATCCACTGGCTTTACCTGTCCATAGCCAATTATAGACTTTCCACCTTACCTTGATAATTTTGTTTCCTGTTTATCTTAGTTTAATCAGTAATTTTAGTTACAATACGTTTGTTCTACTCCTCCTGATCATTGATACAGATTGTAAAGAGCTGTGGACCCTGCACGGGTCACTGTGTGACTCTACTGGTGACGTTCTTTAAAACTGACTAAGGCTGATTTATCCGGAGTGCCAGCTTCCTGTCTGATTACCCGTCCTCCCCCATTTATGTGTAACACCTTCGAAGGGCTGAATAAGAACGAGGAGCATCAGTTCCGTAATCCAGCCCCTCAGGCCTGTTCTGCCATTAAATACCATCATAGCTGATGTCATTGCGGCCTCAGTTCCAAATTCCTGTCCATTCTCCATATTCCTTCATTTACTCAATATCCCAGCACCTACTGCACTCTGGGGCAGTGAATTACACAGAATCCCAACCCTGTGACAAAAGTAGATTCTCCTTACCCCTGTTTTAATTCTCCTACACCTCATCCTAAAACCTAAATGGTTTTAGGAGCGTTCGAGATTGTCCAACACGAGGAAATACCAATTTCACATCTACAGTGTCAATCACCTCTAACATTCTCCAGACCTCTGACATCTCCTCTCATTTTTCTGAACTCCAGGCAGTGTTGGTCTGAACTGCTCAATCTCTCTTCAAAGGAGAAACTCCTCATCTCTGGAGTCAATCTAGTAAACCACTTCTGAACTGTCTCCATGGCAAATACATCCCTCCTACAGTCAGAACACCAAGACTGCACACAGTACTCAGTTGCGATCTCACACTTCCCTCCCTTTATGATCCATTGTTTTAGAAATAAATGCCAAAGTTGCACTTGCCTTTCTCATTATCTGCTGTACCTACATCTGAGTATTCTGTAGTTTGGACGCGGGCAGCCAGATCCCTCTGCACCTAATCATTCAGAAGTCTCTTTCCATTTGGATAATAATTTGCCTTTCTGGAACACAGATCCAAATGGAAACACTCATACTTTTGTTGTTCAGTTTCTTCTGTCAAATGTTGCCCCAACCTATCCATATACATGTTCTAATTACTTGCATCTTCATTGCAATTTGTCACCTGAGTAAGTGCCATCTGTTAATTGGGTTATAACATGTTCTATCCTCTCAACTACATAAGACTATAGATTGTAAATAGGTGGGGACTGGGGACCAAGACTTATGGTGTCCTAAAAGCTGAATTTTGCCAAACAGAAAATGACCCATATTCTGTTGGCTTGTGTGTGTTGGGGTGCATCCTGCTGCATCAGGACACTATTCAAAAGGGCCACAACACACTGCAGTACACCAGAACTGCGAAAAGAGGAAGAGGAACATCTATGCAAGGTATTCGCCAAAAACGGATACCGACGCAACTTTATCACCAGATGCCTAAGAGATAGACCGAGGAACGAGGACATGCCACAACCAAAAGGACTAGCCACTCTACCATACGTAGGAGCGTCTCAGAACTGACAGCCAGACTACTGCGACCCTTAGGACTCATAACAGCACACAAGCCAACATCCACGCTCAGACAACAACTCACTAGAACAAATGACCCAATACCCAGAATGAGCCAAACTAACGTAGTTTACAAAATACCATGCAAGGACTGCACAAAACACTATATAGGACAAACAGGAAGACAGCTAACAATCCGCATCCATGAACATCAGCTAGCCAAAAAAACGACACGACCAGCTATCACTAGTAGCCATACACTCAGACAACCAGCAACATGACTTTGACTGGGAAAACACCACTATGATAGGACAAGCCAGACAGAGAACAGCCAGAGAATTCCTAGAAGCATGGCATTCATCCCCAAACTCCATCAACAGACACATTGACCTGGACACCATATACAAACCACTACAGCTGAAACTGACACCCGGAAACGGCAAGAACATCCATCAACAGACACATCGACCTGGACCCCACATACAAATCACTGCAGCTGAAACTGACACCCGGAAGCGGCAAGTACAAACCAATATAAATACCGGAAGAAACATCAAAGCAGCGCTTCACACGAGGCTCCAACAGCACTGATGATGTTCCCTAGCCAGGGCACGAAAAGTTTGCAGCAAAAACTTCCAGCTCGGCGAGCAGAACCACAACAACGGATACCCGAGCTACAAATCTTCAATCAGATTTTAAATGGAAAGGTATATGTGAATTGGCCTTCAGTTAACGGAAATTGGAATATAGAAGTAAAGGCGTTTTGCACAGATTGCTTGCAGTGTGGATGAGATTATACTTGTGTTCTGTACTGTTTCAAAGAATGACAGGTGATCTCAGGGAAACTTAGAAAATTCACCCACAGCAGACTGACTAATACAGGGGCATGGAGAAGTGGAGCAGGCAAAGTGAGGGAGAACCCAAGCTGTTCTACAAAAACATCAAGCTGAACAGAATAACCAGGGAAAAATTAGCACCCATTTCGAAACCAAGGGCGTAATCAGTATGTGAAACTGGGGAACATTGACAGACTGTGACATAAGACCTTGACATCTATATTAGTTGGGAGAAGGAAGATGCAGGTACACAATTCAAGAAGGTGGACTGGGAAGCTCTCGAACAAATTGATATAAGAAGCAAGTTGGGATTGATGGTTTTGGATGATGTAAAGTCCAGGTGAATTGTATCACAGGATGCTGTTGGAGACAAGAGAGGAAATGCCCTGAACTAAATGTTTAAGTCGAATCTGACCACACAATGGAGGTGCTAGAGGACTGGAAGCTATGTGGTCCTAAGTTACCGGAAAGGTGGTAGAGATAGACGTCTCTGGTGGTGTATTACAGCGAGCAGTGCAGTGTATCAAATTATTCGTGGTGTTCATTAATGATGGGGTGGTGTGGGGTGGGGGATGAGTGTAATAAGTAATTTTCTGTTTGACACAAAGATTGGCCAGGTGGTTGGCAGTGAGGAGCAAGGTCTTATGTGACAGGAAGATACACGTGGAATGGTTTGATGGTCAGATCAATGGCAAATGGAATGGAACTCTGACAAATATGAGGTAATGCACTTTTTAAGAAGGAACCAGACAGGAGAGAATCCAATGAATAGCAGAACACTGAATGTGACTGGACAGTGTAATAGCCAGTGACGAAATCACATGGGACTGTAGACATAGTGTTTATTCATCGAGGCGACATAATATGAGTTAAACATGCCATTGGTTAAGTCATAGATAGAAAACTGTGTGTAGTTCTGGCAGCCACATTACAGGAAGTGTTTTGGTTTCAACAGAAGCTATTGAGGTCTCCACAGAGTTGGAAGTTTCAATGGACGTCTCCTGGCTGCAACTCTGTCTACATTTTCGCTTGATTTGTTTCCCCTCCTAGATTGGAGAACTGCACTGAGAATTGGTGTCTGATCTTTCCTTTTTGCCAAGTACATGTTTATCGCATATTACTGTATCAGAACACTTAATTATTAATAGAGTCTAGGCCAACGCCTTTAAATAGTTTTGAGGAGCTCTGCTCTCGTCCATAACATGTGACACCTTCTCTTCCTGTGTAATTGGTTAGAGGCATTAAATGGGCTACCTGTACACTTCTCCAATAATTGCATTGAGCTGAATGACTTCCTCATATCCCTGTGAAGATAGCGTGAGGCGCTGAATAATCTCCTCATTTTAACTGTGGAAATGTGCAGTGTCCAGCAGCACTGTTACATGAATGGTACTGATATTTTCAATAGCACAAGTCTGAATATTGTCCAGGACTTGCTGCACATGGACACAGACTAGTTCAGGAGCTGACGGGTGACATTTTTCCTGAATAATGTGTGATCTTCAGTGACCATCCCCACTTCTAATCTCATGGTGTGGGCAAGATATTTATGAAGCAGCTGAAGATGTTTGTGCTGAGGAAGATACCTTGAGGATCTTTCGCAGTCATGTCCAGGACTGCATGGATTTTTGTACACAAAGCACAATCATTGTGCGTTATGCTTTAAATCACTCTAACCAGGGAAGTTTACAACTCATTCACATTAAGTGCTCAGGCTCCTTGAGAACGTCCTTAGTTAAATGATTCCTTGATGACCGGGCCGGTCACTCTTCCCTGAGCCCTTGTGTTCACGTCTTTTGCTCATATCAATCGGTCACATTGAGGGGGCAGGGAGTGCTTTTTGACCAGTCAGAGTTGAGGGCTGTGAAGTATTGGGCATGAAAGAGGATATTAGACCTTATGATCTTATTGTGGGTGAAGACCTGCTTTCGGGGGGAAGTGGGGTGGTTGGCGTGTGGATGAATAAAATTTCCCTGTGTGTGGCTTCCTCACAATCTATTATTGGAAATTAGATGCTGTTATTTTCCTGAAAGCTCTGTTATTGAATATTACCAGAATATCTGGACCGTCTCTGGGTGAGGAAGGGGAGCTGTATTCACAGTGAAACTGGATGTACAGCTTGACCAACAAACCAATCACAAGTTGCAGAAAGGGGAAGCTCAGTTAGGAGTGATGAGGAGCCTCTTTCATACCCCAGCCTGCCTTTTCCAATTACACTTTCCAAACCAGCTCAAACTGTGTTTGACAGTTTTGAGGAGCTAAATGATCCCCTCTGTTTCTGTGCAGGCGGTGATAGGAGTAAGTAGTCTTTAACGACTGTCCAGCAGGTTTGATGGGCTGAATGGAATACAGAAATATGGGACTGAGGAGCAGGAGTGGGTCATTAGACACTTTGAGCCTTCTCCACCAGGCACTAAGATTGTGGATGATCAGGTTGTGGTCACAGATCCACTTTCCTGTCTGTGTGACATTATCGAAGAATCTCTTCTCTGTCCAATATTTAACTAACTCACCTTTGAATAAATGTAAGCAAAGAGACATCTCAAACTTGTGGGGAAGAGAATTCCCTCTTGAAATGCCTGTTTATAATTTTTGCACATCCCTCTTACAGATTCATATCGCATGCAAATGTGTAAGTGCTGACCAGATGTCCCATTCTGATCGAATCTGATTTGACAGCATTTAGTTCCTCTAAACCTCCTTCAGATACCCATCAAGATGCCAGTCTCTACCACTTCCTCTGGCAGATAATTTCATATGGACACCTCCCTCTGTATGAAAACATTGCGTCTAAGTTCCCTCTAAATTATTTCCCCTCATACCTTAAAAACTGCCTCCAGTCTGAACAGCAATCCTCTACTAACCTCTGCCTCCTCCCTTCAATCTAACTTTGTATCCAATTGGTTTGGGTGCGCTGGTTCCCACGTGATTTAACCTTACTAACTTGCCCATTATTCAGAATCTTGTCAAAAACTTTTTCCATTCTGTATGGAAAACATCTACAACACTGCCTTCATCAATCTGATTTAACAAACTCAGTCAAATCAGTGCTACACGATTTCTCACGCAAAAAAGCCATGGTGACTATCCTCAAACAATCCTTGCCTTTGAAAATGCATGCAATTGGCTATCCCTCAGAATCCCCTCCAAAAACTCACCCACCACTGATATCAGGCTCACTGTTCCAGGTTTCCTTGGGTTGGTAACTATTTTCTTTTCTACTGCCATTCCTCCATTGGTCACAGCAAATAATCGGTGTAACCAGGTTGATGATATGGCCAATGATATAGGTGTCACATTGGGTCATAGTCATCCTCGGAAGAGGTCAGGTTGATTTCCTTCATTTGGTAAAATAACAAATTCATGACGAAAACAAAGTTCCTCAAACTATGATGGAAAGGTGAAGGTCAAACAGAATAGAAATTACAAAAACGTGCATTGATATTTCCATTTCTAAAAATACTAAGGAGCACAGACATACACAGAGACACACACAGATACATACACAGACAAGCACACTCAGACACACTCAAACACGCACACACAGACATAGACACACAGACACACTCAAACACACAAAAACACAGACACAAAAACACGGACACACACAGAGACACATGCACCTACATGTATACACACAAACCCAGACAAATCCATGGACCGTAGACCGTAAAACATTAGAGCAGAATAAAAGTGCATTGGGCCCATCCAGTCTACTGAGCTATTGATCATGGCTGACATACTTTTCAAGGCAATTCTCCTGCCTTCTTATAACAAGCCTTGATCCCATCTTAAAGCAAAACTTATCAAATTATATCCTAAAGACTAAATGTGTTTGTGTGCATGTGTTCTCTCTGTGTGTGTCCCATTGTCCTGCCCTGTGCTCCATGTTGGAGTGTGGGGTTTTAGTAATCTCGCGGCACAGCTTTGTATCTTGTTCTCTGCCTATCCATTGAACACCTGTGTTAATCACTCTCTGCTGCCCATGTGCTCAGTAATATGAGGAATCCCCACAACTGTTAATGATTCAGACCAGGCTTCTCACTTGCATTTGACTGACATTTGACTTAACTCTAGTTTTTGTACGTTCGTGGAAATGCTGGGAATGGTTTCCTGGAGGCTATGTTTTAGGCTGCTTTGGTGACCCACGCTGGATGAAACATGTCAACTGTAGTTGCAGCAACTGGATCTGCAACATGACCAAAAAATGGAGCAGAGGCTGCAGAGAGGGGAATCTCTGTAAAATGGAATGATGGAATTACAATCAGATCCGCCATGGTTTTGAGGATGGAGCAGGATTGAATGGCTCACTCATGCAACTTATTCAGATATTTCTATTAGTACCAAGCCAATTTCCCCTTTCTCCCAGTGTCCCAGGCTGGTGGGTAGTGAGTCACCTCTTCCTCTTCCTGGGGAACAGATATCTGGTGCCTCACTAGCCTCCAGATTTCCCTGTATCCCAGACTCGAGCAGTGCAGTGACTCACTCCTGTTCCTGTGTCCCAGACTAGAGCAGTTGAGTGACTACGTCCTGTCCCTGTGTCCCAGTCTCGAACAGTTGAAAGACTGTCTCCTGTCCCTGTGTCCCAGTATCGAGCAGTTGAGTGATTACCTCCTGTTTCTCCTTGCTCCTGAGCAGTAGTTTCAATGCTTTGAATGATGTCATAAGGTTAAGAAAGGACTTGATAACAGGGAATTTCAAACTTGGAGTTGCATTACACAAAGGTATCTAGAAACGTTTCCATCAAACATTTTATGCAGCTCGTCTGTTATTTTATTCCTGTCTCCTTTTATAAACTGGGTGAAACATATGCAACAGTGCAGTGCTCCGACAATACTCCCACATACAAGGAAGACAGATTAAAAAGATTGAAAGATTTATGGTCTATCCCTCAGCAACCTTCACCCATTCCATCCAAACCGAGTAAATGTTCCCATTCATTGTGTTATGTAAAAGGATGTGAGGAACTGGTTAACTGAACCTGTTTGTTTGGAGACTGTGACTAATGTCAGTATCCATGGATTCTAATTATCGCAGTGGACGGTTTACATCTTTCAATGATAAAAGGGCCACATTCAATATGTTATCCCATAGTATGGGCGGGAGAATCACCGATAGCTCTAACAGGGATCGGCTGCTCCAGAGAGAGGGAGAGGTCAGAAACTGAGAACATTAGACTGGAAAGTACCAACAGTAGCTAAGAATGTGAGAACAAAAGACTGTAATGTTCTAACAATGGATAAGAATCTGAAAATATTAGACTGGATTCTTCCAACATTGGACAGGGGTTTATCCTATCATGTTTGGATTCACTCTACATATTCTTGGGCGTTATCATCGAGGATCAAATATGCACTTTACATTATTCAATATTATTATTATCCTATCCTGGCTATTGTTGGTGTTCCTGATAAGTTTCAGTGTCGATTTATTATTTGAATTAACCATGTGCAACTGTATTACTGTTCTTTTCATTTACTCTACTCTGTAAGTATTCACGCTCCAAACCATACCAACAACAGTGACCTTGTCCATTTTTTCTCGCCTTCTTTAGTTCTGGCACTGGGCCTTGTTGGTTGACCTACTCACTTTCGGGTATGAAGCAGGATTCATTGCATCATTGCCCTTGCTATTTAAATACTGAAAGCTTGGAGGTCACTGTTTTCTGTTCTGGATGCAAACTCCATTTCCTTCCTCTGACTCCATCTCATCCCTGGCCAATAACTGAGGCTGAAACAGATGAGACACAATTTGGCCACAAGCTGATTAATGACACAATATCCTGGCCATTCCTAATTTTAACTATTGACAACTGCAGAATATACTTCACTGGTTCGTCCCATCTGCTGTTTTACCCTTCAGCTACGAAACACAGTCTTAATAAAATCATTAATCTGCTGCTGCTTAACCAAATCTGAGTCGGTATTCCATGGCTTGTATCTAAACGCAGACCAAAATCGCATCATTCCTGTACGGATTGCTTTATATTGTTGTTGATTCTGGCAATACCTTTACTTTAATATTCATAAGCACATTGTCACCTCTGTCTATGACACGGTCCTCAGTCTACCTCTGTTAATGACACAAAACCTTGTCATTTGTACACATTTAAACATATTTCCTCTATGTCTATTCTCTCGCAAATAATAATTTTCATATTTGCTGACACACACACACACACACACACACACACACACACACACACACACACACACACACACACACACACACACACCTAATCTGTAAGATGCAGTTTAATTTGCCGGTTTGTATTTCCAGATGCATCATTTTTTCTCAAAAAGATATACAATTTGTTGACAGTCAGTCAATACGATATTTTATGAACTCGTACTTTGGAAATAAACCCAAACTGATTCCAGGTGAAGACACATACAGACTCCAAACAAGATCGCATGCCTAAAATACGTTGTCTGACTGGAGGGGTCACCTCCTTTAAATCGAAAATACCTGAAGGTATCTCCAGGCAGGACTTGAAAGGAACTCTTGGATTTGCATATTCATCAATCAAAACGTGCATCTCCATGCTAACCGATTTAAGATTTAGCAGCCCTCTCAGATGTATTCAATTCTTGTGCACGTGTTGTACAAGCCTTTCATCTTTTCCTAATAAATTTTGTGCCTCTCTCTCTAACACCTGATGAAGGAGCAGGACAATGAGAACTTGTGTTTTCAAATAAACCCGTCTGACTATAACCTGGTGCCATGTGATTATTGACCTTATTCAAACCAGTCCAAACCTAGCACCTCCATATCATGATTTTATAGGTTAGCAAATTTTCTCTCTAAGCAAATAAATTGTCCTAACCCCAGGTACTCTTGACTTGCATATTAATCTTTTGTCAAGCATGTTATACATTGCATTCTTGAAGTCCAGATATAATACAACTTTCATATCCCGCTATTCAATTTATTTGTCACACTTTTTAATAAAAAAAGTTAGGAAAATCATTCAAACATGATTGATCCTTAATAAAATCATGTCGACTTTGATGAATCGTGGTTTGACTTTCAAAGTCTCTGTTGTTAATTCCTTCAGAACAGATTCGAACAATTTGTCTTTAGTCCCAATCGTTTTCTCATCCCTTTCCATTCCCGAGTGAAGTTGGTTATTCTAAGTTCTTCACTTTCCATAACCTCGTCAGTCCGTTTCAATTCCTGTGAAATAGGCACGAGGCTGTAAAAGATCGACTCCAATTGCTGTGTAAGAGGCATGGGTGGCTGATTGGATTCATTCTGTTCCTGTTTTACACACACGATGGGATGAATGTCCTCCTGATGTTCCTACACTATAGTTTTGATAGCTTGCATGTCCTGCGCCTGCTCCTGATCAAGCCACTTAAGATCTCAATGTCCTCCTCTTGTTGCTCAATGACAAGTTTGGGGAATTATGGAATCTCCCTGCTGTTTTGCCACATTTCGAGTGTTGAATTATTCAGGCATGTTGCGTTGCCCACAGTGAGTAGCTCAGTGGTTAGCACTGCTGCCTCCCAGCACCAGAGACCTGGGTTCCATTTCAGTCTCGGTTCACTGTTTGTGTGGAGTTTGCACATTTTTCCAGTGCCTTCACACAATAGCATTGGCTACATAAATCTTTAAACCGTATATTGGAATGAATTAGTACAGCAAATGTCACACTTCACCACTACAGACACTGACTACAGCACTGTACTTTTCACCAAGATCTTCACCTGAAAACGCGCGAGCTGACTGACCACGTGATGCCAATGCAGAATTCCAGTTCTCTCCAAGATATTCCCCTCCCGGTTTGAAGTTAATATCCTTCGAAATGTAGACTACAAATCCCGCATTCAGGTTCAGTTTCAAGGCTTGCAGAGCGGATTACATTCCTGCTTTAGCAGAATACACCGAGGGTTCGTTTGGCAGACAGAGGGATCCTGAGGCTGGGATTTGCTGTTCAGCTGGTGCCAGAGACGGTCTCCCATAACAGTGAACGGGAGCTCGCTTTATAAAGAAAGGAGCACAATTCACTAATTGTGTTGCAGCAAAATTGTGTTTAATAAACAAACCTTTATTGTATAACTGCCTGTATATTGAATGGAGGATTAAAGTTGATGGACCAAAGCGAATACAATAGTTCGAATTTTATATGCTCCGATGCTTAAACATACTAAAGGATATGAACACTGTGTGGGGAAAACTGAATTGAGGAGATTTTCACCATGAACTAGATTGGAGGATGTTCAGTGTGTTGAATGAACTACTCCTTTCCCGATGTTTCTGTGCAGTCTGTGGGAAAGTTCTGTAAATGCTGCCATCTGCTCTCAGATGTTAGGAAAGAGATCTCTGCAGGGTCAACACGGTAGCATTTCCCGTTCCAAAACTGAGGTTGGTGCCGGGTGATCTGTGCGGATTTATCCTTTAATACCCCCAGAACAGTTTGATACAATAGACTGTCATGCTTGGCCGTTTCTGAGACCATTGACGAGTTGATCACATGTCTGTGTGTCTGGAGTCACATTTAGGCCAGACCAGGAAAGCACGGGAGTTCACGTACTGAAACTACTTTGAGGAAGGAAATTGGTGTTTACAATCGACATTGGCTTCAAGGTCACTGTTAGTGACTCTAGGTTTTACATCTCAGTATTTTATTAATCATAACGTCCATCAGCCTCCATTAGCCTGGTCTGGATTAGTAATCCAGTGACATTTCCACAGCAGCACCATCTCCACGTGGGGACCTATCTGAAATCACACTGAGCTGGTTATTTCTGTGCTGCTTGACAGCTCTGTCAAAAAGAACTCCCAAAATGTGACTATCTCGACGGGACACAGAGCGTCGTAAATGGTCAGACTGTAGTTATGCCCTTGTTATAGGATTGGACATAGCTGAGTAATTTTCCACATTGCCAGGGAGATGTCAGAGTTGGAGCTGGAATGAAACAGCTTCCCTAGGCTTGTTGTGCAGCACAGGTCTTCTGTCCTATTGCAGGAATGGGGTCAGGGCCCATTGCCTTTGTCTTATCTATTGTGTTCAGCTGTTTCTTCATGTGACATACAGCAAATCAGATCGATTAAAGACTGGCATCTGTGATTCTGCGGGCAGCATGGTGAGGGTGAGGTGGATCATCAACTCAACACTTCTGGCTGAGGACGGTGCAGATCATACAACCATGTCTTTTACACTGATTTACATTGCTATCCCGTTATTTAGGGTGGCGATATTTATGGAGTCCTCTCCTCCACTGAGTTGTTTAATAGTCCATCGACATTTATGTCTGGACATGGCAGCACTGCAAACTTAGATCTGATCTGTTGGTCTTGGGATCATTTCGCCCTCTGTATCGGATGTTACTCCTGCTGTTTCGAATATAACCAGTCAAGTGCGATAGCTTTAATGGATTGTCATCAGGTTTATGTACACATGGTTCCGACCCTATCATGTTCGCCCACACTCGTCGCTGAATCATAGATCAGCTTGATGTTAAAGGTATGCTGAGGGATTATCCTGGGAAAAATGTTACAGATTGTAGTTGAATACCATTCTGCTGCTGCTGTGATTCTACCGCACCACACGAATGCCCACTTTGAGCTCCAATGTGTTCAATTCAATTCTGCTGACTCTACCCCAGTTCTCACCAAGACCCATATCTTAAACTGATTCCTGATGTGGTAACACTTACATTTTCCTATTCTCGTTCTGCTGAGGGTCTCTCCCTGGTGTCACACGGCAAATTTGTTACTTTACTCAAAACTCTTAACATATGCATCTGAATCTTTTCCATTCTCCAATGCCATCTTCTGTGTTTGATGTGAATGTGTTCCCTTCTGTTTCTCTCCTTGACCATGATTAAGAGCTCTGCAGTGTCAGTGATGACAGCCTTATGCAGTTTTAGTTAATGGAATTTGCAAACCTTGCATTATCGGTCACTTCCCAGTGCATGACATTCCGTGTTAGGCACGGCATTTGAGCAGCTCTAAGACACGTCTATGGAACTTGTTCAAAAACAGAAATTGCTGACGAAACTCAGCAGATCTGGCAGCATCTCGTGGAGTGAAAGCAGAGTTAATCTTTCAGTGCCAGTGACCCTTCTGCAAAGCTTGCATTTTCTCCAGCAATTTTTGCATTTTCATATTCATAATTATTTGTGTCATTGAAAATTTGTTCTGAGCCAATTCATCTCTAGAGAAACTCAACAGGTCTGGCATCATCTGCAGAGACAGAGAAACAGAGTTAGCATTTCAAGTCCAGTATGACATTTCTTCAGAACTGAAAAGGATTGGAAAATGAGCTTTATAATCCCTTGACAGATGTGGGGAGTGGGTAAAAGAAGGTGTGGCAAAAGATAAACATGCTTTTAGTAGTGGTGAACGAGAAGACCATGTGAAGTAGCCTAATAATTGAAATCTGAATGGGGAAAGGGGGTTCTCTCTATTGAGTGAACGATAAAGAAGATACAACCATACAAGGTAATAGGGAGGCCAGGAGGGAGAATGTACGGAAACTGGAGAACAATTATAATGGGATCAGACTGTGAAGTTATGAAATTGTACATAAACTCCTATAGGATGCAACGTACGAAAGTGTAAAGTGAGTTATTACTCGAGCTTGGGTTGTGCTTCCTTGGAACATTGCAGCAGCCCAGGGCTGAAATGTTAGCATGAGAGCACGGTAGGTTATTGAAATGGCAAGGAATGAGAAGGTCAGGGTTATTTCTACAGACGGAGTGGGAAAGTTCCTCAAAGCAATCTCTGTTTGTTCTCGCCAATATAGAGATATTGCATTGTGAGCATCAATGATAGGAGACCAGATTGAAAGTTTACAAATGAAATGCTGCTTCACCAAGAAGGTATGTTTGGGGCCTTGGACTGTGAGGAGGGAAGAGGTGAATGAACAAGTTTTGAAGTTTCTGCAATTGCATGGGGAAAGTGCCATGGGGGAGTGGGGAAGTGTTCGGGGTGATGTGGGGTGACACAGAGGGAACGGTCCCTTTGAAATACTGACAGTGGGAGGGAGGGGAATATGTGTTTGACGGTGCTGCCCTGCTGGAGGTGGTGGAAATAACGTAAGATGATAATGTAAATGTGGATTCTAGTGCAGGAGGAAGTGTGGACAAGATGGAATCTATCATTCATCTGGGATTGTAGAGACGGATTGAGGGCAACACCGTGAGTGATGGGACAGTGACAGCTGAAGGCATTGCCTTCCAGAGTTAGGGGATTTCTGGTTTGAAGGAAAAGGAGGTCACGTTAGATGCAGCTCAAAGGAATGTGGTATCATCAAACAGAAATAACAGAGATGGTGAAACTGGGAGAATGGAATCAGCCTCCGCTGATCATGTGTTCAGCCACATGCAGAATTTCCCCTGAATGATTGAAAAGAACCAGGCATCGAAATTGAGGATTTCTGCCTCCCATCTGGTCGGAAGCAGAATGTGAAGATAGACCCAGAGGAAGGTCAGTGGGTGTGCATGAGCAGACATTCAAGCAGATATTCCAAACCGCTCAGCAATTATTGTTTCTGTTGAAAAAGAAGAACTCGATAAGAAGGTGAACCACCCATGATTTGCAAAAGCTCTCAAGGATACTCTTGATGAGATTTTGTGGAGGGCCAGATTTATAATGTTTATTTCAGGGACCATAAGCAGATGTTAGGCATGAATTTCAGCTGTGCTTTCTGATTTACTCCCCAGAAAACACTGCCATTGCTGCTCCATCCTCTTCCCTGCTCGTCTCCCCTTCCTGATTCCAGGTTCTCCCTCTCCAATTACAGAGTACATTCTCTCACATTATGGTCCCTAGCCACTTCACCTGAAATTCTTTGATCACGTCTACCTACTCTGCTGCAGCAACAAGCTGGGTCTTGTGCTGCCACTTTGCCTCTAGTCTCAGTGTGGCTCGGCCTCTCCATTCATGAAGTTTTACACCTCCCATTCACATCTCACTCCGGAAATTTTCCTTCTTGGAGTAAACCTTATTGAAAACACCTCTCCCTCTTTGCACCGAATTCATACTATGATCCAAATTTCAAAATGTATACTCAGACTTCATCTCACTCTGCTCAACGTAGACGCTGACCGTTTGGTACAAGAATTTCCCTTCTTATATGGTTCAGGCCAGAGACGCGCTTTCACTGTAGAGATCATTATCCCATTGGACAAAGCAATTCAGGTGTTTGACCTCTTATTGGTTCTCGTACGAGTTTCCTGCTGCCTTAGTATTGTAACATGGAGAAAAACAAATCACAGTATGAAGCTTGGGCTGAGTGTTATTTTCGTGTCATTTGAATACTGTCTCAAATTTGCAGTGTTTTTCCTTAAATGCTTGTTCATAAAGTTAGTGTCAGATAGCGTGTAGCAGGTTGAGGGATGACATTGTAGAAATTTATAAAATCATGAGAGGTATGAATAGAGTGACCAGCCAAGGACTTTTCCACGAGATGGGGGTGTTTAATCATCGAAGGTACCGGTTTAAGTTGAAAGAGGGAAGATTTAAATGGACAAAGAGTCAACATTTTCACACAGAGGTTGATGTGTGTATATGGAGTGAGCTGTTAGAGGAAGAGTGGGAGATGCAAGTACAACTACAACATTTAAAACCCATTAGGACAAACATACTAATGTGGAAAATTTAGAGGCATATGGACAAAATGCAATCAGATGGGACTAGTTTAGTCAGCTTGGACAAGTTGGACCAAAGGGTCCGTTTGTGCGTGATATGACTGCATGAATCTAGAATATGAGAACAAGGGGAGAAAAGACATGGTTTGGTAAATTAGCAAGAAATGCAAAAACAAGCAGCACGAGCTTTTCCAAGCATATAAAAAAAAATCAAGCTGAGTGTGTGACCTTAGGTAGAAATTAAGTCAGGAAAGTTTATTGAGGATAATTGGAGGTTGTGACTGAAGAATTGGCTACAGGGAGCAGACAGACACTTTTAACCAATATTTTACATCTTCTCACACAGGGGAAGGCAAAGTAGTTATTTCAATGATCTAAACAAAATGGTAATCGTAGGGACGTTCTTGAACCATCTCTAACAAAAGGAACAAGGATTTTTCTAATAGATAAGAGTAAGAATAGACAGGTCAGCAGCAATTCATAACTGGTCTCAAAAGAAGTGGAAACAGTCTTGGAGTCATTGCGCCCTCTCTATCAGATGTTAGTGCTGCTGTTTGTTAATGTAAGCAGTAAGTGCGGTAGCTTAAATGGGTTATCATCAGGTTTAGGTACGTATGGTTCTGACCGTGGCATGTTCGCCCACACTCATCACTGAACTGGAGATCGACTTCATTGTAATAGTAGACTGAGAGATTATATTGTGTTGAATATAATTCTGCTGCTGCTGCTGCTGCTGCTACTACTGCTGCTATGATTTGCAGCATCACATGAATTAAGGGCTACGGGGAGAATGCTGGAAAGTGGAGTTGAAATGCCCATCCGCCATGATTGAATGGAGGAGTGGATTCGATGGGCCGAATGGCCTTACTTCCACTCCTATGTCTTATGGTCTTATGGAATTTCCAGTTTGAGTTGCAATATCTGCAATACAATTCTGCTGCCTGTCCTAACTTCGCACAGGGACCCAGTCAGCCTTCTCCCTGTACACAGTGCCCTATCCCGGTTTCTGATGTGGGAATGCTTCTTTTTTTAAAAAATTTCTCATCCTGTTAGGGTATCTTCATGATGCCATGCCTCCAATTTGCCACATTCCTGAAAAGCATATGACGTTTTCATCTGAATCTTTTCCCCTTCAATAATGCTATCTTCTGTTTAAAGCGAATGTGTTTCCCTTTGTTTCTCTCCATGACCATGATTCAGAGCTCTGTCGTGTCGGTGGTAACAGCCTTATGTAGTTTCAGAACAAATGGATTTGTATACCTTGCGTTATCATTCCCTTCCCGGTGTATGGCGCCCCCTGTTGGACCGGGCGTGTGAGCAGTTTTGACACACATGTTTGAAACTTGTTCAAAAACAGAAATTGCTGAATTCACTGACAAGTCTGACAGCATCTCGTGGAGTGAAAGCAGAGTTAATCTTTCGGGTTCTGTGACTGTTCCTCAAAGAACCCAGTAAGTCAAATAAGTTTTGTTTTTTGATTCAGATTTCTTGTATCCAATGGTCTTTGCTACATTGAAAATGAGATCTGTAACTTTCTATTTTTGAAAATCTCAGTGAGTCTGTCAACATCCACAGAGACAGAGAAACAATGTCAATGTTTCAAGTCCAGTGTAAATCTTCTTCAGAATTGTAAAGGATTGGAAAGTGAGCGTTTTAGTATCTTGACAGAGGTGGGAAAGAGTGCTTGGAGACCCAGCGTGAAAGACAAACGGGCTTTAAATTGTGGTGAAAGAGACACAGATACATAATGGGTGCAAATTAAGGTGTAAATATTAGAAATTGATTTTCTCTGTTGACTGGAACATAAACAAGACACGAACGTAGGGAGCCCAGGAGGGAGAGTGCACGGAAAATGGAAAACGGCCATAATGGGTTCAGGCTGTGAATTTATGGAATTGAATATTAACTCCTACAGACTGTAACTACGAAAGTGTAAAGTGAGATGCTACTCGAGCTTGGGTTGTGCTTCATTCGTACATTGCAGCAGACTGCATTTTCTGAGAATCCTTACAGTGTGGAAACAGGCCCTTCAGCCCAACATGTCTATACTGACCCTCCAAAGAGTATGTGGACCAATCCCATTCTTTTTCTTAATACTATACATAGACCCTTGACTATTGCACATCACCTCAACATCCCTGAACACAGTCGGCAATTCAGCATGGCCAGTTCACCTAACCTGCACAACTTTGAAGTGCAGCAGGAAACTGAAACACCCAGAGGAAATCGAACCCAGTTCCCTGATGCTGTGAGGCAGCAGTTCCAACCACTGAGCCACCGAGCCATCCAGGACCGACCACAACTCTATATGATCAGAAATGAACCCATTCGGACCATCAAGTCTGGTCTGCCGTTCGATCATGACTGATAGATTTCCAACCCCATTTCCCTGTTTCCTCTCAGTAACCTTTGATCCCCTTGTCAATCGAAACTTATCTGTGTCTGTTTTAAATATGCTAAATAGAACATAGAGCATAGAAATGTACAGCACAGAATAGGTCCTTTGGACCACGATGTTGTCCCAAGATTCAATCCTAATGTTAAATATAGTAACTTAACGTATGCACCCCTCAACTCACTGGTATCCATGTGCATGCCCAGCAGTCGCTTAAATGCCCCAATGACTCTGCTTCCACCACCACAGCTGACAAGACATTCCATGCATTCATAACTCTCTGCGTAAAGAACCTACCTCTGACCTCTCCCTTATACGTTCCTCCTAATACCTTCAAACTATGACTTCTCGTACCAGTCAATCCCTGCTCTGGGGAAAAGTCTCTGGGTATTGACTCTATCTATTCCTCTCATTATTTTGTACACCTCTATCAGTTCTCCTCTCTCCTACTTGTCTCCAGATAGAAAGGTCCAAGCTTGTCCAACCTTTGTTCATAGAGCAAGCCCTCCAGTCCAGGCAGCAAGCTGGTAAATCTTCTTTCCATTCTCTCCAAAGCCTCGGTACCTTTCCCATAGTAGGGCGACCACAATTGGACAAAATTTTACAAGTTTGGTCACATCTGGGACTTGCAGAGCTGCAGCAAAAGTTTGTAGCTCTTAAACTAGATTCCCTGTTCATGAAAGCCAAAACACCATATGCTTTCTTGACAACCTATGCACTTGGATGGAAACTTTGAGGGATCTATGCACTTGTGCACCCAGATCCATCTGTTCCTCCACACTGCCAAGAATCATCTCTTTAATGCTATATTCAGGATCCGAATTTGAACTTCCGAAATGCATCACTTCGTATTTATCCAGGTGGAACTCAATCTCCATTTCTCCGCACAGCTCTGCATCCTATCTATGTCGCTCTGCAGCCTACAGTAGCCCTCTATACTATCGACGACACTTCCAACCTTTGTGTCATCAGCAAATTTACTCATCCACCCCAGAACCTCCTCATCCAAGTCATTTATAAAAACTTCAAAGATGGGAGGCCAAAGAACACAGCCCCGTGGGATCCCACTCAAAACTGTCCTCCAAGCCGAATACTTTCCATCTACAACCACTGTCTGCCTTCCGCCAGCCAGCCAATTCTGAATCCAGACAGCCAAATCTCCCATACTTCCTGACTTTATGAATAAGCCTTTCATGGGGAACCATATCAAATGCCTTGCTGAAGTCCACATGCAACACATCCAATGCTCGAGCATCATCGACCTGTCTTAACACCTCCTCAAAGAACTCAATAAGATTAGTGAGGCATGACCTGGCCCTCACAAAGCCATGCTGACTGCCTTTAATCACACTATGCTTTGCCAAATAGTCATAAATCCTATCCATCAGAAAGTCTTCCAAACATTGCTGACCACAGACGTAAGACTGACTGGTCTCTAATTGCCAGGGATTTCCCTATTACTCTTCTTGAAATAAGGAACAACATTTGCTTCCTTTCAATCCTGCGGTACGATTCCTGTGGAGAGTGAGGAGCCAATTATCCTCCCGAGCGGCTTTACAACCTCCTTTCTCACTTCCCGGATAGGATAAATCTGGTCTGGACTTTGGGACTTATCCATCTTAATGTTTTCCAAATTTTCTAGCACATCAACTTCATCAATATTGATCTGGTCAAGACTGAACTGGCCAAACACCTCTAAGTTTTCAGTTACAACAAGTTCTCTTTCCTTGGTGAAAGTCGAAGCAAATATCTCATTTGGGGCTTCCCCGATCTGCTCAGACTCCATGCATAAGCTTTTTTACGCTATTCCTGATCGGCTCTACCTTCTCCCGGATTATCCTCTTATTCCTCATGAATGAGAAAAATGCCTTTGGTTTCTTCCTAATCTTTCCTCCCAAGCCTTTTTCGTGCCCCATCATGGCTCTCCACAGTCCATTTCTGAGCTCCTTTCTAGCAAGCCCTGCAATCCACGAAAGCTGTGCTAGATCCTTGCTTCCTCCATCTTACGTAAGCTGCCTGTTTCCTTCTGACGAGAAGTTCCTCTGTTCTCGTCATCCAAGGTTCCATAATGTTACCCCTTCTTACCTGTCTCAGAGGAACAAATTTGCATATCACTCGCAACAACTACTCCTTAAATAGTCTGCATATGTCTGCTGTGCCCTTTCTATACTTCTCAACTCCTGTCTGATAGCATCACAATTTCCTTTTCCCCAATTTCTATCTTCCCTCGGAAACTGCTCCTTTCACTCTCCCAGACTATGCTACATGTGAGGCAGTTGTGATCACTTTCATCAAAGTGCTCTCCCACCGTGAGTTCTGACACCTGTCCTGGCTCATTGCTGAGCACCAATCTGAAATGGTCTCTCCCCTCGTCGGTCTGTCTACATTCCGAGCAAGGAAACCCTCTTGAACACACTTGACAAAAACGGATTCATCCACACCATCTGCACTTAGGAGGCTCCATTCGATATTGAAAAAGTTGAAATCACCCACAACAATAACCTTGCTACTTTTGTATTTTATCCAGAATCTGCCCGCCTATGTGATCAACAATCTCTCTACTGCTATTAGGTGGTCTGTAGAAAACCTCCAAATGCGGTGACTATTTCCTTGCTGTTCCTAACTACCACCCATACTGACTGAGTAGACAAACCTTTCTCAACGAACTACATTTCTGTAGCTGTGACGCACTCTCTGATTAGTAATGCTACAGCCCCTCCTCATTTCCCACCCACCATGTTTTTTTACATTATTTACAGTGTGTAAACAGGCCCTTCGGCCCAATAAGTCCATTCCAACACTCCAAAGAACAACCCACCCAGAACCAATCCCCTACATTTACCCCTTCATCTAACACTATGGGCAATTTAGCATGGTCAATTCACCTAATCTGCACATTTTTGGATTATGGAAGGAAACCCATGCAGACACGGGGAGAATTTACAAACTTCACACAGATGGTTCCTTGAGACAGAAATTGAACACGTATCTCTGGCACTGTGAGGCAGCAGCGCTAGCCACTATGCTTCTGTGCCGCCGCCAAAAGCTTTTAACCGTTTTTAAACGTTCTAAACCCTGGAACATCCAGCAACCATCCCTGCCCCTGTGAAATCTACGTCTCCGTTATGGCCACGACATCGTAGCCCCGAGTACTAATATTTGCTCTAAGATTGTCACTCTTATTTCGGACGTTTCTTGCATTAAAGCAGACACACTTCGACCGATCCCTTTGTTTCATCGCGTGAAAAACCATCCTTATCGATTCAATATATTCCGTCACTATCCCGTCTGCAACTAACCCCCACTCAGACATGTGGTCTGATACCTACCCGCGCTGGCAAACTAGTTTAAACCCGCCAGAGCAAACCTCCCACCCAGGACATTTGTGCCCCTCCAGTTCAGGTGCAACCCGTCCTTCATGTATATGTCCCACCGTCCCCAGAAGATATCCAGATGGTCGAAGTATCTGAAGCCCTCCCTCCTGCTCCAGCCTCGAAGTCACGTGTTAAGCTGCATTCGCTGACTGTTCCTCATCTCACTACCTCGTGGTACTGGCAGCAAACCTGAGATCACTCGTCCCGCTGTTCAGCTTCCACACTAACCCTCTGCAGTCACTTTTCAGATCCTCAGTCTCTTTCCTGACTATATCGTTGGTGCCAAATGATCTGGTTTCCATAGTCTTCTGTGGTAAGGAATTCCACAATTTCACCACTCCCTGGCTAAAGACATTTCATCTTATCTCCGTTCTAATGGGTTTTCCCTTTTCGCTAAGCCTATGCCCTCCTGCCAGCGACACGTCCTCACAATGTTTTGTGTATCCAGGTCATTCAGTATTCTGTAATTTTCAATTGGATCACCCCTCATCCTTCTAATCTCCACCGAGTATAAACTCAGAGTCATCCAACGTTCCTCATGTGTTAAGCTTTTCATTTCTGGTCAACCATCTCTCGATACGCGCCAAGGCCAGTACATCCTTCCTGAGGTATGAGGCAAAAAATACTGGAAATGTGGTCTGACCAGAGCCTTAGAAAGCCTCAGAATCCCCACCATTATACCCTACTCCTTTCGAGATGAATGACAACATTGTATCTGCCTTCTTAACTACTGACTCAACCTGCAAGTTCATCTTCGGGAATCCTGGGATTGGAATCCCAAGTCCCTTTGGTACCCAGATTTCTGTTTTTTTTTGCAATTTAGGAAATTGTCCATGCCTGTATTCTTCATATCAAAGTGCATGACCTCACACTCTCCCACAATGTATTCCATCTGCTATTCCTTTTCTCACTCTCCTAAACTGTCGAAATCTTTCTGCAGGCTCCCTGCCTCCTCAATACTATATGCCCTTCCACCTATCTTTGCATCATCTGCAAAGGTAGCCAGAATGCCTTCTGTCCCGCCACTCAGATCATTAACCTATAAAGTGAAATGTTGTGGGCCCAACATTGACTCTTGTGGAAAACTGCTAGTCACTGGCTGCCGTCCTGAGAGGGATAATTTTATCCTCACTCTGCATCCTGTCAGAGAGCCAACCTTTTATCGAAGTTACTACCTGGCCTTTGACACCATGGGTCCTTACCTTACTCTGCAGCCTCCTGTGCTGTGCTATAACAGAGAGTTCAGATAGGTAACACTCTCTGGTCCAACCCGTCATTACCTCCTCAAAGAATTCTCATTATCATGAGAACAATGTAGGTTATTGAAATCGGGATCAATCAGAAGGCCAGTCTCATTTCTACAGGCAGAGCCGAGATGTTCCTCAAAGCAGTTTCTGTTTGGCGCACTAATGTAAAGGAGACTGCATTGTGAGCAGCAATGACAGGAAACTGGATTGAAAGTGTACAAGTGAAATGCTGCTTCACCTGGAAGGTGTGTTAAGGGCCTTGGACAGTAAGGAGGGAAGAGGTGAATGGGCAAATGTTTCAGCTTCTGCATTTATATGGGAAGGTGCCATGGGTTGTGGGGATGTGTTCGGGTTGTGGAGGGTGTCACAGAGGGGATTGTCCCTGTGAAATACTGGCAGTGGACGGGAGGGGAAGATGTGTTTGATGGTACTGTCCTGCTGGAGGTGGTGGAAATGGTGGACGATTATTCTGTGAATGCAGATTCTAGTGCAGTAGGAAGTGAGACCAAGGGGAGATCTATCATTGTTCTGGGAAGGAGGGGACGGAGTGAGGGCAGAAGTGAGGGAGACGGGACAATCACAGCTGAAGGCTCATTAGAGTGAGGGGATTCGTCGTTTGACATGTAGGAAACTTCGTCCTGGAATGTGACATCATCGAACAGAAATCACACAGCCAGGGAAACTGGGACAATGGAATCACTCTCAGTTGATCATGCGTCCAGCCACAAACGTAGCTTCCAACTGAATGACTGTAGAGAGCCAAACATTTCAAATGCAGATTTATGTCATATATCTGGTCAAATACGGAGTGTGAACAGAGACATAGGTAAATGTCAGGGAGACATTTAAGCAGGTACTGCTTAGTAATGCTCAGCAATGATTGACTCTGGTCCAAAAAGAAACGATATGGAGATGTGAAGATGACTGTGAAGGATACTAATCAGTCACAAGCTAAAGAATTCAGATTGGCGAGCACAAGCGTCGGCTACATTTGTAAAGTTTACTTTTAGAGTGAGAAGCAAATTGTCTCAAACAAAATACAAAGAAAAATGTTCCAAAACTGGCAAGAAATATGAAAAAAAAACACAAGAGTAATCCCCTATCGAATAAAAAAAACGTTCATGGTGTGTGTGTGACCCCTGGAAGAAAGTTCGGAAAGTATATGTGGGACACTTGGAGATTTGGTTTCATGGAACAGGCAGAGAATTTAATACAGTATTTTACATCGTTCTTCACAGGGGAAGGCACAAAGAGTTTCAATATTATAAATAAAATTATCGTCAGATGAATGTTTTACGCTGTCTCTGACAAAACGAACAGGGCTTTTCTCAAACAGAAAAGACCAAGGGTAAACATCTCATCAGCGATTATCAGCTAGTTTCAATCGAAGTGATTACAGCGTGACTGGTGGCACTGTGTGAAATATTCCATAACTCTCGGGAGTACAGGAGTGTCCCAGTGAAACTGGCGAAACTCCAAAGTGGCGCCTGTCTTCAAGTAGAGAGTGAGTCTTCAAGTGTATAGACACTCCCTTTGGCTGCATAGTGGAGCATATTTGAGAGGCTTAATGGCCTCATGATGTACGTCCCTCCTGAGTGATTTCAAAACAACTAAAACTCTCTGCTCCATCCTCTGATGCGTTACATACTGGGGGAATGAACATTTTGCGAAAGTTGAATTATTTTGAAAATTATCTGGAGCATTGTACAAACGGCATCATCCAGAGAATACTAGAAACAGCGACCATAACAACATTTTATAACCATGTGGGGATATTGCGTAGGTGAGAGAGAGAGAGTGAGAGAGAGAGAGAGAGAAAGAGAGGGAGAAGGTGCATATTGCAATGGTGAGAGTGATGGAGCCTTATTTTATGGAAGGCGCTATACAGTGAGTGTGAGAGAGCAGAGAGCGTAGTGGGCCGCACGGTAGAACAGTGGTTAGCACTGCTGCCTCACAGCCTTAGGGATTTGGGTTCATTTCCCGACTCAGGCGACTGACTGTGTAGTTTGCACATTCCCGCCGTATCAGTGTGGGTTTCTCTGGGTGTTCTGGTATCCTCCCACTGTCCAAAAATGTGCATGACATGTGAATTGACCATGTTAAATTGCCCGTAGTGTTAGGTGTAGGGGAATGGTTCTGGATAGGTTGCTCTTTGGAGGGTTGGTGTCGACTTGTTGGGTCGAAGGGCCTGTTTCCACGATGTAAGTAATCTAATATGGTGATCCTTATCCTGACAAAGCGGGGAAAGTTATTGGTGATTTTCCTGTATTGCTGGACATTTCTTCAGACTGCAGATGCTGCACTGAGCTGGGGTGGGGGGCGGGGTGAGCTCAGACCATACTCGGTGGGTCTGGCGGTGCGGCTCCCTCTGGGGAGAGAGTGGCCTCCCTCTGTACTCGACCATTCACCAGGACCTCCGTGCCCCTCTCGACAAGCTATGGTGTAATTTCCCCTTATCTGCCATGCTCGGGTAAATTATGCAGGGCAACTCCAAACTGAGAAAGCTCAACCATGTGCCCATTGGCCGTTTAAAGATGGCACCAGTGGCAGTGGTCACAGAATATCCAGGGATAACTGGACGATGGCGAGTACCACCAGCCATGATGGGCGGGAAATTCTGGCTGGCATTGAATGAGAAGGACACAATGGGTTGGGTTGGATAGTGAATGAATTGAGTTCGATAAGATAACACCAGGAAACTAGCTCTGACTTGTGCAGACAATCCTTCTGTCACACTCAATAAAAATGGCACTGAGACAAATTATTGTCCGATTCAGCCCAATGAGTCGAAGACTCTTCTAACCCTACTCCCACTTATAAAGCTGCAGGATAAACGCTTATCCAAAACACTCCAAAATCTTAACTTACACTAATATTCTGCTCACCAATCAATCCTGTAAACAGTGGCGTATATTTCAAGATGCTATCGAAATGTTTTCATTTCACATTTTTAAACATGCAATCAGATCCTTCTCTGAAATTCTCTCTCAATCTCCCCCTCCCATTTAACAAAGCTCCTCCTATTTGTTGGTATTTAAACTGATTTCCCTATCATCTCTCTCTGGCAGTGCGTTTCACACCCACAGCACTCCTGTGGCATACCGCAATGGAGATATGGAGCTGCAAATGGAGGGGTGCTGCACATCCTGTCATTTCCAGCATGGGTGCAAGTTTCCCCACGTAGGACAATGATCCAAAACAGTGTTACTCGGCAATGCAGTGATTGCTGTACACAGCTGAGTATGCTGGGACGGTAACTGCTCGAAATTAATAGATAAATTCATTGCTAATCACTGCAAAGCTCCCCATGCTGCACAGATATCCAGTCCGCGTGTATGGAACAATGCCTTTGTGTGTTCTGCACAGCGCCCTGTGCTGAACAGATTATCTAGTCCAAGTTTAAAGATCAGTGCACTGTTGGACAGATAAGTCGTGAACTGTTGAGCTCTAAACAGTGCTCGATTCTGGACGGATTGCTGAGCAGTACACTAGCCTGTTCTACGCAGCGCTTCATGCTGAGCAGGTATCTACTCTGGGCTTAGACGTGTTCGGGATGGATCTGAGGTGAATTGAGTTTCCGAAATAATTCCTGACATGATTATCACTCCTCCAGCTCGGCCCATTCCGCTAGTAAATGTGAGCTGCTGTTTTTCAGGTAGAATTTACTTGGTCAAAATATTCGACATTAAACAAAACATAATTTATTCGAACACTGTTGGTAAAATACATCAAAAGGAAGAGGAACTTGCAAAAACGTAATTCTGCTGGAAACCTTGGCAGAACAATAGTTTATTTAACTAGCATACAGTAACTGCTCCAATATGGTATCATCCAATAAGCACATACGTCAAAAATCAAATGCAGGAAATAGATAGTCTCACATGCAGTTCTCCAATCCAGGAGAAAAGAAATCAAAAGTCAGTTCTGAGAGAAATCTCAGAGAGAGTGTGTAGCACCCGGGGGAGATTATTGCCTTCCAACCCTGCTGAGACCCCAGCAATAACTGGTGAAATGTATAACTAAGAATCCTGGTTCTGTGAGAATTTGACCAACACTCCACAGGACCAGGCTGCGGCTGAAAGAACACAAGGAATGGACTGTGCCTACACCAGATAAATGTCAAAGTTAAACATAAATAAATAAAACGAAAAGATGCAGCAGCCTGGTGATCAGATACCGAAGGCCTCGGGTGTGCAGCAGTTCCTACCCTGCCATAACACAGCAGACACATCGAGCTAGGTAAAAACAATGACTGCAGATGCTGGAAACCAGATTCTGGATTAGTGGTGCTGGAAGAGCACAGCAGTTCAGGCAGCATCAGAGGAGAAATACAATTGACGTTATGGGCAAAGGACATTTGCCTCAAACGTCGGTTTTACTGCTCCTCTGATGCTGCGTGAACTGCTGTGCTCTTTCAGCACCACTAATCCAGGTACATCGTGATTGTGAAGAGAAAACATTATCTCTGTCCTTCACCTCTATGTTTACAATTGGAGATGTGCCATTGGCCCAATAATCAGCGATATCAAAATCCCACCAACACCAAGTATTAATGTAATATATCAGAGTCAACTGGAACTGTTTGTTCAGTAACGTGATTAATATCACTCTTTCTGAACCTAACTGGGACACTGGAGGACTTCCATCTTCCAAAATTAGGGACTTCTTTCAACTTGTTATGTCATAGTATTCGGGGAATAGTCAACTTCAACAAGATTGGGATCAGCAGCTACAGAGAAAGAGAGAGAAATCAGAATCTGAGAACATTAGAATGTCCCAACAATGGATTTGAATTTGAGAATATCAGACAGGAATCTTCCAACAATGGATCAGAATCTGAGAACATTAGACTGGAATCTTCCAACAATGAATAAGAGTTTATCCACTGGTCTTTACTTGCTTTCTCAGGATTGGCCATGGTTAGATTTGTGGATAGAAGCCGCATTGATGAATAGTCAATTTCGCTGCTATCCCATCCTCGATATTATTGGTGTTCCTGGTAAATCTATCTCTGTCAATTCTATAAATGCTGCTGAATGTTATTGCTATTCTGATTGATTATATTTGACAAATACATAAACTTTCAGGCACAAACGCCACTTCCCTCTCAAGCATTTCCAAACTACTAACTCTTAAACATCTGAGAAGGAATAAGACTGTTCAGAACCTTGAGTCTCCTATTTACCGTCAACTGTTTTATGTCTCCACATTCTCTCTGTGATCAAACCTGCTGACACTCACCTTCATAATATCCCCAATCTCCAGCTCTGCCTGAGTCCTGTTGCTGATTTCAGCATCATCTACCCCTTCGTTAACGTCAGATTTTATGGCTTCAGTTGTCTTCTGACCTCTCTTCCAGTTACAAATAGTTTGACCACAAACTTTTTCTTGTATCTACAGTTACTTCATAACTGGGACTCTTAAACAGAGTAATAATGTCACTAACTATGTAATTCAAATGCATACGTTATGATCTAAAAGGATTGTCTGAAATCCTACCACAGTTGATGACTAAATTTAAATTCCAATGATAAAAAATGGAATGAAACCTAATTTCATGACAACCATAAACGATCAGGATTTGTTTTCTTATTTTATTGATACCCTTTGGTAAAGAAACCTAACATTTTTACCCTGTCTGAACTAAGTGTCACCTCCGATCCCCAAAATATGGTTGCCTCCATATTGCCTTGACAAATGGCCGCGTGGTCAAGGGCAGTCAGGATGGACAACAAATACTGCCCTTGGCAGTGATGCTGGCATCCCGGGAAACAACAACATTCAAGGTGAAATAACCAAGGAACTGTGGAAGCTGGCGATCTGAAATAAAATTCTGCACCGTCTGAATGTTGGAGAATCTCAGAAGAAACACAAATAGCATTTCGAGTTCAGTGAACCTATCAAAACTGAATGAAACGTGAGTTATGTTCCCTCTATCTCACATCTCTGAGTGTGGTGATCAACTCCATACTTATCGTCGCTGAGATATAGAGAAACATAATGTTCCATTGTCAACTGTTTCTTTGGAGTGAGGAACTGTTACTGTGCGACTGTGTGGAGATGCAACAGCTCTCTCCACCAGGAAGAGAAACCGAGGGGACCGAGGCATTTTAAGCACTGAATGGATAAACATGAGTGTGGGCAATTGACTTGCTGCTGTCATCTAGGAAATCAGTGGAGATTCTGTGGATGGTGTTCTCAGGATTGTGATGTCAGCTACTGGGTTCATTCAGGGAACCCCGATGGTCTGGGCACCCCACTCTGAATACTGCATTTACAGTGTGTCTGGGTCCATGGTAAATAAATGGAGCTGAGACTACAAAGAAGGGAAGCTGTGTAAACTGGGAGGAGCAGGACACTGTACTATACTCTCTGGGATTTCCAGGAACTTTTGTCTAAGCTGCACCAATTCAGACGTAAAGTATAAAACCACCTTGTCTCAAAATTGAGGTGGTCACTGAGCTACATCCCCTCCTTCAGTATAACCTGTCGTCTCACACGTGGAACAGGATTGTGCTGACACTCACGATGAATTAAACTGGATTGATTCTGGAACTTTGCAGGCAGCAGTGGGTAATATGTCCACCATCTCTGAAGTGCAGTCCTCTAAATGTATTCACAAGCAGTCAGAAACCACCTGCCTGCTGAGAGGAATGCATTGGTTCCATCTCCACAGAGGAAGGTACAGAAACTAACTTGCAGAAATATTAGGGAAAAGAGTGATTGGTAAAAATGTGAAACTGCAGGAAATCAGAATTAATGAAGAGTATGCTATTGAAAATCTAATTGAATTGAAGTTTCATAACTTGCTGCATCTGATGCTCTACATGCCAGAGTGACAGAGATGAGAATAGAGATAATGAAAGAATTACTGATTATTCCTCAAAGCTAGTTAGATTCTGTAGAGGATGCTGCAGACAGGAAAACAAATATTTTAAACCTGAATATTTAAAACAGGATGGAGAGGGAAAACAGAAAACTAAATGGCTTTATGTCAGCTGTGAGAAAGAAATATTGGAACGTTTTATTAGCAACATGACATCAAGTTACTTGGAGAATAATGATATGATTTGGTACATTCGGCCTAGATTCAGGAAAGGGAAATGATCTTTGATAAATTTATTTGTGGAGATTATCCGTTGTGACATCGACAGTTGAGAACCAATGGGAGAGGAGTATTTGTATTTTTCGAAGACGCTTGACATGTTTGAATACAGGTGAATGTGGAGTGTTAGAGTCCATGGGTAGGTAGGGGCGGAATATATACCACATGGATTAAAATTTGGGTAATGGAGATACGAGAAGAATGCTGTTTTTCTCTGGACTGAAGGATTGATGGGTGGCAGCAGGATCAGTGCTTGGGCAATAGCTGTTCACAAGTTTTAAAAATGATTCAGATATGAACAACAAATACCATCATGTACATTTATATCTATTAAATGGTACAGAGGTTGGCAAGTGCTTTTGTTGAAAAGGAACTGGATGTCCTTGGTCATAAGTCACTGACGGAATTCATGCGGGACAGGAAGTAATTGATATGTGGTTCTTCATGCAAAATGATTGAAATACAAAAGTTAGAATATCTTTCCCACTGATCGTGTTTTTTGAGAGAGTATTTGGTGCATTGTGTAAAGATTTGGTCTGTTTTGTAAACAATCATCCCTTTGTCACTGAGAGAGTGCAAAGTAGTTTGACGAGACTAAACCCAGGCATGATGTTATCATGAGGAAAGAGTGTAGAAACTTTGTGTTTAATCTGTAGCGCTGTGAGAGAATAAGAAGTTGAAGCTTGATGGGTATGCAGAAACTCATTATGTTCAAAAGAGCTGAATAGGGTGGACATTTCATACTTTTCATTGGATGTTTGATTCACGACAGTTTACATGCATCTGCAGAGCCCCCATGTCGATTGACAGAGAGGTACAGACTCTGAATGAACTCTGAACACTTTAATGCACAGTTGCTGTGTGACACTGCATTGAATGTCACTTTGTACACAATCCTGTCAGCAGCCAAAATACCTTCATTCTGAAACAGTTAGTTATTCCCCAACGGCTTAAGACCTCCACGGAGACAATGGGTCTGCTTTCTTGGAAAAGGTTAAAAAATGTTGGCTTCATTCCGACTGCAAGGAAACCATGTTAAAGTAACACATATCTACCATGAGTAATTTAGCCATGTGTATCAATTTGGAGCAATCTGTCTGTGCAGCCCCTGCTCCATTTGTTTGTGATGTTGGAGCATCTCTGACACTTTCCTGTTCCTACGTTAGTTGCTTGACAAACTGAATAACATCTTCCTGTTCCTTTTTAAGTAACTCCAAGTGTTCTTTCTGATCCCAGGCACGTGACATGTGGGAGAGGGCAGACTCACACCTTCCTGTGCAACAGGCATGAGGGACTGAATGGTTTTAGATTAGCTTACTTACAGTGTGGGAACAGGCCCTTCAACCCAACAAGTCCACACCGACCCGCCGAAGCTCACCCACCCAGACCCATTCCCCTACATTTACCCTTGCACCTAACACTACGGGCAATTTAGCATGACCAATTCACCTAAGTGTGGGAGGAAACCGGAGCACCCGGAGGAAACCCACGCAGACACGGGGAGAATGTGCAAACTACACACAGTCAGTCCTCTGAGGCGGGAATTGAACCCAGGTCTCTGGTGCTGTGAGGCAACAGTGCTAACCACTGTGCCATCGTGCCGCCCACTATCCTTCTTCTTGCCTATTAGTTTTGATGGGATGAATGCCTTCCCCACATTCTTGTGAAACCAGATTGAGGTGCTGAATGAACTCCTGCTTTTTCTATAGAAATATACTGTGCTGTTCCATAAATGTTACCCAGACTTTAACAGCACGATCTTGAATGTTTTCCAAGTGTTGATGCACAAATGGTCACAGACTGTTTCAAGAGCTAAAGTGGAACAATTTGTTCTGAAAATTTCGTAAACTTCAGTGAATTGCCCCTCTTCTGCTGACGGTGGCTCAATAAATAACACTGCTGCCTCACAGCACCAGGTTCCTAGATTCGATTCCAGCCTTGGGCAACTGTCTGTGTGGAGATTGCACATTCCCCACTTGTCTGAATGAGTTTCTTCCGATGCTCCGGTTTCCTCCCACAGTCCGAAGATGTGCAGGTGAAGTGAATTGGCCATGCTAAATTTTCCATCATGTTAGGTGCATTAGTCAGAGGGAAATGTGTGTGGGTGGTTTACTCTTTGGAGGGTCAGTGTGGGATGCTTGGGCCCAAGGGCCTATTTCCACACTGCAGGGAATCCAATCTGCTCAGTTTATACTCAATGGGCTGAATAACCTCCTTCCCCACACTGTAGCGATTATATGATGACATACTGAAGATTCCTGGGCTGAGGAAGCTACGCTGAGAATCTCGTGCAAATGTATCCCACGGCTGAGATGATTGATGCCCATCAATGATAACCATCTTCCCTTGTGCTGTGAGTGACACCAAACACTGGAGAGGTCACAATTAATTCTCATTAAGTGTGATTTTGTTCAGGCTCCTTGATGTCATCCTCAGTCAAATACTGCCTTGAGTTCAGGGCCAGTCTCTCTTACCTGGGCCCCTGCGTTTCCTCTTTTGTTCATATCAATGGGTCATGGTGCAGAAGCAGAGACGTTTTCTTCAAACAGAGGGTAGTGAATGCCATGAATTCTCTTCCACAGAGAGTTAGGGGAGAGAGATCACTGAAAGGGACCAGTGGTGTCCCGAATGCATCAGGCCTGGGACCTCTGCTGTTTGTGACTTTTATAAATGACTTGGATATGGGTGTGGAAGAGTGGGCAAATAAGTCTGCCAATGACACAAAGGTGGTTGTAGTTGTACAGAATGTGGAGGGCTATTGTAGGTTGCAATGGGATATTGAAAGGATGTAGAGCTGGGCTGAGAAGTAGCAGATGGAGTTCAAACTGAAGTGATTCACCTTGTAAGCTCGAATGTGAATGTAGAATACAAGGCTAAAGGAAAGAATCTTGGCAGTGTGGAGGAACAGAGGGATCTTGGGGGTCTGTGTTCAAAGATCCCTCAAAGTTGCTACCCAAGTTGATTGGCACAACGTCGAGGGCTTAAGCTCCTTACTGCATGCATTCATGTAGACGTCTGAACTCAAAAACTGCATGAATTCATATAAATCTCAGTTATCTCACTTTTTCGATTAGAATCAATCTAAACATCGTGGCACAGATAGAGATCACAGGGGGCCAACACCTTCAACATATTGTCTACCTATCACCATTATTAACAGCTAATGTTAAAAAAAAAGGTTTTGTGATTTACATATGAAAGAAGTGAAATTATCATGGTATTCTAACAGATTAAAATCTTAACAGACAATTAATTTTTCGATGCATAATTTCAGTTACATCACACTGTAAATTTCTGCTATAAATTATGTGTTAGGATCGAGCCCTCCACTATCACCTGATGAAGCAGCGACGCTCCGAAAGCTAGTGTTGCTTCCAATTAAACCTGTTGGACTATAACGTGGTGTTGTGTGATTTTTAAATTTGTACACCCCAGTCCAACACCGGCATGTCCATATCAGTACTGTTCTTTGTTCTGTGTTCTATGGAAGACCTGCCCCTGTTTCTGATGTTATCCCATTCTGTTACGGGAAAGTTAGTATGTGTTATTTTCCTGGAAGGTCTTTAATGGAATGTTGCAATCAGGGAGACCAGCGGATTTTTGTGAGCCATCGCTGGGTGAGATTTGGGGGCTGTATTCACAGTGAATCTGGGTCTACAATATAATAAACAAATGAAGCACAAGTTACAGAGAGGGGAAGCTCTGAAAAAAGAGATGAGCGACCTCTTTCATATCCAGCCTGAGTCTTCCAATTACATTTTCCAAATCTCCCGAACTGTGTGGGACAGTCTTGAGGGACAAAATGGTCTCCTATGTTTCTGTGCACTGTGCTGTAACAGTAAGTGGACTCCAATTGCTCCTGTCTAGCAGATTTAAGGGGTTGAATGGAACACAGAAACATGGGACTGAGGAGCAGGAATGGGTCATTAGAGAATTGAGCTTTTCTCCACCAGGCATTAAGATTGTGGCTGATCAGATTGTGGTCTCAGCCTCATCTTCCTGCCTGTGTCCCATTATCCGTGACTCACTTCTCTGTCAAATCTTTAACCGACTCAGCTGTGAACACTTGTAATCAGAGAGGCACCAAAAACAACTGGGGAAGAGAATTCCCATTCGAATGACACTTTTAGAATTTTTCCTTATCATGCTGTGAGAGCAAGCGAGTCAGACAGCGTGGAAATGGATCCTTTTGTCCAATTTGTCCACACCAATCTGGCATCTTAATCAGATCTCGTCCCACTTGCCAGCATTTGACCCACATCCCTATGATCCATTCCTATTTATGTACCTATCCAGTTACATTTTAAATGTGTAATTGTACCCGCTTTCACCACTTCCTCTGACAGTACACCCACTAGTCTCTGTATGAAACATTTTCTCCTCAAGTCCCTGTCATCTTCACCCTATGCCGTCTAGTTCTGGATGCTCCTATCCTTGGAAAAAATATCTTGCCCATTCAGACTATCCATGCCCCTCAGGACTTTTTAAAAACCTCTGTCACGGACTGTTTCAGGACTTTTTAAAACCTCTACCATTCAGCCTCTGACAGTACAAGGGAAAAAGCCTTAACCTGTTCATCATCTCCCAGTAGCTCAAACCCTCAGGTTCCAGAAAATCTTTTTAAAATCTTTTCTGCACACTTTCAAGCTTAACAACATCCACCCTTTAGCAGAGTCAACTGACATGTACACAATATTCTTAAAGTGGCCTCAACTACGTCCTGTACAAGCGCAACACTTGACCCCAACTTCTATTCTCAATGTTCTGACCGATTAAGGCAAGCATGCCAACCACGTTCCTCACCACTCTACCGACCTAAACTCCACTTTCAAGGAACTATGAATCTTCACCCGTAAGTTGTTCTGCAACATTCCCCAGGGCACTAACCCGCTTTAACTTACCAAAATGCAAAACCTCACAAATATCTAAATTAAACTCCATCTGCCAGTCCTTGATTCATTGTTGGTCAAGGGTCCCGTTATATTGTGGGATAATCTTCTTGACTGTCCACTGCACCACTTTGTTGATGTTATCTGTAAACTTACTAATCATGCCTCCGATAATCACATCAACGTTGTTTATATGCATGATGAAAAGCAGTGAGCTCAGCCCTGATTCTTTCAGCACACCCAGGCCTACAGGTCTCCAGTCTGGAAAACATTTCATTACCTTTAATCTAATTTTGAATCCAATTGGTTAGCTTTTCCTGGATTACATATAACCTAAACTTAGTAATCTGTCTACGATAGGGGACCTTATTAAATACCTTGCTGACGTCTGTTTAAACAATGTGCACCACAATGTCTTCTTCAATCTTCTTTGTCATCACGTCATAATACTCAATCACACAAGCCATATTTACTATCCCTAATCACTCCTTGTCTTTCTAAGTAGATGTAAATCCTATCCCTCAGATTCCCGTTCAATTAACACCTCGATACTGAAGTTGGCTGACTGATCGATAAATCCGTTTTTTTTTTGGCATACCACTCCCTTTTGTAGCCCCACTCCTCCACTGCCCACAAAAAAATAGTGGTAGCTAGGTTGGTGATATGGCCAATGATGCAGTTCTCAGAGTGTGTCAGAGTAAGTGTTAGGAACAGGTTAGGCAGATTCCTTTAATCTGCTGAAACAACATGTTTATGTCCAAAACACAACTGCTCAAACTATGATGGAAAGTGGAATGACGGGAGGTTATTGCAAATATATGCATTGATATTTCCCTTTGAGAAATACTGAGAAACACACACACAGACACGCACACACAGACACAAACACACACAGACATAAACACACACACCCAACACACATGCACACACACGCGTATTGTCTATAACAAACTGAAAAGCAAAATAATCTGCAAAGTAAACTTTAAAGAACATTGTCCAAATATGGTTCAAACTCATGACCAAAGCAAAAATTAGAGTTTAACTAATGTTGTTCTACTTGTAGAGTCATCAAGTCCTACAACATGGAGAGAAGCAGAGAGGCCCTTTGGCCCAAACTCGTCCATGCTTACCAAATATCCAACCACGCTAACTTCATTTCCCAGCACTTGGCCCATAGCATTCTCATCCTTTCCTGTCCATGTACTTGCCCAAATGCCATTTAAATATCGTTAATATAAATGCTTCAACCACTTCTGTTGGCAGCTCATTCCCTTTGAGTACCACTCTCTGTGTATACAGTTTCCATCAGTTTCCCTCGTAGTCATGCCCCTTTCACCTTAAACTGATGCCTTCTCTTCCTCGATTCCCCAACTCTGGTGTAAAAGGCTGAGCCCATTCACCCTATACATGTAAACTTCTATAAGATCCCTCTCAGTCTACTATGCTCTAAAAAAAGTTCTCGCTTGTCCAATCTCTCTCTATAATTCATATTGTTGAGTCCTGGCAATATTTGTAAAATCAATCTGCATACTTCCAAATTAAAAACATCCTTCTGATCGCAATGTGACTGAAACTGAACACAGCACTAGAACTGCAGCCTCACCAACATCCTGTGTTACTGCATCATAACTTCCCAACTGCTCTCCACCATGTCTTGACCGATGCTCGCTCATATGGCAAAAGCCTACTTCACTGTCATGTCTAACTATGACCACACTTTCAGAGAACGATGGACCTAAACTCCATGGTCACTTTGCTCAACTACACTCCTTAAGGTCCTACCAATCAAGATGAAACTCCGACCTTGATCTAATGTTGCCAAAATACACCTCGGCCCACTTCTCCAGTTTGATCAAGGCCCTGCTGCAATTTCTGATATACTTCCTCACTGTCCATGATACCAGCTATGTTAATGTCATTTTCAAGTTTCCTAAGCATGTCTTGTACTTTCGCAGGAATATCATTGTTATTGATAACAAACAGCAATGGGTCCAGCAGTGACCCCTGAGGCACTTCAGGTATCACAGGCCTCCAGTCCGAGAGCATCCTTCCACTATTACCTTCTGCTTACTACCATGCAGCCAATTGTGTGTCCAATTTACCAGCTCCCTCTGGAATCCATGCGATTCTAACCTTCCAGACCAGCCTATCAATGGTTACATTGTCAAAGGTCTTACCGAAAACCATACAGAATACATCTACCGCTCTGTCCAAATCAATACTCCTCGTCACTTCATCAATGAACTCAAACAAATTTGAGATGCATGATCTCCCACTCACAAAGCCATGCAATCTTTCCAGTCTATAAACAGCTACTAATAATTATTATTAATATTATTAATAACAAACTAATACATAATAAGAAGATGACATTTTCAGTGGACAATAAATTATATATAGTATGTGATATTGGAACGTGCATCATGGGTGAACGGAAGAATAGATTTTGTCCCTGTGTCATTGAACTGTATTGAAAAAAGCAAGGGTGGCATGGTGGTTCAGTGGCTCCTATTGCTGCCTCATAGTGCCATGTATCCAGGTTTGGTTCCAGCTTCGGGTGACTCTCTGTGTGGAGTTTGCACATTCTCACTGTGTTTGTGCGTGTTTCCTCTGGGTGCTTCATTTTCCTCCCACAATCCAAAGATGTATAGGTCAGGTGAATTGGCCATGCTAACTTACCCATAGTGTTATGTGCATAGTGTTATATAGGGTAGGGGAATGGGACTGGGTGGGTTACTGTTTGAAGGGTCGGTGTGGCCTTGTTGGGCCAAGTGGCCTGTTTCCATACTCTAAGGAACTTTAAAAAAAACTATTTCTAAACCAACCCTATCTTTTCAAATGCATGTATATCTCATCCCTCAGAGTCTTCTCAAGTAACCTTCCTACCATAGATGTTAGGTTTCCTGATCTATATATTCCCGATTTTTATTTGCTTTCCTTCTTGAATAATGGCATAGCGTTTGCTACTCTCCAATATTCTTGAACCTAAACTGTAGCTAATGATGATGCAAAAATATCAACCAGCGTCCCCGTAGTTTCTTCTGTAGCCTCTTGCAGTTTTCTTGGATGCATCTGTTTAGGACTAGGAGGTTTATCCACCTTGATACATTCTAATGCATTCAACACGTCTTCTCCTGTGACATTGACACACCCCAAGATAACACTACGACCTTTGCTAACCTCCCAAGTCTAAATATATTTCTCCACAGTAAAGACAGAGGAGAAATTGTCATTGAGAATATCGCAAATTTCCTACGGTTCTCTACATGCATGTTCACTTTGGACCTTGAGGTGTCATATTTTCATTTAGTTATTCTTTTTACTTTAATATACATAAAGAACCCCTTTGGATTCACCCTAATCTTCTCAACCAAGGCTATCTTTTACCCCCTTTTTGCCCGCCTGATTTCCTTCTTCAGTAAACTACTATATCCCCTGTATACCTCCAGGGATTCCCTCGATCCCAGCTGCCTGGTCCTGAGCCACGCCTCCATTTTGCTCGTCAAAGCCTCAGTATCTCCTGACATCCGAGGTTCCCTCTTCCTGCCAACTTTATCTTATACTCTCACAGGAACATATAGACCTTGAGCTCTCGACATTTCACTTTTAAAATCCCCCCACTTGCAGGAAGTCCCTTCGCCTGCAAACAATCTCCTCCAACCAACCCCTACAAGCTCCTGTCTAATTCCATCAAAATTCGCCTTGGCCCAATTTTGAACGTGAACATGTGGAGCAGTTTTGTCCTTCTCCATAACTATTTAAAAATTAATAGAACTGTGGTCACTGGTCCAAGAGTACTACCCCACTGTCACCTTCGTCACCTGTCCTGCTATCGTTCTTAGAGTAGGTTAAGTTTCGTCCCTTCCCCAGTTGCACTCTCTACTTACTCCTTGAGGAAACTATCCTGAACACACTTAATAGATACATCCCATCTCAGTCCTTAATTCTATGTCATTCTCAGTCTATGTTAGGAAAATTAAAATCTCCTATTAATGCAATCCTATTGGCCCTGCAAGTCTCCCCAGTCTGTCTACATATTTTTGTTCCCCTAATTCCTCATTTACTATTTCGGGGCCTATAGTACAATCCAAATAGTATCACCATTCCCTTCTTATTCCTTAGCTCCCCAGACAAATCCTCACAGGATGATGCATCAGTTATTTTATGTCTGATTACGGCTGTGATACTCGCCTTAACCAAATATGAAGCTTCCCGTCCCCTCCTTCCTCCATCTAAGTCCCGCATAAAGCACCTATACCCTCGTACATTAAGCTGCCAGTGCTGTCGCTCCCTTAGCCATGTTTCTGTAATGGCTATAATATCCCAGTCCCACGTACCTATCCACAACCTGAGTACATCAGCCTTACCTGTCAGCCATTTTTCATTGTAACAGATGCAATTTAATCCAACAGGCATTCCTAGCTCTCTATCGTGTTCCAGCCTGACCTGTCTCTTCACTTTGCTGTTTCTGATTACTGTATCTCCTTCCAACATTGCACTTGCCTCCCTGCTGTTGAGGGCCACACCCCTCCCCAACCCCAGCCAATCTAGTTGAAATCCTCTCTTTCAGCAGTAGACAACCTGCCTGCCAGGATATTGGTCCCCTTCCAGTTCAGGTACAACCCGTCCTTCCTGAAGACGTCACATCGGCCCCACAAAAGATCCCAGTAATCCAAAAATCTCTGCCCCTGCACCAATTCTTTAGCCACCCTTTCATCTTCCATATCCTCTTGTTCTTACCATCACTAGCACGGAGCACTGGAAGTAAACTAGGTATTACCACTGTCCACAATCGTTCTGCAGGACGTCATCATTATTTCTACCTGTGTTACTCTGTCATTTCTACCAATGTGCACAATGACCATTGGCTGCTTCCCCTCCCCCCAATGCCCACTCCGGTGAGAATGTTCTGCAGCTGCTCTGAGACATCCTGGACTCAGGCATGTGGGAGGCTACACACCATTCCGGATTCCCATTTGCAGCCACAGAATCTTCTGTCTGTTCCCCTCATTATCGAGTCGGATAATTACTTCTGTAGTTATTCTGCTTGCACAGCCTTCTGACAATGGGATTTCTTCCTGAAAAAGTTGAATTCGGCTGAATTGTTTTGCTTCAGGCAATGGGGAGATTCGAATTAATCCTCATCAGGGATCCTCCATTAGTGGGAAAGACAACTGGGCTTTTTTCTTTCAATCCCACATATTGCTGTGATGAGCGACAGGGAAACAGAAAGGGAGCAATAGACCGTCCCTCCACAGATAGGCTACGTTTTCCATCTGTAAGTTAAATCAGTAACTTTATCAGTCCCGCACTGGACTCTGTGAGCTCTTCTTGAACATTGTCCGAACGATATAACTCCATCATATTCTCGACTCCAGGTCAGTGCGTTATTGCAGAATCACTTCATGAACAATAAATGGTCCTACTTATTTTGAAGATGTGTTAATATGTGTTAGCATAATGTAAAATATAAGTGTTTCATGTCTTCACAATATCTGTGTTAAAATGAATATTCTTAAACACATACAGTAATTGCTGGAAAAGCTCAGCCTGTCTGTCAGCATATAGGAAGAAAATTCACAGTTCAATATTTTCTGTCCAATATTCTCCCACACAAGAAGAAATATCCATCTGGTATTCACCAACTACACTCTTCTCACATCTTATATGGTCAATAAAACATCCCTCATTCTCAGGTCGAACTGTTAATTCTTCATAACGTAATGCCTTCATCCCAAGAATGAGAATAGAGAAACATGTTTGAAACGTTTCGAAAGCAATTTTGTTTTTATTTTCAGTTTAGGCAGTTATAACTACACAAAGTAGAACAGATGTAATCTCAGCAATGCCCTGTACTGATGCAGAAAATATTGCTAAGATCATACCCAACACCCCTTGAACGAAACAGAGTCATTACAGTTACCTCCCAAATCACATGCAACATCTTCAGGATAGTTTGATGTGATTCATGTACTAAGACACACAAATCCCTCTGTGCCACTGTGTTCTGCATTCTCCTTGCATTTAACTAAATTTCTGCTGTTTTATCTTTCCTCCAAAACAGAAACTTTCCATCACATATATAGTACTGTTTTTGTCTGCTGAAGCTTTGCTCACAGCCATCCTCTGTTTGTATGTCATTGCTTGTTGCTGTGCCCTCCTCCAGTCTGTGTCCCACTGTAGACATTCTGCACTCCCACTGTTTGTGTCCCATTGCAGATGCTCTCCCCTCTCCCTGTCTGTATCCCATTGCAGATGCTCTGCCCTCCCCGTCTGTATCACACTGCAGATGATATGCCTCCCCTGAAGGTATTCGATTGCAGATGCACTGCCCACCCCTATCTGCATCCCATTGCGGACGCTTTGACTTCCCTTGGCTGTATCCAATGCCGAAGCACTGCCCTCTCCCTGTCTGTATCCCATTGTCGATGCTCTCCGCTCCCCGTCTGTATCCGATTGCAGACACTCTGCCCTTCCACTGTCTGTACCCCATTGCAGATGCTTTGCCCTATCCCTGCAAGTATCCCATTGCAGACACTCCACCGTCACCCAGTCTGTATCGGATTGCAGATGTTCTTCCCTCCCCGTCTGTATCCCACTGCAGACACCATGCGTCCCCATCAGTATTCGACTGCAGATGCACTGCCCTCAGCCGTCTGTATCCCATTGCAGACATACTGCCCTCCCCGTCTATATCCCACTGCGGACGCTCTGCCCGCTCCCTATCTGTATCCCATTGCAGACGCTTTGTCTTTCCCCTGTCTGTATACCTTGTATATGCTCTCCTCTCCCCTGTCTGTATCCCATTCCAGATGCTCTGCCCTCCCTCTGTCTGTATCCCATTACAGATGCTCTGCCCTCCCCTGATTGCATCCCAGTGTCGATGCTCTCCTCTCCCCTGTCTGTATACCACTGCAGACGCTCTGCCCTCTCCCTGTCTGTATCCCATTGCAGACGCTTTGCCTTCCCCCTGTCTTATCCCAATGCTGACGCACTGCCCTCCCCGTCTGTATCCCATTGTAGGCGCTCTGCCCTCCCCGTCTGTATCCCATTGCAGACGCTCTGTCCTCCACCTGTCTGCATTCCATTGTCGACGCTCTGCCCTCCCACCTGTCTGTATCCAATTGCAGGTAATCTGTCCTCCCTCTGTCTGTATCCCATTGCAAACGCTCTGCCCTCCCCCGTCTGTATCCCATTGGAGACGCTCTGTCTCCATTTGACATCTTATTGAATGACTATCCCGTTGCATGAGCAAACTGAGCTCGATCCCCTTCATCTGGCTCATTAGTGTAGATAGTAATTTGTTGATGAGCTCACACAGATCCCTGATGTATTCCACTCGTTACCGTTTTCCAAACACAAAATGAATAATGATCTCTACTCTGTATTTCCTGACAGCTACCCAGGGCATCCCTGCTTTTGCATAACAGCCTGGGATGGTTATATGGCGTCTTCCTGTGCTGTGTAATTTACTGAATACTTCATTCTGTTCGGTGCGGCCCATTTTGCCGCAGCCCCATTTAGGTGCAGAACTATTTCTGCGCAGCTCATATTTATTCTTTTCAGGCTTAGATAAAAGCATTTATCAAAGCAATAAAAATAAAAATAATGCTTATTCACTTTAGTAAAAATGTTAAAAAGATACGTGCATAAGGATAACATTGACTTGGAGTTTTCTTTGAGAGCTAAGATGATAATTGGTCTTGCACATATTTAGATTGAAAACATTCATGAAGCTATTGAACATTTGTCTGATGCGCTTCCAGATGAACTGCAACCGCTGCTGGACTGTTTCGAGGATAACTATGTAGATAGAAGATTATGCAGAGGAAATGGTAGGCGTCCACCGCTTTTTTTCAGTTGGAATGTGGAATCTATATGAAAGAACTTTAAACAATGAGAACAGAAAAAAAAACAATCATGCAGCAGCTGCCCACAGGAGATGACAGTGTGATCCTGGCGTGGAACACCCAGTTATTTGGAAATTTATTGACAGTTTACGAAAATTTCAGAGAAGAAGGGACATAGACTTTGAGCATCTCGTAGCAGGGCGCGTTGAAATTAAAAAAAAAGCTGATGCTATTATACAAACACTCGGAAGAAGATTTAATGAGAGAAATGATGTTAAGTATTCATGAGGGATGTCCCATAATTTTGAATAAATGTTATATGTTAGATTTTTTTGTAATTAACTTATTTCTTTCTTTTCTTTTTAATGTTTTTACTGAAGAGAAGAAACACTATTATTGTTTTTAGTACTTTCATTAATGCTTTTAACTAAGCCTGAAAAGGAATAAATATGAGCTGCGCCGAAATAGTTCTGCACCTAAATGGGTCTGCGGCAAAATGGGCTGCGCCAAACAGGCCACGCCAAATTGCACGCGCCAAAATGGCTGCGCCGAATGGCCCCACTCCGGGAATCCTCCATGAGTGGTCAAGATGACTCAGGGATTTTCTGCTCTGACACCATGTTTTCAGGCAAAACAATGTAAGAGCGAGAGACCAATTAGCTGCTGCGTTTGAGGCAAGTAATATTTTTCTCTCTCTGTCTGTGGAAAAATATAATAATGTCAACTGAACACCAAACTGGACCATGTGCAAACACCATGACCACTTTCTGGAATGGATGATAATGAACTATATGCAGGTGCATCATTGCTGTTGTTGTGCACAGTGCCTTTCATTAGCAAAACAAAAAGTGCCCGCTTTATAATTTGATGACATGTGTCTGCGTAATTTTTTTAATATGGGTTATCTTCATAATGTTTGCGTTAATATCAATACATCACATTCAAAAAAAAATTCTCTCGCTTTAGTCTCCTTAACAAGATAAAATATGTATCCAGCTAATGCACGTTTCTGAATATCCTGGTTCAATAAGGTTTCTCATCTAAGACCTAAACTGACAACTCCAATAAGAAAAGGTCTTCATTTCAGGAATGAGTAAAAGGAAGCATATTTGAAAATCTTCGAACGGAGTTATACATATTTCTTTTAGTTTGAAGGATCAAAACTGCACCCAGTATATCTGATGTGGTCTCAGCAATGTCCATACAGATGCAGTAAAACATTCCTGATTAAACCCAATACCCGTTGCCACAAACAGCATCATTCCACTTACCTTCCGAAACACTTGTTGCATCTGCAGACAGACTTCATATGATTCATGTACCAGGAATACGAAAAACATCGGCGTCACAGAGTTCTGCGATCTCTCTCCACTTAAATTGTTTTCTGCTGTACTATCCTCCCTACCACAATAGACAACTCACGTTATATTATTTCTGCTGAAGGTTTCCTCACTAACCTTCCCTGTCTCTATCACAATTCAGATTCACTACCTCCATTTGAAGAAATGTTGAATAATCATCTTGATGTACAAGATAATTAAGTTTTGATCAATTAAGTCTCCTCATCCAGATATTTGACATGGATTATTGATAATTTCTGACCACACGGTGATCTCTGAGGCAAAACTAGTTTCAGTTTTGTAAAAGTATTAATTTATCTCTACTGTCTATTTCCTGTTAGCGACAGCATCCCTGTCCCTGTGCAGCAGTTCAGGCAGGTTGAGTGGCCTCCTCCTTGGCTGTGTAAAATATTCATCGAGCTAAATCACTGCATTCTATGTTCCTGTGTAACTCCTTCGCGGGGCAGAATGGTCTCCTCCCGTCTCATTGGAACAATCCAGTCCAGCTGAATGGGATGGTCCTCTACCTTGTAATCGCATTGAAGCATGGATTGAGAGAACAACACATAGGGCAGGGACAGCAGTATATCTGTGTAACTGCCTGAAGGGTGGATTGATGGAAAAACACATGGAGGAGGGTCAGCAGTATAACTCTGTAACATCCTCGAGGGTGGATTGAAGGAACAATACATGGGGTAGGGGCAGAAGTTGGCCATTCGGCTGCACCATTCAGAATGCTCATGGCTGCTCCGAGTGTGTCTGATCATCCGTCTCCTGTCTGTTCCCAATAAACATTGGCTCTCCTGTCCAGCAAAGATCAATCGTGCTCAGCCTTGAATACCTTCAATAACCGAGTCTTCAATGTTCCCTGAGGATGAGGACAATACAGAGAGCACAACACTAAAGGAAAAGGGACATCCTTATTTCATTGTGGTACCCGTTATTTTAAACCGTGTCAACCTAACATCAAATCACTGCCCCTTTTTAGATATAAGGATACAATAACTAGGAATAGACATAAACCATTCCACCCTCTAACTCTGTCCCACATTACCACTGCTCTTTCCAAACAAATATATGCCAAACCCAGCCTCTGCTGCTGTTTCGGGAAGAGAATACGCGATAGCATTACACAACACGGTCATTTAAAAAAGGGGCAGAATTAGGCCATTGGGCCCATCAAGACTTATACGACGTTCAATACTTTCTTATATGTTCCTCAACATTTTTCTCCTACCTTCTTCCTCGAAGACTTTATCTCCTTATAAATTAAAAAAAATATTTGTGTCTAAATGACACTAGTGTCTATGTCTCTGTGCATAGGTTTATGTGCGTGAGTCCACTTGCTTGTTATCTGTGTATTTGTGTGACTACGTCTGTCTGTCTGTGTATCAGCCTGTGTGTTTCTATCTGTGTTTGTGTCTATTTATGTGTCACTGTATATGTATTTGTGTGCTTCTATGTTTGTGCATGTCTATCCCTTTGCATGCATTGTGCATGCTAGTATTTTGGAGTATTTACCAATACTTCTGTGCAATTTATTGCCTGCATCTCTGTGCAATGAGGTATTTGTACTTTTGTGAGTGAGATAAGATTGAAACTGACAGTGAGTTTAAATTAAGAATTGCTCTTCACTGAACACTGCTCCTTACTCGTTTGGTGGGACGTGGATTTTTCAGAATCTTAACATAAGGTCTCCTGGTCCTCTCCAGCTCTTTCCAGGATCCTCCCCACATGTCAGGTTAGGGGATGAGGGAATGGATATCGGGGCACTGCAAAACCCGGCTTGGCTCTTTATGTCCTACTCCAGGCTGTTTCTCTTGGAATGGGAGAAGAGGAGGGACGGAGTGAGGTTGGGAGTGGGTGTCCCTGCTAGTAATGATGGTATAGGTGAAGGGGGAAGTGTGAGGTGTCCGGAGGGGGTCTGTCCACAGTGTTGCATTCATGCAGTGTTTTTAGTGTGCGGGACTATTGTATCAGTGACAGAGAAAGTGGGGGAGGGAAGGTGCTGAATTCAATAGTGAGAGTGGTCGTGCTTGAGACTTATTTGGAGATGGAGTGTGAGCCTTGTTCAGTGTAGGTGTTATAACAGATATACAATGAATGTGGGTTAGCAGATAAAATAATTTCTGACCACACGGTGATCTCTGAGGCAAAACTAGTTTCAGTTTTGTAAAAGTATTAATTTATCTCTACTGTCTATTTCCTGTTAGCGACAGCATCCCTGTCCCTGTGCAGCAGTTCAGGCAGGTTGAGTGGCCTCCTCCTTGGCTGTGTAAAATATTCATCGAGCTAAATCACTGCATTCTATGTTCCTGTGTAACTCCTTCGCGGGGCAGAATGGTCTCCTCCCGTCTCATTGGAACAATCCAGTCCAGCTGAATGGGATGGTCCTCTACCTTGTAATCGCATTGAAGCATTGCTTGAGAGAACAACACATAGGGCAGGGACAGCAGTATATCTGTGTAACTGCCTGAAGGGTGGATTGATGGAAAAACACATGGAGGAGGGTCAGCAGTATAACTCTGTAACATCCTCGAGGGTGGATTGAGGGAACAATACATGGGGTAGGGGCAGAAGTTGGCCATTCGGCTGCACCATTCAGAATGCTCATGGCTGCTCCGAGTGTGTCTGATCATCCGTCTCCTGTCTGTTCCCAATAAACATTGGCTCTCCTGTCCAGCAAAGATCAGTCGTGCTCAGCCTTGAATACCTTCAATAACCGAGTCTTCAATGTTCCCTGAGGATGAGGACAATACAGAGAGCACAACACTAAAGGAAAAGGGACATCCTTATTTCATTGTGGTACCCGTTATTTTAAACCGTGTCAACCTAACATCAAATCACTGCCCCTTTTTAGATATAAGGATACAATAACTAGGAATAGACATAAACCATTCCACCCTCTAACTCTGTCCCACATTACCACTGCTCTTTCCAAACAAATATATGCCAAACCCAGCCTCTGCTGCTGTTTCGGGAAGAGAATACGTGATAGCATTACACAACACGGTCATTTAAAAAAGGGGCAGAATTAGGCCATTGGGCACATCAAGACTTATACGACGTTCAATACTTTCTTATATGTTCCTCAACATTATTCTCCTACCTTCTTCCTCGAAGACTTTATCTCCTTATAAATTAAAAAAAATATTTGTGTCTAAATGACACTAGTGTCTATGTCTCTGTGCATAGGTTTATGTGCGTGAGTCCACTTGCTTGTTATCTGTGTATTTGTGTGACTACGTCTGTCTGTCTGTGTATCAGCCTGTGTGTTTCTATCTGTGTTTGTGTCTATTTATGTGTCACTGTATATGTATTTGTGTGCTTCTATGTTTGTGCATGTCTATCCCTTTGCATGCATTGTGCATGCTAGTATTTTGGAGTATTTACCAATACTTCTGTGCAATTTATTGCCTGCATCTCTGTGCAATGAGGTATTTGTTCTTTTGTGAGTGAGATAAGATTGAAACTGACAGTGAGTTTAAATTAAGAATTGCTCTTCACTGAACACTGCTCCTTACTCGTTTGGTGGGACGTGGATTTTTCAGAATCTTAACATAAGGTCTCCTGGTCCTCTCCAGCTCTTTCCAGGATCCTCCCCACATGTCAGGTTAGGGGATGAGGGAATGGATATCGGGGCACTGCAAAACCCGGCTTGGCTCTTTATGTCCTACTCCAGGCTGTTTCTCTTGGAATGGGAGAAGAGGAGGGACGGAGTGAGGTTGGGAGTGGGTGTCCCTGCTAGTAATGATGGTATAGGTGAAGGGGGAAGTGTGAGGTGTCCGGAGGGGGTCTGTCCACAGTGTTGCATTCATGCAGTGTTTTTAGTGTGCGGGACTATTGTATCAGTGACAGAGAAAGTGGGGGAGGGAAGGTGCTGAATTCAATAGTGAGAGTGGTCGTGCTTGAGACTTATTTGGAGATGGAGTGTGAGCCTTGTTCGGTGTAGGTGTTATAACAGATATACAATGAATGTGGGTTAGCAGATAAAATACAGTGACAATTATCCTGGCAAAGTGGGGGTGGGGGAGGACTATTGATGCTTGTCCTGTATTGCTGACCAATTCTTCAGATCATCTCAGCATGGAGGTGAGCCTCCCTGAACGTCTTGTCCAAGTCTCTTACTAATAACGCCACAGACTCTGTCCCTCAATCCCACAGTATCAGTTTGAGTGGATCTTACAAATAACAAGGAGAAGCAAACATTGGTGTGTTATTTATCGAAACCAAAACTCTCACACAAATATTTTGCGTAATTTGTTGTCAAAATTAGGTGTGCAAGTATATGCAAAGGGAAGAAATGACGTAGTGATATTATCGCTGGGCTCTTACCCAGAGACCCATGTAACGTTCTGGAGACCTGGATTCAAATCCTGCCATGGCAGATGGTGGAATTTGAATTCAGTATGTATCTGGCACCAAGGTCTATAATGACCAGGAATCCATTGTCGATTGTTGGAAAAACTTATCTGGTTCACTGATGTTCTTCAGGGAAGAAAACTGCTGTCGTTACCAAGTGTGCCCTGCATGTGACTACATCAACGCTGTTGACGCTTAACTGCCCTCTGGCATAGGCAATAAATACTGGTTATCCAGCGACACCCTCATCCTGTGACTGTGTAACAAATAATTGTGGGTGCTGCAGTAATACTGGATGTCAAGTTGCATCGAAACTGCGTTAACTAAGTGACTGCTAGTGTTGTGAAAAAATATCCGTAAGTGTCTATCAGGTAGGTTGAAGAGTGTGTTGTGAACCAAACTAGAGAGCAGTTTATTCCAGATGCGGTGTTGTGTGGTCAGGAGGACTAATCAATAACCTTGTTCTGAAGCAGCTTTTGAGGAATAGTGACATGAATATGTTGCGTTTTACACGGCGTCTGCATGCAAAATAGAATGTTTGAACATTCTGGTCAAGCATCATCAAAGCCCAGAGGCTAGAGGGTCAAGTTCGCTCCAGTGAATTGGGGAAGTACAATGTAATATTCAGTGGGAGAAGCAATTATTGTGAGAGTCCTGCAGAACGGAGACAGGCCCTTCGGCCCAAATTGGTCCATTCCGAACAAAATGTCCATTCACACTAACCCCATTTCCCTGCCCTTGCCCCATATTCTACTAACCTTTTCCTATCCATGCATTTGTCCAAGTGCATTTTAAATTTTGTGAATGCACCCGCCTCAACCATGTCTGCAGGTAGCTCATTCCATGTGCATTCCATCCTGTGTGTAAAAGAAATTGCCCCTCAGTTTCCATTTTACTCTTTCCCCTCTGACCTTAAATTGATGCCCTCTAGTCCGTGATGGTCCAATCCTGGGGAAAAAAATGATTAATTCATTCACTCTGTCCTCTGTCCTTGCCTCCCATGACCTTGTATACCACTTTCAGATTCCCCTCAGTTTCATACACTCTACAATAAAAAGTCCTAGCTTGTCCAACCTCTCCCTATAACTCCGACCATTGACATCTTGGCATCATCCTGGTAAATTTCTTCTGCATTTTTTCCAGTTTAATAACATTCTTCCTATAGCAAAAGTGAACAAAACTGAACATAATTGTACCAGTATGGCATCACCAACATCCTGCATAACTGTGACATGACTCCCTAATTTCAATGCTCATTGCTGTGAATAATGAAGGCCAGTGTGCCAAATGACTTTTTCACTGCCCTATCTACCTCAGAGAACTGTGCGCCTGAACGCCAAGGTCTCTTTGTTCTACTACACTCCTTAAGGCCCTGCCATTAACCATGAAACTCCTACCTTGATTTGACTTTCTAAAATGCCAGAACATACATTTAACTATATTAAACTCCATTTGCCATTTCTCGGCCCACTTCCTCACCTGATCATGGCACTGCTGTCATTTCTGAAATTTCTGATAATCTTCCTGTCCACGATACCGCCTATTTTCGTGTCACCTTGAAACTTATAATTCATGCCTGTTCATTCTCATCTAAATCATAGATGCGTGTAATATGTAAATAAATATACAATATACATGCATAAAACAAACAGTAATGGTCCCAGAACCAACGGCTGAGGCATTCCACTCATCACAGGCCTCCAGTCCAACAGGCATCCTTCCCTTTGTTTCCTACCATTAAGCAAATTTTCGATATGATTTGCCAGCTCCCCCTCAATTCCATGTGATCTAAACTTCCACAGCAGCCTACCATGTGGAACCTACCTGAAGGCCTTAGTGAAATCCATATAAACTATGTATACCACCATGCCCTTGTCAAAGTTACTGATCATTTCACCAAAGCACTCTAACAAATTTGTAAGTCATTATCCCCCATGCACAAAGCTGTGCTGACTGATCATAATCACACCCTGCCTTTCCAATTGCATGTATATCGTCTCACTCAGAATCTTCTAAAAAAAACTACCTACTCGAGATGGCAGGTTTTCTGGTGTGGAGGTCCCAGATTTTTCTTTGGAGCTCTCCTTGAATAAGGGCACAACATTGGCCACTCTCCAGTCCTCCGGGAGAGTTGGCTACCGATGATACAAAAGTACCAACCAAGGCCGTCGCTATTTCTTCTCTGTCCTCCTGCAATGGCCCTGAATATATCTGGTCAGGACCAGGAGATTTAGAGAAATACTGCATAGTCTGAAAGATATGTCTACTTATTTCAGGTGAAAACACCAAAGAGTGAGAAAGTATCTTAAGGATGATTAAGATAACAAATTAAAGATTATATTAATCACAGGAAGTGACTTCAGAAGAATTACAGACATTGTGGAATCCTGAGAACTCTCAGAAAATTGCACTCCAGAAAAGGAGGGCCATGAAACTGATCAGGAAATCAAAAAGCGAACATGCATGCAAACAAACAGAACGCAAAAACTGCAAAAATCTATGATCTATATTTCAAAAGAAAAAAGTACATAGTCAAATGTGAAAATTTGCAATCGGGAGAGACGAGTTTATGGTGCATAACAGGGACATGGCAAAGCAAATGACCAGTTACTTTACATCTGTCTTAATGGAGTAAGATCCAGAAAATCACTCAGAAATGTGAAGTGATCGTATAGGACTTGCGGAAGTGAAGACATAAAGTCAATTCATATCAGTAACAAGGCAATATTGAACATGCAGCTGAATTCAGCATTGCTAAGTTTGACAAACCAGATGAACTTCATACCAAAGTCTTCAGAAATAAATCGCAAATAGACGTATTGATTGCATTGTCGATGACTGTGTTCTATTTTGCTGTACATTCTGCAGAGTCTGGAAGCTGGTGTAGATAAATGTACATTTGTAGACGTGATCCAAGCACTATAGATGAATGGTAGGGATCCAAGCATCTACAAAGAGAAGAAGAGATAGTGTGGAGAACTGCTGACAAATTAACTTGACATTTGTAGGGAAACTGTTGGAATCCATTATATGGGATGTGATATTGGATATTTAGACATTAGCAACAAAATTTCAGAGACTCAGTATGCATTTCTGAAAGTGAAATCATACTTGACAAACTTTGGAATTGTTTGAAGTTGATTCTTACAGCATAGATATGAGGATCCAGTAGAATTGGCATATTTTATATTATCAGAAGGCTTTCTATAAGAACTCACACAGTGAGTTCTAAAATGCAATGAATGTGAAGGGTATTTGGAGGAATATATGTAAGTGGAAACTTAAAGTTTGGTTTGCTTTCCTTTAAGGGAGTTCGAATACAGATGTAAAGACATGTTGAAGCAGTTTCACAGAGTGTTGGTGAGACTGGACCTGGAGTATTGAGAACAGTTTTGGTGATCAAATCGGAGAAAAAATATACTGAGCAGAGAGGAAGTGTAATGGACATTAACCAGACAAATCCCTCAGATGGCTCGATTGCGTGATGAGGAAACTCGGCCTATGTTCTCTTGAGTTTCAAAGAATTAGAATGGGTCACTGTGAACTTTATAAAACTCACAAAACATACGACAATTTGCAAATTAACAGGAAATTTTTCAGGCTGTCTAATCAATGTTCAAGTCAAATAATGGCAGGATAAGGGACAAACCATTTAAGACTGCAATAAGGAGGAAATTCTGCGCGTGGAGGGGACTGACTAACACAGGGGCAAGGCAGGGCAAGATTACAGAGAATCCCCAGATAACCTACATGTGTGTCAAGCGGAACAGAATAACCAGTAAACAGGTAGGACTCATTAGTGACTTGCCAAGTTGCATCGAAATCAACATTTTTCGTCGGAGAAAGAGGGGAGTGGTAGAAGGCTGTTTATGTGACTGGAGGCTAATGTCCAATGGTGGACCACGGGCATCAGTTCTGGGTCCATTATTATTTGTGATTCGGAGGTGCGAGTGTTGGGCTGGGTGGACTAATTTAAAAATAGCATAACACTAGACTATAGTCTAACAGTTTTATTCAGCAGCACTAGCTTTCGAAACGCTGCTTCTTCATCAAAGTGCACAACCATGTGATGTAACTGACATTGTGAGATTTTTAACCTTATTATTTGTGGTATTCATGAATGATGCAGCTGTGAATATGTACGAGAGGTGGGATGTGTAATAAATAAGTTTGTATTTGATACAAAGATTGGCCGGGTGTTTGGCAGTGAGGAGGAAGGCCTTATTTTGCAGGTAGATATTGATGGAATGGTCAGATGAGTGGATCAATGGCAGATGTAACCCTGATAACTATGAGGTGACGTACTTTGGAAGAAGGAACCAGATAGGAAAGTACTCAATGAATGGCAGCACACTAGAAAGCTCAGCGGGTGCTTCTTCACACATCGCTGAATGGGACTGGACAGGTTAATACACAATTTGGGAAATGATAGGGGAATGTAAACATAGCCTTTATTCATCGAGGAATAGATTATCAGAACTATGCGGAACTTTGGAGAGGGCAAGATGGAATACTGTGTGTAGGTCTGGGAACAACATTACAGCGATGATGTGATTGTAGTGGAGGTGGTGCAGAGCAGATTCACCATGATGTTCCCTGGGATAGAGCATATCAGCTATGGAGAGAGGCTGGATAACCTCAGGTTGTTGAGTTTGGAAGAGAGAAGGTCTGTGATTCAGAAGGATAGGATTACGAGGTACATGGACAGGGTGGATAGACAGCAGCTGTTGATTTTACTCAAAGAGCTACACTTTCAAAGTGAAGGATTTGTGGTTTAGTGAAGATTTAACAATTGTTTTTCAACCAGGGTGCTGGTGTCTGGAATGCACTTCATGTGAGTGGAGTTGTCATGGTAATCTCAAACCATTAGAAACGACACGGTTGTGCACTTCAAATGCTTTAAGATTCACGGTTACGGTCTTGTGTTGGAAAGTGGGCCTAATATAGACCGTGCTGTATTTCTGGGAGTAAGTGTATCTTACTGCAGCTGTAAAGGGCCTTGGTGAGACCCCATCTCGAACATTGTGCAGCACTATGTGCAGTTTTGGTCTCTTTTCCTAACAGACGACAAACCTGACATTGAGGGAGAGTAGTAAAGGATGACCAGACTGATCTCTGGGATGACAGACTTGTTGTGGGAGCAGCATTTGGGGCAACTGGACCTGTATTCAATAGGGTTTAGGAAAATGATTGGAAACTCAGTGAAATATATAACACTCTGACAGGGAGAGATAGATTAGAAGCAGCGATGGTAATTCCCCTGGCTGGGACGTCTAAAACAAGAGGCCACACTATTAGGTACATACAGTCCACTTCGCATTGCGATGAGAATAAATGCCTGCACTCAGAGACTGACGAACCAGGGGTACTCTCTCCAAAATCAGGCTGTGGAAGTCAATTGACTGAAGATAAATAAGGATTTCTGGAAACTAAATGGATAGGGAGAGAGCAGGAGTATGGTGTGAAGATAGAAGGTCTGCTATCAGTCCAGGTTGTTCTCCAATAACGCAGTAGCTGTGTTCCTGTGCAATACTGTGTTATAAAAAATCATGCAATATTAATAATGGGGGTCTATGGAAAAAAGAGGATAAGGGACAAACCCCCAAAAATATCAGTAAAAACCAAACATTAAATTTTATCTAACACACAATAGGACAGTCTAAATAAATCTTTTTTAAAAATGTTGTAATGGAAAAGTGCTGTAAAGGTAAAGCTTTCACACTACAGTCACTCACTGGTACACTGTATCTTTCACCACAACCTTCACCAGAAAGGGCGTGGGAGTTGACTGAAAATGTGATGCCGATGCCGAATTCCAGTTCTCCCCAAGATTCTCCCCACAGTTTGAAATAAAGTTATTTCTGATAACGAGTCTGGTGCCGGGTGTGCTCTCCGGGTTTATCCTTTAAGACCTCGGAGCAGTTTGATACAATTGAGTGTCTTGCTTGGCCGATTCAGAGACCATTGAAGAGTGTATCACACGTCTGTGCGTCTGGAATCACTTTTTAGGCCAGGCCAGGAAAGCAGGGGAGATTCACTTCTTGAAAGTACACTGGGGAAGTAGATCAATGTCTATAATTGACATTGAATATAAGATCACTATTACTGACACCAGATATTAGATCTCGATATTCTAGTAATTGTTTTTAACTTGGACAAGTTGCCAGAGAATTATCCTGGTATGGCTTAGCAATCCAATTACAATTCCACAACAGCACCATCTCCACATGGGGGCCTATCGGAAACCACACTGAGCTGGTTATTTCTGTGCTGTGTGACAGCTCTATCAAAATTAACCCCAACCAACTTAACTATCGTGATGGGACTGAGGGCGTGGTAATTGGTCCGATTGTAATTAGTCCCTTCATAGGGGATGGGACATAGTTGAGTAATTACCCACATTGCCAGGGAGATGTCAGAGTTGGAGCTGGAATGAAACAGCTTCCTCAGGTACTCGACTTGTTGTGTAGCAAAAGTCTTTCATCCTATTGCAGAAATGGGGTCAGGGCGAAATGCCTTTGTCGTGTCTACGTGTCCAGCTTGTTGCTTCATGTCACACGCAGTGAATTGAATTAGTTGAAGACGGGCATCTGTTATTCTGAGGGTATCATAGTGAGGGTGAAGTGAGTAATCGACTCAACACTTCTGGCTGAGGAGGGTGCAGATACTGCATCTTTTACATGGATGCACAGGGCTGTTCCATTATTTAGGATGGGGATATTTGTGGAGTCCTCTTCTCCAATAAGTTCATTAATGGTCCATCGACATTTCTGCATGGATTGGACAGGACGACTGAGCTTAGATCTGATTTGTTAGTCTTGGGATCATCTCTCTCTCTGTATCAGATGTTAGTCCTGCTGTTCGTAGTGTAACAAGTCATGTGTGGTAGCTTTAATGGGTTGTCATCAGGTTTAGGTGCACGTGATTCCAACCGGACCATGTTCACCCACACTGGTCAATGGCCTGTGGATCAGTTTGAGGGAAATTGTAGACGGATGGACTATCCTGAGGGAAAAGTTACAGATTGTCATTGAAATCTACAGCAGCAGATGATAACCCAATTTTAGCTGCAATATGTACAGTTCAATTCTACTGACTGCCCCCTAGTTCACACCGATACCCATTCATCCATCACCCCTGTATTCAGTGACCTACTCTGGTTTTTGATGCGGAAATACTTTCATTTTCATATTCTCATTTTGCTGGAAATCTTCCCTTGGTGTCACACCTCCAATTTGTTACATAAACAATATCCATTTAAGGTACTAATCTGAATCTTTTACTTTCAGTAATGACAACTTCTGTATTTGGAGTGAATGTGTTTCCTTCTGTTTTTCTCCCTGAGCATGATTCTGAGCTCTGCAGCATCAGTGATGCCAGCCTTATGCAGTTTCAGAGTCAAGGAACTTGTCACCATGCCATACTGTTCACTTCCCAGTATACGAACGCTCCATGTTGGATAGCATGTCTGGGCATCTTTGACATATGTCGTCGGAAATTGTTCAACAACAGAATTTTCTGGAGTGACGGCAGAGTTAAACTTTTAGGTCCAGTGAACCTTCTACAAAGGTTCTTGTATTTTTATTTCCAGTATCCATAGTTATTTGTTTAATTGAATAATTGTTCTGTGCCTATTCATTTATGGAGAAACTCAGCAGGTCTGTCAACATCTGCAGAGAAAGAGAAACAGAGTTAGCGTTTCCAGTCCAGTGTGACAATTCTTCAAAACTGAATACAATTTCAAAATGGTCTTTTAATCCTTTGCCAGAAGTGGTGGATGGGTGGCAGGGAAAAGGGGGTGTGGCAAAAGAAAAAACGGGCGTTTAGCAGTGGTGAATGAGAAGATTCTGTATAACGGGTCGAAATTAAGGTGTGAATGGGGGAAAGGGGTTCTCTCTACTGAATGCAAGATAAAGAAGACACAATCACACGAAGTCATACCGAGGCCAGGAGGGAGAATGTTGACCATATGGTATTATATACATCTGGCCACAGATACGTTTTCCCTGTTGTGATCATCACCCCTTTAGACAAAGGAAATCAGGTGCTTAACATCATATTGGCACTAATGAGCTTTTCATGCTGCCTTAGTATTCTAACATGGAGAAAAACAAATCACAGTATTACACTTGGGCTGAGTGTTTGTTGCCTGTCATTTTTAATTTGCAGTGCTTAACTTTAAACGCTTGTTCTTGAAGTTAGTATCAGATGGAGCGTAGGAAGTTGAGGGGTGACATCATAGAAACTCAAAAAATCATGAGAGGTATGGATAGGGTGAATAGCCAAGGCCTTTTCCACAGGGTAGGGGAATCCAAGCATAGAGGGAATAGGTTTAAGGTGAAAGAGGGTAGATTTAAAAGGGACGAAGGGGTAGCATTTTTATACAGAGTGGTGTGGGTATGAAATGAGTTTCCAGAGGAAGTGTGGGAGATGCCAGTACAGCTACAACATTTAAAACTCATTTGGACAATCATATGAATGGAAAAAATTAGAGACATTTGGGCCAAATGAAAGCAGATGGGACGAGCTTAATTTGGGAAACCTGGACAGCATGGACATTTAGAAAAGCTTCATACAGAGTCAGTGTGGGTTTGTGAAAGGGAAATTATACTTTGCCCTGTAAAATCATGCAAAGTATTTCTGGAGATGTCTGATCATGTAACAAGTGGATTTGATAAAGGAAATCTTGTAGACATGAGGCTTTCCAGAGATTTTCCACAAGGTGTTACAAAACAAACATTCTTACACAAGACAGAAGCTTCAGGACGTCAGTTATTGTATTAACATGGGATGATGACTGGTTACCATATAAATCGGAGAGTCAGGATTAATGGATCTTTATGATAAAGGTATATCTGCTGGAGTACAACAAATATCAGTCTGATGGCATCAGTTATTTGCAATCTGTGCTGACAGCCTGAAGGAGGGAGATGAGTGCAATATACATGCGAGTTTGTGGATGACACTGAGAACTAAAAGGCAGGCTGTTATTTAATGGAGAGGACTTCCAGAAAAGGATCAGTACAAAGGCTTTGGAGTCTTCCTGTGTATGAAACATAAAGTCAGCATGCTGATGCAGCAAGTAACTCAGTTGGTACATTAGGCGGTTTCCTGGGATGAAAGTGTTGAGCTATTGAGATTCTCTAAAATGGTGAGGATATAATTCATTGGGGTTTAAATGAATGAGGAGTGATACTGCTGAAAAATACAAGACACAGAAGGGGTTGGAGAAGGTAGATGTTTACATTCTTGGGCAAGGTGTTGAACTCGAGGATATAGATATCGAATAAGGAACATCGATTTCAAGCTGAGATGCAGAGTAATGTCTTCTCTCCGAAGTTAGTGAATGTCTGGAATTCCCTGACCCAGAGAGATGTGGAGGGATACAAGGAGTCGGCAAGAGAGCGGAGTTGAGCCCTGGGATAGATTAGCCATGTTCTTATTAAATACCAGGGTTAGCTTGAGGGGCCGATTAACCTACTCCTGTTCCTATTTACTAATTTCACATGTTATGCTTTAGGAAAGTAACGGGTTATTTTGTTGGAAATCGTGTTATACAATGTTGCATTCAGGGTGAGCAGAGGATTTGTTGTTTTAACCCTGGGTGGGGTATGTTGCTGTATTCCCAGAGGTAAGTGGGTCTGCAACATGACCCACATCTGGAGCAGAAGTTACAGAGAGGGGAAGCCTAGAAACAGGGATTGGGGGTGGGGGCGGCGGTCACTTCCTGATCCAGCCTGGATTTTCCAAGTACATTTCTAAAACTACAACTAACCATCGGAGTTGCCTCGATCTGCCCCTGTTTAGCATGTCCGAAGACTGAATGGAACATCAGAACATAGGGCTGAGGGACACTTTCACATTCGGCCCTTTCACACGACTCCACCAGTAAATAAGGTCATGGCTCATCTCATTGTGATCCCAGCTGCACTTTTCTTTCCATGCACTCCATTCCTCCATTCCTCCACTGCTGACACCAAATTTCAAATGAAACCAGGTTGGTGATATGGCCGATGATAAAGTTCTCGGACTGAGTCAGGTTCAGTGACAGGAACAAGTCATGCAGATTTCTTTAGTCAGTCACAAGTAACGAATAGAACTAATAGATGCACATGATGGATCTGTGGTTAGTACTGTTACCTCCCGTCACCACGTAGCTGCTTTCAGTTCCAACCTCGGGCAACCCTCTATGTGGATTTTGAACATTCTCCCCATGTCTGTGTGGATTTCCTCCCAGTGTTCTAGTTTCCTCCCATAGTCCAAATATTTGCAGCTCAGAGCGGATTGGCCATGCTAAATAGTCCATAGTGCCCAGGGATGTGTAGTTAGGTAGGTTAGTCATGGGAAATGCAGGTTTACATGGAAAGAGTAAGGGAGCAGGTCCGGAGGGGGGGTGGGGGGGGGGAGCGGGGATACTGTCCGAAGGGTCAATGTGGACTTGATGGACGGAATGTCCTGCTTCCACACTGTAGAGATTCTATAAAAATAACAAGACGTTTGGACTATACAAACACTCAGTGGGTATCTATCTGATCACTCTCCTCTAGGTTTTTTTATGTTTCAATAAGATCACCTCTCATTTCAAGAGTAACCTGTTAAAGCCTTCATAATATAAGACCCTCATCCTTGGAATACCTGAAATGAAACATCTCCAAACTGACTACAATTTAATTATATCCTTTCTCATGTAAGGAGGCAAACATAATCTCTCACACAAATGAGGTTAATTTTTGTTTTCTCAGTGTTGAGAGCATTTGGAACTCTCTTCCCCGCAGAGTGTTGGAGGCAGAGATACTGAATACGTTTGAGGCACAGGCAGGAGGTTCATAAAAAATAACGGAGTCAAGGATTATCGGGGAATGGCAGGAATGTGCAGTGTTGGGGAAATGCTGACAGTGGTACAAAATCACACTGCTCTAGAACATCCAGGAATGTAATGCAAAATGAATTGATAATATCGATAAAATGGTAACGGGAAATCCAAGATGGTGGCGATCTGGAGGGTCTGTTTTGTTGTGCTTTGCATCACAGCACGAGCAAAGTGGTTCTCTAACCCACTCCATCACAGCCATGTATTTGAAATGCTTAGTTTTCGAATGTTTTGAGAGTTGGCAGTTGCAGTAGTCTTAGTTTGTGTAATTTTTTAAACTCTATGAGACTTTGTTTATTAATGATCAGTAATTCAAGTTCTTCCTCTCTCCAGCTACAGTGTGTCCTGGATATTGATGTGCTTAAATGGTGTACCTGGAACATTAAGGGAGCCATTGGCCAGAAAAGAGGAAAACAAAATGCTTTCTAGTCTTACAAGGAGAGGGTGAATGTGTTCCTATCATAGGAAATGCACCTTGATGACAAGGAACATTTGACATTACAGCAGGTCGGGTTTCATCGGGTTTATTTCTCATCTTTTAATACTACGTGTAGGGGAGAAGCCATAATGAATAAAAAAAAATCTTCCATTTAATCTACTAGATTGTATTTGACACTCACGGCAGGCTCATAATCCCCAAAGCCTTGAACTATGGTAAATAATACAGTATTTTGAATGTTTATTGCCCCCTCCTCCCCCCCGGCACACCCTCTTAAAATCCTGGTTGATGCATTTTCCCAATTCAGTTATCTTGCACTGTGGCACATTAAAGTTTCAACTGTCTTATAGACCCACGGTGGACAGAATGTTCAAAGGTCCCCCAATACCCTCGGTATTATGCAAGCAATTAATGGATTTGTGTGCAGAACTAGAGCTGGTGGACGTCTGGAGGCAGATCGATCACGCAAGTAGGAATTTTATTTTCTTTAACCCGCAGAAATGCCACACGAAGTTTGATCTCTTCCCCATCCCTGCAACAATCTTAGATTCGGTGGCATCCTGCACGATTGGACATATTACCATTTCTGACGATAGTTGTTGATTAAGATTAAGGGCAATACGACAGATTCGAGACACTGGCGAATGTATCCCTTAATTCTTAAGACTAGTTAGTTCATTGAGTATTTCTGTAATGAATTCAGATCTTTCTTAGCTATTAATTCAGATTCAACCAGTAACCCATCCACTCTATGGGAAATTGCTAAGGCTTATGCCAAGGGAAGAATTATTCCTTAGGATTCAGCAGAAGAGAGAGCAGGAACGCTGGCTTGAAGCACAGCTGAGGGCAGCCGAGAGGGCATACTGTGATTGACCCTCAGTGGCTAAGCTGGAGAGGATCACAATGCTTCGGTCTACAGTGAATTCCACGCTCACGCAGACAGCCAAGAAGGAACTTACTTTTGCAAAACAATGGCTGTTTGAACATGGTGATAAGCCGGGCAAGTATTTAGCCTACCTTGCCAGGAAAACGAGAACCCCTCTCAAGCCATTTCCTCAATTAGGAAAGGTACTGGGATACTTACCTTCAATTTAAAGAAAAAGTCTCCTGTCAGAGATTGTTCTCCGAATTATTTCAGACTGAACATTGTGAGGATAGATGGATTAAGATGGAGTCGTGTTTCAAGAACCTGGGTCTTCCAGGAGTAACACCTGAATAAGTGTTTTGTCTCAATGCACCATTGTAAGCGCAAGAGGGTGTGAAGCAGCTTCAGCACGTTCCTGATGGATTTCCTCGTGAATTTCGTAAATACTTTATAAACCTATTGTCAAGGCTGATGTTAGACATGTTCCATCACTCATACAGTTATGAACCCCAAACTCCATCCTTAAGAGCAGCTCATACCTCTCTGATGCCGAAGAAAGGAAGACCCTGGAGGATTGCGCTACTTAGACGCCAATCTCACTTTTAAATGTTGATTTCAAAATCCTGTCTGAGACCTGTGCATTAAGGCTGGAATCTTTGCTGCCTTCCGTTGCCAAAGAGACCAAACAGGTTGAATAAAGTGCCGCAGATCTTCCTACAATTTGAAGAGTTTACTCAATATGATCCAAGAGTCTCAACAACAATCTATCCAGGGATTATTGATCGCTTTAGATGAGAGAAGGCATTTGATTGGGTTGAGTGGCCGGATCTCTTCTGTACATTAGAACGGTTTGGTCTACGTAAAGGTTTTATCAAGTGGTTAAGGGTTCTTTACTGTGATCCTCTGGCTGCGGTTCTCACTAATGGTGGGCCAATCAGTAATATTAATATTTCTCCAGGCAGCCGACAATGTTGACACCTTTAACCATTGTTGTTTACGTTGGTGATTGAGCCACTGGCGGAGGCTATCTGTAGGGATGCCAACATATCTGCCTCAGAAGTGGGATAGAAGTCACGAAAGATTACATTGTATGCAGATGAGGGTCTTACGTTTTTGTCAAATCCTGCAATTTCGGTAGTTCATATGGTGCAATGCATTAATTCGCTTGTTGCCTTTCTGGGTGATAAGAATAATTTTACAAATTTGGAGGCCATGTGTATGGGAGGTCTTAGGGAAATACCTGATACTGAGGGCAAATCCTGGTTTCCATTTAAATGGTCACGGGGGTGGTTTCCCTATTTCAGTATATTCATTACATTTGTGTTTTATCATTTATTTAACGTGAACTATGTCCATTTGGTTGAGAAAATTAAAAAGACCTTCAAAGGTGGGAGGTATTTCCAATATCCTGTCTAGGTCGGATAGCTGTTATTAAAATGAATGTCCTTCCTCATTTCCGACACCCCGTTCGAATGCTTTCTTTGATGTTTCGCGGACACATATTTCGGAAACATAATGGCTGGTTTAGCTCTTTTATTTGGCACCATAAGCAATTCTTTATCAAGCTAACAAAATTGCAACTGCCCCACAGGTTGTGCGGAGTCGATATCCCCGATTAAAAACAAACGATTCAGGTTTTTTTTTCATCGTATGTTAGTGCCTGGGCCGCTGAGGTCTCGGCATCAATATGGCTAGACATTGAGCTCTCTCAGGCAAAGTGAACCCTTATTAGTCTGTTGTTCTTCGATAAAATGACAACATTTATGGAATATTGTCATAAACTAATGATTATTAATACTGCTAAAACTTGAAGGACAAGGCGTCAGATCGAGGGCAATACAGCCAAAAACATGTTTCTTACTCCTATAATTGGTATACCGGGATGTCAACCGGGGATAATCGATTCCATGTTTAAACTATGGGTAGCGCGGGGGGTACCTTGTTTGGGTAATTTAGAATTAGTGGAATCCCTACAGTGTGGAAACAAGCCCTTGGGCCCAGCAAGTCCACTTCAATCCTCTGAAGAGTAACCCACCCAGACACATTCCCCTACCATCCTATACTTACCCTGACGTATGCCCCAACTTCCAGATCGTGGAACACGATGAGTGATTTAGCAATGGCCAAGTCATCTAAATGCACATGTTTGTGACTGTGGGAGAAAACCTATATGGACACAGTTGAGAATATACTAACGCCACACAGCCAGTCACCCAAGGCTGGAACCAAACCCGTGACCCTGGTGCTGTGAGTCAGCAGGTCAAACCACTGAGCTATGATATCTTACTTGAGGGAGAAACAATGATATCATTTGATCAAATAACTCGTAAGTATGGACTACTGAGTAGAGACGTCTTCTGTTTTTTTTCCAGATTAGAGATTTGATTAAAAAACACAAATTTAACAGGCACTTATAGATCCGATACAGAGAAGCAGGTGATTATTGTGAAGAATGCACTCTCTGTCAGTACCATTTATCATCTGTTGGAGAGTGTCCCCTCAGACAAGACTGTGCATGTTCGTGACATCTATGTAACAGTGTTGGGGTTTTAGATCTTTTCGGAGACATGGGAGGATATTTGTGAAAATGCTCGAAGGATTTTGATCTCTAGTAGGACCCATTCCATGCAGTTGAAAGTTGTTCATAGGTTCTATCTGAACCCAGTTTTTCTCTCAAAATTCAAAGTGGAAGTATTTTCATCATGTCCTTAATGCAGAATGACTACAGACACTCCTATTCATTGTATGTGGTCCTGCTTCGGGCTTCGTATATATTGGAGCACTGTGTTGGGTGTGGGAGAGTTGGTCAAGGGGACCGAATTGGAGATGGACCCGGATTCTCTTTACCTGGACCTGCCCAGAGTATCTTACGCAGATGCACATGAGAAAAAAAAAATATCCTTACTGTGCTAGGAAAAATACTCTGTTGTGTTGGATGTTTGAAAACTCCCCGGGTCTGTTGGGTCTTTGTGAGCTCATCATGGAGAATATCCCTTTGGACTTTCTCACCAGCATGCTGCACTAAAAAACAGAGATTAATATAAGTCATAGTCATGGAGTCAGAGAAACGTACAGCATGGAAACAGACCCTTCGGTCCAACACATCCATGCCAACCAGATATCCCAACTCAATCTAGTCCCAACGGCCAGCAGGCGTCCCATATCCCTCCTAACCCTCCCTATTCATATACCCATCCAAATGCCTCTTAAATGTTGCACTTGTATCAGACTCCCCGACAACACCTGGCAGTTCATTCCATACATGTGCCACTCTCTGTGTGAAATAGTTGCCCCGTAGTTCTCTATTATATCTTGCCCCTCTAACCCTAAAACTATACCCTCTCGTTCTGCACTCCCCGAACCCAGAGAAACGACTTTACCTAGTTACCCTACACATGCCCCTCATAATTTTGTAAACCTCTATAATGTCAACCCTCAGCCTCCGACGCTCCAGGGAAAACAGTCCCAGTCTGTTCAGCTTCTCTCTATAGCTCAAATCCTCCAATCCTGGCAACATCCTTCAAATCTTTTCTGAACCCTTTCAAGTTTCACAACATCTTTCCGATAGGAAGGAGACCACAATTGCACACAATATTCCAACAGTGACCTAACCAGTGTCCTGTACAGCCGCAACATGATCTTCCAACTCCTGTACTCAATACGCTTACCAATAAAGGAAAGCATACCAAATACTTTCTTCACTATCCTACCTACCTATGACTCCACTTTCAATGAACTATGAACCTGCACTCCAAGCTATCTTTGTTCAGCAACACTCCCTGAGACATTACCATAAAGTGTATAGTTCCTGCGAAGAGTTTCTTTCACAAAATGCAGCATCTCGCATTTATCTGAATTAAACTCCATCTGCCACTTCTCAGCCCATTGGCCTTTTGATAAATCTGAGGTGACCCTCTTCGTTCTCCATTACAGCTCCAATTTTGGTGCCTTCTGTCAAACTTAGTAACTATACCTCTTATGCTCACATCCAAATAATTTATGTCAATGGCAAAAAGAAGTGAATCTAGCACCAATCCTTGTGGCACTGCACTGGTCACAAGCCTCCAGTCTGAAAAACAACCCTCCACCACCAGCCTCTGTCTTCTACCTTTCAGCCAGTTCTGGATCCAAATGGCTAGTTCTCCCTGTATTCCATGAGATCTAACCATGCCATTCAGTCTCCCATAGGGTACCTTACCAAATCCCTTACTGAAGTCCATATAGATCACATACATCCCTCTGTCCTCATCAATCCTCTTTGTTACCTCTTCAAAAAATTCAAGCAAGTTTGTGAGACATGTTTTCTCACGCACAACTCTATGTTGACTATCCATAATCAGTCTTTGCCTTTCCAAATACATGCACATCCTGTCCCTCAGGATTCCCTCCAACAACTTGCCCACCAGCAACGTCAAGCCACTGGTCTATAGTTCCCAGGTTTGTCCTTAACACCCTTTTTAAACAGTGGCACCACCTTTGCCAACCACCTGTTTTCCGGCACTTCATCTGTGACTATCTATATTACAAATATCTCAGCAAGAGGCCCAGCAATCATTTCTCTAGCTTCCCAAGGAGTTCTAGGGTACACCTGATCATGTCCTGTGGATTTATCCACCTTTATCCGTTTCAAGATATCCAGCACTGTCTCCTCTGTAATATGGACATTTTGCAAGGTGTCACCATCTCTATCCCTACACTTTATATCTTCCATATCCTTTTCCACAGTAAATACTGATGCACAATATTCGTTTAGTATCTCCTCCATACTTCCTGTTCTAGGAAAAATTTTCTGTTGCGTTGGATGTCCGAACCCCCCCCCCCCCCCCCCCCGGGGCTATTGGGTCATTGTAAGCTCGTCATGGAGAATATACGTTTGGATTTTCTCACCAGTTTGGTGCACCGAAAAGCAGATATAAGATATGGCAACCCTTTTTGGATTTCCACGATACAGGCTTATCTGCCTTCTAAAACGTGTTTTTATATAGCCATGACGATATTGTCTAATGAATTACACATGAAGAATTATGAACGTATGAATGTGTATCAGTTAATGCTCTCGAAGAAAGAGAGCTATCGTTTTGTTATGCTGAGCCGTATTATATATTTATTATTTATTGTTTATTTTTGTTTTTCTTCTGTCATTTGGAGACTTTAACTTATTTCGAATATACATGCACATGGGTGTAAGTTCGTTCAGTTATTTGAGTTGTTTTGTTAATGGTTTAATATAATAATAAAAATACCTTTATCAATAAAAAAATTGTTAAAAAATAAAATGCTAACATTGATAGATTAGAGTCCGAAATAACTCTCATTAGAGAGACCACTCATGGTGGTTTATGCTGAAGGTCACCACACGGGCGATGGGTGAGCTTAAGAGAGCGTCCCCTTCATGGTAACCTTTCTCAATCTGGGGGAATTGAACCTGCCCAGGTGGCCTCCTGCTGCATCACAACCAACCATCCATCCAACTGAATGGATGACTGCAACTGTTGCACACAGAATCAGTCACAAACAAAGGGCATGAGAAACTTGCATGACAAGGAAAAAGGCATGTTTGAGATAAAAATGTTCTCTGCTAGCGATAGTATTTTATAATGAGACAAGTATTTGGAAACTGTCTTTGGCTGAATACAATAAGGTGAGACAAGTGAAATAACCAGAATGTCTAATTGTGATTGGATATCGATAACCATAAAATAAGTGCATTTTTTTGATTGGTCTGTGTAAAGCATGCTGACTGTTGCATGAATTTATAAAGCAGATGAAATATATTGTTAGGAGAGTCCGTCCCCATGGGAAATGCCTAATGAACACATGCTGGAAGAAACCCGGAGTATAAAGTGTCTGAGAATTGTCTGCTCGGTAACAGGAACCTGGGGGTTGAATGACTGAAAGTTCCTGTAACATGGAGCTGAGTAAAACATCAGATCACCCCCGAACATATTGAATGTTGGAGCATATTTGAAGTACTGAACTGCCTCATGATGGATTTTAATTGTGTGCGATTTGAAAAACGTACATCTCGACTCCATCCTCTTACGTGTTACACATTTGGGCACTGCCATTTTACTGAAAATGGGAATAAGTTGTAACATTATCTAGAGCATTCCATAATTGGCATTCTCCAGAATATTTTATAACTCTGTGTGTGTGGAGGGGGTGGGGAGGGGGGGTGGCATTAGAAATGCAAGAGAAAAACAGAGCGAAGGTGCTGCATGCAACAGTGAGAGTGGTGGAGCATGAGCCTTTTTCGGGGGTCGGTGCTATTACAGATATACATGAGTGTGAGGGAGCAGAGAGAATACAGTGACCCTTATCCTGACAGAGCAGGGAATGTTATTGATGCTTGTCCTGTTTTGCTGGACATTTCTTCAGACCGCAGATACTGCACTGTGCTGGGTGGTGAGATCAGACCATGCTCAGTGGATCTGGTGTTGTGATCCCACTGGGAAGAGAATGGTCCCCCTCTGTACTAGCTCATCCATGAGGACCTCTGCGCCCTGGTCGAGAAACTGTCGTGTAATTTCCCCTTAGCTGCCCTGCTCGGGGTAAACTGCAGGGCAGCTCCAAACTGAGAAAGCACAACCGTGTGCACATTGGCCTTTTAAAGATGGCCCCAGTGTCAGGGACCACGGAATATCCAGTGGCATCTGGGCGATGGTGAGTACCTCCAGCCATGATGGGTGTGAGAATCGGGCTGGCATTGTATGAGAGGGACACCATGGAGTAGGGTGGGTAGTTAATGAGACGAGTTTGGGAAGGTAGCACCAGGAAAATAACGCAGCCTCGTGCAGACAACCCCTGTCACACTCAATGAAAATGTCACTGAGACAGTTCTTTGTTAGATTCAGCCCAGTGAGGCGAAGACTCTGCTGTCCTCGCTTCAAGTTACGAAGTTGCAGAACAAATGCTCCTCCAAAACTCTCCATCGCCTGAACTCACAGCAATATCCCTTTCACTCTTAAGTCTTCATAATACTGGCCCGTATTGCATGATACTATCAAAATGTCTTCATTTCAGCATCCTGAAACCTGTGAACATATCCTTCCATGACATATTTTCTCATTACACCACCCCCCCACCCTGTCTCCACCCCAAAACACCCTCATTTACAGTCATATTGCATGAGACTGCCAGTATGACTGACCATTTGGCTCAGCTGGTCCATGCCAATCAAAATGTTCATCCACACTCACTCCATTTCCCTGCCATTGCTCTGTATCCCTCTAAACTTTTACTATCTGTGTATTTGTCCAAATGCCTTTTCAATGTTGTTATTGTACCCACCTCAATCACTTCCACTGGCAGCTCAGTCTGTATGTGTACCACACTCTGTGTAAAAACGTTGCCCCTCAGGTTCCATTTCACATATTTTTTCCTTTCCAAACATAAATGGATATCCTCTCATTCTCGATTCCCAAACTTACGGAAAAAACTTTGAAGAATTCACCCCATGCACGCCGCTCATGATTTTATAAGAGTGACACTTCTATAAGAACCCTCTCAGTTTCCTACACTGGAAAGAAATAAGTTCTAACATGTCCAACCTCTGACAATAACTTAGAGCCTTTAACCCAGGAAACATCTTTGTAAATTTCTTCTACACTCTTTCTTGTACAATAATGTCCTTTCCAAAGAAAGGTGAACAAAACTAAGCACAATACTCCAACTGCAGCCTTATCAACATCCTGAACAACTGCAACATAACGTCCCAACTTCTATACTGAACGTGCTGATGAAGGCCAGTGTGCCAACAGCCTTCTTCACTGTCCTGTGTATCTGGGACTCAAATTTCAGACAACCGCGCACTTGATCTCTAAGGTCCTTTTGCTCTACTACACTCCTTAAGACCCTCTCATTCATCATTAAACTCCTACCTGGATTTGATTTTCCAAAATGCAAGACGTCGCACTCATCTATATTAAACGCCATCAGCCCACTTCCCCAGCTGACCAAGGCACTGCTGCAATTTCTGATAACTTTCCTCACTGTAAATGATGCCTCCTAATTTGGAATCATCTGCAAACTTACTAAACTTGCGTGGTGCACTCTGGTCCAAATTATAGATAACAAACAACGGGCCCAGGAACGTCCACTGAGGCACTCCACTAGTCACAGGCCTCCAGTCTGACAAGCATAACTCCACCATAGCCATTTGCTTCATAACGTCAAGCCAATTGTGTCGCCAATTTGCCAGTTTACATTGGAGTCCATGCGATCTGACCTTTCAGAGCGGCCTACCATGTGGAACCTGATCAAGGGTCTTACTGAAATCCATATAGAATATGTCCACCACCCTGCCCTTGTCAACCTTCCTGGTCACTTCCTCAAAAACTATATCAAAATTTGCAAGGCATAATCTTCCCCCCGACAAAGCTATGCTGACTGCTCCAAGTAAAACTCTGTCTTTCCAAATGCATGCATATCTTATATCTCTGAACCTTCTCAAGTGGTTTCCGAAACAGATGTGAAGCTTATTGGTCTGTATTTCCCAGGCTTTCCTTTGCAACCCTTCTTGAATAAGGGCAAATTTGTGACCGCCCAGTGTCCGGGTCCATGGACCCTGAACTGTCTTCTCTCGCCTCTTGCAGTGCTCTTGGATATATCTCAGAAGCAAGAGATTTACCTGACTTTATGCATTCTAATATGTCCATCAGCACCTCTACTGTGATATGGACTGTACCATGATATCACAAATAACCTCCCAAAGGTCACAGGTTTTCATGTCCTTCTTCATGGTAATCACAGAGGGGAAATTGAGGACTTCACCCATCTCTTGAGGTTTGACACATGCGTGCCAATTTTGGTTTTTAAGACGTCCTATTTTCTCTCTGGTTGTTCATTTTCTTTCCAAACCTGAATTTGGATTCACACTAATCTGCTCACCCAAGGCTATCTCATACCTTCTTTTCACCTTGCTGATTTACTTCTTCAGTAAACTCCTGTATCTCCTGTGTACCTTCATGGATTCCCTTGGTCCCAGCTGCCTGCACCTGAGCCACACCTCCTTTTATTCTGGTCAGAGCCGCAATATCGCTTGTCATCCAGGGTTCTCTCTTCCAGCCTCACTTCCCCTTCATCCACCCAGGAACATATAGACCTTGAACTCGAGCTATATCACTTTTGAAGCCCTCCCACTTACCCGGGATCCTTTTACTTCGAAAAAAACTACTCCAATTAACCCCTGCAATCCCATGTCTAATTCAAACAACATACACCTTGCCCCAATTTAGAACTTGAAACTGTGGACCAATTTTGTCCCTACCACAACTATTTAAAAATTAATACAGATCTAGTCACTTCCCGACTACATGCTGCTTGTGGAAGCTTTCCTGAACACACTTAACAAATTACATTCCATCTAAGTTCTTAACCCCCTGGAAATCCCAGTCTCTGTTAGGAAAATTAAAATCACCTATTATAACAACCTATTGCTCCTGCAAGTCTCGCCAGTCTCCCTGCATATTTGTTCCTCTAATTCCCATTGATTATTTGAAGGCTTATAGTGCAACCACTATAGCATCACCATCCCCCTCTTACCTCTTTGCACTGTTCACAAAACCTCATTCGATATTATCTTAGTTATTTCAACTTTAAATACCAGAGTGATATACGCCTTAATCAGAACTATTGGTATTTAAATTGTTTCCATTTACAACTCTTCCTCGCAGTGATTTCCACATTTGCAGCACCCCTTGTCAAGGTACAGTGGAGATATGGAGCTGTAAATGGATGGGAACTGCACATCCTGTCACTTCCAGCATTGATTATATGTTTCCCCACACTGGGCAGAGATCTATCACAGTGTTACCGAACAATGCAACAGCCTGGGTTTATATATGAATGAACCAGTGCGGTCTGCACAGCTCGCCAGGCTGGACATTTAGCCCAGGATTATAGATCAATCATTGGTGTGGACTGCACAGAGTTCCATTCTGGATATCACTGGTTCCATTCAGCTATCCGCTAGCCGGATGTACACAGTACTCCATCCTGAAAGTATAATGGATGGACTGGTTTTGTGAGTTGGATTGAGAATGTGAGAGAACTAAATATCTGGCAATAACTTTATTTTGTGTTTTCATTCTTGTGAATGGACCCTTCAAATGCTGACTTATCCTTCGACCCGACCCTCTGGATGAGTGATGGTGAGTGTTGTTGCAGCATCTGATTCTGCAACATGACCAACAAAAGGAGCAGAGGCTACAGAGAGGGGAGAATGCGTAAAATGAAATGAGGAAATCACAATCAGATCAGCCGTGGTCTTAGTGAATGGTGCAGGATTGAATGGACCACTAAAGCAACTAATTCATATATTTCTGTTTGCTCCAAGCAAACTCCCATTCTCTCCCAGTGTCCCATATTGGTGGGGAGTGAGGCACCTCCTGCTGTCCTTGTGTAACATGATGCTGGGCCTCACTAACCTCCAGATTTCCCTGTGCACCAGTTTTGAGCTCTGAGTGACTCCTTCGTTTCCCTGTGCACCAGTCTGAGGCAGTCGGATGACTGCGTCCTGTTCCTGTGTCCCAATCTTGGGCAGCTGTGTGACTGCCTCCTGATCCAAGGTTTGCGAAAGTAGATGTCCCCATCCTGCTGTCCTCCTCCTGCTACTGACTACCAGGCTCCAATAGCTTTGGGCTAAGCTGCTGCTCCTGTGGAATGGAGTTAAGGGCCTGAATGTCCTCTTCACATTCCTTACAGCTTCTCTTGACTAAAAGCCTTTCTCCAGTTTCTGTGAAACACCATTAAAATCTTACTGATGTATTTTTGTATTTTAATCTCAGTAATTGGGAAATTCAGATGCTGAATAGCCTCGTCCTGCTCCTGCGTTATACACTCAAGAGGCAATAGAATCTCAGAGATGTACAACACGGAAAAAAGACCTTTCGGTCTGATCGTCCATACCGACCAAATATCCTAAATAAAACTCGTCCCCCTTGCCAACACTTGGCGCATCTCCTTCTAAACACTTCCCATGCATGTATCCATCCAAAGGCCTTCTAAATGGTGTAACTGTACCTGTCTCCACCACTTCTTTTGGCTTTTCAATCCAAACATACAGCAGTCTCTGTGTGAAGATGTTGTCCATCATGTCTCTTTTTAAATCTTTCCCCTCTCACCTTAAACCTTTGTCTTCTAATTTTGGACTCGCCAATCCTGGGAAAAGACATTGTCTGTTTACCTTATCTATGCCCCTCATGATTTTATTTACCTCTTTAAGGTCACCCCTCAGCCTCAACACTTGAAAATAGTCCCAGCGTATTCAAACTCTCCCTGTAACTCTAACCCTCCAACACCTGCAAAATTCTTTTAAATCTTTTCTGAACCTTTTCAAGTTTGACAACATCGTTTCGACAGCAGGGAGACCAGAATCAAAGGCATTATTACAAAAGTAGCCAAACCAATGTCCTATACAGATGCAACATGTCATGCAAACGTTTACACCCAAAGCACGGACCAATAAAGGGAAGGTCACCAAGTGCCTTCTTCACTGCAGTGTCTACCTGTGACAGCACTTTCAAGGAACAGAGAACCTGCACCACAAGGTGACACAGTAGCTCTGTGGTTAGCATTGCTGCTTCAGAGCACAGTGATCTGGGTTTAATTCCATCCTTGAATGACTGCCTGTATGAAGTTTGCACATTTTCAATGTGTCTGCATGAGTTTCCTCCGGATGCTATGTTTTCCTCCATCAGTATAAAGATATGCAGATACGCGTAGATTGGCCATGGTAAATTGCGTATAGTACCCCGAAATGTGTAGGCAACGTGGATTACCCAGGGGAAATGCAGGCTCAGAGTGATAGAGGAGGGGTTTGTCCAATTGGATAGTGTTTAGAGGTTCGGTGTGGCCTCGATGGGCCGATTAGCCTATTTTCTCGCTGCAGGGATTCGATACTTTCTATGGAGTTCTCCTTTATTGGCAGTTTCGACAGGACCCTACATAATGGCTTGCCTTGATTTGTCTCGCCAAAACGCAACACCTCACGTTTAACTAAAATAAACTCCACCCGCCACTCCTCAGCTCACCAAAGCAAAGTCCCATTATAGTCTGAGAGATCATGCTTCACTGTCGACTGCACCAACCAATTTGGTATTATCTAAAAACTTACTGACCATACTTCATATACTCAAATGTAAATAATTTACATAAGTGATAAAAGGCAGTGGACCCACTATTGATCTTTGCAGCACGTCACTGGTCACAGATCTCCAAGTTTAATGAACAAATGTCACTGTCACGCCCTGTCTCCAATATTCAAGAAAATTTTGGATCTAAATGGTGAGGTATCCCTAGATTCTAGGCAGCCTAATCTTGCCAACCAGTCTACCTTGTTTTCTTAAATTACGACACTTTTTTATCAGCCCTCCAGTCCTTTGACACCTCACCTGTGGAAATCAATGTTACAAATATGTCAGCAAAATGCTGAGCAATCTCTTTCCTGGCTTCCCACAAACATCTGGGATACAACTGCTCAGGTCCCAGGGATTTGTTCACCTTTGTGTGTTTTAAAATGTCCAACGCCTCCTTGTAATATAGACACTTTTCAAGGTATCACTATATATTTCTTCATTCTCTCACTCTTGTAACCTCCTTCACATTAAATACTGGGGAGAAATACTTGTTTAGTATCCCTCCAATGTCCTGTGTTTCCATACATAGGTAGCCTTACTGATCTCTACTCTATTCTCTACCTAATTAATCTTTTGCCATTAAAGGATTTGTAGAATTTCTTCAATGCCTCATTAACCCTATTTCTAAAGCCATCTGTTGTCCACATTTTTCTGGCCGATTTACCCGTTGACTACATACTTGTTGTCCTTATACAACTATCGGGATTCACTTGATCTCATCTCTGTTTACCTGACATACACCTCCTTCCTTACCTTGATCAGAGCATCAATATATATCTACTCATCCAGCACTCACTGCATCCACCAGCCTTGCCCCTCTCACTAATGGGAACAAGTTGGCTCTGGACTCTCTGAAACCAAGTTTTGATGGCCTTACATTTTCCAACCATCCTTTTACCTTTGAATAGGGTATTCCAATCAGCGTTCCACAGGGCTCGCCGAGCACTTTCAAAATTGGCCTTGTTAAAAGTTAGAACTTCAATGTTTACATCAGGTCTTTCCTATTCCAAAACTAATTTAAAACAAATATTTATGCGTAAAGGACTTGAAAGTTAACACTTCCTGCCCCTCTGTAACAGGCTGGAGAGACTGAATGGGCTCCTCGTGGCCCTCTGTCATAGACTGCAAAGGCCGAATGGCCTCCTCTTGTCCCTGTGGAACAGACCCAAGACATTAAATGAGATAGCAACCCGTGGATTATGAGCAGCCATTAAACTGTATCTAATGGATATCCATCCCCTCTCAGTTACTGAAACACAAATAACATAATGTATTCCAGGTGCCCTTTCAGTAACACCTCATACAGCTGCAGCGACACATCTCTTCGTTTTGAATGATTCTGTTGGCAAAATGTGCCAATGTTCTAGATTTCCACCTTTTCAAGTAGCAACAGGTTAATATGTGCTGAATGGCCTTCTCTTATCCCTTTGTAAAAGATCCACAAGGACAGAATTGCTTCAGCAGTTGCTGAGCAGCAGCCTCAATGCTTTGTCGCAACCTTATGAAAGGATTTGATAACAGGGCACTTAAAACCAGGAGTAGCTTCACACTGGTCAATAAGTATTATACTTTGGGTTAAAGTATTTAGAAACTTGCCCACCCGACTGTTTTTTATGCAGCCGATCTGTTATTTTATGACTGTCTCCTTTCGTAAACAGAGTGGAACATATATAGACCCCTGCAGTGTCCTCTTAATACTCTCATAGACAAGTTAAAAAAAGATTTAAGAGATTGAAAGATTTATGGCCAATCCCTCAGCAACCCTCATCCATTCCATCCAAACCCAGTAAATGTTCCCTTTTATAGTGCAAAGAAAAGTGATGTGTGGAACAGGTTAACTGAGCCTGTTTTTTTTAGTCATGATTTGGATATGCCAGTGTTGGACTGGGGTGTACAAAATTAAAAATCACACAGCACCAAGTATAGTCCAATAGGTTTATTTGGAAGCACATTAGCTTTCAGAGCGCCGCTCCTTCACACACACACACGCACACACACATACACACACAGCAAATCTTCCCATTGTAGGCAGTAATCTGATGCGAGTATAGTTAGCATATGATCGTAAAGTTTGCAATACTCTATGCTTGGCAGTTAGTGCAGTTTACGGAGCAATACACGAGCCAGGTCTGTGCAGCTCTCAGTGCTGAGCTGTCATCTTATTTTGTTGGTGGTGTTCTGTCAAGCAGATACAGAATTTGATGCAACAAACCATTTCAGCTGATCTAACTATGTCTTTATTCAATGTTCTCATTCTTGTAATTTTACACTCAAAGATCTCACTTCTCCTGTTAGTCCCACTGCCCTGTCATTTTCCCCATATTTCCACAACATTTTTTCAGTTAATCAACTGTCTGTTTCTGTATTTAATATGAATCTTTCAGTCCCTCTGTATCTTTCCCTGGCCTTGGACTTTGGCTCCCTATTGTATCGAGTGCTGGCATTGCGAAGCTCAAGAACAGTGAAATGGTGTGTGTCAGGCTGTTATTCATTTCCCGGTATGTCCCATGTGATGGTCCATGGACAGATGTGTGTCTCAGAAGTTAAGAGACCCATCCTTGTAACTTGGTCTGTACCTGTATTTGTCCATCTCAGGTGACCTTGCGATCAGTAGCATGAGGAAGCTCCTTAAGTAATGGACCAGGTATCGAAATGGTGTGACAATGCTGTCACTTTTAAAAACAGATTATTTTCTCAGTTTTTTAAATAAGAGATCTTAAACGCCAAACTGCCTACTGAAAATGGCTCAAGTAAATATTTTACTACACTTTTAGGGTTTTTAATTAATAGTAGTAATACCAGTCTAGTAACTAATCCATAGCTCCTACTCTCTCTGAAACCTGACTTGATGCTGTTTCCTCCTAGATTGGAGAACTGTATGTGAGAATATATGTCTGAATGTTCCTTGTTGCCAAGGAGTGTGTTTATGTGATGTTAGTGTTTTAGAACAGTTCTTTTGTAGAAGGTAATGTATCCATTATTCGTTGAAGGTTTCCAGCAGTTAAATTATTCTAAATTCCTCTTCATTTTGTATAGATTTCATTAGAGTGTTTAAATATATTGTGTTTTACTTAATGATGAGTGGTTTGACTAGTAGCATCACATCTGGAACTCCCACTTCACATCTACCTTTAAAATAAGAAAAGGTTGGCATCCAAGCTACCTTCTTAAAATAGTTTGAGACAGTCTGGTTGGTCTATAGCAAACTGGGGACTCTTGTCAGGTTCTAAATCGATAATATCAAATTGGGTTTAGAATTACAATCCCTACAGTGTGCAAACAGGTCATTCAACCCAACAAGTCCACACCGACCCTCCGGGGAGTAACCTACCCAGACCCATCCCTCTCCCCTATTATTACACATTTACCCGGACAACGGCTCCTAATCCACACATCCCTGAAACATACAAACAATTTAGCATGGCCAATTCACCTGACATGCACATCTTTAGGTTGTGGGAGAAAACCAGAGAATCCAAAATAAGCTCATGCAGACACTGGAGAGTATGCACTGGGACACTATTGGGTTCAAAGGTCCCGTATGGTAGTTGTCAGTGTCTTTTGTTGCGGATGTTGAATTCGGTTGGTTAAAAGTGTTTTGTGAATAAAGACTCTTTCAGTCACTAAGAGTTTTCTGGGTGTGGAAGAAATGAAATTGGGGGCTTTACAAAAGGTAATGAAGACAAAGCTGTAGGAATTGACAGACAAGCTGGAGTTGGGGTTGTGTTTGTCTGTGAGAAAATGAGAGATAATTACAGTATAGCTCGGCAAGTACATTTGGTGGAACCGCCATCAGACTCTTTGGAAATGGCAAGAATTCAAATTCAAATGAGGCACTTTGAACATGACAAGGAATTGAATTATGATGAAAAGTAGAAATAAAAGAAAAGGAAATGAAGAAGAAAGAGAGAAAATGAGAGAAGAAGAGGAGAGTTTCAACTTAAAAAGTTAACAATTAGAGAGGAAAGTTGACAAAGAAGACGGAGATGAAGGTAGACGGTAAGCTGAATGGGGAGGCTAGTGAGGTTGATCAACCTTATCGTAGCCAAAAGCCTGATGGGGTTCTGTTAAAATACGTTCAGGCATTATCTAAATTTGATGAGAATGATGGGGAAGCCTTTTGAATTTTATTTGAGAAAGTGGCTAAAGCAAAGCAGTGGCCAGTGACCATTTGGATTTAGTTGATCCATACAAAGCTGGTCGGTATTTATATCACTATCAGGAGGTATCGGGCCAGTATGAGGAGGTGAAGGACACCATCTGAAGTGCATATGAGCTTGTTCCAGAAGCCGACTGACGGCATTTCAATTTCTCTTCATTAGACAAATGTTTCATCTCTGGAATCAATCTAATGAACCTCTTCTGAATTGCCTCCAATGTAAATGCATCATTCCACAAGTCAGCACTCCCAAACTATACTCCAGTTGCAACCTCGCGAATGTCTTGCATAGCTGCAGTAACACACTCTACCTTCCTACTTTGTCATTTTCCAAATAAACACTGAGATTATGCTTGCATTTCTCAATACTTGCAGTACCCGCATACAGGTTTTCTATGATATGCAAGCAGACACCCGTATCCTTCTGCTCCAAAGCACATTAGAGTTTCTCTCCATTTAGATAATAATTTGCCTTTCTAATACGCTGGCCAACTTGACTAACCCATATTTTCCAACTTAATTCTCATTGCCAAATTTTGGCTCATTTGACCAATCTATCCATATTTATTGTTATATCTCTTCTATCTTCATTCCGAAGTAATTTCGAGCTAATATTAGTGTCCTCTGAAAATAATATTTTCCATCCCAACAACCGAGTAATAATATCAAACTCACGTAGTTGAGGCATGAGTGCTGAAATCAATGGCACCCCATAAATTGCATTTGCCAAAAGAAAATGACACATTTATTCCAATGACTGCATTTCCTTGGTTAACCAATCCTCCATCCAAGCTAATAAATTATTCCTTCTTTGGAGAACATATCCAATGCCTTCATGAAGACCAGATAAATTCCATCTCCAGGAATCCTACTATCCACCTTGTTTGTCACATTCTTAAGTAACTCAAGCAAACAATTCATACTCTATTTATCCTTTGTAAAACAGTGATGGCTTGTGGTTTAACTTTGCAAATGTCCTCAACAACGGATTCTAATAATTTGCCTTAAATTGCAATAGTTTTATCATTACGTTTTACTCCCTAATGTATACAGCTATTATAAGACTTCCCTTTTGAGAACATTAACCGGCACACGTTTTTAAGGGATATGTTCCAATTGCTGTGTAAGAGGCATGTGTGGCTGAATGGATTCATCATCCTGCTGGTGAACATAATCGATGAGCTGACGTCTTTCTGATTTTCCTATATTCTCATCTCTAAGGCCAGAATGACCTCCTCCTTTTGATGTGTTAAGGCATCGGGGGATTACGGAATCTTCCTGTTGCTGTGTAACATTTTGAGAGGATAATGGATCTTCTCATATTCTTCCATCATAGGCTGGAGATACTGAACGGTCTCCTCATGCATCCCTGAGATGGAACTGAGGAAGTGATTAGTCTTCTCCTGTTCCCATACAACAGACACGTGTCTGAATTACCTCCAACTTTGTCATTAATAAACAGTCTCAGATACTTTGTATCCTTGTCCAATTCCCCTACAAAAGATCGGAGGGGCTGAATGACCTCCTGTTTTCCAAATCTCCAGTCACTGTGTGGCCTCATCCAGTTCCCGTGTTGCAGACTTGAGGATGCTGAATGGACTCATCCTGTTGCTGTGTAACAGGATAATGGTGCAGCATGGCCTCCTCTGGGTCAAGTTTTTTGAATCGAGGGACTGATTAGCCTCCTCCTGTAACCTTACATCAGGCTGTAGGGCTGTGTAGCCTTGTCCTGTCCTGTTGTAAAAGGGTCGAAGGCGTGAATATCCTTCGGCTGTTTCTGCGTATCAAGCTGGAGATTTGGAATGGATTCCTCCATTTGTTGTGTAATTGGCTTCTATTACTGACTCCTCCCGGTCCTCGATGTAAAAATATGATCATCTTTCATTTGTCTAAACTCAACCTGATTATCCTTTCCTTATAGGTTAACACCTTCATCACAGGAATCAGTTGAGGGAACGATCTGGTCCAATGTAACAATATCCTTTCCTCAGTGAAGAGATTAAATCTGTACACAGTACTCCAGGTGTGATCTCACTAAGACCCTGTACAGCAGCAGCAACACTTTATCAGCTTGCTGTATGGTTCCCAACGATGTTCCAGCAGTCTGAGGGGGAATGCACAGCATTGTTGAAAGATCATTGTCCTTCTCTACTCCACAGCATAACAAAAGGTCTTAAGAAGAGCATAAATGATGTGGCGAGATGATCATGAACATTAATTTACCCAGAGACCACGTCGCTCAGATTCTACAGCATCTAATAAGGTGGAGCTCAGAAAGAACAAGGAGAGCAAACATTGATGGGAGTTATATATCAAAGTGAAAGCTGCAATACAAATGCTGGGTATGTTATAAAACAGGAAAGTGAGATATACACGTCTGTGGCTACTGCAGTAATAATGTGCTGTTTAAATTAGATCTGAGCTGTGTGAACCCAACTGAATGCTAATGCTGGGAAAATGGATTTCTTGATCATGTCTGAGATGTCTAGTATTAACATTATGTCGAGCACCGAGTTCGAGATCAGATTATTTAGGAATTGGTGTTGAATGATCAGAAGAACTAATTGAAAACTTTGCTGTTAAGGACCTTTTGGGACCAATGAGCACAATGTATTTATTTTCTTTTATGATGTTTGAGTACACAACAATTTTTGTTTCATTTGAAATAACCATTATAAATCTGAGTCATGCAAGCCATGAAGGTATGAGGAGGAAGTGGGGACTGCAGATGCGGGAGATCAGAGTCGAAGAGTATGGTGCTGGGAAAGCACAGTCAGGCAGCATACTCGGAGCAGGAGAATCGATGTTTTGGGCATAAGCCCTTCATCAGGAATGAGGCTTTTTTTCCAAGGGGGCTGAGAGATAAATGAGAAGGGGGTGTGGCGAGGGGAGGTAGCTGGGAGTGTGATAGTGGGCGGCACGGTGGCACCGTGGTTCGCACTGCTGCCTCATAGTACCAGAAACCCCGGTTCAATTCCTGCCTCAGGCGACTGGCGGTGTGAAGTTTGCACATTCTCCCCGTGTCTGCGTGGGTTTCCTCCGGGTGCTCCGGTTTCCTCCCACAGTCCAAAACAATGTGCAGGTTAGGTGAATTGGTCATGTTAAATTGCGCATAGTGTTAGATGCAGAATGGATCTGAGTGGGGGTGGGTCAGTGTGGACTTGTTGGGCCGACGGGCCTGTTTCGACACTGTAAGTAATCTAATCTAATGTACAGAACAGTACAGAATGTACAGGTAGATGAAATTGGGGCAGAAAGTGAAAGGTGATGAACGGAGACAGAATGCCTCATCTACTGCATCCATTACACACAATGTGGTCTTCTCTACATTGGCAAGACAGGACGCCAACTTGTGGATCCTTTCAGAGAGCATCGCTGGGACAGCCACATTGACCAACTCCATCATCTTGTGGCTGAACACTTGAAATCCCCTTCCCACTCTTCCAAGGACATGAGGGTTCTGGGCCTGCTACATCTCCATTCCCTCACCACCAGTAGCATGGAGGAAGAAAGCCTCATCTTCTGCCTTGGGATCCTCCAATCACAGGAGTCAATGTGGATTTCACCAGTTTCCCCACTTTCCCAAGCCCCACCTTATCCCAGTCCAAAGGATTCCTGAAGAAGGGCTTATGCCCGAAACGTCGAATCTCCTGTTCCTTGGATGCTGCCTGACCTGCTGCGCTTTTCCAGCAACACATTTCCAGCTCTGATCTCCAGCATCTGCAGGCCTCACTTTCTCCCAGTAAAGGATGGCCAAGAAACTGAGAAGAAAATCAAAAATGTAAAGCATGCAAACAAAAACATAAAGTCAGCTAAAAAGCATGTATGAAACGAAAGCAAAATCAAGGTCAAATGTGGGACAGTGAGTGTGCAGACAGGATCATTTATTGTAGAGAACAGAGAAATCACAGGGAAAAGAAACAGTTATTTTTGTGTCCATCATCAAGGAAGAATATCCAGAAATTCTCCCAGAAATACCAAGAGACCATGGGACTTATGTAAGTAAAGTCTAAGATGATTCTTATCAGTGATGAGATCGTCATTGAAAAGATAGCAGAATTGAGTATTGATAAATCTGTCAGACCAAATGTAGTTCATACAAGAATTTCAGATGAAGCAACAATAGACATAATGATTGCATTGCGGATTTTCATGTTATTTTCTGACACATTACTGAAAGGCATTTAGCCAATCTGAATAAGGTGAAGGTTATAAATATTATCCGACAGTTTAAGAAAGGATGAAGATGGAGAGCAGTGAACTTCAGACCGGTAGCTTGTTATCCGCAGTCGGGTGTCTGTTGGACTCAATTACAAAGAACGTGCTGCTGGATATGTAGAAGGTAATGGCAAAACCGGGAAGTATGATAACGCATCGATTAAAAGAAAGCCATAAGTGGCAAACACTTTTTGGAATGGTTTGAAGATGATTCTTGTAGACATAGGAAATGAAGAACTAATAGATACGTATAGTTGGATATTCAGGAGCAATGTTTTAAGAACTCACACAGTAAGCTCATAAGAAAAATTAAAGCGCAAGGTATTGGGAAAAATATATGCAAACAGGACAGTTAAAATTAGGTTTACATTCATGTGAATGTAATTGCAATGTAGAACATGTCGTGCACCAGTTGCACAGAGTGTTGGTGGGACTAAACTTAAAGTATTGTGCACCGTTTGGAGTCCCAGCCTCAGATATAATATACTGACTACAGAGGAACTGCAAAAGGTATTATCCAGATTAATCCCTAAAATGGCAAGATTGTCTGATGGGGAAACTCAGCCTGTGATCTTGAGTTTCATAAGGTGATTGTAGTGAAACTTAGAAATATCGAGTGGACTGATTAACAGAGTGACATGGAGAAGTGCAAACAGGCGAGATTAGCAAGAATCCCACGATATTCTACACAACAGTTAGAAAGTGCTTGTTCGAGCACTTGAAAGTGCCATAGCATTCCTGCATATGGGCCTGGTGTTGGAAAGTGGGACTAATAAAGAAATGCTGTATTTCTGTTGGCACAGAGTCTATTCTCCTGTGAGTGTATGGTGTCAAGTATTGAGCATCTGAAGGCAGAAATTGATCGATTTCTGAAGAGTATATTCACAAAGGTTATAAGAGTGAACTGTAATAGCTTGTTAAATCATGTCAATGTGAGAAATATGAGAAAATAAGTGCAGCTTCCTTACAATCTGAAACCAAAGAATGGGCAATGGGTAAGAGTGAAATGGCAGAACTATGAGGCCATTACTTCAGTTCTGTCTTCACAGAACATTCTAACATGTCTGTAGGAGTCCGTCGGGCAGTGGCCTAGGCCCAAACATCTTCAGGGCTGCTTCATCAATGAGCTTCCGTGTGTTATAAGGTCAGAAGTGGGGATGTTCGCCAATGATTGCACAATGTTCAGCAACATTTGTGGCTCCTCAGATACTTAAACAAGCCATATCCAAATGGGACAATTTCCGGACAGTATCCAGGCTGACACGTGGTAAGTAATATTGACGCCACATAAATGCCAGACCGTGACCATCACCACTAAAATACAATCTAGTCATTGGCCTTGGCATTCAGTGGTGTTACTATCACTGAATCCGCTAATATCAACATCCTGGGGGGTAATCGTTGCTCAGAAACTCACTGGACACGCCGTATAAAGACAGTAACTACAAGAGCAGGTCAGAAGCAAGGAACACTGCGGTGAGTAACTCACATCCTGACTTCCAAAAGCCTGTCCATTATCTACAATGCATAAGTCAGAAGTGTGCTCGAAAAGTCCCCATTTTCCCCAATGATTGCAGTCCTAGAAACACTCAAGAAGCTTGATACCATCCAGGACTAAGCATTGAGTTTGAGTGTCGTTTCATTCACAATACTCCATCATCTACGCTCAGCAGCAGCAGTGTTTTACTATCTACAAGTTGCACTGAAATGGTTCACCAAAGATCCTCAGACACCATCTTCCCAGCACACGACCACGTCTATCCAGAAAGACAAGGGCAACAGATGTATGGGAACGCCACCGTCTTCAAGTTCCCCTCCAAGCCATTCACCATCCTGATTTGGAATTATATCACCGTTCCTTCACAGTCACTGGGTCAGAATCCTGGGATTCCCTCCCTCATGGCATTGTGGGTCAACCACAGCAGGTGGACTACAGCGGTACAACAAAAGAGTTCAGCAACACCTTCTCAAGGGCAACAAGGAACAGACAACAAATGCTGGTCCAGCCAGAGACACACAGATTCACGAAATAATGAAATTGGGGAAAATAAATAGCAGAGGAAGGTTGCTGAGCCATCGCAGGGATCAGTGTTCGGGCTCCAGCTGCTCACAATACCCATTAAACATTTGGTTGCGGGAATAAAATACAATATATCTCAACCTGAAAACAGCACTAAAGGATGCGGGATTGTGAGTGGGCGAGGAGGTTGTAAAAAAGCTCCAAGGTGACTGAGGCAAGTGGAGTGAATAGACAAATACGTGGTACATGGAGAGCAAGGTGGGCAGAGGTGACTGTGTGCCCTTTGGTGGGAAAAAGAGATTGTCAGCCTATGTTTGAACCATCTTGATCTACAAAGCGATGTATGCTCCTTTTTGTTGTTTCCTTCTGAGCAGCGTTCCGAGATCCCTGCAGCGCAGTGAGTTCTCAACCCAGAGGTCAATGCTGTGAATGGCATTGTCACGCTGACCAGTGTACATAGACCCACAAAGTGGGGAGCTGTAACATTGAAAAGGATCTGGATCCCCCTGTACACCAGTCACTGAAAGCAATTTTACAGGAACAGAAAGCAGTTAAGGATATAAATGGTGCGTTTACCTTCATTTCAGGAGGATTTGAATCCAGGAGTAAGGATGTCTTACTGCAGCTGTACAGGCACTTGGAGAGACCCAACCTCGAAAATTGTGCAGAATCGTGTGCAGTTTTGGTCTCCTTACGTTATAAGTGAAAAAAAACTGACATTGAGGGAGAGCTGCGAAGGATGACCAGACTGATCTCTGGGATGCCAGGCTTGTTGTGGGAGCAGAGTTTGGGGTGACTGGGCCTGTATTCCATGGGCTTTAGGAAAATGAGTGGTGATCTCAGTGAGATATATAAAACTCTGACAGGGTGAGACAGATTGGAAGCAGGGATGATAATTCCCCTGCCTGTGGTGTCTAAAACAAGGGGCCACAGTATTAGTGACAGGTAGGGCATTCTGCATCGAGATGAGAATAAATGTCTGCACTCAGCGACTGGTGAACCTGGGGAATTTGCTCACACCTGGAAGCCAAGGCACCGAATATAAATAAGGATTTAGAGGTACTAAAGGGATGAGGGGAGAGCATAAGTACGGTGTGGAAATAAAAGGCCAGCCATCATTAGACTGAATTGGGTAGCAAACTCAATGTACCAAAGGGACTACTGTACTTCCTATTTTATAGCTTCCCAAGGTTAATCTCATTAACGGATATATTCATTGTGTGGGGTAGGTGCATTGAGGAGATGTTTGAAAATGAACTACAATGGGGGAGGCTCAATATGTTGTATGACCTCCTCCTTTCTTGGTATTTCTGTGTAGTCTGTGGGAAAATTGTCACAAACAATCAGATGTTAGGAAGGAGGTCTCTGCAGGGTTGGCAGGATTATGTTTCCCGTTCCCTTTTCAGATACCGAGGCTGGTGCCGGGTATTCTGTCTGGTTTTATCATTTAAGACCTCGGAACAGTTTGATACAATTGAGTATTTTGCTTGGCCGTTTCAGAGACCATTGTAGAGTTTATCACATGTCTGTGTATATAGAATCACTTTTAATCCAGACCAGGAAAGCACGGGAGATTCAGTTCCTGAAAGTACATTGGGAAAGCAAATTGGTGTTTAGAATCGACATCGGCTTCCAGGTTATTGTTACTGACTCCAGATTTTGCATCTTAATTTTTATTAATTATTTTTAACTTCCACAATCTGCCTGAGCATTAGCCTGGTCTGGATTAGTAATCCAGTGACATCTCCACAACAGCACCATCTCCTCATGGAGACCTATCAGAAACCACACTGAGCAGGTTATGTCTGTGCTGCTTGAAACTCTGTCAAAAATAACTCCCACCAATTTGACTATCGTGGTTGCCCTGAGGGAGTGACAATTGGTCAAATTGTAATTATTCTCCTCTTAGGGGACTGGATGTAGCTGAGTAATTTTCCACATTGCCAGGGAGATGTCAGAGTTGGAGCTGGAATGAGACAGCTTCCCCAGGGATACGGCTTGTTGTGCAGCACAAGTCTTCAGTCCTATTACAGGAATGGTGTCAGGGCCCATTGCATTTGTCGTATTTACTGTGTTCAGCTGTTTCTTCATGTCACGTGCCGTGAATCGAATTGATTAAAGACTGGCATCTGTGATTCTGTGAGAGTCATGGCGAGGGTGAGCTGGATCATCCACTCAGCACTTCTCGCTGAGGATGTTGCAGATAAAACATCCTTGTCTTTTACTCTGATGTGTAGGTCTGTTCAATTATTTAGAATGGGGCTGTTTGTGGATCCCTTTCCTCCAGTCATTTGTTTAATCATCCACCACCATTTCATTTAAAAAAATGGCTCGGCAGATGGTGTGTCCTTTGAACTTGTGGGTAATGCTAATTCAGACTAAGCTGGTGGGTACAGCTAGTGAGGTATGTGCAGCGCTGTCAGATGAATATACAAAGGATTATGCAGATGTCAAACGGGCTATTTTGTGTGGTTATGCATTGGTACTAGAAGAATAACGACAGTGGTTCCAAAATGTAGAGACGAAACCAAATCAGACTTATGTTGCATTTGAAAGAGTTAACCACAGTCACTTCGATAGATGGGCGCTGGCCTTAAAAACGGATGAGCTGCAAATGTGTTGCTGGTCAAAGCACAGCAGGCCAGGCAACATCTCAGGATGCTGCCTGGCCTGCTGTGCTTTGACCAGCAACACGTTTGCAGCTGTGATCTCCAGCATCTGCAGACCTCATTTTTTACTCGAAGATTAAAAACGGATGAGACCTGCGAGGCTCGAAAAGAGATTATTCTGCTGAAGAGTTTAAAGACTCAGTTCCAGAGCGAGTAAGAATTCATGTGAATGTACAGAAAGTTCAAGAAGTGAGAAGCGCGGCAGAAATGGCAGGTAAATATGCATTGGTGCATGAGATGAAATTTAGCTTCTGGGAGGATTTTCATCCGGTGAGGGATAGAAATTGGGAAAAGGGGGAGATCCTACAAAGCAAAGTGAACAGTAGAGCACACTGACAATAGTTTAGCACAGGTGAAAAAAGAAGCCCAAAGGGGTTGAAAGGAGGTGAAAGGCCTCAGGTGTTCTCACTATCAATGAGTGGAACACATAGAATTACAGTACTGATGGTTTAAGAAGGGCAATGGGAGAAAGGTGTTTTCACTGCAGTAAGCTGGGACACACAGTGCTGGGCATTGAAGGAAGACACTTTGGGAAAAGATGTGGGAAAAGAGGCTAAGGCAGTGGGATTAGTGAAAACTGGTAAAGGAGACCCCAGGTGGAGCCGAGGAGCTGCAGGGGAGTGAACAGCCGAGGCAAGGGGTAGGTATGGAGTTAGTACCTGATCTCTGTAAAGAATTTGCCTCTGTAGATAAAATTTACTCAGAAAGGGTGGGGTGGGGGGGTAGGGAAGGACAAGAAATTAAAATGTTGTGAGATACGAGATCTGATGTCTCTAATAGTTGAGAAGAGAGGCGCCCGAAAAGCACAGCAAATCAGGCAGCATCTGAAGAGCAGGACAATCGACATATCTGGCATAAACCCATTGTCAGGAATGTGGCTTGGGGACAAGGGGACTGAAAGATCAATAAGAGGGTAGGAGCTGGGCTGGCTGGAGGGTCACTGGGAAGGCTATGGGAAGATGTAGGTGGGAGTGACAGTGATATGTCGGAGGAGAGGGTGGAGTGGGTAGATGGGAAGGAAGATGGACAATTCAGACAGTTCAAGAGGGCGGTGCTAGGTTGAACGGTTGGATCTGGGATGAGGTTGGGGAGGGGAGATTTGGAAATTGGTGAAGTCAATGTTGATGCTGTATAGTTTGAGGGGTTCAACTGTCCTCCCACCTATCCATTTCACCCTCCTCTCCGACCTATCACCATCACACCCCATCTGCATCTACCTATCATCTTCCAAGCTACCTTCCACACAGCTCCATCCCACCCTCCTGTTTATTTCTAAGCCCCCTTCCCACTCCCTTAACACCCCCCCCCCACTTTCCTGATGAAGGACTTCTGCCTGAAACGGCAACTCTCATGCCTCCTGGATACTGCCTGACCCGCTGTTCTTTTCCAGCCCCACAGTTTGCAACTCGGATCTCCAGCATCTGCATTGCTCACTTTATCTCATCCCCTAATAATAAGGGGTGGAAGTATTTTCACTCTTTCTGACATGTTACTCAAGAGCATAATAATTTGTGGAATGGGGACAGAAACATGAGGTTGGAGTGTCAAATCAAGATTGGGGAAGTAAAAGTGAGAGCGAGTGACAGACTGTCAGTTCCAAGAACACAGTTTGTTCTTGGGAACGGTTTAGCAGGATCCAAGAATGGGGAGACACCCCTTGTGGTGGAGAATTAAAATGAAAACTCGGGAACTGAGGAGTTAAATAAAATATACCCAGGCATCTTTCCATACTGTGAACTAACAAGATTCCACTGTCATAAGTTACAGCAGGATGGAAACACGAAAGAAAAAGACAAAGGTGTTGATGTTCAGTTAACTGACACCCTGTTTGATGTAATGTTTCAGGAAAATACCTGAACGTGGAGAGAAACGGTAGGTTAGTTCAGAAGGGAAATGGGCCGAAGTTCACTGGATCATGTTGCCAGTAGCATACTGCGTTACAAGTAGCACACGAACTAACTGCAGGTGGTCACCTGTGTGTACAGAAGACTCAGGATAATGTACAGAAGCATTTCTAGTGGCTTAGAATGCACACGGACGTGGTTAATTTTTGTTGTACATGTCAAACCTGCCAAATGGTAGGTAAGTCACAGGCAGCACCTTTGTTGCCAATTCCTGTATTCGAAGAACCTTTCATGTGGTTTATGATTAATCATGTGGTTAATGAAAAGCTCCCCTTTCCAAAATAAAAGTGGAAACCAATATTTGCTGACCATAATGAATGTGTCTCCCAGATTTCCAGAGGCACTGCCATTTCCGAGTGTTAAGGCAAAGTGGGAGTTGGAGGGGTTGGTAGCTTTCTTTACTCGCTGTGGGCTACACAGAGATATTCAGTCAGACCAAGGGTCGCATTTTACCACTCAGCTATTTAAGGAAGTCATGGATAGCTTAGGCATACAGCACTTCAAATCAAGAACGCCCATCCTAAATCCCAGGGAGCATTGAAAAGTTAGCATCAGACACTGAAGACCATGTTAACAGCGTACTGTCAGGATTGGCCAAATGATTGGGATAGAGGTGTCCCATTAAATTACTTACCATCGAAGATGCCCCAAATAAACCTACTCCGTTTACTTCCTTTTGAGTTAATATCCATACATGAAGTGAGAGGTCCTTTGAAATTTGTTAAATATAAATTGACGGGACCAAAGTCGGAGATCTCACACTTGGATTATGTATGTGAGGTGAGGGAGAAATTAAATTGAGTCGATGAGTTAGCTAAACAGCACCTGAAATGGGCACGACACACAGGTAAAGGAGGGTGGGGGTGATGTATTAGTATTACCAACAGTGGTAGGATATCCCTTCAAAACCAGGTTTAGTGGCCCCTTTCTATTTTAAAAAAAATGTTGAGTCAGTTAAACTATCTGGTAAAGATACCGGATATGACGAAAACGTTATCGAGTCTGTTATGTGAATGAGTAGTGCACCAGCCACCTTTAAGTCGCAGGAACAGAGTTTTGTGGCCAGATGAACAAATTGTGCAGTTTATCTGTTTGATGTAGTGATCTTTAGCAAGTGATTGAAAGCTCACATGTTACAGTTGGCTGAGCATGTTGAACGATTACAAGAAGCAAACTTGGCAACAAACTTAAAGAAAACAGAATTCCCGAAGGTAGAGGTGATGCTCTTGGGACATTGCATTGGACACCGAAGGTTGACCCCCTGGAACACAAAGATGAAGGGCTTGAGGAATTTCCACCACCATGCCTGAAGAAAGAGGTGTTTCAGTTTTTGGAACTGAGTGTATGCTATCGGAAGTTTGTTGCAAACTTCAGCAGGATATTGGCACCACTGCTGGATTTATTCAAAAATAACAGAGAATTGTGGTGAACAGAATAATGCCAGCAGGTATTTAAGAATTTTAATGCAGGTTTAATCACCGCACCAGTTTTATCTGCACCAAATATTTTGAAACCCTTTGAAAATTGTGTCTGATGCTAGGGATGTAGGGGTCGGAGATGAATTGATGCAGAAAGAAGATGATGGAATTGAATGGCCAATTGGCTACTTGTCGAAAAAGGTCAATATCCACCAGAAATAAATACAACATCCCCATTATTGAAAATTAATGATTGAGTTTCGTACTGCCGTGACAGTATTTTAATGTTTACGTGACAAACGAATTGTCGGACAACAACAACAATCCTCCTGCATTTTTGGGGATATTTAAAGAACAAAATATCAGACAATTTAATTGGAGTCTTATGTTACAGACTTTAAACTGACAAAATGGTTATGCTGTGGGTTGTAAAAATTTGATAGTAGATATGTTATCGTGAATTTAAAGGAAGAAGTCTCAATAAGATTTGCATTATTCCAGTGTTTTATATTTGTGCAGAATTAATATGAATGGTATAACTGAGATTAATAGTTTTGTATTTCATAAAAATGGGATTAAGAATGAGAGGAAATGAAATGAAGCCATCTTTTCATTCTGTTGGTTCATATTTTCTTTCCTGAGGGGGTAAGATGTTATGAAGCTGAAAGCATGTCTGGTCACTTTAAGACAGAATGGGTTTTGCTGAATAGAAAGTACAGCCACAAATACCAGCTAAAGGTCATACTGTCCCAAATGTAACACTTAGCTGGGAATTGGATACCTGAGTTTTGGTTGCTGTTTTGACAGCAATTCAAATGCAATCAAAGGAGTTTAAATAACGCTCAGGATACCAGAAACCAACAGAATTAGAATGTTATTGTTTGGTCACATGGAAAGCAATCAAATTATGAGAATTATTGTATCATGGGAAGTACATAAGCACAGCATTTTGAACACTAGAGGGAGAGCCACTGCTATCCAACAGCAGAGTAACTGCTGTAGAGCAGGAGTGCTCACTGGCCATCTGAAACACTCTCAATCGAAGATACATGTTCATGTCGAACATACTTGCAGAAAACAAAACATTACCCAGGGAGATCAGCAGCTGGAAGAGTGAACACAGCGGGGAAGATGGACACTGTGTGGTCTTGAAATTGTAATGTTTAATATGTGGGTTGTTGCAACAGCATATTTTTACAGTGTTGGAGTCAGAAAATAAGTAGCTAACACAAGCGGGGCTTGGATTTATGAATAGTTGTTGTTTAGTGTTCACTATTAAAGTTAAGAAACTAACTTGCTAATGTTTGTTTAAACAGTGGAAAGTAGGAAATCTGTGTCTCTCATATTTTAACAGATTGCAAGGTGAGATGTGCTTTTCTGTGTGTTTGGTTTTAATTAACAGAAGGGTTCAACTCTACCTTGTAAATGTCCATCCACGCTAACCCCATTTCCCTGCAGTTGGCCCATATCCTTCTAGTCCTTTCAGTGGTTAGCACTGCTGCCTCACAGCGTCAGAGACCCGGGTTCAATTCCCGCCTCAGGCGACTGACTGTGTGGAGTTTGCACGTTCTCCCCGTGTCTGCGTGGGTTTCCTCCCACAGTCCAAAAATGTGCGGGTCAGGTGAATTGGGCGTTCTAAATTGCCCGTAGTGTTAGGTAAGGGGTACATGTAGGGGTAGCGGTGCGAGTGGATTGCGCTTCGGCGGGTCGGTGTGGACTTGTTGGGCCGAAGGGCCTGTTTCCACACTGTAAGTAATCTAATCTAATCTAACCTATCCACATATTTACCCAAATGCTTTGGAAATGTTGTTAGTGTGCCCTCTCAGCCACATCTGCTGGCAGCCTTTCCACGTACCACCCTCTGTGTAAAGAAGTGGCCTTTATTCCTTTTATTCCTTCTCCTTTAACCTTAAACTGATCCCATCTCGTCCTCGATTCTCTAAACCTTCGAAAACGTTGAGAGCATTCACCCTATCCATATCCCTCATGATCTTACATATCTCTATAAGGTCCCCCCTCAGTCTCCTACACTCTAAAGAAAATGTCCTAGCTTGTCCAACCTCTCCCTATAACTCAAACCATTGGGTCCTGGCAACGTCCTTGTAAATTTCCTCTGCACTCTTTCTAATGTCATAACATCAACCCTATAACAAAGGTGACAAAACTGAACACAATACTCCAAGTGCGGCCTTACTAAAGTCCTGTGTAACTGCAACATAAATTCCCAACTTTTATACTCAATGCCCTGCTAGTGTCAAAAATGCCTTTTTCACTGCCCTGTCTACCTGTGACTTCTCTCAGGGAACCGTGCACCTGAACGCCAAGTTCTCTTTGCCCACTATACCTCATAGGGCGCTCCCATTCACCATGAAACTCCTACCTTGATTTGATTTTCAAAAATGCAAGATCTCACACATCTATATTAAATTCCATTTGCCATTTCTCGGCCCACTTCCACACCTGATTAAGGTCCTGCTGCAATTTCTGATTAACTTTCTCACTGATCATGCTTCCACTTATTTTAGTGGCATCTGCAAACTTACTAATCATGCTTGTACATTCTCAACCAAATCATAGATAACAAACAACAATGGACCCATCTTCCAGTCTGACAAGGATCCGTCCACAACACCCTGTGCTTCCTACCATAAAGTCAACTGTGTATGCAATTTGCCAGTTTGCCCAGAATTCCACGTGATGTAACCTTACAGAGCATCCCGCCATATGGAAACTTATCAAAGGCCTCACTGAAATCCACAGTGACTACGTTTACGTTCTGCCCTGGTCAACCTTCTTGGTCACTTAATCAAAGAACTCTAACAAATTTGGGAAGCATGATCTCCCACTCACAAGTCTATGCTGACTGCTCAATCCCTGTGTAAGTAATGGGTGCAGTCAATGGTACGCTGTCCTTCATTGTAAGATGATTCGAGTACATTAGTAATGCCATCTTCCTGCTGTTGTAGAGCCTTGCTGAGAGAACATTAGGGGCACTATGTACAGATTTGATCCCCTTTGTAAGGAATGATCTCCTTACCACAGACACGGTTGATGTAACATGAGAATAGAGTGAATAAGCTGAGTGTTTAACCTGTAGAGCTGTGAGAGACGAACAAATGGTGATGCTGAAACACAAGGAGTGGCAGCGCTCACTTATTTCCAAAAGAGACATTGATAGGGAGAGAAATTCTATACTTGGCCCAGGATTGATTGTTTTCACTTTTTGTCACGTGTACCTCAGTACAGGGAAACACTTTATTTATGAGTAGTGGAGGCAGATCATAGTCAACATGGCCAGACAGATCAATCGTTCAATCTCTCGCTTAAAAGAAACCAGAACAAAATAACCTCAAATATACTTGGACAGAGTAAGGCATACAGGTTACATTGAACAGGACATGCACGAGACAAGATCAACATGAACATCATCAGCATTATTTGAACTTAGAGAGCCCATTCATCAGTCTAACGTGACTTTCCTAATAGTTTATATGCCTAAATTAACACTCCTCACGTTATTGTGCAGTCGGCGTGTGAACCCGTACTGAACATCATGTTGCTCACAATCCCCAACAGCAGCCACAATACCTTCCATCTGAAACAGGTAGCCATTCCCACCATCTTCCGCCCTGCATAGAGAACACCAGGCTGTCCTCTCGGAGATGGAAGGTGCCTTCCTGAGACATCACACAAGACATATGGCTTCCCTGCTCACCACGAGAAAACTACATTAAAGTCCCACGTGTGTATCATGACAGATGGAGCCAAGAGGAACAACGTGGAGCAGACTGTCTGTGCAGACTCTACTCCACTTGTTCATCATGTTGAACATCAATTAGGAGACACTTAAGACTGCCGATGCTGGAGATCAGAGTAGAGAGGCGATTACTGAAAAAGCACAGCAGGTCAGGCAGCATCCGAGGAGCAGGAGAATCGACGTTTTGGGCATAAGACATTCATCAGGAACCAGCATAAATTACCTCATTCTGCCCCCGTGTAAGTGCATTGATTTGGTAATGGCCCCCTACTGTTCCTGTGTAAGTGGCTCAAGGGACTGAGTGGCTTCTTGCTCGTCCAATTGGACAGGGCTAAGGGCCTGACTGGGTTACCCCTGGTTCCTGTTTGACAGCTCGATGTGCTGACAAGTATGACAATGCTGCAGGTTTAAGATGTTATTTTGTTCTGGTTTCTTTTAAGCGAGAGATTGAACGATTGTTCCCAAGCTGGCGAGTTCACACCACCTAAGTAAACAGCTAGCGAGGCCTTTGTTTAACATTAATGCACCTGAATCAATGTGGCCAGCTCTCACAGGTTAGAATCTCTAGGTTTTGGTTTCACAGTAACATAAAAAATTATAGGGGTCTCCACAGTGTTGGAAGTGTTAGTGAATGTCTCCTGGTTGCTACGCTCTCTGAAATTTCTCTTGATGCTGTTTTCAATTCCTTTGGAGAAATATTTGTCCCATTCTGTGTCTGAATTTTCCTTTTTGCCAAAGGCTGTGTTTATGGGAGTTTCCTATGTTGGAATAGTTCATTAGTAATAGCTCCTAATTATATTAGTCTGTTAAGTTGTCCAATAGAATTATATTATTCTAAACTCCTCTTTCTTTGGTTCTATTTCATCTTTCGTGTTGAAATTTTTGGTATTTTGCTTACCACAGAGTAGTTTGACCGGTCACATTGCATCTGTAACAAAAACTTTACATTTTCTTTAAAATAAGAAAACATAAGAGTCTTGGCTACTGTCTTCACATATTTTCGAGGGGCTCTGGTGTGGCCCATAACATTGTACTCCTTCTCTTCTTGAGTAATAGGCTGGAGGCACTGAATGGGCTGTCCCTCTTCATCACCAATAGTGTCAATGGGCTGAATGGCTTCCTGAAACCAGCGTTAGGTGTTGAGTGAACTCTGATTTTACTGTGGCAATGCGCAGTGTCAGGCAATGCTGTTACATGAATGTTAAAGACCCTTTAAGAGCACAAGTTACAACGGAGTCTGGGTCTTGGTGCACATGGACACAGGCTGGTTCAGGAGCTGACGGGGGACAAAATGTTCTGAACATTGTGGAATCTCCAGTGACCATCCCTATTTCTGATCTTATGATGGGGAGGGTGGGGGTGGGGAGACATTGATGAAGCAGCTGAAGATGTTTGTGAAGAGGAAGCTTCCCTAAGGATCTCCCACAGAGGTGACCCAGGATTGAGATGATGAACATCTTCCATTGTGCCAAGTTTGACTCCAAACACTGGAGAGTTTACTCTGATTCCCATTAAGAAAGCTCCTTGATGCCAACAGAAGTTAACCATTGCCTTGATATCAGGGCCAGTCATTTTTACCTGAACCCTTGTGTCAACCTCTTTTGTTCACATCAATAGGCCATGACATAGGAGCAGCAAGGGTTTTCTTCAAACAGGTGGGATTGAATGCCAGGGTTTCTCTACTCAAAAGTGTTCGGGGAACCAGATGACTGAAAGTATTTGAAGAGGAAATAGATGAATATTGATCTGTCAGAGAGTTGAAGGCAAGGAAGTATTAGGTATGAAAGTGATTTTGAGACCAAGAGCAGATCTTAGTGACGGCAAGGCAGGCTGGGGAGTGAACGACCTGCCCCTGTTTCTGATGTTCTCACATTCTATTTTTGGAAAGATAGTGGTGGTTATTTTACAGAATGTTCTGTTCTTGCATATTGCAGTCAGCGAGACCTGACGATTTTGTGAGCCAAAACTTGGTGAGGTATGTTGTCTGTATGCACAGTGAATCTGGGTCTACAACATGACCAACAAATGAAGCACAAGTTGCAGTGAGGGGAACGTTTGTAAAGAGAGATGAGGGGCCTCTTTCATACGCAGCCTGGATTTTCCAATTACATTTCCCAAATCTCATCAAAGCGTGTGTGACAGGCTTGAGAGGCTGAATGGTCTCCTCTGTTTCTGTGCACCAGATTATACGAGTAAGTAGCCTGCAACTTTTCCTATCTATCAGGTTTGAGGGGCTGAAGGGAACACAGAAACATAGAACTGAGGAACAGGAGCGGGTCATTCGATACTTTGAGCCTTCTCCACCAGGCACTAAGATTGTGGCTGATCAAGTTGGAGTCTCAGCCCCACTTTCCTGACTGCATCCCATTATGCGTGACTCACTTCTCTGTCAAATAGTTAACTAACGCAACTGTCAATCAATGTGAACATAAAGGCACGATAAACTTCCAGTGAAGAGGATTCCGACTTGAAAGGACCTTTCAGAATTTTTCATCATCCCTCTTATAGAATCAGAGATTCATACAGAACGAAAACAGACCCGTTAGTCCAATCTGTTCACTCCGATCAGATATCAAATCTGATCTCGTCCCATTTGCCAGCATTTGGCCAATATCCCTCCTCTCTGATGTATTTTAAACGTGCGATTGTAACCGCCTTCACCACTTCCTCTGACCGCACTTTCTGTACCCACATCACTCTCTGTGTGAAACATTTATCTTCAGGTCCCTTCTAAATCATTCGCCCTCTCCCCATCACCCTATGCTCTCCTGTTCTGGGCTCCCCTACCCTGGGGAGCAGAGCGTGGCTGTTCAGAATATCCATGCCAATTATGGTTTTATAAACCTCGATAATGTCACCCTTCAGCCTCTGACACTCCAGAGGAAACACCTCAAACTAATCAGTCTTTCCCTAAAGCTCAAATCTCCAATCCTGAAACATCCGTGTAAGTCATTTCTACAGAAAACCGAATTGTACGCAGTATTCTTAAAGTGGCCTCACCAACATCCTGCACAGATGCAACATTCCACCACAACTCCTACACTCAATGCTCTGACTGATTAAGGCAAATGTGCCAAACGTGTTCAGCACCACTCTGTCGACCTGCGACTCCACTTTCAAGGAACAATATACCTGCAGCCCTATGTCCCTTTGTCTCACAACACTCCCCAGGACCTTACCAGTAAGGGTATAATTTCTGCCCTGATTTGCCTTCCCAAAGTGCAAAACCTCGTATTTGTCGAAATCAAACTTCATCTGTCACTCCTTGCCTCTTTGTCCCATCTATTTGTGGTCTTGTTGTATTCTGAGATAATCTACTACACCACCTTTCTGATGTCATCTGTAAACCTACGAACTATGGTCCCGATATTCACATCTAAATCCTTGACATAAATGATGAAATGTTTTATGAACTCAGTACTGATTCTTACAGCACACTGCTGCTCACAACCCTCCAGTCTGAAAAATACCCCTCTTCCTTCAAGCCAATTGTGACTAGCTTCTTCTGTATCCCATGTGACTGAACCTTACTAATCTGTCTACCAATCAGAATGAAATATTAGCTATGAAGAGAGGTTGAGTAGTTTAGGTTTGTTTTCACTAGTAAAAAGGAGATTGAGGGGGTACCTGATTGAGATTTACAAAATCATGAAGGGTATAGACAGGATGGATAGAGACATGCTTTTTCCCAGGTTGAAGGATTCAATAACGAGAGGTCGTGCTTTCAAAGTGAGAGGTGGAATGTTTAAGGGGGATACACGCGGTAAGTACTTCACACAGAGGGTGGTGGGCGTTTGGAACGCGTTGCTAGCAGAGGTGGTAGAGGCAGGCACGGCAGATTCATTTAAGATGCGTCTGGACAGATGCATGGGTAGGTGGGGAGCAGAGGACTACAGATGCTTAGGAATTGACCGACAGATTTAGACAGTACATTTGGATCGGCTCAGGCTTGTAGGGTGAAGGGCCTGTTCCTGCGCTGCAAATTTTCTTTGTTCTTTGTTCTTTAAATGAACACCTTGCTGAAGTCTATCTAGACAATGTCTATCGAACTACCTTCCTCAATCTTCTTTGTCACCTCTTCATAAAACTTAACCAAATTAATGAGACATGATTTCCCATGCAGAAAGCCACGTTGTCTACTCCTATCTGCCCTTACCTTCCCAAATGTATGTAAAAGCTATCCCTCAGAATTCCCTCCAACAACTTACCAACCACCGACATCAGGCTCACCAGTCTATAGTTCCCTGGCTTTTTGGCTCACTGTTTCCTTTTCTAGTCCCACTCCTCCACTGCTCATAACAAATGGTAAATGTAAGCAGGGCGGTGATGTGGCCTATGATATCGGTCTCCGACTGGGTCAGGGTCAGTTTTAGGAACAAGTCAGGCTAGTTTCTTTAATCAGCTGAAACAACACATTTCAGATCCACAGTAATGTTACTCAAACTATGACGGAAAGATGAATAGCAAACTGTTTGGGTATTGCAAATATATAATCAATATTTCCCTTTGTAAAAACACTGACACACACACACACACACACACACACACACACACACACACACACACACACACACACACACACACACACACACACACACACACACACACACACACACACAATCTCTGCAAGTTTAACTTGAAAAGACTTTGTCCAAATATTGTTGCAACTCATGACAAAGGAAAAATTGCAAGATTGTCCAAAACGTTATTCTGCTTCTGAAGATATTGTACTCACAGCTGCTAGCAATGGGATTTCATTCTGGGAGAGTTGGATTTGGCTGAATTCCCTTTGCCTTAGGCAGTGAGGAGATTCCAGTGAATTGTGGTCAGGGATCACCCAAAGGGTAGCACGGTTGTTAGCACTGCTGCCTCACAGCACCAGTGACTTGGGTTCAATTCCAGCCTTGGGTGATTGTCTGTGTGGAGTTTGTACGTTCTCCACTTTTCTGGGTGAGCTTCTAAATGGGTGATCTAGTTTCCTACCATAGCTCAAACTGTGTAGGTTCATTGGATTGGTCATGCTAAATTTTCCATCATGCTAAATCCGTGTTCATGGATTTCTAGGTTAGATGCATTCGTCAAAGGTAAATATAGGGAAATGGGTTGGGAAGGTTGGTATGGACTTGTGGGGCCGAAGGACCTGTTTCAACACTGCAGGGATTCCATAAAAATAAGAATGGTAACGATGACTTTAGAGCTTTTTTTTAGGTCGCGCAAATTGCTGTGATGAGGAACAATGTAGGAGAGAGAGTGCAATACGCCGTTCCGTCTCAGGCAGATTACATATTCCCCCTCTCTGAGCTGAATCACACAATAATGGTATCCTCTACCAAACTGGACCATATGAGGTCCCATGTATATTGTCCAAACTATGTCTACATTATATTCCCTGTTCCATGTAGGTGCATCATTGCTGCTGTCATATACAGAGCCATGCCCTTATCAGAAAATAGCCCTGGTCCATTTGAAGATATGTGTATACATCCCTGTGTCATTAAAAAAATAAAAATGTTTAATTTATTCAGAAAACCTGTGTTTAAATGAATGTATTTTTAAAATAAATACAGAAATTGCTGGTTTGGCAGGTCTGTCAGCATCCAGATGCCTTTTACATGCTGTAGTTGTACCAGCCTCCACCACTTCCTCTGGCACCTCATTCCATACACACACCACCCTCTGTGTGAAAAGGTGCCCTTCAGGCCTCATCAAAACCTTTCCCCTCTCACTTTCCACCAATGCCCTCTCGTTTTGGACGCCACTAACATGGGGAAAAACCCTGTCTACTCAACCTATCCATGACCATTCTGATGTTATAAACCTTTACTGCTGCGAAATATGACTCCAATCAACACGAATGGCTCTACTTTCAGTCATCCTGGGCCTAATTTCTGAAATGCAATACTGACACCTCTTCCTTCTCCAACAGGTCACAATTGTAAATCCATTTTAATCAGTTTGTTCAGATGTATCATGAGACACTTCTGTGGGCTTTACACCTTGACCTTTGTGCCCAGAAGAAGTCTCACCAATATCCTGTGCAACCTCAACATTGACATCCCCATTCCGATACTCAAAGGTCTGACCAATGAAGATAAGTGTGCTAAACACCTTCTTAACCACGCTATCTGTATGAGATGCAAATTTTAAACAATGAAATCTGACGGCCTATATTTCTGTACTACAACACTGCCAAAGGCCCTGCTTTTAATTGTATAGGTCCTGTTCTTGTTTGATTTATCAATCCAATACCTCACATTAATCCAAACTAAACTCCATCTGCCAACCCTTAGCCCAGTGTGTGATATTCCTGCCACCTACCGCTAGCATCACTCAGCAATGCTCACAAAGCTGTGTGTTTGTTCATTATTCTCCTGTGTATTTATTCATCAGCCTGTTCTGACATGATATGACATACCTCTGCAACAGGCGGGACGTGAATCCAGGCCTTCTAGTCCAGAGCTAGGAACACTACCACACAAGCTCAGGAATTGGAATCAAATCCAGAGCTCTGGCTCAGAGACAGGTACACGACCCACTACAACTACCATACCCAGATTTCGGTTCATATTTTAAGTGACCGCTTTCAGCATGGTGTTGTTCTTTTATGATCAGGTTACTATTACTGAATTATTAAAAAAACACTTTGTATTATTAAACAAATGCAAGATATTTATCTCAACTGTAGGATATTGAGTGTACTTGCTATACTATCGAAATTAACTATGAACATTTTTAATTGCTATTATCTGTAGGAAAGAAATCCTGCAGACACACTCTGCCCAATGAAGGGTCTCAAATAGATATTTATTAATGAACATCACAGACGAAGGAGGAGCTTAATTTCTGGTCACAAAACACCTATCACTCTTACCCACTTGTAACGTGTGACTGCCCTCTTCCTAAAACCATGAAATGACACCAGGCCGCTGATTACTGTCCAGCCTCTCCTCCCCACTGACAGTGTCTGCAATCCGTCCCTCCTCCCCCTAACAACACAAGGCAAACCAATTGTGAAAATCAGTGTGCAGGCCTCCTAGAAAGGGGGAAGGAATTTTAAAATTGAAGGGGGAGGGAGGTGGCAGTAATATCACACACTGGGCTGAGGGGTGGCAGATGGAGTTTAGTTTGGATTAATACGAGGCATTGGATTTGGTAAATCAAACAAGAGCAGGACCTATACAATTAAAAGCAGGGCCTTTGGCAATGTTGTAGAACAGAGATCTAGGCCGTCAGGTATAATTCTTTAAAATTTGCATCTCATAGAGTTAGTGTGGTTAAGAAGATGTTTAGCACACTTGTCTTCATAAGTCAGACCTTTGAGTATCGGACGTGGGATGTCATGTTGTGGTTGTACAGAATATTGGTGACACCTCTTCTGGAATACTGTGTCCTGTCTGGTCATCCTGCCTGCTCATTCCATAGGCACACTACCATCTGGGTGAAAAAGCTGTCCCTCAGGTCACTTTTAAATGTTCCCGTCTCACCTTAAGCCTATGTCCTCTAGTTTTGGACTCCCCATACCCTTAACAAATACCTAGACTGGACACTTTGATATTATTGACCTTGATATTATTAAGCTGGAGAGTGTTCAGAAGTGATTAACCTGGATGTTGCTGGGAAAGGAGGGGTTGAGCTACAAGGAGAGGCTGGATAGGCTGGGATGTTTTTCACTGGAGAGTATGAGATTAAGGGGTAACTTTACAAAGGTTTATTAAATAATGAGGGGTACAGATAAGCTGAAGGGCTAATGCCTTTTTCCCTAGAGTAGGGGATTCAAACCTGAGGGATATTTTAAGTAGTGAGGAAAAAGATTTACAAAATTCATGAGGAGTAAATATTTTAGACAGAAGCTGGCTTGTGTGTGGAATGAACTTACAGAGGAACTGGTGAAAGCAGGGACAGTTACAACGATTAAAGGACATTTAGATCAGTCCATGGATAAAACATCAGTTTGGATGGTGCTGTGAGCAGCTGCCCTCTCTTTCCCCTTCTCTGAATGGATACCTGTTGGTTTTCACCCTCTGTCAATGCCTGTGTAGTGGCGTGTGGAGGCCAGCAGAGGGTGACATTGCATCACTTTAAGCACCACAGACACAGCCAGACCTGCCCCACTCAGAGACACACAGATGCACACACAGCAATTGTTAGGACACAACATTGAGCTCATCTGGAAATTTAAACTAAACATAAAGAAATGCTCAATTTGCCTTTTAAACTGTTAAAATATGAGTGACAGAGAACTCCCAAATTCCACTGTTTAAACAAAAACATTAATTTTTTTAACTCTGAAAGTGAACATTTTACGTCAACTATTCACAACTCTGAGATCCCATTTCTCTTAACTGCTTATTACTTTACTCCAACTCTACAGCAATATAACGTTTCAAGAAGACACTTCTTAAATTACATAAACGTAATTTCAAAACCACACAGCAGCTGTTCTTTCATCTGACCTCACACCAATATCACTTTTTCCCATTTTTCCTGGGAACACTGGTTCATGTTACAGGATACTATCAAAGTGTCTACATTTCAGCATTCTGAAACCTGGGAACACATCCGTCCATGACACTGGATCTCAGTCTCCCCCCTCTCTGTCTATACCCCAAACCCCTCCCATGTGATGATAATTAAACTGATTCCCCTGCCATCCGTCCCTGGCAGTGATGTCCACACCCACAGCACCCCCCTTATCATGGCACAAAGGAGATATAGAGCTGGAAATGGATGGGACCTACTATCCCGTCACTTCCAGCATGGGCTGCAAGTTTCCCCACGCTGGGCAGGAACTAACACAGTGTTACTGAGCAATACTGATCAGTGGTGATGTACAAAGTCCTACATGCTGGGAGGGTAAATGCTCCAGGTTTACAGATCAATGCACTGTGGTGGTGTACACAGCTCTACATGCTGGGAGGGTAACTGCTCCTGGTTTACAGATGAATTCACGGGTGATCATTGCACAGGTCGCTGTGCTGGTCAGACTATCTGGTTTAGGATTATAGATAATACAATGATGTGGTCCGTGCAGCTCCCCATGCTGGATGGATATTTGTTTCAGGTTTACAAATTAGTGCCCTGTTGTGGTCTGCACAACTCCCCGTGCTGGACAGATATCTAGTCTGGGTTTTTAGATCAATGCATGGGTGTGGTCTGCATTGCTTCCCAGGCTGAATACCTGCTGGAGGAACACAGCAATCCAGGCAGCATCAAGTGTAGAATTGGATGTTTCGGGTGTAGCCCTCCTTCTGGGCTCTTGCAGAAGGGTTACACCCGAAACATCGACTTCTCCACCACCTGATGCTGCCTGGCTTGCTGTGTTCTCCCAGCTTTCTGCCTGCCTACTTTGGATTCCAGCATCTGCAGCTTTTCTGTCTCTAACCCAGCTTCCCAAACTGGACAGATGTCTATTCTACGTTTGAAGAAAAGTGCCCTGACATGATCTGTGCAGTGGGCCACGCTGTACAGAGTGCTGGATTGTATTGACCGGTGCAATGGATGAATCTGGACAGATTGCTGGATTTTACAGAGCAGGACATCAGCCTGGTTTACATAGTGTTCCATGGTGAGCAGATATCTCCTCTGGGTTTATGGTGTCTGGGCTGGTTCTGTGACGTGGATTGAGAATGTGGTATATCTAACCATTTCAGCTGATCTGGCAATGCCTTTAGTTACCACTCCTGTGATTGGACCCTCTGTCTCTCACACCATTAATGTTACAGTGTGTCCAGACACAGTACATCATGTTGGTGGGGTGGGGAAGGGGGCAAAGGTGATGGACAGGTCAAGGAGTTCCCCGGAACGTTCCGTCCCCGACATTCTATAACTGACATTCCCCGGAACGTTCTGTCCCTGACATTGTTTGTGAACGGCCGGACGTTAGTGAATTGAACAAACGATAAGATCCCGAGGGAAGAGATCCCGTTGCAAGGAGAAGGAGACTCTGTTCCGAATGCCCCTCAGGCAGTTAAACTTGTGAATACGTTTTCCCTGCATTTACATTTCTTCACGACACAGGATCGACCACAATTTAGACCAAAATACAGAAATTCGCAAACTCTGTTTGTCTTCAGGAAACTGGGAGAGAATCCTTCAGGACAGCAGCGTTCCACCCTCCGTATTAGGAACTGGGAAGGAGTGACCAGTGTCTGCTCTCATGTGATTGAGTGTGTGGGAATGTTCTAGCAACCATCTGTCCTTAAGGATGTGTCTCTGTGTGTTTAGGGAAGGAGGGTTTCTTGTGGTTTATGTTACATTTTTGTCAGTAATTCCGACCTTCCCATTTGTTATTCCAGCTCCAATTATTTTATTAAATCCCTGAATACAGGGACACATTTGAAATTTTCACTGGGTCCCCGATCAAACGGGTCCCTTTGCCTCCAGGCTGATGGATAATGGGTTTGTTTTCCTTCCTCACAGTTAACGTAGTGACCATCTACGTCCTGCTTTATAAAGATTGTGGATTGTCTCCATGTGTCAGACGTTACCTGGGGGCCATGGAAGCGGCGGATCTCCTGGTCATTATCCTCGACCTGACCCTGATACACATTCCCATTGTTTATGAGGAACAGTTTTATTTCCTGTACTCCGTCCCCGTGTGTAATATCCACGCCGTCCTGCTTTATGCAGCTACTGACTGCTCTGTCTGGTTCACCGTCACTTTCACCTTTGATCGGTTTGTGGCCATTTGTTGTCAGAAGCTGAAAAGTAAATATTGCAGTGAGAAAACGGCGGCTATGATTCTGGGAGCAGTGACTGTGCTGAGTTGTTTAAAGAACATTTTCTGATATTTTACGCTCACGGCTCGGTATCGGCTGGCGAACCGCTCCTGGTTTTGTGATGTAACAGACGCTGTTCTATTCTCCAGTGTCTGGGTCACAATCGAGTCCCTCCACCACATTCTAACCCCGTGTGTCCCATTTCTCCTGATTCTGCTGCTCAATGTTCTCACCGTCAGACACATTTTCGTGACCAGCAGAGCCCGCAGAAGACTCCACGCTCACACCAATGGGGACGCTCAGTCTGACACTGAAATGAGAAACCGAAAAAATGCATCATTTTACTGTTTGTGATCTCGGCCAAATTCATCCTGTTATGGTCAACGTTAATTCTGTTTTCTATATGGGCCCGGATATATGATTTTGGGTATGAGTCTGTGTCTCTCCATCCCTTTGTGCAGGAATTGGGCTTCATGCTGCAGCTCCTCAGTTGCTGCACAAACACTATGATTTATGCCGTGACCCAGACTAAGTTCAGGCAGCAGCTGAAGAATGTGCTGAAATATCCCTTGACCCAAATCCATCCATCAATCAAATTCCCTCATTAATCAGTCCATCTGGGATTTTGTCATTTCAGTTCAGTGCTTCAGCGATGGAGCAGCCTGTCGCTATGGTAACAGACTGAAGGTAGCGCTGGTTTGTGCATCCTTATCCCACAGGGGTGTATATAGGGAAACCTTTCAATGTTTTTCACAACTCAGGGGCCAGTGAGAAAAGGCACCATCCCACTGACTGTATCCATCACTTCCATTTGTAACCAATAAAAATGTTGATTAACGCATGCCGAGCAGCAGAGTGATCGATGTTGTTGCGTGTCTTTGTGTTGGAGAAGCTGATCTGGAGAGAGACAGATTCAGCCCCAAGTCCTGTTCCTCAGGGAAGGGGAGGGCACCGGGCCCTGAGCTCAAGAGCTGGGTTTAGCTCACTCTGTCCTTACTTTCCCTCTGGGTCTCCCACTCCAACTTGGCTCTCAGCAAAATTCACCTTGCTCTCTTTGTCACTCTCCCTCCCTATATCCCTTCAATTCTCACACTGCACTGCTATTTCTCTCTTTTTTCCCCACTTACACACTCAATTCCAATGTCCTTGCCTTCCTCAATCTCATTCACTCTCTCTCCATCTTGCGATCATAACCTCTCAATGTTAGTGTCTTCCTGGAATCCTTCGGTGCTGGGGGAACAGAAGAGGGTTGTCAATCTACAGGCTGATGTTAGGGAACAGAGATTGGGCCGGCATATCAGGCCATTGCCAGGGCAACAGTGTGGAACTTGGGCCAAACGCCATTGCTTGGGGACATAGTGGGTGTGAGAACACCAGCTGTTACTAGGGGGTAACAGGTGAAGAGGCACCGTCAGCAGTGGCTGAGCTTGGTACAAGAGGATATCACAAACAGAACACATTGTGTGGGACATACTATATTGTCTGTTACTCAGGGACTAGAATGGGGATGGGGTTAATGGCCATTTAGAGGGGATCAACTGTGTCGGTGTTCACAGGCAGGAGCTCAGTTTAAGGTGTGTGAGGAGTGTGATGGTGGGAGATTGCATGGGCGTGTGAGCGTGATGCTGAGGGAGTGTGCGACGGAGTGAGCCTGATGGTGGGGGAATGTGTGGGAGAGAGGGTGATGGTGGGGGAGTGCACAGGGTCTGAGAATCAGGGTAGTGCTGTGTCGGGGGAGTGAGTGAAACAGTGGGGAACAGTGTGCTTGAGTGAGTCTGATGGTGAGGATTTGTGCAGGATGAGTGAGCATGACAGTGGGCCATTGTGTCGTGGAGTGAGTGTGATGGTGGGCGACTGTGCGGGAGAGTGAACGTGACGGTAGGGGAGTGCGTGAGGTTGAGCGTGACAGTGGGGGTGGTGTGGGGCAGTGTGTGTGAGGGTAGTAGAGAGTGTGGGGTGAGCGTAACGGTGAGGGTGGAGTGGGGCAGTGGGTGTGAGGGTGGTGAAGTGTGTGGGCGTGAGCATGTTGGTGGGGCTGGTGTGAGGCAGTGTGTGAGAGTGTGGAGGAGTGTGTGGGGGTGTGTGTGACGGTGGGGTGTTGTGCGGCTGTGAGAATGATGGTGGGAGAGAGAGTGGTGGGGTCAGGGTAATGATGATGATGGAGTGAGTGTGAGGGGGTTAGGGTGATAGTGATGGAGTGAGTGTGAGGGGTTCAGGGTGAGGGAATGAAGTCAGTGTCAGGGGTCAGTGTGTCACAGATGGAGTGAAATTGAGGGGATCAGTGTTAATGTGATGGAGTGTGTGTGAGGGGCTCAGTGTGACCCTGGTGGAGTGAGTGTGAGGGTGTCAGGGTGACAGTGATGGAGTGAGTGTGAAGGGGTAAGGGTGACGAGGATGGAGTGAGTGTGAGGGAATCAGTGCGATGGTGATGGAGTGAGAGTGAGGGTGTCAGGGGGAAAATGATGGAGTGAGTGTGAGGGGGTCAGTATGACGGTGATGGAGTGAGTGTGGAGGGGCAGGGTGACGGTGATGGAGTGAGTGTGAGGGAGCAGGGAGACGGTGATTGAGTTAGTGCGAGGGGGGCAGGGTGACGGTGATGGAGTGAGTGCGAGGGGGGCATGGTGACGGTGATGGAATGAGTGTGGGGGGCACGATGACGGTGATGGAGTGAGTGTGGGGGGTTAGGGTGACGGTGATAGAGTGAGTGTGACGTGGTCAGGGTGACGGTGATGCAGAGAGTGAGGAGATCAGTGTGACAGTGATGGAGTGAGTGGAGGAGTTCAGGGTGAGAGAATGGAGTCAGTGTCAGGGGGTCAGTGTGCCAAAGATGGAGCGAGTGTGAGAGCATCAGGGTGACGCTGATGGATTGAGTGTGAGGGCATCAGGGTGACAGTGATGGAGTGAGTGTGAAGGGATGAGTGTGACGGTATTGGTGTGAGGGAGTCAGTGTGAGGGTGATGGAGTGAGAGTGAGTGAGTCAGGGAGACGTTGATGGACTGAGTGTGAGGAGTTCAGTGTGATGGTGATGGAGTGAGTGTGAGTGTGTCAGGGCGCCGGAGATGAATTGAATGTTAGACGGTCAGGGTGATGATGAAGGAGTGAGTGTGAGGGGGTCAGGGTGATGGTGATTTAGTAAGTGTGAGGGGGTCAGGGTGACCATGATGGAGTGAGTGTGAGAGGGTCAGGGTGACGGTGATGGAGTGAGTGTGAGGGGTCTGTGTGACAATGATGGAGTGAGTGCGAGGGGGTCACGGTGACGGTTATGGAGTGAGTGAGAAGGGATGAGAGTGACGGTATTGGTGTGGGGGGTTCAGTGTGACAGTGATGGAGTGAGTGTGAGTGGGTCAATATGACAGGGATGGAGTGAGTGTGAGGGGTTCAGTGTGACCCTGATGGAGTGAGTGTGAGAGGGTCAGGGTGACGGTGATGGAATGAGTGTGATGGAGTCAGGGTGAGGGTGATGGAGTGAGTGTGAGGGGGTCAGGGTAACGGTGATGGAGTGAGTATGAGGGGGTCAGGGTGAGCGAATGGAATTAGTGTCAGGGGGTGAGTGTGTCACAGATGGTGTGAAATTGAGGGGATCAGTGTTACGGTGATGGACTGTCTGTGAGGGGTTCAGTGTGACACTGATGGAGTGAGTGTGAGGGGGTCAAGGAGACTGTAATGGAGTGAGTATGAGGGGCTCAGGGTGACGGCGATGGAGTGAGTGTGAGCGGGTTAGGGTGATGGTGATGGAGTTAGTGTGAGGGGATCAGTTTGACGGTGATGGAGTGAGTGTGAGGGAATCAGTTTGATGGTGATGGAGTGAATGTGAGGGTGTCAGGGTGACAATGATGGAGTGAGTGTGAGATGCTCAGGGTGACGGTGATGGAGTGAGTTTGAGGCGGGCAGGGTGACGGTGATGGAGTGAGTATGAGGGGGGCACAATGACGGTGATGGAGTGATTGTGAGGGGATCACGGTGACGGTGATGGAGTGATTGTGAGGGGGTCATGTGAGGGAATGGAGTCAGTGTCGGGGTGAGATGTGTCACAGATGAAGTGAAATTGAGGGGTTCAGTGTGACAGAGATGGAGTGAGTGAGGGGTTCAGTGTGACCCTGGTGGAGTGAGTGTGAGGGGATCAGGGTGACAGTGATGGAGTGAGTGCGAGGGGGGCAGGGTGACGGTAATGGCGTGATTGCGAGGGGGCACGGTGACGGTGATGAAGTGAGTGTGATGGGGTCGGGGAGGATGATGGAGTGAGTGTGAGAGGGTCAGGTTGGCGGTGATGGAGTGAGTGTCAGGCAGTTAGTGTGATAGTGATGGATTGTAATGGGGTCAGGGTGACTAGGATGTAGTGAGTGTGAGGGGTGAGTGTGACACTGATGGAATGAGTATGTCGGGATCAGTGTGACAGTGATGGAGTGAGTGTGAGTGTGTCAGCGTGACAGTGATGGAGTCAGGGTGAGGGGGTCAGTGTGATGGTGATGGAGTGAGCGTGATGAGGTCAGCGTAACGGTGATGGATGGGGGTGAGGGTGTCAAGGTGACCGTGATGGAGTGAGTGTTAGGAGTCAGGGTGACGGTGATGGAGTGAGTGTGAGGTGGTCAGGCTGATGGTGAAGGAGTGAGTTTGAGTGTGTTAAGGTGACAGGGATGTATGTGAGTGTGAGGGGTTCAGTGTGACCCTGATGGAGTGAGTGTGAGAGGGTCAGGGTGATGGTGATGGAGTGACTGTGAGGGGGTCAGGGTGATGGTGATGGTGTGTGTGTGAAAGGGTCAAGGTGACCGTAAAGGGGTGAGTGCGAGGGGTCAGTGTGACGATAATGGAGATAGTGTCAGAGGAGTAGTACGATGGTGATGGAGTGAGTGTATGTGTTCAGGGTGAGGGAATGGAGTCAGTGTCAGGGGGTCAGTGTGATGGTGATGGAGTGAGCGTGATGAGGTCAGTGTAACGGTGATGGATGGGGGTGAGGGTGTCAAGGTGACCGTGATGGAGTGAGTGTTAGGAGTCAGGGTGACGGTGATGGAGTGAGTGTGAGGTGGTCAGGCTGATGGTGAAGGAGTGAGTTTGAGTGTGTTAAGGTGACAGGGATGTATGTGAGTGTGAGGGGTTCAGTGTGACCCTGATGGAGTGAGTGTGAGAGGGTCAGGGTGACGGTGATGGAGTGACTGTGAGGGGGTCAGGGTGATGGTGATGGTGTGTGTGTGAAAGGGTCAAGGTGACCGTAAAGGGGTGAGTGCGAGGGGTCAGTGTGACGATAATGGAGATAGTGTCAGAGGAGTAGTACTAATTAGATTAGATTAGATTAGACTTACAGTGTGGAAACAGGCCCTTCGGCCCAACAAGTCCACACCGACCCGCCGAAGCGCAACCCACCCATACCCCTACATTTACCCCTTACCTAACACTACGGGCAATTTAGCTTGGCCAATTCACCTGACCCGCACATCTTTGGACTGTGGGAGGAAACCGGAGCACCCGGAGGAAACCCACGCAGACACGGGGAGAACGTGCAAACTCCACACAGTCAGTCGCCTGAGTTGGGAATTGAACCCGGGTCTACAGGCGCTGTGAGGCAGCAGTGCTAACCACTGTGCCACCGTGCCGCCCACCGTGTGTCAAAGATGGAGTGAGTGTGAGGGCATCAGGGTTACAGTGATGGAGTGTGTGTTATGAGATGAGTGTGACGGTATTGGTGTGCGGAGGTCAGTGTGACAGTGATGGAGTGAGAGTGAGTGGGTCAGGGTGACGGTGATGGACTGAGTGTGAGGGGGGCAGGGTGACCGTGATGGAGTGAGTGCGAGGGGGACATGGTGACGGTGATGGAGTGAGTGTGGGGGGGGGCACAGTGACGGTGAAGTGAGTGTGATGGGGTCGGGGGAGGGTGATGGAGTCAGTGTGAGAGGGTCAGGTTGGCGGTGATGGAGTGAGTGTGATGGGCTCAGGGTGAGGGTGATGGAGTGAGTGTGAGAGTGTCAGTATGAGGGTGATGGAGTGAGTGTGATGGAGTCAGGGTGAGGGTGATGGTGTGTGTGAGGGGGTCAGGGTGATGATGATGGAGTGAGTGTGATGGGGTCAGGGTGAGGGTGATGGTGTGTGTGTGAGGGGGTCAGGGGAGGGTGATGGAGTGAGTGTGATGGGGTCAGGGTGATGGTGATGGACTGAGTGAGGAGATCAGTGTGACATTGATGGACTGAGTGTGAGAGGGTCACGGTGACGGTGATGGAGTAAGTGTGAGGTGGTCAGGGGGGTGTTGGAGTGAGTGTGATGTGGTCAGGGGGAGGGTGATGGTGTGTGTGTGTGACGGGGTCAGGGGGAGGGTGATGGAGTGATTGTGAGGGCGTTAGGGTGACGGTGATGAATTGAATGTTAGACGGTCAGGGTGAGGGTGATGGAGTGAGTGTAGGGGGCAAGGTGACAGTGATGGAGTGAGTGTGAGGGGGTCAAGGTGACAGTGATGAAGTGAGCGTGAGTGGGTTAGGGTGACGGTGATGGAGTGAGTGTGAAGGGATCAAGGTGACCGTGATGGAGTGTGTGTGAGGGAATCAGTGTGACGGTGATGGAGTGAGTGTGAGGGGGTCAGGTTGACAGTGATGGAGTGAGTGTGAGTGGGACTGAGTGACGGTGATGGAGTGAGTGTGAGAGGGTCAGGGTGACGGTGATGGAATGAGTGTGAGGGGGCAGGGTGACAGTGATGGAGTGAGTGTGAGGGGGGTCAGGGTGACGGTGATGGACTGAGTGTGAGGGGGGCAGGGTGACCGTGATGGAGTGAGTGCGAGGGGGACATGGTGACGGTGATGGAGTGAGTGTGGGGGGGGGCACAGTGACGGTGAAGTGAGTGTGATGGGGTCGGGGGAGGGTGATGGAGTCAGTGTGAGAGGGTCAGGTTGGCGGTGATGGAGTGAGTGTGATGGGCTCAGGGTGAGGGTGATGGAGTGAGTGTGAGAGGGTCAGGGTGACGGTGATGGAATGAGTGTGAGGGGGCAGGGTGACAGTGATGGAGTGAGTGTGAGGGGGGTCAGGTTGAAGGTGATGGAGTGAGTGTGAGGGAGTCAGGAGGAGGGTGATGCAGTGAGTGTGATGGGGTCGGGGGAGGGTGATGGAGTGGGTGTGAGGGCATCAAGGTGACGTTGATGGAGCGAGAGTGAGGGCATCAGGGTGACGGTGATAGAGTGAGTGTGAAGGGATGAGAGTGATGGTGTTGGTGTGAGGGCATCAGGGTGACGGTGATGGAGTGAGTGTGATGAGGTTTGTGTGACATCGATGGAGTGAGTGTGAGGGTCAGGGTGGTGGCGATAGAATGAGTGTGAATGGATCAATGTGACGCTGATGGGGTGAGTATGAGAGGGTCAGGGTGACAGTGATGGAGGAGTGTGAGTGGAACTGGGTGACGATGATGGAGTGAGTGTGAGAGAGTCAAGGTAACAGTGATGGAGTGATTGTGAAGGTGTCAGGGTGACGGCGATGGAATGAGTGCGGGGGGGGGGGGGGCAGGCTGACCGTGATGGAGTGAGTGTGAGGGAGCCAGGGCGACTGTGATGGAGTGAGTGTCAGGGGATCAGTGTGACTGTGATGGAGTGATTGTGAGGGTGTCCGGGTGACGGTGATTGAGTGAATGAGAGTGGGTTAGTGTGAAACAGATCGAGTTATTGTCAGTGGGTCAGGTAAACATTGGAGTGAATGTGAGGGATTAAATGTGACGGTGATGGAGTGAGTGTGATGGGGTCTGGGTGACAATGATGGAGTGTGTGAGGGGGGTCAGGGTGATGGTGATGGAGTGACTGTGTGGGGGTCAGGGTGACGGTGATGGAGGGAGTGTGAGGGGATCATGGTGTCAGTGATGGAGTGAGTGTGAGGGGGTCAAGTTGACAGTGATGGAACGAGTGTGAGTGCGTTAAGGTGACAGGGATGGAGTGAGTGTGAGGGGGTCAGAGTGACGTTGATGGAGTGAGTATGAGATGGACAGTGTGTCGGTGATGGACTGAGTGTGAGTGGTCATGGTGACGGTGATGGAATGAGTGTGAGGGGAATAGTGTGACATTGATGGAGTAAGTGTGAGGGGTTCAAGGTGGCAGTGATAAAGTGTGTGTGAGGGGTCAGGGTGACAGGGATGGAGTGAGTGTGAGGGGTTCAGCGCGCCACTGATGGAGTGAGTGTGAGAGGGTCAGGGTGACTGTGAGGGAGTGAGTGTGAGCTGGTCAGGGTGATGGTGATTTAGTGATTGTGGGAGTGGTCAGTGTGACGGGGATGGAGTGAGTGTGAGTGGGACTGGGTGACAATGATGGAATGAGCGTGAGGGGGTAAAGTGGGTGGTGAGTGAGTGAGTGTGAGGGGATCAGTGTTACAGTGATGGACTGAGAGTGAGGGGGACAGGATGACGGTGATGGAGTGATTACGAGGGGGTCAGTGTGACAGTGAAGGAGTGAGTGTGAGTGGTTCAGGGTGATGGTGATGATGAGAGTGTGAGAGGGACATAGTGATGTTTATGGTGAGAGTGCGAGGGGGTCAGGTTGACTATGATGGAGTGAGTGTCAGGGGGTCAGTGTGACGTTGGTGGAGTGAGTGTGAGGGGATCAGAGTGACATTGATGGAGTGAGTGTGAGGGGATCAGAGTGAAGTTGATGGAGTGAGTGATGGAGTAAGTGTGAGGTGGTCAGGGTGACTGTGATGGAGTGAGTGCGAGGGTTTAAGGGTGACAGTGAGGTTGTGAGTGTGAGGGGGTCAGGGTGACCGTGTTGGAGTGAATGTGAGCGGGTCAGGGTAGTGGTGGCGGATAGAGTGTGAGGGTGTCTAGGTGACAGTGATGGAGTGACCGTGAGAGGGTCAGTGTGACAGTGCTGGAGTGGCTGTGATGCGTTCAGGGTGACGGTGATGGAGTGAGTGTGAGACGGTCAGTGTAACAGTGATGGAGTGAGTGTGAGGGGATCAGGATAACCGTGATGGAGTGAATGAGAGTAGTTCAGGGTGACGGAGAGGGAGTGAGCATGAGGGGGTCAGTGTGACTTCGATGTCGTGACTGTGATACGTTCAGGGTGGTGGTCATGGAGTGAGTGTGAAAAGATCAGTGTGACAGTGATGAAGTGAGTGCAAGAGGGTCAAGGTGACAGTGATGGAGTGAGTGTGAGAGAGCCAGTGTGACATTGATGGAGTGAGTGGGATGCGTTCAGGATGATGGTCATGGTGTGAGTGTGAGGGGATCAGTGTGATGGTGTTGGAATAAGTGTGAGGGGTTCAGGGTGACAGTGATGAAGTGTGTATGAGGGTCAGGGTGACAGGGATGGAGTGAGTGTGAGGGGTTTAGCGTGACACTGATGGAGTGAGTGTGAGAGGGTCAGGGTGACTGTGAGGGAGTGAGTGTGAGCTGGTCAGGGTGATGGTGATTTAGTGAGTGTGGGGGGGGTCAGTGCGAGGGTGATGGAGTGAGTGTGAGTGGGTCAGTGTGACGGTGATGGAGTGAGTGTGTGGGGGTCAGTGTGACAGTGATGGAGTGATTGTGAAGTGGTGATGGTGATGGAGTGAGTATGCGGTGGTCAGGGTGACGGTGATGGAGTGAATTTGAGGGGATCAGTGTGACGATGTTGGAGTGAGTGACAGGGATTCAGGGAGATGGTGACCGAGTGAGTTTAATGGGGTCAGGGTGACTGTGATCGAGTGATCGTGAGGGGGTTAGGATGACAGAAATCGGGTGAGTGTGAGGGGGTCAGTGTGACGATGGTGGGGTGAGTGTGAGGGGGGCAGTGTGATGGTGATGGAGGGAGTGTGTGTGGGTCAGGGTGACGGTGATGGAGTGAGTGTGGGGGGTCAAGATGACATTAATGGAGTGAGTGTCAGGGGGTCAGTGTGACGTCAATGGAGTGAGTGTGAATTGTACAGAGCGACGGTGATGGAGTGAGAGTGAGGGGGTCAGGGGGACGATAATGAAGTGAGTGTGTGTGGGTCATAGTGATGGTGATGGAGGGAGTGTGAGGGGATCAGGGCGACGGAGATGCAGTGAGAGTGAGAGGGTCAGTGTGAGGGCGACGGAGTGAGTGTGAAGGGATCAGTATGACGCTGGGGGGGTGAATGTGTGGATGTCAGAGTGACAGTGATGACTTGAGCGTGAGTGGGACTGGGTGATGATGATGGATTGAGTGTGGGGGGTCAGGGTGAAGGTGATGGAGTGATTGCAAGAGGGTCAGTGTGACAGTGAAGGAGTGAGTGTGAGTAGTTCAGGGTGATGGTGATGATGAGAGTGTGAGAGGGACATAGTGATGTTTATGGTGAGAGTGTGAGGGGGTCAGGTTGACTATGATGGAGTGAGTGTCAGGGGGTCAGTGTGACGTTGGTGGAGTGAGTGTGAGGGGATCAGAGTGACATTGATGGAGTGAGTGTGAGGGGATCAGAGTGACGTTGATGGAGTGAGTGTGTGGGGATCAGTGTGACAGTGATGGAATGCGTGTGAGGGGGTCAGGATGACAATGATTGAGTAAGTGTGAGGTGGTCAGGGTGACTGTGATGGAGTGAGTGCGAGGGTTTCAGGGTGACAGTGAGATTGTGAGTGTCAGAGGGTCAGTGTGACCGTGTTGGAGTGAGTGTGAGCGGGTCAGGGTAGTGGTGATAGATTGAGGGTGAGGGTGTCTGGGTGACAGTGATGGAGTGAGTGTGAGAGGGTCAGTGTGACAGTGATGGAGTGAGTGTGGGGGGTCAGGGTGAGGGTTATAGAGTGACTGTGATGCGTTCAGTGTGACGGTGATGGAGTGAGTGTGAGACGGTCAGTGTAACAGTGATGGAGTGAGTGTGAGGGGGTCAGCATAACCGTGATGGAGTGAGTGAGAGGAGTTCAGGTTGACGGAGAGGGAGTGAGCATGAGGGGGTCAGTGTGACTTCGATGTAGTGACTGTGATACGTTCAGGGTGATGGTCATGGAGTGAGTGTGAAAAGATCAGTGTGACGGTGATGGAGTGAGTGCGAGAGGGTCAAGGTGACAGTGATGGAGTGAGTGTGAGAGCGCCAGTGTGACGTTGATGGAGTGAGTGGGATGCGTTCAGGATGATGGTCATGGAGTGAGCATGAGGGGATCAGTGTGACGGCAATGGAGGGAGTGTGAAAAGATCAGGGTGATGGTGATGGAGTGAGTGTGAGGGGTTCAGCGTGACACTGATGGAGTGAGTGTGAGAGGGTCAGGATGACTGTGAGGGAGTGAGTGTGGGGGGTCACGGTGACGAGGTTGGAGTGAGTGTGAGAGGGTCAGGGTAACGGCGACGGAGTGACTGTGAGGGGGGCAGGGTGACTGTGATGGAGTGAGTGTGAGAGGGTCAGGGTGACGGTAATGGAGGGAGTGTGAGGGTGTCAGGGTGACGGTGATGGAGTGAGTGTGATGGGCTCAGGGTGAGGGCGATAGACGTAGTGTGAGGAGTTCAGTTTGATGGTCATGGAGTGAGAGTGAGGTGATCAGTGTGACAGTGATTGAGTGAGTGTACGTGGGTCAGGGGGACAGTGAGGGGCAATGAGTGTGAGGGGATCAGTGTGACGGTGATGAAGTAAGTGTGAGGGGTTCAGGGTGACAGTGATGATGTGTGTGTGAGGGGTCAGGGTGACAGTGATGGATTGAGTGTGAGGGGTTCAGAGTGACAGTGATGGAGTGAGTGTGAGTGTGTCAAGGTGACAAGGATGGAGTGAGTGTGAGGGGTTCAGCGTGACACTGATGGAGTGAGTGTGAGGGGGTCAGGGCGACAATGGTGGAGTGAGTGTGAGGGCGTAAGTGTGACGGTGATGGAGTGAGTGTGAGGGGGTCAGTGTGACGGTGATGGAATGTGTGAGAGAGAGTCAGTGTGACCCTGACGGAGTGCGTGTGAGAGGACAGTGATGAAGTGACTGTGAGAGGGCCAGTGTGACAGTGATGAAGTGAGTGTGAGAGGGTCAGGGTGACAGTGATGAAGTGAGTCTGAGAGGGCCAGTGTGACGGTGATGGATTGAGTGTGTCGGTGTCCGGGTGACGGTGATGGAGATAGTATGATGGGGTGAGGTTGACGTTGACGGAGTGAGTGTGAGGAATTCAGGGTGATGGAGAGGGAGTGAGTGTGAGGGGGTGAGTGTGAAGTTGATGGAGTGAGTGTGATGCGTTCAGGGTGACGGTCATGGAGTGAGTGTGAGGATTAGTGTGACGGCGATGGAGGGCTTGTGAAAAGATCAGGGTGATGGAGATGGAGTGAGTCTGAGGGAGTCAGGGTGACAGGGATGGAGTGAATGTGAGGTGGTCAGGGTGACGGTGATGGGGTGAGTGTGAAGGGATGTGAGTGACGGTCTTGGTGTGAGGGGGTCAGTGTGACGGTGATGGAGTGAGTGTGAGTGGGTCAGGGAGACGGTGATGGAGTGAATGTCAGAGGGTCAGGAGTGTGATGGTGATGGAGTGAGTTTGAGAGGGTCAGGGTGCTGGTCATGGTGTTTGAGTTCAGGGTGAGGGAATGGAGTCAGTGTCAGGGGTCAGTGTGTCACAGATGGATTGAATTTGAGGGTATCAGTGTTACGGTGATGGAGTGTGTGTAAGGGGTTCAGTGTGACCCTGATGGAGTGGGTGTGAGGGGGTCAGGTTGACAGTGATGGAGTGAGTGTGAGGGATGTCAGGGTGGGGATTATGGAGTTAGAGTGATGGGGTCAGGGTGACTATGAGGTAGTCAGTGTGAGGGGTTCAGTGTGACCCTGATGGAGTGAGTGTGTGGCGGTCAGGATAACGTTGAGGAATGAGTGTGAGGGGGTCAAGTTCATGGTGATGGAGTGAGTGGGAGGCGTCTATGTGACAATGATCGAGCAAGTGGGATGGGGGGTCAGGGTGAGTGTTATGGAGTGTGTGTGATGGGGTCAGGGTGACTATGATGTAGTGGGTGTGAGGGTGTCAGGATGAATGTGATGGAGTGAGTGTCAGGGGGTCAGGGTGACCGAGGATGGAGTGAGTATCAGGGGGTCAGGGTGACGGTGATGGAGTGAGTGTGAGGGAATCAGGGTGACGGCGATGGAATGAGTGTGAGGTGGTCAGGGTGACGGCAATGGAGTGAGTGTGAGGGGGTCTGGATGAGCCTGATGGAGTGAGTGTGAGGGCATCAGGGTGACGGTGATGGTGTGAGAGTGAAGGGGCACGGTGACAGTGATGGAGCGAGTGTGAGAAGGTCAGGGTAACGATGATGAATTGAATGTTAGACGGTCAGGGTGACGGTGATGGAGTGAGTGTGATGGGGTCAGTGTGACACTGATGGATTGAGTGTGAGGGGGACAGGGTGCCGGTGATGAATTGAGTGCGAGTGTGTCAAGGTGACAGGGATGGAGTGAGCGTGAGTGTGTCAAGGTGACAGGCATGGAGTGTGTGTGGGAGGGTCAGGGTGATGGTGACAGAGTGAGTTTGAAGGAGTCAGTGTGACGGTGATGGAGTGAGTGTGAGGGGACTGGGTGTTGGTGATGGAGTGAGTGTGAGGGGATGAGAGTGACGTTGATGGTTTGAGTGTGAGGATGTCAGGGTGACGATGATGCAGTGAATGCGTGGGGTCAAGATGACAGCGATGGAGTGAGTGTGAGGGGGTCAGAGTGACAATGATATAGTGAGTGTGACAGGCTCAGGTTGACGGTGATGGAGCGAGTGTGAGGTCATTAAGGTGACGGTGGTGGAGTGAGCGTGAAGGCATGAGAGTGACGGTGTTGGCGTGAGGGCATCAGTGTGATGGAGATGGAATGAGTGTGAGGCGGTCCGGTTCACAGTGTTGAAGTGAGTGTGAGGGCATCGGGGGACGGTGATGGAGTGAGTGTGCGGGCATCAGGGGAACGGTGATTTAGTGAGTGTGAAGGGATGAGAGTGATGGTGTTGGAGTAGGTTTGAGTGCATAAGGGGGATGGACATGGAGTGAGCGTGAAGGGATTAGAGTGATGGTGCTGGTGTGAGGGGGTCAGGGTGATGGTGATGGAGTGTGAAGGGATGAGAGTAACAGTATTGCTGTGAAGGGATCAGGGTGACTGTGATGGAGTGAGCGTGAGGGGGTCAGGGTGACGATGATGGAGTAAGTGTCAGGGGGTCAGGGTGACGGTGATGGATTGAGTGATAGCGTGTCAGTATGACAGAGATAAAGTGAGTGTGAGGGGGTCAGGGTGACGGTGATGGAATGAGAGTGAGGGGGTCAGGGTTATGGTGATGGAGTGAGTGTAAGGGTGTCAGGGTGACGATGATGGAGTGACTGTGAGTCGGACAGCGTGATGGAGAGAGAGCGAGTGTGAGGGGCCAGGGTGAAGGTGATGGAGTGAGTGTGAGGGGGTCAGAGTGACGGTGATGGAGTGTGAAGGGATGAAAGTGACGGTATTGTTGTGAGGGAGGTCAGTGTGACGGTGATGGAGTAAGTGTGAGGGGGTCAGTATGACACTGATGGAGTGAGAGTGAGGGGGTCAGTGTGACACTGATCGAGTGAGTGTGAGGGGGTCCGTTTCACTGTGATGGAATGAGTGTTAGGGGGTCAGGGTGACAGTGATGGAGTGAGTGTGAAGGGATGAGAGTGGCGGTATTGGTGTGAGGGGGTCAGTGAGACGGTGATGGAGTGAGTGTGATGGGGTCAGGGTGACGGTGAGGGATTGTGTGTGGGGGAGGGGGGTCAGGATGACGGCGATGGAGTGTCTGTGAGTGGGACAGAGCGACGGTGATGGAGAGAGTGTGAGGGGATCAGTGTGACAGTGATGGAGCGAGTGTGAGGGTATCAGTGTGATGGCAATGGAGTGAGTATGAAGGGAATGGAGTGACGGTATTGGTGTGAGGGCATCAGTGTGATGGTGATGGAGTGAGTGTGAGAGGGACAGGGTGACTGTGATGGATTGAGTGTGAGGGGGCCTGGTTCATGGTGTTGGAGTGAGTGTTAGGTGGTCAGTGAGACGCTGATGCACTGAGTGTGAGGGGGTCAGAGTGACGGTGATGGACTGAGAGTGAGGGGGTCAGTGTGACAGTGATGAAGTGAGTGCGAGTGCGTCAGAGTGACGGTGATGGGGTGAGTGTGAGGGGGTCAGTGTGACACTGATCGAGTGAATTGAGGGGGTCTGTTTCACTGTGATGGATAGAGTGTTGGGGGTCAGGGTGACGGTGATGGAGTGAGTGTGAAGGGATGAGAGTGACGGTACTGGTGTGAGGGGTTCAGTGAGACAGGGATGGAGAGAGTGTGAGGGGATCAGTGTGAAAGTGATGGAGCGAGTGTGAGGGTATCAGTGTGATGGTGATGGAGTGAGTGTGAAAGGATTAGAGTGACGGTATTTGTGTGAGGGCGTCAGTGTGACGGAGAAAAAGCGAGTGTGAAGGGTCAGGGTGACGGTAATGGAGTGACTGTGAGTGGGACAGAGTGACGGGGAAGGAGAGAGTGTGAGGGGGTCAGAGTGACGTTGATGGAGTGAATGTGAGGATGTCAGGATGATGATGATGGAGTGAGTGTGAGGGGATCAGTGTGACGGTGATGGAGAGAGTGTGAGGGGTTCGGGTGCGACAGGGATGGAGTGAGTGTGATTGGGAGAGAGTGACAGGGATGGAGAGAGTGTAATGGGGTCAGAGTGAGGTTGATGGGGTTACTGTGAGGATGTCCAGATGACGATGATGGAGACAATGTGAGGGGATCAGTGTGACAGTCATGGAGTGAGTGCGAAGGGAAGAGTGACGGCGTTGGTGTGAGGGTTTCAGTGTGGCATTGATGGAGTGAGTGTGAGGGGATCAGTGTGACAGTGATGGAGCGAGTGTGGGGGGTCAGAGTGACGGTGATGGACTGAGTGTGAGGGGGTCAGTGTGACGGTGATGGAGTGAGTGTGAGGGCGTCAGTGTGACGGTGATGAAGTGAGTTGTGAGTGCGTCAGGGTGATGGTGATGGATTGAGTGTGAGGGGGTCTGGTTCACGGTGTTGGAGTGAGTCTTAGGGGGTCAGTGAGACGGTGATGTATTGAGTGTGAGGGCGTCAATGTGACGGTGATGGTGTGAGTGTGAGGGCGTCAGTGAGACGGTGATGGAGTGAGTGTGAGGGCGTCAGTGTGATGGTGATGGAGTGAGTGTGAGGGCATCAGCGTGATGGTGATGGTGTGAGAGTGAGGGCGTCGGCGTGACGGTGATGGATTAAGTGTGAGGGGGACTGGTTCACGGCGTTGGAGTGAGTGTGAGGGCTTCAGCGTAACGGTGACGGATTGAGTGGGAGGGGGTCAGGGTGACTGTGATGGATTGAGTGTGAGAGGTCTGGTTCACGGTGTTGGAGTGAATGTTAGGGTGTCAGTGAGACGGTGAAGGACTGAGTGTTAGGGTGTCAGTGAGAAGGTGATGGACTGAGTGTTAGGGGGTCAATGAGACGGTGATGGACTGAGTGTTAGGGGGTCAGAGTGACGGTGATGGACTGAGTGTGAGGGGGTCAGTGTGATAGTGATGGAGTGAATGTGAGGGCGTCAGTGTGACGCTGGTGTAGTGAGTGTGAGGGCGTCAGTGTGACGTTGATGGAGTGAGTGTGAGGGCTTCAGGGTGATGGTGATGGATTGAGTGTAAGTGGGTCTGGTTCACCGTGTTGGAGTGAGTATTAGGGGGTCAGTGAGACGGTGATGGAGTGAGAGTGAGGGGGTCAGAGAAACGGAGATGGAGTGAGTGTGGGGGCGTTAGTGTGACGGAGATAAAGCGAGTGTGAAGAGGTCAGGGTGACGGTTTTGAAGTGATTGTGAGTGTGACAGAGTGACGGGGATGGAGAGAGTGAGAGGGGGTCAGAGAGACGTTTATGGGGTGAATGTGAGGATGTCAGGATGACGATGGTGGAGTGAGTGTGAGGGGATCAGTGTGAAAGTGATGGATTGAGTGTGAGGGGGTCTGGTTCACGGTAATGGACTGACTGTTAGGGGGTCAGTGAGAAGGTGATGGATTGAGTGTTCGTGGGTCAGTGATACGGTGATGGACTGAGTGTGAGGGGGTCAGAGTGATGGTGATGGACTGAGTGTGAGGGGGTCAGTGTGACTGTGATGGAGTGAGTGCGAGGGCGTCAGTGTGACGGTGGTGGAGTGAGTGTGAGTGCGTCAGGGTGACGGTGATGGATTGAGTGTGAGGGGCTCTGGTTCACGGTGTTGGAGTGAGTCTTAGGGGGTCAGTGAGACGGTGATATATTGAGTGTGAGGGCGTCAATATGACGGTGATGGTGTGAGTGTGAGGGCGTCAGTGAGACGGTGATGGAGTGAGTTTGAGGGCGTCACCGTGAGGGTGATGGAGTGAGTGTGAGGGCGTCAGGCTGACGGTGATGGAGTGAGTGTGAGGGCATCAGCGTGACGGTGATGGAGTGAGTTTGAGGGCGTCAGTGAGACGGTGAAGGAGTGAGTGTGAGGGCGTCAGCGTGACAGAGATGGAGTGAGTGTGAGTGCGTCAGGGTGACGGTGATGGATTGAGTGTGAGGGGGTCTGGTTCACGGTGTTGGAGTGAGTGTTAGGGTGTCAGTGAGACGGTGATGTATTGACTGTGAGGGCGTCAGTGTGACGGTGATGGATTGAGTGTGAGGGGGTCAGGATGACTGTGATGGATTGAGTGTGAGAGGTTCTGGTTCACGGTATTGGAGTGAATGTTAGGGTGTCAGTGAGACGGTGATTGACTGAGTGTTAGGAGGTCAGTGAGAAGGTGATGGACTGAGTTGTTAGGGGGTCAGTGAGAAGGTGATGGACTGAGTGTTAGGGGTCAGAGTGACGGTGATGGACTGAATGTGAGGGGGTTAGTGTGATGGTGATGGAGTGAGTGTGAGGGCGTCAGGTTGACGGTGATGGAGTGACTGTGAGGGTATCAGTGTGATGGTGATGGAGTGAGTGTGAGAGGGTCAGAGTGACTGTGATGGATTGAGTGTGAGGGGGTATGGTTCATGTTATTGGAGTGAGTGTTAGGGGGTCAGTGAAACGGTGATGGAGTGAGTGTGAGGGGGTCAGTGTGACGGTGATGGCGTGAGTGTGAGGGCGTCAGTGTGACGGAGATAAAGCGAGTGTGAAGGGGTCAGGGTGACGGTTTTGGAGTGATTGTGAGTGGGACAGAGTGACGGGGATGGAGAGAGTGAGAGGGGGTCAGAGAGACGTTGATGGGGTGAATGTGAGGATGTCAGGATGACGATGGTGGAGTGAATGTGAGGGGATCAGTGTGAAAGTGATGGATTGAGTGTGAGGGGGTCTGGTTCACGGTGATGGACTGACTGTTAGGGGGTAAGTGAGAAGGTGATGGACTGAGTGTTCGCGGGTCAGTGAGACGGTGATGGACTGAGTGTGAGGGGGTCAATGTGACTGTGATGGAGTGAGTGCGAGGGCATCAGTGTGACGGTGGTGGAGTGAGTGTGAGTGCGTCAGGGTGACGGTGATGGATTGAGTGTGAGGGGGTCTGGTTCACGGTGTTGGAGTGAGTCTTAGGGGTCAGTGAGACGGTGATATATTGAGTGTGAGGGCGTCAATATGACGGTGATGGTGTGAGTGTGAGGGCGTCAGTGAGACGGTGATGGAATGAGTTTGAGGGCGTCACCGTGAGGGTGATGGAGTGAGTGTGAGGGCATCAGCGTGACGGTTATGGAGTGAATTTGAGGGCGTCAGTGAGACGGTGATGGAGTGAGTGTGAGGGCGTCAGCGTGACAGAGATGGAGTGAGTGTAAGTGCGTCAGGGTGATGGTGATGGATTGAGTGTGAGGGGGTCTGGTTCACGGTGCTGGAGTGAGTGTTAGGGTGTCAGTGAGACGGTGATGTATTGAGTGTGAGGGCGTCAGCGTGACGGTGATGGAGTGAGTGTGAGGGCGTCAGTGAGACGGTGATGGACTGAGTGTTAAGGGGTCAGTGTGTTGGTGATGGAGTGAATGTGAGGGCGTCAGTGTGACGGTGATGGAGTGAGTGTGAGGGCGTCAGCGTGAAGGTGATGGTGTGAGCGTGAGGGCGTCAGGGTGACGGTGATAGAGTGAGTGTGAGCGCGTCAGGGTGACAGTGATGGATTGAGTGTGAGGGCGTCAGTGAGACGGTGATGTATTGAGTGTGTGGGCGTCAGCGTGACGGTAATGGTATCAGTGTGAGGGGGTCAGGGTGATGTGACAGATTGTGTGTGAGGGGTCTGGTTCACGGTGTTGGAGTGAATGTTAAGGTGTCAGTGAGACGGTGATGGACTGAGTGTTAGGGGTCAGTGAGACGGTGATGGACTGAGTGTTAGGGGGTCAGAGTGACGCTGATGGACTGAATGTGAGGGGGTTAGTGTGATGATGATGGAGTGAGTGTGAGGGCGTCAGGTTGACGGTGATGGAGTGACTGTGAGTGGGACAGAGTGACGGTGATGGAGCGAGTGTGAGGGTATCAGTGTGATGGTGATGGAGTGAGTGTGAGAGGGTCAGGGTGACTGCGATGGATTGAGTGTGAGGGGGTATGGTTCATGTTGTTGGAGTGAGTGTTGGAGTGAGTGTTGGAGTGAGACGGTGATGGACTGAGTGTGAGGGGGTCAGAGTGACGGTGATGGACTGAGGGTGAGGGGGTCAGTGTGACTGTGATGGAGTGAGTGCGAGAGCGTCAGTGTGACGGTGGTGGAGTGAGTGTGAGTGCGTCAGGGTGACGGTGATGGATTGAGTATGAGGGGGTCTGGTTCACGGTGTTGGAGTGAGTCTTAGGGGGTCAGTGAGATGGTGATATATTGAGTGTGAGGGCGTCAATATGACGGTGATGGTGTGAGTGTGAGGGCGTCAGTGAGACGGTGATGGAGTGAGTTTGAGGGCGTCACCGTGAGGGTGATGGAGTGAGTGTGAGGGCGTCAGGCTGACGGTGATGGAGTGAGTGTGAGGGCATCAGCGTGACCGTGATGGAGTGAGTTTGAGGGCGTCAGTGAGACGGTGAAGGCGTGACTGTGAGGGCGTCATTGTGACGGTGATGGATTGAGTGTGAGGGGGTCAGGATGACTGTGATGGTTTGAGTGTGAGAGGTCTGGTTCACGGTATTGGAGTGAATGTTAGGGTGTCAGTGAGACGGTGATGGACTGAGTGTGAGGGGGTCGGGTTCACGGTGATGTACTGAGTGTTAGGGGGCCAGAGTGACGGTGATGGACTGAGTGTGAGGGGGTCAGTGTTACGGTGATGGAGTGAGTGTGAGTGCGTCAGGGTGACGGTGATAGATTGGGTGTGAGGGGGTCAGTGTGACGGTGATGGAGTGAGTGTGAGTGCGTCAGGGTGACGGTAATGGATTGGGTGTGAGGGGGTCTGCTTCACGGTGTTGGAGTGAGTCTTAGAGGTCAGTGAGACGGTGTTGTATTGAGTGTGAGGGCATCAGGGTGACGGTGATGGAGTGAGTGTGAGTGCGTCAGCGTGACTGTGATTGAGTGAGAGTGAGGGCGTCAGGGTGAGGGTGATGGTGTGAGTGTGAGCGCGTCAGCGTGACGGTGATGGATTGAGTGTGAGGCGGTCAGGGTGACTATGGTGGATTGAGTGTGAGAGGACTGGTTCACGGTGTTGGAGTGAATGTTAGGGTGTCAGTGAGACGGTAATGGACTGAGTGTAAGAGCGTCAGTGAGAAGGTGATGGACTGAGTGTTAGGGGGTCAGAGTGACGGTGATGTACTGAGTTTGAGGGGGTCAGTGTAATGGTGATGGAGTGAGTCCGAGGACGTCAGGTTGACGGTGATGGGGTGAGTGTGAGGGCGACAGGGTGACGGTGTTGGAGTGAGTGTGAGGGCGTCAAGGTGAGGGTGATGGAGTGAGTGTTAGGGCTTCCGGGTGACGTTGATGGAGTGAGTGCAAGTGTGTCAGGGTGACGGTGATGGAGTGACTGTGAGTGGGACAGCATGACGGAGAGAGAGTGAGTGTGAGGGGGTCAGAGTGTCGGTGATGGAGTGTGAAGGGATGAGATTGACGGTATTGGTGTGAGGGGGTCAGTGTGACGGTGATGGAATAAGTGTGAGGGGTATCAGTGTGACACTGATGGCCTGAGAGTGAGGGGGTCAGGGTGACGGTGATGGAGTGAGTGTGAGGGGGTCAGTGTGACACTGATCGAGTGAGTGTGAGGGGGTTTGTTCCACTGTGATGGATAGAGTTTTAGGGGGTCAGGGTGACGTTGATGGAGTGAATGTGAAGGGATGAGAGTGACGGTATTGATATGAGGGTGTCAGTGAGACGCTGATGGAATGAGTGTGATGGGGTCAGGGTGATGGTGAGGGATTGTGTGTGGGGGAGGGGGGTCGGGATGACGGCGATGGAGTGACTGTGAGTGGGACAGAGTGACGGTGATGGAGAGAGTGTGAGCAGATCAGTGTGAAAGTGATGGAGCGAGTGTGAGGGTATCAGTGTGATGGTGATGGAGTGAGTGTGAAGGGATTAGAGTGACGGTATTTGTGTGAGCATCAGGGTGACTGTGATGGATTGAGTGTGAGGGGTTCTGTTTCACGGTGTTGGAGTGTGTGTTAGGAGTTCCGTGAGACGCTGATGGACTGAGTGTTCGCGGGTCAGTGAGACGGTGCTAGACTGAGTGTGAGGGGGTCAGAGTGACGGTGATGGAGTGAGTGTAAGTGCGTCAGGGTGACGGTGATGGATCGAGTGTGAGGGGGTCTGGTTCACGGTGTTGGAGTGAGTCTTAGGGGGTCAGTGAGACGGCGATGTACTGAGTGTGAGGGCGTCAGCGTGACGGTGATGGAGTGAGTGTGAGGGCGTCAGTGAGACGTTGATGGATTGAGTGTGAGGGGGTCTGGTTCACGGTGTTGGAGTGAGTGTTAGGGTGTCAGTGAGACGGTGATGTACTGAGTGTGAGGGCGTCAGCGTGACGGTGATGGAGTGAGCGTGAGGGCGTCAGTGAGACGGTGATGGACTGAGTGTGAGGGGGTCAGTGTGTTGGTGATGGAGTGAATGTGAGGGCGTCAGTGTGACGGTGATGGAGTGAGTGTGAGGGCGTCAGCGTGACGGTGATGGTGTGAGCGTGAGGGCATCAGGGTGACGGTGATGTATTGAGTGTGAGGGCGTCAGTGAGACGGTGATGTATTGAGTGTGTGGGCGTCAGCGTGACAGTGATGGACTGAGTGTGAGTGGGTCAGTGTGATGGTGATGGAGTGAGTGTGAGGGCGTCATGGTGAAGCTGATGGAGTGAGTGTGAGTACGTCAGTGTGACGGTGATGGAGAGAGTGTGAGGGCGTCAGGGTGACGGTGATAGAGTGAGTGTGAGGGCATCAGGGTGACGTTGATGGAGCGAGTGTGAGGGTGTCAGTATGACGGTGATGGAGTGAGAGTAAGGGGGTCAGTGAGACGATGATTGAGTGAGTGTGAGGGCGTCAGTGTGACGCTGATGGAGTGAGTGTGAGTACGTCAGTGTGACGGTGATGGAGAGAGTGTGAGGGCGTCAGGGTGACGGTGATGGAGTGAGTGTGAGGGCATCAGGGTGACGTTGATGGAGCGAGTGTGAGGGTGTCAGTATGACGGTGATGGAGTGAGAGTAAGGGGGTCAGTGAGACGATGATTGAGTGAGTGTAAGGGTGTCAGGGTGACGGTGATGTAGTGACTGTGAATGGGACAGCATGATGGAGAGAGAGTGAGTGTGAGGGGGTCAGAGTGACGGTGATGGAGTGGGAAGTGATGAGAGTGACGGTATTGGTGTGAGGGGGTCAGTGTGACTGTGATAGAATAAGTGTGTGGGGTATCAGTGTGACACTGATGGACTGAGAGTGAGGCGGTCAGCATGACGGTGATGGAGTGAGTGTGAGGGGGTCAGTGTGACACTGATCGAGTGAGTGTGAGGGGGTTTGTTCTCCTGTGATGGATAGAATGTTAGGGGGTCAGGGTGACGCTGATGGAGTGAGTGTGAAGGCATGAGAGTGACGGTATTTATATGAGGGTGTCAGTGTGACGCTGATGGAGTGAGTATGAGGGGATCAGGGTGATGATTAGAAATTGTGTGCGGGTGGAGGGGGGTCAGGATGACGGTGATGGAGTGACTGTGAGTGGGACAGAGTGACGGTGATGGAGAGAGTGTGAGGGAATAGGTGTGAAAGTGATAGAGCGAGTGTGAGGGTATCAGGGTGATGGTGAAGGAGTGATTGTGAGAGGGTCAGGGTGACTGTGATGGATTGAGTGTGAGGGAGTATGGTTCATGGTGTTGGAGTGAGTGTTAGGGTGTCAGTGAGACGGTGATGGAGTGAGTGTGAGGGCGTCAGAATGACTGAGATAAAGCGAGTGTGAAGGGGTCAGGGTGACGGTGATGGAGTGATTGTGGGTGGGAAAGAGTGACGGGGATGGAGAGAGTGAGAGGGGGTCAGAGTGACGTTGATGGAGTGAAAGTGAGGATGTCAGGATGACGATGGTGGAGTGAGTGTGAGGGGATCAGTGTGACAGTGATGGATTGAGTGTGAGGGGGTCTGGTTCACGGTGATGGACTGAGTGTTAGGGGGTCAGTGAGACGGTGATGGACTGAGTGTGAGGCGGTCAGAGTAACGGTGATGCACTGAGTGTGAGGGAGTCAGTGTGTCAGTGATGGAGTGAGTGCGAGGGCGTCAAGTTGACGGTGATGGGTTGAGTGTGAGGGCGTCAGGGTGAAGGTGATGGAGTGAGTGTGAGGGCGTCAAGTTGACGGTAATGGGGAGAGTGTGAGGGCGTCGGGTGAAGGTGATGGATTGAGTGTGAGGGCGTCAGTGATACGGTGAGGGAGTGAGTGTGAGGGCGTCAGCGTGACGGTGATGGATAGAGAGTGAGGGGGTCAGACTGACTGTGATGGATTGAGTGTGAGAGGTCTGGTTCACGATGGTGGAGTGAATGTTAGGGTGTCAGTGAGAGGGTGATGGACTGAGTGTTAGGGGATCATTGAGACGGTGATGGACAGAGTGTGAGGGGGTCAGTGTGACGGTGATGGAATGAGTGTGAGGGCGTCAGGGTGATGGTGATGGACTGAGTGTGAGGGGGTCTTGTTCACGGGGCTGGAGTGAATGTTAGGGTGTCAGTGAGACAGTGATGGACTGAGTGTGAGGGGGTCAGTGTAACGGTGATGGACTGAGTGTGAGGGGGTCAGTGTGATGGTGATGGACTGAGTGCCAGGGGGTCAGTGTGACGGTAATGGACTGAGTGTGAGGGGATCAGTGTGACGGTGATGGACTGAGTGCTAGGAGGTCAGTGTGACGGTAATGGACTGAGTGTGAGGGGGTCAGTGTGACGGTGATGGAGTGAGTGTGAGGGCGTCAGGTTGACGGTGATGTGGTGAGTGTGAGGGCGTCAGGGTGAAGGTGATAGAGTGAGTGTGAGGGCGTCAGCGTGACGGTGATGGAGTGAGAGTGAGGGGTGAGTGTGAAGGTGATGGACTGAGTGTTAGGGGGTCAGTGAGACTGTGATGGACTGAGTGTGAGGGGGTCAGAGTAACGGTGATGGACTGATTGTGAGGGGGCCAGTCTGACGGTGATGGACTGAGTGCTAGGGGTCAGTGAGACGGTGATGGACTGAGTGTGAGGGGATCAGAGTGACGGTGATGGACTGAGTGCTAGGGGGTCAGTGTGACGGTAATGGACTGAGTGTGAGGGGGTCATTGTGACGGTGATGGAGTGAGTGTGAGGGCGTCAGGTTGACGGTAATGGGGAGAGTGTGAGGGCGTCAGGGTGAAAGTGATGGATTGAGTGTGAGGGCGTCAGTGATACGGTGATGGAGTGAGTGTGAGGGCGTCAGCATGACGGTGATGGATAGAGAGTGAGGGGGTCAGGGTGACTGTGATGGATTGAGTGTGAGAGGTCTGGTTCACGGTGGTGGAGTGAATGTTAGGGTGTCAGTTAGACGGTGATGGACTGAGTGCTGGGGGTCAGTGAGAAGGTGATGGACTGAGTGTTAGGGGGTCATTGAGACGGTGATGGACAGAGTGTGAGGGGGTCAGTGTGACGGTGATGGAGTGAATGTGAGGGGGTCAGTGTGACGGTGATGGAGTGAGTTTGAGTGCGGCAGGGTGACGGTGATGGATTGAGTGTGAGGGGGTCAGGTTCACGGTGTTGGAGTGAGTCTTAGGGGGTCAGTGAGAATGTGATGTATTGAGTGTGAGGGCGTCAGCGTGACGGTGATGGAATGAGTGTGAGGGCGTCAGGGTGATGGTGATGGGGTGAGTGTAAGTGGGTCTGGTTCACGGTGTTGGAGTGAGTGTTAGGGGTTTAGTGAGACGGTGATGGAGTGAGTGTGAGGGGGTCAGAGTGACGGTGATGGACTGAGTGTGAGTGGGTCAGTGTGATGGTGATGGAGTGAGTGTGAGGGGGTCAGAGTAAAAGGTGATGGACTGATTGTGAGGGGGTCAGTGTGACGGTGATGGACTGAGTGCTTGGGGAACAGAGTGACGGTAATGGACTGAGTGTGAGGGGGTCAGTGTGACGGTGATGGAGTGAGTGCGAGGGCGTCAGGTTGACGGTGATGGGGTGAGTGTAAGTGGGTCAGGTTCACCGTGTTGGAGTGAGTGTTAGGGGGTTAGTGAGATGGTGATGGAGTGAGTGTGAGGGGATCAGAGTGACGGTAATGGACTGAGTGTGAGAGGGTCAGTGTGACGGTGATGTTTTGAGTGCGAGGGCGTCAGGTTGACGGTGATGGAGTGAGTGTAAGTGGGTCTGGTTCACGGTGTTGGAGTGAGTGTTAGGGGGTTAGTGAGACGGTGATGGAGTGAGTGTGAGGGGGTCAGAGTGACGGTGATGGACTGAGTGTGAGTGGGTCAGTGTGATGGTGATGGAGTGAATGTGAGGGCGTCAGTGTGACGCTGATGGAGAGAGTGTGAGGGCGTCATGGTGACGGTGATGGAGTGAGTGTGAGGGCATCAGGGTGACGTTGATGGAGTGAGTGTGAGGGTGTCAGTATGACGGTGATGGAGTGAGAGTGAGTGGGTCAGTGAGACGATGATTGAGTGAGTGTAAGGATGTCAGGGTGACGGTGATGTAGTGACTGTGAATGGGACAGCATGACGGAGAGAGAGTGAGTGTGAGGGGGTCAGAGTGACGGTGATTGAGTGTGAAGGGATGAGAGTAAGGTTATTGGTGTGAGGGGGCCCGTGTGACTGTGATGGAATAAGTGTGAGGGGTATCAGTGTGACACTGATGGACTGAGAGTGAGGCGGTCAGCGTGACGGTGATGGAGTGAGTGTGAGGGGATCAGTGTGACACTGATCGAGTGAGTGTGAGGGGTTAGTTCTCCTGTGATGGATAGAATGTTAGGGGGTCAGGGTGACGGTGATGGAGTGAGTGTGAAGGGATGAGAGTGTCGGTATTGATATGAGGGTGTCACTTTGACGCTGATGGAGTGAGTATGAGGGGATCAGGGTGATGATTAGAGATTGTGTGTGGGTGGAGGGGGGTCAGGATGACGGCGATGGAGTGACTGTGAGTGGGACAGAGTGACGGTAATGGACTGAGTGTGAGGGGGTCAATGTGACGGTGATGGAGTGAGTGCGAGGGCGTCAGGTTGACGGTCATGGAGTGAGTGTAAGTGGGTCTGGTTCACGGTGTTGGAGTGAGTGTTAGGGGGTTAGTGAGACGGTGATGGAGTGAGTGTGAGGGGGTCAGAGTGACGGTAATGGACTGAGTGTGAGTGGGTCAGTGTGATGGTGATGGAGTGAATGTGAGGGCTTCAGTGTGACGCTGATGGAGAGAGTGTGAGGGCATCAGGGTGACGTTGATGGAGCGAGTGTGAGGGTGTCAGTATGACGATGATGGAGTGAGAGTGAGGGGGTCAGTGAGACGATGATTGAGTGAGTGTAAGGATGTCAGGGTGACGGTGATGTAGTGACTGTGAATGGGACAGCATGACGGAGAGAGAGTGAGTGTGAGGGGGCCAGAATGACGGTGATGGAGAGAGTGTGAGGGGATCAGTGTGAAGATGATAGAGCGAGTGTGAGGGTATCAGGGTGATGGTGAAGGAGTGATTTTGAGAGGGTCAGGGTGACTTTGATGGATTGAGTGTGAGGAGGTATGGTTCATGGTTTTGGAGTGAGTGTTAGGGTGTCAGTGAGACGGTGATGGAGTGAGTGTGAGGGGGTCAGTGTGACGGTGATGGAGTGAGTGTGAGGGCGTCAGAATGACTGAGATAAAGCGAGTGTGAAGGGGTCAGGGTGACGGTGATGGAGTGATTGTGAGTGGGAAAGAGTGACGGGGATGGAGAGAGCGAGAGCGGGTCAGAATGACTTTGATGGGGTGAATGTGAGGATGTCAGGATGACGATTGTGGAGTGAGTGTGAGGGGATCAGTGTGACAGTGATGGATTGAGTGTGAGGGGGTCTGGTTCACGGTGATGGACTGAGTGTTAGGGGGTCAGTGAGACGGTGATGGACAGAGTGTGAGGCGGTCAGAGTAATGGTGATGGACTGAGTGCTGGGGGTCAGTGAGAAGGTGATGGACTGAGTGTTAGGGGGTCATTGAGACGGTGATGGACAGAGTGTGAGGCGGTCAGCGTGACGGTGATGGAGTGAGTGTGAGGGGATCAGTGTGACACTGATCGAGTGAGTGTGAGGGGTTAGTTCTCCTGTGATGGATAGAATGTTAGGGGGTCAGGGTGACGGTGATGGAGTGAGTGTGAAGGGATGAGAGTGTCGGTATTGATATGAGGGTGTCACTTTGACGCTGATGGAGTGAGTATGAGGGGATCAGGGTGATGATTAGAGATTGTGTGTGGGTGGAGGGGGGTGAGGATGACGGCGATGGAGTGACTGTGAGTGGGACAGAGTTACGGTGATGGAGAGAGTGTGAGGGGATCAGTGTGAAGGTGATAGAGCGAGTGTGAGGGTATCAGGTTGATGGTGAAGGAGTGATTTTGAGAGGGTCAGGGTGACTTTGATGGATTGAGTGTGAGGGGGTATGGTTCATGGTGTTGGAGTGAGTGTTAGGGTGTCAGTGAGACGGTAATGGACTGAGTGTGAGGGGGTCAGTGTGACGGTGATGGAGTGAGTGCGAGGGCGTCAGGTTGACGGTGATGGGGTGAGTGTAAGTGGGTCAGGTTCACCGTGTTGGAGTGAGTGTTGGGGGTTAGTGAGATGGTGATGGAGTGAGTGTGAGGGGATCAGAGTGACGGTAATGGACTGAGTGTGAGAGGGTCAGTGTGACGGTGATGTTTTGAGTGCGAGGGCGTCAGGTTGACGGTGATGGAGTGAGTGTAAGTGGGTCTGGTTCACGGTGTTGGAGTGAGTGTTAGGGGGTTAGTGAGACGGTGATGGAGTGAGTGTGAGGGGGTCAGAGTGACGGTGATGGACTGAGTGTGAGTGGGTCAGTGTGATGGTGATGGAGTGAATGTGAGGGCGTCAGTGTGACGCTGATGGAGAGAGTGTGAGGGCGTCATGGTGACGGTGATGGAGTGAGTGTGAGGGCATCAGGGTGACGTTGATGGAGCGAGTGTGAGGGTGTCAGTATGACGGTGATGGAGTGAGAGTGAGGGGGTCAGTGAGACGATGATTGAGTGAGTGTAAGGATGTCAGGGTGACGGTGATGTAGTGACTGTGAATGGGACAGCATGACGGAGAGAGAGTGAGTGTGAGGGGGTCAGAGTGACGGTGATTGAGTGTGAAGGGATGAGAGTAAGGTTATTGGTGTGAGGGGGCCCGTGTGACTGTGATGGAATAAGTGTGAGGGGTATCGGTGTGACACTGATGGACTGAGAGTGAGGCGGTCAGCGTGACGGTGATGGAGTGAGTGTGAGGGGATCAGTGTGACACTGATCGAGTGAGTGTGAGGGGTTAGTTCTCCTGTGATGGATAGAATGTTAGGGGGTCAGGGTGACGGTGATGGAGTGAGTGTGAAGGGATGAGAGTGTCGGTATTGATATGAGGGTGTCACTTTGACGCTGATGGAGTGAGTATGAGGGGATCAGGGTGATGATTAGAGATTGTGTGTGGGTGGAGGGGGGTCAGGATGACGGCGATGGAGTGACTGTGAGTGGGACAGAGTGACGGTAATGGACTGAGTGTGAGGGGGTCAATGTGACGGTGATGGAGTGAGTGCGAGGGCGTCAGGTTGACGGTCATGGAGTGAGTGTAAGTGGGTCTGGTTCACGGTGTTGGAGTGAGTGTTAGGGGGTTAGTGAGACGGTGATGGAGTGAGTGTGAGGGGGTCAGAGTGACGGTGATGGACTGAGTGTGAGTGGGTCAGTGTGATGGTGATGGAGTGAATGTGAGGGCTTCAGTGTGACGCTGATGGAGAGAGTGTGAGGGCATCAGGGTGACGTTGATGGAGCGAGTGTGAGGGTGTCAGTATGACGATGATGGAGTGAGAGTGAGGGGGTCAGTGAGACGATGATTGAGTGAGTGTAAGGATGTCAGGGTGACGGTGATGTAGTGACTGTGAATGGGACAGCATGACGGAGAGAGAGTGAGTGTGAGGGGGTCAGAATGACGGTGATGGAGAGATTGTGAGGGGATCAGTGTGAAGGTGATAAAGCGAGTGTGAGGGTATCAGGGTGATGGTGAAGGAGTGATTTTGAGAGGGTCAGGGTGACTTTGATGGATTGAGTGTGAGGAGGTATGGTTCATGGTTTTGGAGTGAGTGTTAGGGTGTCAGTGAGACGGTGATGGAGTGAGTGTGAGGGGGTCAGTGTGACGGTGATGGAGTGAGTGTGAGGGTGTCAGAATGACTGAGATAAAGCGAGTGTGAAGGGGTCAGGGTGACGGTGATGGAGTGATTGTGAGTGGGAAAGAGTGACGGGGATGGAGAGAGCGAGAGCGGGTCAGAATGACTTTGATGGGGTGAATGTGAGGATGTCAGGATGATGATTGTGGAGTGAGTGTGAGGGTTCAGTGTGACAGTGATGGATTGAGTGTGAGGGGGTCTGGTTCACGGTGATGGACTGAGTGTTAGGGGGTCAGTGAGACGGTGATGGACAGAGTGTGAGGCGGTCAGAGTAACGGTGTTGGACTGAGTGTGAGGGGGTCAGTGTGTCAGTGATGGGGTGAGTGTGAGGGCGTCAGGGTGAAGGTGATGGAGTGAGTGTGAGGGCGTCAAGTTGACAGTAATGGGGTGAGTGTGAGGGCGTCAGGGTGAAGGTGATGGATTGAGTGTGAGGGCGTCAGTGATACGGAGATGGAGTGAGTGTGAGGGCGTCAGCATGACGGTGATGGATAGAGAGTGAGGGGTTCAGGGTGACTGTGATGGATTGAGTGTGAGAGGTCTGGTTCACGGTGGTGGAGTGAATGTTAGGGTGTCAGTGAGACGGTGATGGACTGAGTGCTGGGGGTCAGTGAGAAGGTGATGGACTGAGTGTTAGGGGGTCATTGAGACGGTGATGGACAGAGTGTGAGGGGGTCAGTGTGACGGTGATGGAGTGAGTGTGAGGGGGTCAGGGTGACGGTGATGGAGTGAGTGTGAGTGCGTCAGGGTGATGGTGATGGAGAGAATGTGAGGGGGTCTGCTTCACGGTGTTGGAGTGAGTCTTAGGGGGTCAGTGAGACGGTGATGTATTGAGTGTGAGGGCGTCAGGGTGACGGTGATGGACTGAGTGTGAGGTCGTCAGGGTTATGGTGATGGACTGAGTGTGAGGGGGTCTGGTTCACGCTGCTGGAGTGAGTCTTAGGGGGTCAGTGAGACGGTGATGTATTGAGTGTGAGGGCGTCACGGTGACGGTGATGGATTGTGTTTGAGGGCGTCAGGGTGACTGTGATGGATTGAGTGTGCGAGGACTTGTTCACGGGGCTGGAGTGAATGTTAGGGTGTCAGTGAGACGGTGATGGACAGAGTGTAAGGGGGTCAGTGAGAAGGTGATGGACTGAGTGCTAGGGGGTCAGTGAGACGGTGGTGGACTGAATGTGAGGGGGTCAGAGTGGCGGTGATGGACTGAGTGTGAGGGGGTCAGTGTGATGGTGATGCAGTGAATGTGAGGGCGTCAGTATGACGGTGATGGAGTGAGTGCGATGGCGCAAAGTTGACGGTGATGGGGTGAGTGTGGGGGCGTCATGGGTGACGGTGATGGATTGAGTGTAAGTGGGTCTGGTTCACGGTGATGGAGTGAGTGTTAGGGGCTCAATGAGACCGTGATGGACTGAGTGTGAGGGGGTCAGAGTGGCGGTGATGGACTGAGTGTGAGGGGGTCAGTGTGATGGTGATGCAGTGAATGTGAGGGCGTCAGTATGACGGTGATGGACTGAGTGTGAGGGCGTCAGTTTGACGGTGTTGGAGTGAGTGTGAGGGCGTCAGGGTGACGGTGATGGAGTGAGTGTGAGAGCGTCAGTGTGACTGTGATGGAGAGAGAGTAAGGTGGTCAGTGAGACTGTGATTGAGTGAGAGTGGGGGGTCAGTGAGACTGTGATGGTGTGAGTGTAAGTGTGTCAGGGTGACGGTGATGGAGTTACTGTGAGTGGGACAGCATGATAGAGAGAGAGTGACTGTGAGGGGGTCAGAGTGTTGGTGATGGAGTGTGAAGGGATGAGAGTGACGGTATTGGTGTGAGGGAGTCAGTATGACAGTGTTGGAATATGTGTGAGGTGCATCAGTGTGACACTGATGGACTGAGAGTGAGGGGGTCAGGGTGACGGTGATGGAGTGAGTGTGAGGGGGTCAGTGTGACACTGATCGAGTGAGTGTGAGGGGGTTTATTCCACTGGGATGGATAGAGTGTTAGGGGGTCAGGGTGACGGTGATGGAGTGAGTGTGAAGGAATGAGAGTGACGGTATTGATATGAGGGTTCACTTTGACGCTGATGGAATGAGTGTGATGGGGTCAGGGTGATGGTTAGGGATTGTGTGTGGGGGAGGGGGGTCAGGATGACGGCGATGGAGTGACTGTGAGTGGGACAGAGTGATGGTGATGGAGAGAGTGTGAGGTGATCAGTGTGAAAGTGTTGGAGCGAGTGTGAGAGTATCAGTGTGATGGTGATGGAGTGTGTGTGAAGGGATGAGAGTGACGGTACTTGTGTGAGCATCAGGGTGACTGTGATGGATTGAGTGTGAGGGGGTCTGTTTCACGGTGTTGGAGTGTGTGTTAGGAGGTCAGTGAGACGCTGATGGACTTAGTGTGAGGGGGTCAGAGTGACGGTGATGGACTGAGTGTGAGGGGGTCAGTGTGACGGTGATGGAGTGAGTGTGAGGGCGTCAGTGTGACGGTGATGGAGTGAGTATGAGTGCGTCAGGGTGACGGTGATGGATTGAGTGTGAGGGGGTCTGGTTCACGGTGTTGGAGTGAGTCTTATTGGGTCAGTGAGACAGTGATGTATTGAGTGTGAGGGCGTCAGCGTGACGGTGATGGAGTGAGTGTGAGGGCGTCAGTGAGACGTTGATGGAGTGAGTATGAGGGCATCACCGTGATGGTGATGGAGTGAGTGTGAGTGCGTCAGTGAGACGGTGGTGTATTGAGTGTGAGGGCGTCAGCGTGACGGTGATGGATTTAGTGTGAGGGGGTCAGGGTGATGTGATGGATTGTGTGTGAGAGGTCTGGTTCACGGTGTTGGAGTGTATGTTAAGGTGTCAGTGACACGGTGATGGACTGAGTGTTAGGGGGTCAGTGAGAAGGTGATGGACTGAGTGTTAGTGGGTCAGTGAGACAGTGATGGACTGAGTGTTAGGGGGTCAGAGTGACGTTGATGTACTGAGTGTGAGGGGGCCAGTGTGAAGGTGATGGAGTGAGTGCGAGGGCGTCAGGTTGACGGTGATGGGGTGAGTGTGAGGGCGTCAGGGTGACGGTGATGGATTGAGTGTAAATGGGTCTGGTTCACGGTGTTGGAGTGAGTGTTAGGGGTTTAGTGAGATGGTGATGGACTGAGTGTGAGCGGGTCAGAGTGACGGTGATGGACTGAGTGTGAGAGGGTCAGTGTGTTGGTGATGGAGTGAATGTGAGGGCGTCAGTGTGACGGTGATGAAGTGAGTGTGAGGGCGTCAGTGTGACGGTGATGGAGTGAGTGTGAGGGCGTCAGAGTGACGGTGATGGAGTGAGTGTGAGGGCGTCAGGGTGACGGTGATGGAGTAAGTGTGACGGGGTATAGTTCATGGTGTTGGATTGAGTGTTAGGGGGTCAGTGAGACGGTGATGGACTGAGTGTGAGGGGGTTAGTGAGACGGTGATGGACTGAGTGTGAGGGGGTCAGTGTGATGGTGATGGAGTGAATGTGAGGGCATCATTGTGACCGTGATGGAGTGAGTGTGAGGGCGTCAGTGTGCCGGTGATGGAGTGAGTGTGAGGGCGTCAGGGTGACGGTGATGGAGTGAGTGTGAGGGCATCAGGGTGACAGTGATGGAGTGAGAGTGAGGGGGTCAGTGAGTCGGTGATGGAATAAGTGTGAGGTGTATCAGTGTGACACGGATGGACTGAGAGTGAGGGGGTCAGGGTGACGGTGATGGAGTGAGTGTGAGGGCATCAGGGTGACAGTGATGGAGTGAGAGTGAGGGGGTCAGTGAGTCGGATATGGAATAAGTGTGAGGTGTATCAGTGTGACACGGATGGACTGAGTGTGAGGGGGTCAGAGTGACGGTGATGGACTGAGTGTGAGGGGGTCAGTGTGACGGTGATGGAGTGAGTGCGAGGGCGTCAGGTTGACGGTGATGGGGTGAGTGTGAGGGCGTCAGGGTGACGGTGATGGATTGAGTATCAATGGGTCTGGTTCACGGTGTTGGAGTGAGTGTTAGGGGGTCAGTGAGACGGTGATGGACTGAGTGTGAGGGGATCAGAGTGACGGTGATGGACTGAGAGTGAGGGGGGCAGTGTGTTGGTGATGGAGTGAATGTGAGGGCGTCAGTGTGACGGTGATGGGGTGAGTGTGAGGGCGTCAGTGTGACTGTGATGGAGTGAGTGTGAATGGGTCAGATTGATGGTGATGGAGTGAGTGAGAATGAGTCCAGTTGCTGGTGACGGAATGAGTGTGAGGGGGTCAGTGCGATGGTGATGGAGTGAGTGTGAGCGGGTCAGGGTAGTGGTGATGGATTGTGTGTGAATGTATCTGGGTGACAGTGATGGAGTTTGTGAAAGAGGGTCAGTATGATGGTGAAGGGGTGAGTGTGAGGGTGTCAGAGTGACGTTGATGGAGCGAGTGTGAGGTGGTCAGTGTGATGGTGAAGGAATGAGTGTAAGGGGGTCATGGTGACAGTGATGATGTGAGTGTGAGATGGCCATTGTGACGATGATGTAGTCAGGGTGAGAGTGTCAATATGATGTGAAGAAGTGAGTGTGAGGTGGTCAGTGTGACGGCGATGACATGAGCGTGAGGGGGGCAGTGTGACAGTGGTAGACAGATTTGAGGGGATCAGTGCGAAAGTGATGGATTGTGTGTGAGGGGGTCAGGGTGACAGTGATGAAGTGAGTGTGAGAGTGCCAGTGTGAGGGTGATGGAGTGAGTGTAAGTGTGTCGGGGTGACGGTGATGAAGTGACTGGGAGTGGGACAGCATGACGGAGAGAGAGTGAGTGTGAGGGTGTCAGTTTGATTGTGATGGAGTGTAAAGGGATGAGAGTGACGGTATTGGTGTGGGGGGGTCATTGTGACGGTGATGTAATAAGTGTGAGGGGAATCAGTGTGACACTGATAGACTGAGAGTGAGGGGGTCAGCGTGACGGTGATGGAGTGAGTGTGAGGGGGTCAGTGTGACACTGATTGAGTGAGTGTGAGGGGGTTTGTTCCACTGTGTTGGATAGAGTGCTTGGGGGTCAGGGTGACGGTGATGGAGTGAGTGTGAAGGGATGAGAGTGACGGTATTGATATGAGGGGGTCAGTGTGACGGTGATGGATTGAGTATGAGGGGGTCAAGGTGATGGTTAATGATTGTGAGTGGGCGGGGTCAGGATGACGGCGAGGAGTGACTGTGAGTGGGACAGAGTGACGGTGATGGAGAGCGTGTGAGGGATCAGTGTGAAAGTGATGGAGCGAGTGTGAAGGGATTAGAGTGATGGTATTTGTGTGAGCATCAGCGTGACGTTGATGGAGTGAGTGTGAGAGGGTCAGGGTGACTGTGATGGATTGAGTGTGAGGGGGTCTGGTTTATGGTGTTGGAGTGAGTGTTAGGGGGTCAGTGTGACGGTGATGGATTGAGTGCGAGTACGACAGTGTGATGGTGATGGAGTGAGTGTTAGGGGGTCAGCGTTACTGTGTTGCAGTGAGTGTCAGGGCGTCAGTGTGACGGAGATAAAGCGAGTGTGAGGGCGTCAGTGTGACGGAGATAAAGCGAGTATGAGTGGGACAGAGTGACGGGGATGGAGAGAGTGTGAGCGGGTCAGAGTGACGTTGATGGGGTGAATGTGAGGATGTCAGGATGACGATGATGGCGTGAGTGTGAGGGGATCAGTGTGACAGCGATGGAGAGAGTGTGAGGGGGTCGGGTGCGACAGTGATGGAGAGAGTGTGAGCGGGACAGAGTGACGTGGATGGAGAGAGTTTGAGGGCGTCAGAGTGACGTTGATGGGGTGAATGTGAGCATGTCAGGATGACGATGATGGAGTGAGTGTGAGGGGATCAGTGTGACAGTGATGGAGTGAGCGTGAGGGGATCAGTGTGACAGCGATGGAGTGAGTGTGAAGGGATGAGAGTGACGGCATTGGTGTGAGTGCATCAGTGTGACACTGATGGAGTGAGTGTGAGGGTATCAGTGTGACAGTGATGGAGCGAGTGTGAGGGCATCAGAGTGATGGTGATGGAGTGAGTTTGAGAGGGTCAGGGTGACTGTGATGGATTGAGCGTGAGGGGGTCTGGTTCACGGTGTTGGAGTGTGTGTTAGGAGGTCAATGAGACGGTGATGGACTGAGTGTTAGGGGGTCAGTGAGACGGTGTCGGTCTGAGTGTGAGGGGTCAGAGAGACAGTGATAGACTGAGTGTGAGGGGATCAGATTGACGGTGATGAACTTAGTGTGAGGGGGTCAGTGTGACGGTGATGGAGTGAGTATGAGTGCGTCAGGGTGACGGTGATGGATTGAGTGTGAGGGGGTCTGGTTCACGGTGTTGGAGTGAGTCTTAGGGGGTCAGTGAGACGGTGTTGGACTGAGTGTGAGGGCGACAGTGTGACGGTGATGGAGTGAATGTGACGTCGTTAGTGTGACAGTGATGGAGTGAGTATGAGGGCGTCAGTGTGACGGTGATGGAGTGAGTGTGAGGGGGTCAGGATGATGGTGATGGAGTGAGTTTGAGGGCGTCAGGGTGACGGTGATGGATTGAGTGTGAGGGGGTCTTGTTCACCGTGTTGTAGTGAGTGTTAGGGTCAGTGAGACGGTGATGGACTGAGTGTGAGGGGGTCAGAGTGACGGTGATGGAGTGAGTTTGAGGGCGTCCGTGTGACGGTGATGGAGTGAGTGTGAGGGCGTCAGGGTTACGGTGATTTACTGAGTGTGAGGTCGTCAGGGTGACCGTGATGGAGTGTGAGGGCGACAGCGTGACGGTGATATAGTGAGTGTAAGGGCGTCAGAGTGACGGTGATTGACTGAGTGTGAGGGCGTCAGGGTGACCATGATGGAGTGAGTGTGAGGGGGTCATGTTGACGATGATGTAGTGAGTGTGACGGGGTCTGTGTGACGGCGATGGAGTGAGTGTGAGGGGGTTTGTGTGACGGTGATGGAGTGAGTGTGAGCAGATCTGGCTGACAGTCAGGTTGTGAGTCTGAGGGGGTCAGTGTAAACGTGATGGAGTGAGTGTGAATGGGTCAGGTTGATGGTGACGGAGTGAGTGTGAGGGGGTCAGTGTGATGGTGATGGAGTGAGTGTGAGCGGGTCAGGGTAGTGGTGATGGATTGTGTGTGAAGGTATCTGTGTGACAGTGATGGAGTTTTTGAAAGATGGTCAGTATGATGGTGAAGGAGTGAGTGTGAGGGTGTCAGAGTGACGTTGATGGAGTGAGTGTGAGGTGGTCAGTGTGATGGTGAAGGAATGAGTGTAAGGGGGTCATGGTGGCAGTGATGATGTGAGTGTGAGATGGCCATTGTGACGATGATGTAGTAAGGGTGAGAGGGTCAATATGATGTGAAGGAGTGAGTGTGAGGTGGTCAATGTGACGGCGATGACGTGAGTGTGAGGGGGCCAGTGTGACAGTGGTAGGCAGATGTGAGGGGATCGGTGCGACAGTGATGGAATATGTGTGAGGGGGTCAGGGTGACAGTGATGAAGTGAGTGTGAGAGTGCCAGTGTGACGGTGATGGAGTGAGTGCGTCGGTGTCCGGGTGACCGTGATGGAGGTAGCATGAGGGGGTCAGGTTGACATTGATGGAGTGATTGTGAGGAGTTCAGGGTGACGGAGAGGGAGTGAGTGTGAGGGAATCAGTGTGACAGCGATGGAGGGAGTGTGAAGAGATCAGGATGACGGTGAAGGAGTGAGTGTGAGAGGTTCAGTATGATGGTGAAGGAGTGAGTGTGAGGTGGTCAGGGTGATGGCGATGGAGTGAATTTGAGGGGGTAAGGGTGACGGCGATGGAGTGAATGTGAGGGGTTCAGGGTGACGTTGATTGAATGAGAGTGAGGTGGTCTCTGTGATGGTGAAGGAATGAGTGTATGGGGGTCAGGGTGGCAGTGATGATGTGAGTGTGAGATGGCCAGTGTGACGATGATGTAGTGAGTGTGAGAGGGTTAGTATGGTGGTGAAGGAGTGAGTGTGAGGTAGTCATTGTGACAGTGATGGCGGGAGTGTGAGGTCGGCCAGTGTGATGTTGATGGAGTGTGTGCGAGGGGATCAGGGTGAGGGTGATGGAGTGACTGTAAGAGTCAGTGTGATGTTGGAGTGAGTGTGAGGGTATCAGAGTGACGTTGATGGAGTGAGTGTGATGTGTTCAGGGTTACGGTCATGGAGTGAGTGTGAGTGGATCAGTGTGATGGCGATGGAGGGATGGGGAGAGTGTCAAGATGACAGTGATGGAGTGAGTGTGAGAGGGTCAGTTTGACCTTGATCAAGTGAGTGTGAAGTGGTCAGGACGACGTTGACTGAGTGAGTGTGAGAGGATCAGTGTGACGATGATGGGGTGAGTGTGAGCATCAGGGTGACGGTGACGGAGTGAGTGTTTGGGATCAGTGTGACGATAATGGGGGAGTGTGAGTTGGACTGGGTGACGGTGATGGAGTGAGTGTGAGGGCATCAGGGTGATGGTGATGGAGTGCGTTTGAGGGGGTCAGTGTAACCGTGATGGAGTGAGTGTGAATGGGTCAGGTTGATGGTGATGGAGTGAGTGAGAACGGGTCAGGTTGATGGTGACGGAATGAATGTGAGGGGGTCAGTGTGATGGTGATGGAGTAAGTGTGTCGGGGTGACGGTGATAAAGTGACTGTGAGTGGGACAGCATGACGGAGAGAGAGTGAGTGTGAGGGTGTCAGTTTGACGGTGATGGAGTGTGAAGGGATGAGAGTGACGGTATTGGTGTGAGGGGGTCATTGTGACGGTGATGGAATAAGTTTGAGGGGAATCAGTGTGACACTGATGGACTGAGAGTGAGGGGGTCAACGTGATGGTGATGGAGTGAGTGTGAGGGGGTCAGTGTGACACTGATCGAGTGAGTGTGAGGGGGTTTGTTCCACTGTGATGGATAGAGTGCTTGGGGGTCAGTGTGACGGTGATGGAGTGCGTGTGAAGGGATGAGAGTGACGGTATTGATATGAGGGGGTCAGTGTGACGGTGATGGAGTGAGTATGAGGGGGTCAAGGTGATGGTTAATGATTGTGTGTGGGCGGGGTCAGGATGACGGCGAGGAGTGACTGTGAGTGGGACAGAGTGACGGTGATGGAGAGAGTGTGAGGGGATCAGTGTGAAAGTGATGGAGCGAGTGTGAGGGTATCAGTGTGATGGTGATGGAGTGAGTGTGAAGGGATTAGAGTGACGGTATTTGTGTGAGCATCAGCGTGACGTTGATGGAGTGAGTGTGAGGGGGTCTGGTTCATGGTGTTGGAGTGAATGTGAGGGCGTCAGTGTGACGGAGATAAAGCAAGTGTGAGTGGGACAGAGTGACGGGGATGGAGAGAGTGTGAGGGGGTCAGAGTGAAGTTGATGGGGTGAATGTGAGGATGTCAGGATGACGATGATGGAGTGAGTGTGAGGGCATCAGTGTGACAGTGATGGAGTGAGTGTGAGGGGATCAATGTGACAGTGATGGAGCGAGTGTCAGGGCATCAGGGTGATGGTGAAGGAGTGAGCTTGAGAGGGTCAGGGTGATTGTGATGGATTGAGTGTGAGGGGGTCTGGTTCACGGTGTTGGAGTGTGTGTTAGGAGGTCAGTGAGACGGTGATGGACTGAGTGTTAGGGGGTCAGTGAGACGGTGTCGCTCTGAGTGTGAGGGGTCAGAGAGACAGTGATAGACTGAGTGTGAGGGGGTCAGAGTGACAGTGATGGACTTAGTGTGAGAGGGTCAGTGTGACGGTGATGGAGTGAGTGTGAGGGCGTCAGGGTGACGGTGATGGATTGATTGTGAGGGGGTCTGATTCACGGTGTTGGAATGAGTCTTAAGGGGTCAGTGAGACGGTGATGGACTGAGTGTGAGGGCGTCAGTGTGACGGTGATGGAGTGAATGTGACGTCGTTAGTGTGACGGTGATGGAGTGAGTGTGAGGGCGTCGGTGTGACGGAGATGGATTGAGTGTGAGGGGGTCAGGCTCACCATGTTGTAGTGAGTGTTAGGGGTCAGTGAAACAGTGATGGACTGACTGTGATGGGGTCAGTGTGACGGTGAAGGAGTGAGTTTGCGGGCGTCTGTGTGACGGTGATGGAGTGAGTGTGAGGGCTTCAGGATGACGGTGATGGAGTGAGTGTGAGGGCGTCAGGGTGACAGTGATGCAGTGTGAGGGCGTCAGCGTGACGGTGATATAGTGAGTGTGAGGGCGTCAGGGTGACGGTGATTGACTGAGTGTGAGGGCGTCAGGGTGACCGTGATGGAGTGAGTGTGAGGGGTTCAGGTTGACGATGATGTAGTGAGCGTGAGGGAGTCAGTGTGACGGCGATGGAGTGAGTGTGAGGGGATTTGTGTGACGGCGATGGAGTGAGTGTGAGCAGGTCTGGCTGACAGTCAGGTTGTGAGTGTGAGTGGGTCAGTGTAACCGTGATGGAGTGAGTGTGAATGGGTCAGGTTGATGGTGACGGAGTGAGTGTGAGGGGTTCAGGGTAGTGGTGATGGATTGTGTGTGAAGGTATCTAGGTGACAGTGATGGGGTTTGACGGGACAATGATGGGGTGAGTGTGAGTTGGACTGGGTGACGACGATGGATTGAGTATGAGTGGTCAAGGTGACAGAGATGGAAGGAGTGTGAGGTATATAAGGTGACGGTGAGGGAATTAGTGTGAGGTTATAAGGGTGACGTTGATGGAGTGAGTGTGAGGGCATCAGGGTGACGTTGATGGAGTGAGTGTGAGGACGTCAGTGTGACGGTGATGGTGTGAGAGTGAGGGAGTCATTGAGACGGTGATGGAGTGAGTGTAAGGGTGTCACGGTGACGGTGATGGGGTGACTGTGAGTGGGACAGCATGACGGAGAGAGAGTGAGTGTGAGGGGTTCAGAGTGACGGTGATGGAGTGTGAAGGGATGAGAGTGACGGTATTGGTGTGAGGGGTTCAGTGTGACGGTGATGGAATAAGTGTGAGGTGTATCGGTGACACTGATGGGCTGAGAGTGAGGGGGTCAGGGTGACGGTGATGGAGTGGGTGTGAGGGGGTCAGTGTGACACTAATCGAGTGAGAGTGAGGGGGTTTGTTCCACTGTGATGGATAGAGTGTTAGGGGGTCAGGGTGACGGTGATGGAGTGAGTGAAGGCATGAGAGTGACGGTATTGATATGAGGGGTTCGGTGTGACGCTGATGGAGTGAGTGTGAGGGTGTCAGGGTGATGGTTAGAGATTGTGTGTGGGGGATGGGGGTCAGGATGACGGCGATGGAGTGACTGTGAGTGGGACAGAGTGACGGTAATGGAGCGAGTGTGAGGGTATCAATGTGATGGTGATGGAGTGAGTGTGAGAGGGTCAGGGTGACTGTGATGGATTGAGTGTGAGGGGGTATGGTTCATGTTGTTGGAGTGAGTGTTAGGGGGTCAGTGAGACGGTGATGGAGGGAGTGTGAGGGCGTCAGAATGACTGAGATAAAGCGAGTGTGAAGGTATCAGGGTGACGGTGAAGGAGTGACTGTGAGTGGGAAAGAGTGACGGGGAAGGAGAGAGTGAGAGGGGGTCAGAGTCACGTTGACGGGGTCAATGTGAGGATGTCAGGATGACGATGGTGGAGTGAGTGTGAGGGGATCAGTGTGACAGTGATGGATTGAGTGTGTTGGGAGGTCTGGTTCACGGTGATGGACTGAGTGTTCGGGGGTCAGTGAGAAGGTGATGGACTGAGTGTTAGGGGGTCAGAGTGACGGTGATGGACTGAGTGTGAGGGGGTCAGTGTGACGGTGATGGAATGAGTGCGGGGACGTCAGTTTGATGGTGATGGGTGAGTGTGAGGGTGTCTGGTTCACGGTGTTGGAGTGAGTGTGAGGGGGTCAGTGTGTTGGTGATGGCGTGAATGTGAGGGCGTCAGTGTGACGGTGATGGAGTGAGTGTGAGGGCGTCAGTGTGACGGTGATGGATTGAGTGTGAGGGCGTCAGAGTGACGGTGATGGAGTGAGTGTGAGGGCATCAGGGTGACAGTGATGGAGTGAGTGTGAGGGGGTCGGTGTAAACGTGATGGAGTGAGTGTGAATGGGTCAGGTTGATGGTGAAGGAGTGAGTGAGAATGGGTCAGTTTGATGCTGAAGGAGTGAGTGTGAGGTGGTCAGGGTGACGGCGTTGGAGTGAATGTGAGGGGGTCAGGGTGACGTTGATTGAATGAGTGTGAGGTGGTCTCTGTGATGGTTAAGGAATGCATGTAAGGCGGTCAGGGTGGCAGTGATGATGTGAGTGTGAGATGGCCAGTGTGACGATGATGTAGTGAGTGTGAGAGGGTTAGTAAGATGGTGAAGAAGTGAGTGTGAGGTAGTCATTGTGACGGTGATGGCGGGAGTGTGAGGTCGGCCAGTGTGATGTTGATGGAGTGTGTGCGAGGGGGTCAGGGTGAGGGTGATGGAGTGACTGTCAGAGTCAGTGTGACGATGGAGTGAGTGTGAGGGTATCAGAGTGACGTTGATGGAGTGAGAGTGATGTGTTCAGGGTGACGGTCATGGAGTGAGTGTGAGTGGATCAGTGTGATGGCGATGGAGGGATGGGGAGAAGTTCAAGTTGACAGTGATGGAGTGAGTGTGAGAGGGTCGGTTTGACCTTGATCAAGTGAGTGTGAAGTGGTCAGGACGACGTTAACTGAGTGAGTGTGAGAGGATCAGTGTGACGATGATGGGGTGAGTGTGAGCATCAGGGTGATGGCGACGGAGTGAGTGTTTGGGGATCAGTGTGCTGATGATGGGGTGAGTGTGAGTTGGACTGGGTGACGATGATGGATTGAGTATGAGAGCTCAAGGTGACAGAGATGGAAGGAGTGTGAGGTATACAAGGTGACGGTGAGGGAATTAGTGTGAGGGTATCAGTGTGTCGGTAATGGAGTGAGTGTGAGCTGTTCAGGGTGACCATGATGGAGTGAATGCCAGGGGGTCAGTGTAATGTTGATGGAGTAAATGTGAGGCGATCGGCCTCACAGTGATGGAGTGAGTGTGAGGGCGTCAGTGTTACGGTGATGGAGTGAGAGTGAGGGTGTCGGTGAGACGGTGATGGAGTGAGTGTAAGTGTGTTGGGGTGACGGTGATGAAGTGGCTGTGAGTGGGGCAGCATGACGGAGAGAGAGTGAGTGTGAGGGTGTCAGTTTGACTGTGATGGAGTGTGAAGGGATGAGAGTGACGGTATTGGAGTGAGGGGGTCATTGTGACGGTGATGGAATAAGTGTGAGGGGAATCAGTATGACACTGATGGACTCAGAGTGAGGGGGTCAGCGTGATGGTGATGGAGTGACTGTGAGGGTGTCAGGGTGACATTGATGGAGTGAGTGTGGGTGGCCTCAGCGTGACGGTGATGGAGCAAGTGTGAAGGCATCAGTGTGGCGGTGATGGAGAGAGTGTGAGGGTGTCAGTGTAATGGTGATGGAGTGAGTGTGAGTGGGTCAGTATGACGGTGATAGAGTGAGTGAGAGAGTTTTCCAGGCGACGGTGATGGAGGTAGTGTGAGGGGGTCAGGGTGACGGTGATGGAGTGAGTGTGAAGGTATCTGGGTGACGGTGATGGAGTGAATGTGACAGAGTCAGTGTGACAGTGTTAGAGTGAGTGTGAGAGCATCAGGATGATAGTGATGGAGTGAGTGTGAGGGGGTCAGGGTGAGGGTGATGGAGAGGGTGTGAGCGGGTCAGGGCAAGGGTGATGGAATAAGTGTAAGGGGGTCAGCGTGACCGTGATGGAGTACATGTGAGTTGGTCAGAGTGACTGTGATGGAGTGAGAGAGAGGGGTTCTGGGCAACGGTGATGGAGTGACTGTGAGGGGGTCAGTGAAACCGTGATGAAGTGAAAGAGAGTGGGTCAGTGTGATGGTGATGGAGTGAGTGAGAGTGGGTAAGGTGACGGTGATGGAGTGAGTGTGAGGTGGTCAGGGTCACGGTGATGGAATGAGTGAGTGTGGGTCAGTGTGACGGTGATGGAGTGAGTGTGAGGGGGTCACTGTGACGTTGATTAGGTGAGTGTGAGGGGGTCAGGGTGCCAGTGATGGAGTGTGTGAGGGGGTCAGGGTGAGGGTGATGGATTGAGTGAGGGGGGTCAGGGTGATGGTGTTGAAGTGAATTTGAAGGAGTCAGTGTGACGTGATGGAGTGAGTGTGCGGGGGTCAGGCTGATGGAGATGGAGTGAGTGTGAGTGGGTCAGGGTGACAGCAATGGAGTGAGTGTGAGGGGGTCAGGGTGACGGCGATGGAGTGAGTGAGAAGGGGTCAGGGTGATGGTGGTTGATGGAGTGCGAGGGGGTCAGGGTGAGGGTGATGAAGTGAGCGTGAGAGGGTCAGGATGATGATGATGGAGTGATTGTGAGGGGGTCAGGGTGATGTTGATGGAGTGAGTGTGAGGGGGTTTGGGTGAGGTTGATGGAGTGAATGTGAGGGAGTCAGGGTGAGGTTGATGGAGTGAGTGTGAGGGAGTCAGGGTGACGGCGATGGAGTGAGTGTGAGGGGGTCAGGATGACGGCGATGGAGTGAGTGTGAAGAGGTCAGGGTGATGGTGATGGGTGTGTGTGAGGGGGTGCGTATGACGGTGATGGAGCGAGTGTGATGATGTCAGGGTTACGGTCATGGAGTGAGTGTGAGGGGTTCAGGGTGATGGAGTGAATGTGAGTTAGGCTGACTGACGGTTATGGGATGTGAGGGGACAAGTGCGACGGTGATGGAGTGAGTGCGAAGCGATCATGGTGACGATGATGGAATGAGTGTGAGTGGGTCATGATGATGGTGATGGTGCAAGTGTGAGGGTTTCAGTGTGATGGTGATGGAGCAAGTGCGAGGGGATCAGTGTGATGGTGAGGGTGTGAGTGTGAGGCTGGCCGAGTGATGGTGATGGAGAAAGTGTGAGGTGGTCACCGTGATGGTGATGGAGTGAGTGTGAGGGGGTCAGAGTGATGGTGATGGAGTGATTGTGAGGGGATCAGGGTTATGGTGATGGAGTGAGTGTGAGGGGATCAGTGTGACATTGATGGAGTGAGTGTGAGGGGATCAATGTTACGGTGATGGAGTGAGTGTGAGGGGTACAGTGTGACGTTGATTGAGTGAGTGTGTGGGGGGCAGTGTGATGGTGATGGAGTGATTGTAAGCGGGTCTGGGTGAGGGTGATAGAGTGAGTGTGAGGTTGACCGAGTGACGGTAATGGAGTGACCGTGATTGGATCAATGTGACGGTGATGGATTGAGTGTGAGAGGTTCAGGGTGATAGTGATGGAGTGATTGTGAGGGGGTCAGGTTGAGGGTGATGGAGTGAGTGTGAGGGGTTCAGCATGACGGTGATGGAGTGAGCGTGAGTTTGGCCGAGTGAAAGTGATGGAGTGACCATGAGCGGATCAGTGTGATCGAGTCTCGGGATTCTCACAAACCAAGGAAGTAGTAACGAGGTATATGGGTAGAAATTGTCTCATTTAGCAGACACAGCATAGATTCATGAAAGGCAGGTCATGTTTAACGCATTTACTGGAATTATTTGAGAACACAAGCGCGTTGAAGGGGGAACGGGTGGATGTGGTGCATTTGGATTTCCAGAAGGCATTCGACAAGTTGCCACACAAAAGGCTGCTGCATAAGATAAAGGCTGCACGGCATTATGGGTAATGCATTAGCATAGATAGAGGATTGGTTAATGAACAAAAATAAAGAATGGGGATAAATGGGTTTTTGGATTAGTGTTGGCACTACAACTGTTTACAATTTACACAAATGTTTTGGAGTGGAGGACCAAGTGTACGGTGTCAGAGTTCACATTAAGATGAGGTAGAGCAATATGTGCAGAGGCCACTGTGAGTCTGCACAGGGATACAGATAGGTTAAGAGAGTGGGTAAGGGTCTGGAAGATGGGGTATAAAGTAGTGAAACGTGAGGCCATTCATTTTGGTCAGACTAACAGCAAACTAGATAATTAAAATATTGAAAACTTGCAGCATGCTGCTGTGCAGAGTAAGCTGGGTGTCCTTGTGCACGAACCACAGGAAGCTGGTTTGCAGTTGCAGCTTGTAATTAAGGAAGTGAAGGGAATATTGTCCTTCATTGCTAGAAGGATGGTTATGCTGCAGCTGTACAGAGTGCTGGTGAGGCCACATCTGGAGGACAGTGTACAGGTTTGGTCTCCTTACTTCAGGAAGGATGTACTGACACTGGAAGGAGTGCAGAGGAGAGTCACGACTTGGAGTCTGGAGTTAAGAGGGCTGCCTTATGAGGAGAGATTGAGTAGACTGTGATTACTCTCTTTGGAATTTAGAAGAATGGGAGGTTGTAAAGGGAAGAAATGAAATTATGAAGGGAATAGACAAGATAGAATCAGGGAGGTTATTTCCACTGGACACGGGTGAAACTAGACAGCATAGTGTCAAAATAAGGTGGCATCAGATTGAGGACTGAGGTGAGGAGGCGCTTCTTCAGCTAAAAGGTTGTGAATCTGTGGAATTCTCTGCTGTTGAGGCTGTCATCTTGAATGTCTTTAAGCCAAAAGGTAGATTTGTGAACCGGAAAGGAATTAAGGGTTATGGTGAGAGAGCAGGAAAGTGGAGCTGAGGCCATGAAAAGATCAACCCTGATCTTATTGAATGGCAGAGCAGGCTGGAGGGGCCAGACAGCTTACTCCTGCTCCTATTCCTTATGTTACGTTCCCACCTTCCAGCTGTCCCTTTACCTGGGAATAGCAAAGAAATATTGAAAGTTCTTGCCCTGGACGTCAAAATTGGCCTTTATCCAATTTTGAACACCAACTTTTAGATCTGGTCTATTAATTTCCCGAATTATTTTAAATCTTGTCGAAATATCAGAGAATCCCAACAGGGCGGAAGCAGGCGATTCCGCCCATCACATCCACATTGACCCTCAAATACTCCTACCCGACCTCTGTAACACTGCATTTCCCATGGCTAATCCAACCTGACCTGCACATCACTGAACACTGTGGGACAATTCAGTCTGGATAATCCACGCAACCTGCACATATCTGAATGCTATGGGCAATTGCACACGGCAAGTCCACCTAACCGGCACATCCTTGAACACTCTGGGACAATCCAGCCTGGATAATCCATCCAACTAGCACATCTTTGGACTGTGGGAGGAAACCAGAACACCCGGATGAAACCCACGCAGACAACCACAATAAGGTGATCATCCTGTTCTTACTTCTCAGTTCCACCCAAATAACTTCACTGGGTGAACCCCCATGAATATCGTCCCTAATGACAACCATAATGTTATCCCTAATCAGAAACATCACTCTACCTCCAGTCTTGTCCCCCTTTCTATTCTTCCTCTTGCATCTATACCCTGGAACATTAAGCTACCAATCCTGTCCATTCCTAAGCCACATTTCTGCAATACCCACGATATCCCAGTCCCATGTTCAAAACCATATCCTAAGCTCATCTGCTTTCCCTGTCAAGCCTCTTGCATTGAAATAAAAGCAGTTCTGTACTATCGAAAGGATAGACTGATGAGCAGGTGGAGTGGGGTGGCCTTGTTGATGAGGGATGATATTCAGACCCTTGCGAACGAAAAGGGAAGGGTGGGAGATTGACTCAGGAGACGTAGAGTCAGTATGGAAAGATCTGAGAAATTCTAACAGTAGAAAGACTCTAATGGAAGTTATCTACCGGCTCCCAAACACTAGTCTGGATGTAGAGTGTAATTTGAATAAGGAGTTGAAATTAGTCTGTTGCAAAGGTATTAGAACAGTTGTTATGGGGGATTTAAACATGCAGGAAGACTGAGAGTTTTGGGGTGATACTGGACCCCAAGAAAGGGAGTTTGTGGAGTGTCTCTGAGATGGATTCTTGGAACAGCTTGTACTGGAACCTACCAGGGAAAAGGCAATTCTGGATGTGGTGGTGTACAACGAACCGGATTTGATCAGGGTCCTCGAAGTAAAGGAGCCATTAGGAGGTAGTGACAATAGTATGATCAGTTTTAATCTGCAATTTGAGGGGGAGAAGGGAGAAGGGAGAAACAGAAGTGTCAGTATTGTAGTTGAACAAAGGGAACTATGGAGCTGGCCAAAGTTCCATGGTTCACTCCCCACAGTTTGGATGGCAGGGGAACAACAATGGCAAGCATTTCTGGATATTATGCACAAAGTGCAGGGTCAGTTCACTCCAAAGAGGAAGAAAGATCCTAAGGAGAGACAAGAAGTTAAGGACATTATGAAGATAAAAGAGAAGAAGCATAACATAGCAAAGATGAGCGGGAAGCCGGAGGACTGGGAAACTTTTAAAGATGAACAGAGGATAACCAAAAAGACAACATGTGGAGAAAACATGAGGTACAAAGGCAAACTGGCCAAAAATATAAGGGAGGATAGTAAAGGATGAAACTACGGCTCGTTTGGAGAGCAGTAATAGGATTTGTCAGAGTCAGCATGGATTTACGAAGGGGAAAACGTGCCTGACTAATCTTCTGGAATTTTTTGAGGATGCAACTATGAAGATGGACAAGGGAGAACCAGTGGATGTAGTGATCCTGGACTTTCAGAAAACCTTTGATAAAGTCCCACATAGAAGATTAGTGCGTAAAATTAGGGCACATGGTACTGGGGGCAAAATATTGACTTAGATTGAAAATTGACTGGCTGACAGGAAGCAGAGAGTAGTGGTAAACAGGTCGCTTTCGGAATGGCAGGCGGTGACCAGTGGGGTACCACAAGGCTCGGTGCTGGGACTGCAACTGTTTACAATATACATCAGTGATATAGATTAAGTAATATTAGCAAATTTCCTGATGAGACAAAGCTGGGTGGTTGGATGAATTGCGAGGAGGATGTTATGAGAATACAGGTCGACTTGGACATGCTAGGTGAGTGGGCAGATGCAATTTAATGTAGATAAATGTGTGGTTATCCTCTTTGGTGGTAAGACCAGAAAGGCAGATTACTATCTAAATGGAATCAAGTTTGGTAAAGGGGCAGTACAAGGAGATCTAGCTGTGTTGTACATCAGTCAATGGAAGCAAGCATGCATTTACAACAGACAGTGAAGAAAGCTAATAGCATGCTGGCATTCATAACAAGAGGAATTGAGTATAGGAGCAAAGAGGTCCTTCTGCAGCTGTACCGGGCCCTAGTGACACCAACACCGGGATTATTGTGTGTAATTCTGGTCTCCATATTTGAGGAAGAACATTCTGGCTATTGAGCGAATGCAGGGTACCTTCATGAGGTCAATTCCCAGAATGGCGGGACTATCATATGTTGAAAGATTTGAGCGACTGGGATTGTATACACTTGAGTTTAGAAGGATGAGAAGGGATCTAATGAGATGTATAAGATTACTAAAGGGTTGGACATTATGGAGGCAGGAAGCACGTTTCCACTGATGGGTGAGTCCCGAACCAGAGGACACAGTTTAATAATAAAGGGGTAGGCCACTTATAACAGTTGAGGAGAAACTTCTTCATGCAAAGAGTAGTGGACACATGGAATGTTCTGTCCCAGAAGGCAATGAAGGTCAAGTCTCTGATACTTTCAAGAGCTGGATAAAGCTCTTAAAGTTAATGGAATCAAGAGTTATGGGGATACCGCAGGAACAGAATACTGATCAAACAAATGGCCTACCATTGCACCGATTGTCTATTAGAACTGCTCAGTCCTACCTCATTCTGTGCCTTGCCCTTGCCTGTCTTGGCTGTCTAACTTCTCAACTGTACCAGCCTCTTTTCTCACTCTCTCTTTAGGTTTACCCCGACTGTGTTTCTGCCTCCCGAGTAGAACTAGCAAATCTCCCTGCCTGGATATTAGATACCGTCCAATTCAGGTGTAATCCATCCTTCTTATGCAGATCAATTCTACTCCAGCAGAGATTTGAATGATCCAAAAAAATGTGATACCGTCGCCCCTACACTACGTCCTTAGATCTGCTCGATCCTGCTATTCCTACTCTCACTCCCGGCTAAGTCACAATATTCTCTCGTCAGGAATCATTATTTTCTCTTCCAAAGTCATTGGGTATCAATGTACAATGAGCTCCCACTGATCATTCCCCTCTTTCAGAGTATTCTGCTACCTCTGTGAGACATCCTTGACCCTAGCACCAGTGAGGCATCACCCCATTCTGATGTCTCACTGTCAGCTGCAGAAACGGCAGACTGTGCCCCTGACTAGGGAGTCCCCTATCATCATTGATCACCTCGAACCTAATATACCTCACATTACACCGGAGCCAGTCTCAGTACCAGTAACTTGGCTGTCGGTGCAACATTTCCCTGAGAGTCTGTTACCACCTACATTTTCCAAAACAGTATACTTGTTTGAGATGGAGACAGCCAGAGGACAGTCCTGCGCTACTTGCCCTTCGCTCCTACCTTTCCGAGGTGTAACCAATGTACCTGACTAGATCTACGTTTTCCTACCTTTCTGAAACTGCCACCTATCACACACCCCAGCACTTGTAAATTCTTCATTACCTTTAACCACCGCTCCATCTGATCCATGAAAGTCTATAGGATTTGCACCCTCACTTTCTGCAGAAAATCAGGATCATTGAAATTCTCCTTAATCTCCTACATACAAAAGGAAGAGCGCATCCCTGTACGAATGCCATCCCTGCACTTTAACATTCCACAGACCCAGAAAATGGAACAGTCACCTACTGAATGTCGTAGATTTACTAAAATAAAAACAGACTAAAATGTATCTTTTAAGAGACTGAAACTCACTGAGCTGAGAGTCACAGATGAACAGCACGAAACAAAACCTTCGGTCAAATTTGTTCACGCTGACCAGATATCCGAACCTTATCTGTCCCTTTTGCCAGCACCTGGGCCAAATCCCTCTAAACCCTTCCTATTTATAAATATCTAGATGTATTCAACATGCAGTAATTATAACAGGCTCCAACACTTCCTCTGGCAGTTTATTCCATGCACATACCACCTTCTGTGTGAAAACGTTGCTCCTTGGCTCCCTTTCATATCTATCCCCTCTCAACCTAAACCTGTGACCTCTATTTCTGGACTCCCCCACCCCAGGGAACAGACCTTTGCTGTTTATCCTATCCATGCCGCTAATGATGTTATAAACCTTTATGAGGTTAACCGTCAGCCTCTGAGGCTCCAGGGGAAAAAACGCTTCCACCTATTTGGTCTCTTCCAACAGCTCAAACCCTCCAACCATGGCAATATCCTTGTAAATCTTTTATGAAGCCTTTCAAGTTTCACAACATTGTTCCAATAGGCGGAGAACAGAGTAGTCCAAAGGTGGCCAAACCAATGTCCTGCACAAATGCAACATGTTCTTCCAACTTCTCTCCCTAATGCTCTGTCCAAAAAAACGAAAGCATTCCAAACGCTTTCTTCAATATCCTATCTGCCTGTAACTCTATTTTCAAGGAAATATGAACCTGCACTGCAAGGTCTCTTTGTTCAGCAACACTCTCTGGAACCTTACCATTTTGGTGCATAAGTCCTGCTAATATTCGCTTTCCCAAAATGCTGCACCTCAAATTTATCTATATTAAACTCCATCTGCCATTGCTCAGCCCATTGGCCTATTTGAACAACATCCCATTGTAATCTGAGGTAACCTTCTTTGCTGTCCACTACATCTTCAATTTTGGTGTCATCTGCAAACTTACTAATTATACCTCCTGTGCTCATATCCAAATCACTTACATAAATGATGAAAAGTACTGCACCCAACACCGATCCTTGTGGCACTTCACTGGTTACAGGCCTCCAGTCTGAAAAACAACCCTCCACCACCACCCTCTGTCTCCTGCCTTTGAGCCAGTTCGGTATGCAAATGGCTAGTTCTCCCTGCATTCAACGAGATCTAACCTTGCTCACCATTATCCAATGTGGAACTTGTTCAATGCCTTACTGAAGTCCAAAGACCATGTCCACCGCTCTGCCCTCATCAAACCTTTGTGTTGCTTCTACACAAATACTCAAGTTTGTGAGGCATGATTTCTCACGCACAAATTCATGCTGACTATCGCTAAGCAGTCCTTGCGTTTCCAAATACATGTGCATCCTGTCCCTCAGGATTCCCTCCAACAATTTGCCCAGCACCGACGTCAGGCTCACCGGTCGATAGTTCCCTGCCTTGTCCTTACCACCTTTCTTAAATAGTGGCACCACGTTAACCAACCTCTAGTCTTCCAGCATCTCACCTGTGACAACCAATGATACAAATATCCCAGCAATCACATTCCCAGCTTCCCACAGAGATCCAGGGTACACCTGATGAGGTCCAGGGGATTTACCAAGCTTTATGCATTACAAGACACCCAGCACCTCCTCTTCTGTAAGATGGGCATTTTCAATATGTCACCATCTATTTCCTCAATTCTTTATCTTCCATGTCCTTCTCCACAGTTAGTGCTAATGCCAGTTATCTTATACTGGTTAGTATCTCCCCTGTCTCCTGCAGGTCCACAAGTAGGCTACCTTGCTTATCCTTGAGAGGCCCTATTCTCTCTCAAGTTACCGTTGTGTTCTTAATCTATTTATGAAAACCCCTTGGATTATACATAACATTACTTGCCAAAGCTATCACATGTCCCCTTTTTGCCTTACTGATTTCCATCTTCAGTATAATTCTATTGTCTTTATACTTACAGGATTTTTTGGATTTTTGGATGGGAATAAATGCAAAATATTACATCTTGATAAAACAAATGAGGGCAGAACTTAGACTAATTAAAATTAGGGCCTTGAGTAGTGACATGGAACAAAGAGACCGAGGGGTTTAGGTCTTTGAAGTTTGTTGACGGGATGGTTAAGGAGGTGCTGAACAAACTTACCTTCATTGTTCAGACCTTTGACTATAGGAGCTGGGACGTTACTTGAGGTTGTACAGGATATTGGTGAGGCTTCTTCAGGAATTCTCTGTCCAGTTCTGGTTGCGCTGTTATAGTAAGGATATTATTAAATTGGAGCATGCTCAGAAGAGAGTTACCAGAATGTTGATGGGAATGGATGGTTTGAATTATAAGCAGAGGCTGGATAAACTGGGGCTTCTTTCACTGGAGCGTAGGAGGCTGAGGGGTGACCTTAGAGGTTTATAAAATAATGAGGGGCATAGGTAATGTGAATAGCAGGTGCCCTTTTTAGGAGGGGTGCGCCATTCAAAACTCGGTACATACATTTTAAAGTGAGATGAGAAAGGCAATAAAAAGACGTTCGGGATTTTATTTTTTGTTTTTGCACTGCGGTTCATGTGTGGAATAAACTTCCAGAGAAAGTGGTAGCTGTGAATGCAATGACAATTTCAGAGTGGCACAGTGGCTCAAAGATTAGCACTGCTGCCTCACAGCGCCAAGGACCCGCGTTCGATTCCAACTTTGGCCGAATGTCTCTGTGGGCTTTGCACATTCTCCCCATATCTGTGTGGGTTTCCTCCAGTTTCCTCCACAGTCCAAAGAAAAGTAGGATGGGTGAATTGGTTATGGTAAACTACACAGTGCTCAGGGATGTGATTATCTGAATTAGGCAGGGGTAGATGTAGAGAAGGGGAATGAGATGGACATTTGGACAGCTGTATGTTTTGGAAATGTATGGATGGATGTAGGCCAAGTGGAGGTGAATGATGGTTGACATGGATTCGTTGGACTTCAGGGTCTGTTTCTGTGTTAAATGTCTTCGTGACTAACTCTCACCATCTGTTAATTCCTCTATCCTCACAAATCTATCACTGTCCCCTCATCCAGCCTTATAATTCTTCCTTATCTCTAATTCCTCCCTAGCTTCAAAACCCACATTATCTCTCTAACATCCTCCAAATCTCAATCCGCCCGAATTCTTCCAGTCTCATTGTCCTCCCTATTTCAAATCTCGAGTCTCTCCAAGCTCTGCTATGTGCGCCGTTCTTTAATTCCAGCCTTGAGGATACCCCACATTTATTTCGCACGTGATGATGACACTATCAGATTCCTGCGTCCTGAGTTCCAGAATTTCCGCCTGAACCTCTCCGTCTCTTTCCTCCCAAAATCAAACAATCATGTGTCATCTCATCTAACATCACCTTCTCTGACCTGATTCCAGATGTGGCTTGTCATATTCCTATCATAAGCACATCAGCGGTCTACAGGACAGAAAAAGACTCTGTCGTCCACCAGGTTTGTGACAAAGAAAACCACTACCTAACTATCCCAGTCTATTTTCCAGTACTTGGTCCAAAGTGTTACCTGTCATGGCATCGCATGTGTACCTGTAAAAACATCTTAAATGTCATCGGGATTTCTGTGTCTCCCACCCTTACAGACAATGAGGTTCAGTGCAACTGTTGCTCGATGATGACATCACCCACAGGAACACAGAGCAGCTGGATCTGTCCAAACCAGAGATCACCCACACATTGGGAAGGATGGCAGGGTCCCTGAGAGGGGGCACAGGAGAATTATCAGGATGGTTCAGAATGGGGGATTTTAGTTGCAGGGATATGGATGTTGATGATTCACATCAAGAATATCCATCCCCAACAGATGGACTCTCCTTCTCAACATCTCCCCTTGCCTGGGCTGGGTAACCTTCAGGTTAAACCACCACCAGATATCTCTCCACAATGACAGAGCAGCCCTATGGTCTGGAAGGACAATGCTGATTTTACATTATACACAGTAATGCCACTGTGCCTCGGGAGTGGAGAGAGGGAACGCTGAGGGTGGTGGATGCGACACCACTAAGGCACAGTGCTTTGTCCTGGAGGATGTTCACTTTCTTTAATATTGTTGGGGCTGCACTGATGCAGGCAAGTGGAGAATGTTCCAACACAATCCTGATGTGTGCCTTATAGAGAGCAAACGGACATTGGGGAATCAGGGGTTTGGAAAAAACTGAGATTGATCTCCTTGTAACAAAGGAAATTGAGGGGAGCTGCGAGAGAAGTGTTTACAAAACATACACATCAATATGGTAAACTTAACACTTATCAGCTCATCACAAAAGGATGACAGAAAACATATTAAAGATTTGGAGGAGATCTATTGAGAGGATGGTTTGATAAAATGAGAACTTTTATGCAGCAAGTGGAAATGAACTGGAACACAATATTCACACACAATGTGAATATCCAGGTCCTGATGAATTGAATAATTATGTCAGAGTTTGGCGTTACAATTACTGAGATTCCCATCTGAATGTCCACAAACTGACCAACAGCTGAATCCAGGAGGTGGGGGTTACTGCCCAGTCCCACTCCAAAACCACTGTTTCTACATCAGTAACATCAACCAACTCCACCCTAAACTCAATTCATTTGCTGAATCTCTCATCCACCCCTTTGTTATCTCCAGACTTCATTATCCAAACACACTCCTAGCCAGCCTCTCACATTCAACTGACATGTAATCTCAAGAATATCTAAAACTCTACTGCCCAAGTTCTCACTTGTACCAAAACTTCTTGATGATCAAAAGGCTGCTATTTACAAGTACCCTTGATTTAATTCCTTGCTGCGAACATCACTGTTTCCCTGTACAACATAACCTGTGAAACCTCGACAACTCATTTTCTTTCAGACTACCAATGATATGTTTATTTATTGCTTCACCTGTCTGGCTCTTTCTACACTTGCCAAGGGAACACGGTCTGGAATTCCCACCCTAATCCTCTCAGGTCTGCTTTATTCCTTCAAGGTATTCTTGAAAACCTGTTTCTTTGGCAATGCTTTTAATCATCTGACCCAATATCTCCATCTGTGGCCTTATGTCAGAAGTCCGCAATAATATTTTTGTGAAGGTATAAACATGATCAAAACAAAAACACAAACTGTTGTTGATTTGCACATACATTGTCAATGCTTCACTGTCGCTGAGTGAATAATCTAATGTCTCTTACCCAACCACATTGTGGGAGCACCTTCAGCACACGAACTGCAGTAGTACAAAGAAGTCAACCATCTCCATCTCCACAGGCACCTTTGGCATGGATCACTGGTATCGGTGGAGGGAGAAACATACAGCTGATATTTCAGGGAGTACAAAATGAATTACAGGGAATGGAAATGGCGCAGAATTTGATGGTGGGAAATGGAAGAAAAATACAATCTTTTGGGGGAAATAGGAATTCTTGACTGGCAAAGATATTGTGGACAATGTAATCCATTAAGAGAACAGCACATTGTTAGGGGCTGGGCAGCAGGGGAAAACTCATTTACAAACGGTCTGTGAAGGTAATAGTAAAACTCTAAACAACCCCAACACCCTGTGTCCGAAGACTTTAATTCCCCTTCCCACTCCATTAACGACATACAGGTTCTGAGCCTCCCCCACCGCCAAATCCAAGGCGTATAATGCCTGGAGGAAGAACGCCTCATCTTCCACCTTGGGACCCTCCAACCACATGGAATCAATGGGGATTTCACCACGTTCCTCATTTCCTCTCCCCCCACCTTATGCCAGATACAAACTTCCAGCTCAGCACCGCCCTCTTGACCTGTCCTTCCTGTACATCCCACCGATCGGCTGCTGCCTGACCTGCTGTGCTTTTCTATCATCACGATTCGACATTGAAAACATCCTGACTCTGACACTCTGTGTAAACCCTGCCAGGGAAGTCTGTGCATGCAGCCCCCTGCAGCTTGCCCCTCACAAAGTTGGCAGCCACACGTGTCCCGCGATCACTGCCCCCAATAAAGATGGCAGCGCTCACTCGGGCCACTCACGATTTGAGGCGTTATCCTGTTTGCTGCAAACACAGGCCTGGGATTTTCAAATGTGCATTTTGCGATGTGCACCAAGTTGCTGTAAAACCTCAGTCCTTACCAACACTATTCCCCTCCCTCTACATGCTGGTCATTTCTTTCCTTTACCGTTTAACGTGCCCTGTACCTTCACACATTCCCGTTGTCTTGGTTACAACAAATGCACTGCACGCGAGGCTGATCACATCGTTAAGCGCAGCCTCGCCCCTCATTCACTCCGATTGGTTGGAGCACCAACCGGCACTTGCGGGTCCTCCAGACACGCCCACATCCTCGCATTCGTCCTGCGCTGACATAACTCACCACCACTGATCCATCAATTACCAAGGCCCATTCTGGGCTGGAGCATGCGCAGTTCTTCCTGTTTTTGCTGCTGTTCATCAGGTGTAAGAGAGGGTTCATTCCTGTTTCTCCTAATGTCAGGCAATGACAACAACTTGTATGGAGCCGTTCCCATTGACACATCTCCTGAAGTGCTTCACGAATGATGGAAACGTTGGGCATGGTGGATCAGTTTTTCTGTCTGTGTGGATTTTACACATTCTCCCCGAGTCTGCATGGGTTTCCTCTGGATGCTCCACCTTCCTCCCACAGTCCAAAGGTCTGCAGGTCAGGACAATTGGCCACGCTAAATTGCCCATCCGTTAGGTGCATTAGATAGAGGGTGTGTGGGGGTTACTCTTCAGAGGGTCGGTGTGGACTGGTTGGGCCGAAGTGCCTGTTTCCGCACTGGAAGGAATCTAATCGAATCTAAAGAGAACGATTTTAAGAGACATCTTAAAAGGAGGACAGAGGGGGTCAGGAAGGGTTTTCCAGAGGTTTGCGTCCTCGGCATCTTCAATCATGGAGTGATGTAGGTAGGGAACAGGTTACAACAGAGACAGTTAGTGGCTAGCCATAGGTTAACAACCTCATTTTCTAGCCCCCTACCCAACATACCAGGCCTTGTAATCACATAGCCAGCTATTGCGCACTACCTACGTTTAGCCACTAACAGCTATTCACCCTCCCAGCCAGATTGTTATCCATTCCTTTATCAACCATTAATCTCGCTCTGCCCCATCTATCTTTTAATCCTTACATCCTCCCACTACCCTACCTTCTGCATATAAAGTTACATTTTTTCTAGGCATCATCAGTTGAGGGTCACTGGATCTGAAACTTTAATTCTGATTTCTCTTCACAGACGTTGCCAGACCTTCTGACCTTTTCCAGACCCTCCTGGTTGGGGTTTCCGATTTCTAGCATCCGCAGTTCTTGTGGTTTTTATTTACCGTGAGTTTTTAATTCAGGTCCAGCAGCCTCTGCTGCCTCTCCCACTTCCTTCACACTCACTGTGTACGCCCACTCACAGTGACACTACATCTGCGCAGCTCATAGTCAAATGTCGTCTTACTGACCACGCCCCTCATTCATTCCCATTGGCTAGAGAACCACATCAACTCCCTCCTATTGGGTCGGTGAGCTGCTGTCAAACAGCCAGGCCCCATTGTGATGTGAGTGGTGAAATCCTCCATCTGCCCTGGGATGAGCTTCATCATTCACAGTGAATGGGGCAGTAACACAGAGCACAGGGGCTGGGTGCTATTCAGCCTATTGGGGCTGCACTCTCTCCCTCTGGAGATGCTGCAAATCTGTCCCAACTCCCCTCCCAATTTTCCAAAGCCATCCAAATCTTTCCTCAAAAAGTTAGTTAAATTCCAGATTTTTTTGAGAATACCTGCTTAATTAGCATCTACCCTCCGCTCAGACTGTTCCAGATGCTCAGAACTTGAGTAAAATTATCTTCACATTTCAACCTACATTATTTGCCATTTACCTGAAAGTAGTTACTAAAAACTATAACAACGTTAATAACTTCTCACTGTCTCTCTGTAAATTAAATATCCAGGAAAAATATCTGCTCCTGGTCGACATCACTGCTGAACCTTCTCAGCTCAATAAGAATGATATGAAATTGTGCTACCTCTCCAAAGAAGGCAAACCTATCATAATTTTAATTTATTAGTGTCATAGAATGCCCAATTGCCAGCGGTTCACCCTTATCCTTCTTAAATCCTTCCTCTTCATTGACCCAATCAGACGCCATTTAAATGTAGTAATTGAACTACGCTCCACCCCTTCTTCTGGCAGTTTATTCCATACACACACGACCCTCACCATGAAAGTGTTGCTCCTTCAATCCCTTTTAAATCTTTTCCCTCTCACCTTAAGCCTGTGCCATCTAATTCTGGATCCTCCGAACATGGGAAAAAGTCCACGACTATTCACCTTATTCCTGCCCCTCATGATTTTATAAACCTTTATAAGGTCACCTCTCCGTCTTTAACTCTCCAGGGAAAATAGTCCCAGCCTATTCAGTCTTTCCCAATAGCTCAAACAGTCCAACCCTGGCAACGTCCTTGCAAATCTTGTATGAAGCCTTTCAAGTTTCACAACATCGCAAGGTTTGTGAAGGTTTGTCGATCAGGTTGAGGTTTAGGGTGTAGGTTTGCTCACTGAGCAGTAGGTTTGATACCCAGACATTTCATTACCTCGCTAGGTAGCATCATCAGTGGCGACCTCCAAGTAAAGCAAAGCTGTTGTCTCCTGCTTTCTATTTATATCTTTCTCCTGGATGGGGTTCCTGGGGTTTGTGGTGATGTCACTTCCTGTTCGTTTTCTGAGGGGTTGATAGATGGTATCTAGATCTATGTGTTTGTTTATGGCGTTGTGGTTGGAGTGCCAGGCCTGTAGGAATTCTCTGGCATGTCTTTGCTTAGCCTGTTCCAGGATAGATGTGTTGTCCCAGTCAAAATCGTGTTTTTTTTCCCTCCGTGTGTAGGGCTACGAGGGAGAGCCTAAACCTTTAAATCATTTCTGAAAGAATATCATGTCCCCTTTTCGTTCTCCTGATATCCTTGATAAACTCCGCTAAAAACGTGATCCTGTACTCCCAATTCCTCCACGTCTGCCATATCTGCTCCCAGGAGGAGCAATTCCACTCCAGAACATCCCACAATGCTTTCCTGTTTCAAGAACTGCAATTATCCTCCCACTTGATCAACAATGCCCTCCAACGCATAACCTCCACTTACCGCACCTCCGCCTTTACACCACCCCTACAACCACAGCAAGAATATAACCCTGCAGTCTTCATCTTCCACCCCACTAACCTCCATACACACCACTAATCCCTCAGTAATCTCTGCCATTTCCGTCACCTACAGCCAGACCCTGCCACCAGAAACATTTCCCTCCACACTCCTATCTGCATTGTGCAGAGACCATTCCCTCTGCGACTTCCTTGTTAGGTCCACGCCATTCCAGAAACACATTCTCCACATCCCGCACACTCTGGGTCCAGACAGTGACACCCTCATCCTGTGAATGAACAGAAAAAAAGGCTTTGTTCCTAGTCAAGTAGGTACATCTGAGAAATTGAATCAGAAAACTTTCTCGTACACTCTGAAAAAATAGCTTTCTATACAAGCATTTAACATTTCAGCATCCCGAGGTTAGGTTTGGAAAGTTATGACTCCTTATAATTGGAAATATATTATTCTTACAGATAACTGAGATCTCCTGGGAAATTTGCTTCTCAATTTCCTGCTAACTTTTGGGGGAGAGTCTATAATACAATCCCAATAAGGTGACTATCCCTTTCTTATTTCTCAGTATCACCCAAATAGCTTGCCTGGTTGTACTCCAATGATTATCCTCCCTACGTCTAGCCGTAATGTTATCCCGAATCAAAACCGCCAGTCTGACCTCAATCTGTGCCTTGGTCTTGACTGTAATTGCTATAATATCCCAGTCACATGCACAAAACCATACCCTGAACTCATCTGCTTTCCCAGTCAGGCCACTTGCATTGAAATAAATGCAGTATAACTGGTCAGTCCTACGTCATTCTGTGCCGTGCCCTTGCCTGCCTTGACTGTTTGACTTCGGAACAGTCCCAGCCTCAGACTTACCTCTTTTCGCACTCTCTCTTTGGGTTTACCCCGAATCCTTAACTGGTTTAATGTCTCCCGAGGAGCATTAGCAAATCTTCCCTTCCAGTGCAGGTACAATCCATCCTTCTTATGCAGGTCAATTCTACCCCACAAGAGATTCCAATGATCCAAAAATGTAAACCATTCTCCACGACACAGCCATTCATTCATCTGCTCCATCCTGCTATTCCTTCGGTCATGAAACCTTGCACCAGGAGTAATCCCAATATTATTATCCTTCAGGACCTATTTTTTTAAAACTCCAGGCTAATTTGCTACATTCAGTCATCGGGACCACATCGTTTTCTCTTCCTATGTCATTGGTAACAAAATATAACAACTTCCCTTTGATAATTCTCCCCTTTGAGAGTATCCTTCTCCCTCTCTGAGACATCCTTGACCCTGGCACCAGGGAGGCATCGTCCCATTCTGATGTCTCACTATCAACTACAAAACGGCAGTCTCCTGACCGGAGAGTGCCCGATCACCAGGAAAATGATATACCAATCATTACTTTGGAGCCAGCCTCCATAGCAGTAACCTGACTGTCAGTGCTACATTCCCCTGAGACCCTATGAACTCCTATATTTTTCAGAACAGCATATCTGTTTGGGATGGGGACAGCCACAGGAGACTCCTGGGCTACTTTGTTCCCCTTTCCCAAGGAAAGTTTTCCTGGTTATAGAGAGAGCGTATAGGACGGTCATCAGACTGACTCCTGGGATGTGGAGATAGTTAAGGACTGCAGATGCTGGAAATCAGAGTCTATACAATGGGGACCTGGAAAATCACAGCAGTTCAGGCAGCATCGGAGGAGCAGGAAGGTTGATGTTTTGGATCAGGACCCTTCTCAGTCCCGATTAATAGTCCTGACCTGAAACGGCAACTTTCCAGCCCCGTCATTTTCATGCTGATCATCTACTACCTATTCATTCTCGTCCCATGTTCTGGCAATCAGCGTAATCGATATTGTAGTGCATGGTGTGATCATCTAAACACTTCTTCAAGGCTGCAATGTTTCCTGCATCTGTCACCATTTCAGATGCTGCCAAACCTGCTGAGGACCTCCAGCACTTTTTGCTGAAACACTAAGCGTCAGAGAGCTGTACATTGTTTGACTCTGATCCCTGTGATGTCAGGACTGATGGATGAAGAGGGACTCAATCCTTGTTTAATCCTCCTTTCCTTTGGCTTTCTGAGCCACCGACTACATCACGAATCTTCTACCTCCCATTCCCCGACCTGAATCTGACCCATCTAAGCCTACACTTTAGATCCCATCCCCCTGCCAGACTAATTACAACCTCACCAAAGGAACTGGCAGTAGTCCTCACCAGGAGATTTCTCCCAGCCCTGCCCAAGGGTAACCGGTAAGGCTGGTACAGGTCCCACCTAACCCAGAAATGGTCCCAATGCCTGAAGAACCTAAACCCTTCTCTGGTACACCATTTCTCCAGGCACACATCCAGCTGATCCCCCCTCTTTTTCCACTGGGAGTAAGTCTGACATTATTACATTACATTAAAGGAGCTACATTTTAATGTATCCCTGATGTCACTACATCCAGACCTCAGGTCCGCATCCCTTTGTTTAGTGATATCGATGGTAATGAAGTGTTCCATATCCACGGGCTGTTCAGCGTAATTATTGGTATCTGCGTGTTCCACAGCCATAGGCTGTTTACCCGCTAGCTCGAGAATGTCGTGTAGCTGATATCGTGATTCCCGGAACCAGGGAGGTAATATACCATCCTGGATTCATGTCTGTGGCCAGAGAAGTGCCTGTCTGTACACCTGACCATTGAATTCCACCGTCGCTATAGCCCTGCCACTCTCTATCCTCCCGTTCTGTGCAGTAGAGCTATCTGTGGTGCCATTACCCTGACTGTTAATGATTCCGCCTGAGAGGCCACCCCATCTGCTCCCCCAAACAGAATCCAAAGCAGTATATTCGTTTGAGAAGGAGATGATCACTGGGGACTCCTGCACTCCCTTCCTGTGCCTTTTACTTGATTTGATGGTCTCCCATTCCCTTTCAGCCTGTGTAACCCTCACCTGCAGTGTATGTTACTCACTGAACATGCAGATTATCCACAGTGAGTCCACCCTCAGCTCCAGGTCTGAAAAGCTGTTTCCCAGTAGCTGCAGATGGGCTCCCTTCCTGCACACATCGCTGTCAGGGACACTAGAAACATCCTTAATTTTCCACATGGTGTGCTGCTCTTGCACAATGGGTCTGAGGTCTCCAGTCACAACGACTCTTTAGTTTCAGCTAGTTACTCCTATTAAGAGAATTTAAATGCACTACGACCTTCCTTCAATTCAAACATTTTCATTATAATAAAAAACCCCGATCATTACTGAAGCTGACATGTTATATTTTAAAAATTGTTAAACAATACTCGGCAGGTATCATTTACAAACTGGCTGTTTCCATTTGGACCACGTGAATTTCTGAATGGCCTGAAATACAACTGAGTTTCGCTTCACCTTCTCCCTGTCACAGTGCAGCCTGTCATTTTCATTGTCTGCTCACAACTACACTGTCCTCAGCCTCCTGTACTGTGCCAATGCATCTCAATGGGAGGTCAGGAATTGCATCTCATCTTTCAATTCAGCTCTTTGTAACCCTAGTGTGAAAATGGACTTCAGCAGTTTCTGGATTAACAGACATTTGTCAGAATCTGGAACATTCCACCGGAAAAGCTACTTGAATTTGAGTCCATAAGGAATTTTAAAGAGAGGTTTGCAGGGAATTGAAAATAGGGAGTATACAGGTTAATATCATGAAGTGGGTGAATGGGTCTAAATCTGACAGTTCCTTCAAAGAGGCTAGGTCTAATTGGGATAAATCTGTGCTCCCTCCCAGTCCAATATCGCCTTCCTCAGCTGCAGGGCCACGAATTGATCACATACCCCAAAGGTGATCCAACCATGAACTTGAACATCTTTCTGCTTTTTGCTTGACAAAAACATGGGAGATATTTTCCCACAAACAGAACAAACAAACCTTTCTCCTTCCACAGTTAAATGCCAATAATATAAAGTTCCTGATGACTCCACTGACTGTAGAAAATTGCTTTTGAGATCTCGGCCTCAATTATTCTCACTTAATATCCTATAAAAAGAATTCACAAAACAAAACTCACAGTCAGTGCAACAAGAATAGTAAAGACAAATATTTATCTTGCTATGTGTTGGACATGCTCCACTTCGAATCGCCCCACCCCCACCCAGGAAGTAGACATGTGCATGTGCCTTGCTATACCTTGTCCCCAATACAGATGGTGACCATAAACCAGAAACTTTCACCGCCTGAGGCCCACAGCTGTTTTCTTATTTGTTGCAAACGTAGAACCAAGAGTTTCTAATTCAGGACTAATGCCCTGCACAGAGTGTAATTAAACCTTCCCAGTCTAAAATGACTCATACTCTCCCGGATTCCGCTGCCACTCCCCCGGGAATCCGTTTCCATCTCCTGCACTCACCAAGGGTCAGTCTGTGTCCAGTGACCCTTCCTCAGAACCAATGGCAGCTGGGAAAGTTAGAATCCTTACAGAGTGAAACAGGCCCTTCGGCCCAACAAGCCCACACCCAACCTCTGAAGAGTAACCCACCTAGACACGTGCCCCTACAATATTACTCTACATTTCCTGAACACTACGGGAAATTTAGCTTGGCCAATTCACCGAACCTGCACATCCTTGGGCTGCAGTAGATAGGGGTTATAGAGAAATCATAGGTGGGAATGGAATGGAAAGAGTGACAGGAACATTTGCAAAGACATAGGAGTGGATAATGATCTGGCTGGGAGGATGAATAACGGTTAATGGAGGGGACTGGAACCTGTGCCTGGCAGCATCTCAGTGGCAGTGATGGATATGGTGGCTGATGATCTATATTCTGCTTGCAAAGACGACCCGGTGCTTCCAGCTGCCTGCCACTTTAACATACGAGTCTGTTCCCTGGACAACATCTCTGTCTCACGCTTACTGCAGTGTTCCAGTGAAGCTTGATGCAAGTTGGCAGGACACTTCAGAACGTACCAATTCGCCTCCGATTTCAAAGGACTGCAATTTCCTCTCCCATGTGGTCAACAGTGCCCTCCAGTGTATATCCTCCACTTCCCGCACTTCTGCCGTTGAATGCCACCCCTCCTACCCCAACAAGGATAGAACCCCCAGTCTTCACTGTCAACCCAGATACAAAGCATCGTCCTCTGCTATTTCCACTACCTACAATCAGACCACACCAGAGATATATTTCCCACCACTTTCAGAATTCCGCAGAGACCATTCACTTTGCGACTTCATTAGATCCAAGCACACCACCAACCCATCATTCACTCCCAGCACCTTTGTCTGCTACTGCGAGGGTGTAAAGCCTGTGCCCACACCTCCCCCCTCACCTTCATCCAAGGCACCACAGGATCCTCCCATATCCAGCACAGATTTTCCTGCACATCGAAACACCTCACCTATTGTGTCCTTTGCTCTCTATGTGGTCTCCTCTACACTGAGGAGTCAGGACGCCAACTTGTGGAATATTACAGGGAACATTTCTGGGACACATGCACCAACCAATCCCACCGCCTTATGGCCAAGCACGTCAACACCCCCTCTGAATCCAACTAGGATATGCAAGTCCTGGGCCACCTCCACCCCCAAATCCGAGTCACCCTACACGTGGAGGAACACCACCTCATCTTCCATATTGGGACCATTTAACCATACGGTATCAACGTTTCCTCATCTCCCTTCCCCCACCTTATCTCAGATCCAATCCTCCAACTCGGCATTGCTCTCTTGAACTGTCCCACAAGTCCATCTTCCTTCCCAATTATCCACTCCACCCTCTCATCATGACCCCTATCTTTATCTACCTAATGCCTTCCTAGCTCCCTTCCCCACAACCCCACACACCTCTCCGTTTTAACTCTCAGCCCTCTTACTCCCCCAACCCCAGCCTTCCTGATAAAGTGCTTATGCCTAAAACATCAATTCTCCCGCTCCTTGGATGCTGCCTGATCTGCTGTGCTTTTCCAGCACCACACTTTAATGCAAGCTGGAAGAACCACACCTTATCATTTACTTAGGTACCCTGCATCCCTCTGGTCTCAATATCAAATTCAATAATTTTAGGTCCTGAAATCTCCAATGTCCTAGCCCCCGACCCCACACACCAGGCCTTGTTATTACATAGCCTGCCATTATACACTACCTACGGTTAGCCATTAACAGTCCCCATAAACAGCTATTCACCCTCCCCCAGCCAGAGCGTTATCCACTCCTTTGATGAACTGTTCCAATCTCTTCCTTTGGTCTCTGTCACCACCTATCATTTATTCCTTAACCACTACCTTCTGAAGTATAAATTGACATTTTTTCTCAGTCACATCATTTCTTACAAAGGGTCATCGGATTCGAAATGTTAACGCTGATTTCTCTTCCTAGATGCTGCCAGACCTGCTGAGCTTTTCCAGTAACTTCTGGTTGCTGTTGTGATTTACAGCACCTGCAGTTCATTTGGTTCTAATTTATCAGGAATTTCTAATTCAAGTCTAGCAGCCTAAAACCATGTGTTTATAAACTCTCCCAGTCCACACTAACTCCATTTCTCTCCCAGTCTCTGGTGTCTCTCCCGTTCCCTCCACACTCACCGAGTCCTCCCTCAGAGTGAAACAACGTTTGCATAACTCATGGTCAGGTGTTCTCCCACGAGACCCACCCCTCATTTACTCCCATTGGCTGGAGGAGCATACTAACTCTCCTATTGTTCTGAAGCTGCCTCAATCAGCCGGGCCTATTGTGACATGTGTGGTGGACTCCTCCCATGAGCATTGGAGGCTGAGGGGTAACCTCATAGAGATTTATAAAATCATAAGGGGCATGGATAGGATAAATAGACAAGGTATTTTCTCTGGGATGGGGGAGTCCAGAACTAGAGAACACAGGTTTAAGATGAAAGGGGAAAGGTGTAAAAGGGACCCAAGGGACAATTTATTTTCACACTGAAGTCGGTGCGTGTATGGAACCTTCGGTCAGGGGAAGTGGAGGAGGTTGGTACAAATATACCATTTCGCATCAGGATGGATATATGAATAGTAAGGGTGTAGAGGGATATGTGCCAAATGTTGGCAAATGGGACTAGGTTAGGTTGGGATATCTCATTGGCATGGACCTGTTTAACCAAAGGATTTGTTTTCGTGCTGTACATCTCTTGGGCTCTGCTCTGGAATGAGCTTCAATATTTACATGAATAGGACCGTATCACAGAGCAGGGAGGCTATTCAGCCCATCGGGGGTATACTTCTCTCCCTCTGGAGATGGTGCCAGTCTATCCCAACTCACCTGCTTGTAGCCCTCTAAACCCTTCCTTAAAGATAAATTTCAAATTTGTTTTGATAATAACTACTGAATCTGCATCCAGCTGTCGGTCAAACTGTTCCAGATGCTCAGAACTTAGTGAGTAAAAAACTCTTCACATTTTTGCCTGCATTATTTGGCAGTTACGTGAACGTAGTTACTAAAAATTGTGACAATGTTAATAATTTCTCACTCTGTCTCTCAGTAAATTAAATATCCTGGAAACAAATCTGCTCCTGGTCGAAATCACTGCTTAACCTTCTCAGCTCGAAGGAGAATTTTATGAACTTTTGCTAACTCTCCATAAAAGAGAAACCCAACTTATTCTTAATTTATTAGTGTCACGGAGACGCATAGCACAGAAACCGACCGTTCGGTCCAACTTGTACATGCCAATCAGCTATCATTAATTAATCTCATCCCATTTGCCAGGACTTGGCCCATATCCTTCTGAAACTTTTCTAATCACATGTCTTTTAAATGTTATAATTGTACCAGCCTCCACACTTTCTCTGGTAGCTCATTCCATACACGTACCACATACAGCTTGAAAACATTGCCTCCTAGATCCCTTTTAAAGATTTTCCCTCTCACCTTAAGCCTGTGCCATTTAGTTTTGGACGCACCTAGCCTGGGAAAAATACCCCAGCTGTTCACCCTATCCATGCCCCTCACGATTTTATCAACCTCTAAGGTCACCTCTCAGCATCCGATGCATCCAGGTAAAACAGCCCCTGCCTATTCAGCCTCTCCCTATAGCTCAAACCCTCAACCCTGGCAACACCTTTGCACATCTTTTCAGAACCATTTCAAGTTTCACAGTATCATTCCTACAGCAGAGAGACCAGGACTGAAAGCAGAATAACAGAAGTGGCTGAATCAATGTCCTGTCCAGCCACAAAATAATGTCACAACTCCTGTACTCAATGCACTGATCAATAAAGGTAAGTAAACCAAACACCTTCTTCACTACCTAGCCTAACTATGATTCCACTTTCAAGGAACTATGAACCTGCACTCCCCAGGACCTTCCCATTAAGGGTATAATTCCCAGCCTGATTTGCTTTTCCAAAATGCAGAACCTCACATTTATCTAAATTAAACTACATCTGCCACTCCTCAGCCCATTTGATCGGAGTCTCATTGTACTCTCAGGTAACTTTGTTGTCCACTGCACCTCCAATTTTGCTGTCTATCATAAACCTACTAACCATAGCCCCTATATTCACATATAAATCATTCATATCAATGGCAAAAAGCAGTGGATCCAGCACCCAGCCTGACAGCATATTTCTCATCAGAGGCTTCCAGTCCAAAAAGCACCCTCCATCATGACACTGACTGCTCAGCAAGGTTAGAGCTCATGGAATACAGAGAGAACTAGCCATTTGGATACAGAACTGGCTCAAAGGCAGAAGACAGAGGGTGGTGATGGAGGGTTGCATTTCAGACTGGAGGCCTGTGACCACTGGAGTGCCACAAGGATCACTGCTGGATCCAGTACCTTTCGTCATTCAAATCAATGACTTAGAAGTGAACATAGGAGGTATAGTTAGTGAGATGGCACCAAAACTGGAGGTGTAGTGGACAGTGAAAAAGATTACCTCAGAATACAATGGGATCTTGATCAGATGGGTGAATCGGCTGAGGAGTGGCATTTTGGGAAAGCAAATCTTAGCAGGACTTATACACTTAATGGTAAGGTCGTGAGAGTGTTACTGAACAAAGAGACCTTGTAGTGCAGGTTCATAGCTACTTGAAAGTGGAGCTGCAGGTAGATAGTGAAGGCGGCATTTGGTATGCTTTCCTTTATTTGACAAAGTATTGAGTACAGGAGTTGTGACGTCATTTTGCGGCTGTACAGGGCATTCGTTCAGCCACTTTTGCAACGTTGCTACAAATCTGGTCTCCCTCCTATTGGAAAGATGTTGTGAAACCTGAAAGGGTTCAGAAAAGATTTACAAGAACGTTGCCAGGATTGGAGGATTTGAGCTAAGGTGGGGGTTGAATAGAGGTTGAATAGACAGGGGCTCTTTTCCCTGGAGCGTCGGAGGCTGAGAGGTAATCTTATCGATGTATATAAAATCATGAGGGGCATGGATAGGATAAATAGACAAAGTCTTTTCCCTGGGGTGGGGGATCCCAGCACTAGAGGGCATAGGTTTAGGGTGAGGGGGAAAAAGATTTTAAAGAGACTTGAGAGGCAACGTTTTCACACAGAGGGTGGTACGTGTATGAAATGAGCTGCCAGAGGAAGTGATGGAGGCGAGTACGATTACAACATTTAAAAAGCATCTTCATGTGTATATGAATAGGAAGGATATGGATCAGATGCTGACAGGTGGGACTAGATTGCGTTGGGATATCTGGTCAGCATGTATTGGTTGGACAGACGGGTCTCTGTTTCCGTGCTGTACATTTATGACCTTCCAGCAAATTCCTTATCCAAACAGCTAGTTCCGCCAGAATTCTATGGTGCTGAACTTGCTAACCAGTGTGTTATGTGAAACCTTGTGTCTTTCTCAAGTCCAGGTGAATGATTTCAATGCATAAAGCAATGCTGACTCTCCCTAATCATTTCTTGCCTTTCCAATTACATGTAAATCCTGTCACTGAGAATCCCTTCCAACAACGTGCCTGCCATTGACTTCAGGCACACGAGTGTATTGTTCCCTCGCTTTTACTTACCACCTTTCTCAAATAATGGCACCAGACTTCCAGCACCTCACCTGTGGCGATCGATGACACAAATATCGCAGCGAGGGGCCCAGCAGTAACTTCCCTAATTACCCACAAAGTTCTGGGATACATCTGATCAGATTCCAGCGATTTATTCACCTTTATGCATCTTAAGTATCCAGTACCTTCTCCTCTGTAATATGTACACTTGCCAAGTTATCACAATTTATTTCTCCAAATTCTCTAACTTCCATATCCCCTTTCAGTAAAATCTGACGTGAAATACTTACAGAATCTCTCCCATCTCCTGCTGTTCAATAGACAGTCTTGTTATCTTTGAGGGTCACTATTCTCTGCCTAGTTACGCTTTGTCTGTAGTTTATTTGCAGAATCTCTTTGGATTCTCCTTAAACCTATTTCCTAAAGCTATCTCATGTCCCCTTTTTTGCCTCCTGGTTTCCCGCGAGTATACTCCTACTGCCGTTATAGTCCTCTAGAGATTCACTCAAACCCAGTGCTCTGCACCTGCCGTATCCTTCATTTTCTTGACCAGAGCCTCAATTTCTCAGGTCATGCAGCATTCCCGACGCCTCCCAGCCTTGGCCTTAACAGGAATATACTGTCTGCGTACTCTCATTGTCGCAGGCCTATGGAGGCAATCGCAGATGAGGACAGAGAAACAATTATCAGTAAAGAGGTAGTGTTGGGAAAGCTAACAACTCATCCTTATCTCTATAATTCCTCTCTAGCCTCAGAACTATCACTATCTCTAGTATCAAAAACATCTCAATCTATGCAACATCCTCCAATCTCGAACATTCTCCAGTCTCAACACCCTCCCTATCTCTAATCTTGTCCACCCTCACAAATCTCTGTGATGTGCCTTTCTTTAATTCCAACCTTCAGGATAACCCATTTTTATTTCAGATTCCTGCACCCAGAGCTCCACAATGTCCCGCTTAACCTCTGTCACATTTTCCTCCAAAAAACATTAATCAATGTTGTGGTTCTGTTCGCCGAACTGGGAGTTTTTGTTGCAAACATTTCGTCCCCTTTCTAGGTGACATCCTCAGTGCTTGGAAGCCTCCTGTGAAGCTCTTCTGTGTTGATTCCTCCGGCATTTATAGTGGTTTGAATCTGCCACTTCTGGTTGTCAGTTGCTATCCGCTGCAATGGCCGGTATATAGGGTCTAGGTCGATGGTTGTGTCGTTTCTTGGCTAGTTGGTGTTCGTGGATGCGGGTTATAGCTGTCTTCCTGCTTGTCCTATGTAGTGATTTGTGCAGTCCTTGCATGGGTATTTTGGACACAACGTTGGTTTTGTTCATGCTGGGTATTGGGTCCTTTGTCCTGGTGAGTTGTTGTCTGAGAATGGCTGTTGGTTTGTGTGCTTCAGTTCAGAAACGCTCCTGATGTATGGTAGTGTGGCCAGTCCTTTGGGTTGTGGCATGTCCTCATTTCGTTGTCTTTCCCTTAGGCATCTGTTGATGAAATTGCGCGGGTATCCGTTTTTGGTGAATACCTTGTATAGGTGTTCTTCCTCCTCTTTTTGTAGTTCTGGTGTGCTGCAGTGTGTTGTGGCCCTTTTGAATAATGTCCTGATGCAACTTCGTTTGTGTGTGTTGGGGTGGTTGCTTTCATAGTTCAGGACTTGGTCTGTGTGTATGGCTTTTCTGTATACCTTCGTGGTGAATTCTCCGTTCGGTGTTCTCTGTACCATCACGCCTAGGAATGGGAGCTGGTTGTCCTTTTCTTTCTGCAGCGCACCAGAACTACAAAAGAGGAGGAAGAACACATATGCAAGGTATTCACCAAAAACTGACAGTTTGGCTGTCAGTTCTGAAATGACGGCCAGACTGCTGCGACCACTAGGACTCATAACAGCACACAAACCAACAGCCTTTCTCAGACAACAACTCACCAGGACAAAGGACCCGATACCCAGCATGAGCAAAACCAATCTAGTGTACAAATTCCCATGCAAGGACTGCACAAAACACTACATAGGACAAACAGGAAGACAGCTAACAACCCGCATCCACAAACACCAACTAATCATTAGTAGCCATACACTCAGATGATAAACAGCATGAATTCGATTGGGACAACACCACTGCTTTAGGGCAAGTCAATCAGAGAACAGCCAGGGAATTCCTAGAGGCATGGCACTCATCCACAAATTCTATCAATAGACACATCGACCTATACTGGCCACTGCAGCGGACAGCAACTGACAACCGGAAGCGGCAGATTCAAACCACTATAAATTCAGGAGGAATCAGCACAGAAGCGCTTCACAGGAGGCTCCCAAACACTGAGAATGTCACCTAGAAAGGGGACGAAACGTTTGCAACAAAAACTCCCAGCCCCGAATAAAGATGGCGGCGCTCACTTGGACCGATTGCTACGAAAACAGGACTGTAACTTTCCAATTTGTATTTTCCGATGTGTACCAAATGTTTGAAAACCTCTCAGTCCATACCAACAGCATTTCCCTCTCCCTCCCTTCTGTTTATTTCTTTCCTTACCAGCAACTCTCCGCACACACTGCGAGGATGATCACATGGTATAGGCCGGTGCCGCCCTCATTCACTGTTTGGTCGAAGGACCAACTGCCCTGCCAGGTCCTCCAGCTCCTCCCCTGCCGAGGCATTGGATCGCCGCTGACATCAATCACTTCTTCGGTCCAACCTCTCTATGTCAACCAGATATCCTAACCTAATCTATCTTTATTAAATCCTATCTGCCACTCCTCAGCCCATTGGCCCATCTGATCAATATCCCATTGTATTCTGAGGTAACCTTCTTCATTGTCCACAATACCAACTGTTGGCTGGAGCTTGCGCATGGCTTTGTGGCTTTCGTTGCTATTTATCAGTTACAAGAGTGAGGGACAGAGTTAATAATCACACAACCACCTGATGAAGGACCAGCAAAGTTGTGTTTCCAAATAAACCTGTTGGACTATAACCTGGTATTTTCATTGAATTTTAATTTTGTCCATCCTAATCCAACACCAGGACCTCCAAATCTCGAGTAATGGGGGCATGCATAAAATAAGAACAAAAGATCTAGGAAAAGGAGAAGGCCGTCCTGCTCTACCATTCAATAAGATCATGGCCGATCATTTTGTGGATGCAGAACCATTTACCCACGTTCTCACCGTATTCCTTCATTTTTAAAAGAAACTAACTTAGCTTTAAAAACGTTCATTGGACTAGCATCAACTACTTCCCTGGGTAATGCCTTCCATAGAGGTCAAGAAGTTCCTCCTCAATTCAGTCCTAAACTTGCTGCCTCTAATCTTGAGGTGATGCCCTCTTGTCCCAGCTTCACCTTCCAGTGGAAACATCGTCTCTACTTCTATTTTATCCATTCCATTCAATATTTTATGTATTTGCATTCTTCTGAATTCCAATGACTATAATCCCAATCTACTCAGTCTCTGTTAAACCTAACCCCTCACCTCCGGAATCAACCTAGTTAACCTCCTCTGCACCCCCTCTCGTTCCAGTTCATCTTTGAGCAAGTAAGGAGACAAAAACTACACGCAGTATTCCATGTGTGGCCTTACCAGCACCCACAATAGTTGGAACATAACCTGTGCTTTTAAACACAATCCCTTCAGCAATGAAGGACAAAATTCCATTTGTCTTCTGAATTGATTGTTGTACCTGGTGACCAACCCTCTTGCAGAAGGATACTCAGGTGCCTCTGCATAGTAAATAATGCAACTTTTTAAAATCCAAGTAATAACCTTTTTCCTAATGCTACTCCAACCAAAGAGTATGACTTTACATTTATGAACATAATATCCCACTTGCCAAACCATTGCCCACTCACTCAATGTATCTCTGTTCCTCTGCAAAGTTTCCCAGTCCACCGCACAATTTGTTCTGCTAATCATCTTAGTGTCTGCCCAATGGGAAATTTCTATCGAGATTCCCTGCTATTTCTTCCTTGTTAATAGACCAAAGCATCTTTCCAACTACAGAGAATAAACTAACTGGTGTAGAATTCCCTATCTTTTGTCCACCGCCTTTTCTTACAATCCTTCCTTTTCACTGGAATATGCCTTTGCTGAGCACTTCCTAAAACGTCTTTGAAAATTTTTCACTGGTCATCAACTGTCCCACCATAAAATCTTCGATTCCAGTCTACTTTCTCCAGGTTCTCCCTCATTCTATTTTAGTTCTCAGTGTTCAAGCACAGGACACAGGTATTAGATTTTATCTTCACAGTCTCCATATGTATTCTAAATTCAACCATACAGTGATCACTTCTTCCTAGATAATCCCTACCTCTGAGGTAATTAATTATTCCTGTCTAAGTGCACAGGGACCAGATCTTGGATAGCTTGCTCCTTGTCGATTCGATTTCATACTGTTCAAAAAAACTATCATGGGTACACTTATTGAACTCCCCAAGGCTACTCTGACTGAGCTGGTTCGACCAATTTATATGGAGATAAAAATCACCCATGGCAAAAGACATACCTTTTTTTACAGGCTTTAGTTATTTCTTTGTTTATTGCCCATCCCAATGTGATGTTATTATTTGGTGGCCGACACACTACACTCATCAGTGATTTTCTTGTCAGAATTTTGAAAGCACCATTCCTGTTTCTCCGAATGTACAGCAATAAAAACAACTACTTGAATTGCATGAAATCTTTCACATTGGCAAATCTCCTAAGGTGCTTCATGGATGATCAAAATATTGATAAAGGAGAATGATTTTAAAACAGGATAGAGGAGGTTAGGGAGTCTATTCCACAGACTTCTGCCCTTGACAGCTCCAATTGTGGAGTGATGCAGGTGGGGTGGGTTGGATAGGGATTGCGCAAAGGGGAAATGGAGGAGCGAAGGCAGTGCAGAAGGTCTAAAGCCTGAACACTTCAACTCCCCCTCCCACTCCACCCAGGACATGCAGGTCCTTGGACTCCTCCATAGCCAGACCATAGTAACACGACGGTTGGAGGAAGAGCACCTCATCTTCCGCCTAGGAACCCTCTAACCACAAGGGATGAGCTCAGCTTTCTCCAGTTTCCTCACTTTCCCTCCCCCGACCTTGCCTCAGTCAAATCCCTCGAACTCAACACTGTCTTCTTAACCTGCAATCTTCTTCCTGACCTCTCTGCCCCCACCCTCACTCTGGCCTATCACCCTCACCTTGACCTCCTTACACCTATCGCATTTCAAACGCCCCTCCCCCAAGTTCCTCCTTTTATCTCAGCCTGCTGGACACCCTCATTAATGAAGAAGGGCTCGTGCCCGAAACAGCGATTCTCCTGCTCCTTGAATGCTGCCTGACCAGCTGTGCTTTTCCAACAACACGTTTTCAGCTCTGATCTCCAGCATCTGCAGTCCTCACTTTTTCTTCCAGTACTCTGCCTTCCTGTTATTCTTCACAAAGCGTATCACCTCACATTTCGCTGCGTTGAACTCTATTTGCCACCCTTCAGCCAATTCTGCAGTTTATCCAAGTCACCCTGTAACCTGAAACATTCTTCCACACTATCCACTACTCCACTGACTTTCGTGTTGTCTGCAAATTTACTAATTCATCCAACCTATGTCTGCGTCTAAGACTTTTATAGAAATGACAAACAGCAGTGGTCCCAAAACAGATCCTTGTGATACACCACTAATAACCGCACTGGAGGCTGATTATTTTCCATCATCCTCCACTCGCTGCCTTCTTTCAGAAAGCCAGTTTCTAATCCAAAATGCTAAGTCACACTCAATTCCATGTCGCTGTATTTTCTCCAACAGTTTACGATGTGGAACCTTATGAAAGCATTACTGAAGTCCATGTATACCACGTCAACTGTCCTACCCTCATCTATATGCTTGGTCACCATCTCAAAAAACTCAATGAGGTTTGTGGGACACGACCTGCCCTTGACGAAACCATTTTGCCGATCTGAAATCATATTGTTGTTTGCCAGATGATTACAAATATTGTCTCTTATAATCCTTTCCAAAACCTTGCCTGTTCCAGAAGTAACACTCATTGTATATAATTTCCTGGGTCATCTCTACTGCCCTTCTTGATTAAGGGCATAACATTTGCAATCATCCAATCCTCTGGTACTAAACCTGTAGGCAATGACAACTCAATATCAAAGCCAAAGTCCTCGCTATCATCTCCCTAACTTCCCAGAGAATCCACGGATAAATCCCATCCAGCCCAGGGAACTTGTCTATTTTCAATCCTTCTAGAATTGATTACACCTGTTCGTAACTAACCTCGATCTTTTCTAGTTTAACATCTTCTACCTCATTATTGTCTGCAATGTTCTCATTTTCCTGAATGAAAACCAATGAGAAATGTTCGGTTAGCACCTCTCCGATTTGCACAGTGTCCACATTCAACTTCCCACTTCTGTCTTTGATTGGCCCTATTCCTACCCTATCCGTTATTCCTCACATGCCTATAGAAAGCTTTAGGGTTCTCCTTTATTCTATTTGCTAAAGACTGCTCGTGTCCTCTCTTTGCTTTTCTTAACTCTCTTTAAATTCTTCCTAGCTGATCTGTAACTCTCAATTACCTCATCTGAACAATTTGTCTCATCAACACATAAGCCTCCTACTTCTTCTTAACAAGAGATGCAATTTATCTGGTAAATCATGGTTCCCTTACCTTATCACTTCCTCCCTGCCTCACAGGGACATAACTATCAAGGACACGCAATATCTGTTCCTTAAACCAGCTGCACATTTCCATTGTCTGCATCCACTGCAGTTTGCTACCCCATTCTATACATCCTAATCCTTGCTGAATTGCATTATAGTTGCCACAGATAAGTCTTCACCTGTGGCAAGTGCCTATCCCTTTCCATCGCTAAACTAAACATAACTGAATTATGATCACTCTCTCCAAAGTGCTCGCCTACAACTAAATCAAACACCTAATCCAGTTCATGACCAACCACCAGATCCAATGTGGCCTCTCCTCTTGTCGGCCCTTTGACATATTGTGTCATGAAACCCTCCTGTACACGTAAGACAAAAACTGATCCATCCGATGTACTAGAGTTATAGAATTTCCAATCAATGTTGGGGAAGTTAAAGTCCCCCATAATGACCACTATGTTACTTTCACTCATATCCCGAGTAATTTTGCTAATCCTCTTTTCCCCCTCCCTGGAAATCTGCAGTGGCCTATAAAAAAATCCAAGCAGTGTGACCTCCCCTCTCCTGTTTCTAACCTCAGCCCACACTACTTCAGTAGACAAATCCTCATCAAAGTTTCTGTCAGCCACCGTTATACTATCCTTGACTAACATAACATGCATGGACCCATTGCGGTGCTTCAAATTCGATGAGGCAGCCATACTCTCTATGACAGACAGAGTCCTTAATTTTCAGGCAGAGTACTGGGTCAATGGAAAGATTTTTGGAGTGTAGATGTGCAGAGGTATGTTGGAGTCCATGTACATAGATGCCTGAAAGTTTCCACCCAGGTGTATAGTACAGTTAAGGCGGCATACAGTGTGTTAGATTTCATTCGTAGATGGATTGAGTTCTGGAGCCGCAATATCATGCTGCAACTATAAAAAACACTGGTGTGGCCATATTTGGAATATTGTGTGCAGTTCTGGTGCCCATATTTCGGGAAGGATGTGGAAGCAATGGAAAAGGTGCAGAGGAGATTTACCAGGATGTTGTGTGGTCTGGAGGGAAGGTCTTATGAGGAAAGATTGAGAGACTTGAACGTGTTCTCATTGGCAAGAAGAAGGCTAAGAGAGGATTTGATCGAGACATACAAGATGATCAGCGGCTTAGATAGGGTAGACCGTTAACGTCTTTTTCCTAGGATGATGATATCAGTGTGTATGAGGAGGCATAACTACAAATTGAGGGGTGATAGATTTAAGACAGATGACAGAGGCAGGTTCTTTACTCAGAGTGGTTAGAGGGTGGAATCCACTACCTACTAATGTAGTTAACTCAGCCACTTTAGTGAGATTTAAGCAATCCTTTAGATAGTACTTGGGTGATTTAGGGATAGTGTAGGGGGACGAGTTGAGAATAGTTCACAGGTCGGCGCAACATCAAGCACCGAAGGGTCTGTTCTGCGCTGTATTGTTCTCTATTGTGCTACAAGATATTTTTACTGTCTTAAACAGAGTGATGGATCTTGTATTGTGGGCTTACGGAGTGTCACTGATCTCTACCGAACATGTATGAGGTAGAGAATGCTGCCTGACCTGCTGCGCTTTTCCAGCAACACATTTTTCAGCACTGATCATCAGCATCTGTAGTCCTCACTTTCTTCATGTTTGACGTCAAGTCAGGGCGATAATAATAAGATGCTGCAACAGGAGGGGGACAGGTAGCTCCATACAAAACCCGACTCCTTCTCAACTATTTTCACTACAAAAACCAAGTGCCTTCCAGAAAAGCACCTCTATATCCCAGCACAACACTTTGTCCACGATTGTGGTATCTGGCTGTGCACTAGGAGGAGCATAGCAGTCTGTACTGGGACCCTGAAACGCTTGGTAAAGAGTCAAATCATCTGAGCATTGAGAGCCACACCACATTGCATGCATTTCTTTTTTACTGTTTTCACTCTGTTCCTGACTTCCCTTGTTTTCCGAATGAACCTGCTAAAAGTTGTTATTGCACTTGCACAAGCTATGAATTGAACCCAGGCCTCTTGGTCCAAGATTCGGGATATTTGAATTGCGTTGCAAAACATCGACTCGAACTTCCTTTGTCCCTTGCCTGCTAAGTCACGCCTGAATCAACTCTGCAATTGGGAGGAAGGGGCGGAACAGGAGGACAAAGTAGCGGCCAGTCCTCCAACCAGAGTGCATGAGGAGAGGGGCCAAAGCATTCTCGGGAGTGAGTGCTTCAAGATTGGTCAGAGTGCAAACTATTTTGCAGGATTGATCATTCTCATTACGTAGTGGAGCATGAAACCTCTCTCATAAATACTGTAGTTGAAATGTAAATCTGATAACGTACATATTTCCAGTCGATTTATACAACTCGAGTAAGAAACTTCTTTTCAAACTCCCAGAACGATTGGCAATTTACATACCTGGCCAGTATAGTTGATTTTACCGGACAATCTATTTGCAAGCTAGAAATGTCTATGATTGTAACTCAACAAAGCAATTGTTAATGACTAATATGTTACCCATCAGTCTGTGCAGATATGAATATTCTCGATAAACTCACTGATAACCCCAGATGCATGCGCAGTTTGGTTTCTATGCATAGCATGCGCAGTGTAACATTGATCAGTACAGAGATAGAGATCGAGATAGAGAGACATGGAGCTGCTTTCTCCGGCAGCGGCTGCGATCGGCTTCAGAGAGAGCGGCGCTCAAGCCGGTGTGTGGGAGTTGCGCTGGGGGAAAGGAGTGGAGAGAATTCAAAAGTCCCGGATAAAGGTTAAAAAAACTCGAAAAAACTCTCCAGGCCCGGGTAAGGAGGTGGAGGTCTCTGATCAGGGAAGGGGCCCAGGGTCACGGCCGCCATTTGTTTGGGGGAAGAGGGTGCGTGGGCCTCAGGGACGCCATCTTGAGAAGGTCAAGGCGCAGGAGTGTGGGGCTGTCGGGGTCTGTGGAACAATCAGAGGAAAGGGAAGACCCATTGTTATTAATTCCACGAACACAGCTTCACTGGGCGATCCCGCAGGAATATCCTCTCTCAGTCCTGCTGTGATGTTTCACCCAGTCACAACCAGCAGCTCTCCTCCTCTCTCAGCTCCCCTTCTATCCTTCCGGCAGCATCTGTCCCCTGGAACATTGATCTACTTGTCCTGTCCCTCCCTCAGCTGTTGTTCTGTAATACCTGTGATGTCCCCGTCCCATCTTAGATTACTTCACTAAAGACATGAATGCACCAGATGGATTTTTCTTAACATCAGCAATAGTTTAATACTCACTTACCTGTTTGATTTGTATCTTTTTTGAAGCATTTAATTCACATTCAATCATTTGCAATGGCGGAATTTGAACCTGGGTCCAGAGAACATTTGCTGCATTTCTGGATAAATTGCCTCACAATAATGCCACTAGGCCATCACTTCACCTGCTCACAGGTTGCACATTCCACTGCAACATGAATCAACAGGCTTTTTTTGTGCACAATTGTTTGATCCTGAACTATGGTGATGCCACTCAGTATCTCTTCGTATGGGGTACCTCACTGTGTTGGTCTAATTGCTGCCTCTGTCAGCGTCTCTCACTCTTGCAGCTACTCCAGATCCTGATCTAACAGAATTCTCCACTCCAGAGAGATGAGACAATACAGGCCAGGAATGGAGACTGGGATTTTCCAGATCTCTGTGGGGCTCAGTGTGCCGTGCCATTCTACATGTGTAACCCTCACAAGCATCAGTCTAATTTCCCATTCTGCCTATTTCTGTGTCTTCTACAGGTACTGATGGAGTTCCTGCTTCAATAGACTTGCCAACTGCTGGTTGGAAAGATGATTGGTCAGTCAGAGAGACAAAGATCAGTGAGTTCAGCAGCCTTCAATAAATCCTGTCGCCAGGTAAGATCATTCACAGTGCACAGAGCAGAGAGCAATGAGAGCGCTCCAAACATCAGCTAACAGGACATGACATAGATATAGTGCTGGAGGGGGAGCACAGTACAGACTCCCGTCGGGCTCAATCACAACCCCAACTTTAAGTTTTGTTGTACTGAGACAGCATAGGGAGTTCCCAGTTTTCAATCCAGACATGTGCTGGCTTGGTGAGCATCAGGATAACAGAGGGGAACGCATGCCTGCGATGAGAGGGTGGTAATGCTGCCTGGCATCTTTCTGTTCCCTATTCCCTCTCCAATATGTAACTATGGCTCATCTTGTGGACCAGTGTCTTCAATCATTCTAACTCATTCTAACAGTTCCTATCTCTGTCATCTCCTTCCCTCTCACCAATTTCTTGACATAATTGAAACCTCCAGTCCAGATGACCATCCATATCACTGTAACTTGCTTCAGTCTCTCCAACATGCCTTGTCTCGATAGTCTCCTCCTCCAACAACAGAAGACATTGGGTCTGTTTCTGTGCAGCATGACCTTTCAGCCGAGCTTTCCAAAATGGATTGAGTCGCATTTGCCTGTGTTTTGCCCATATCCCTTCAAATCTTCTCCTCTCCATGTACCTGCCCAAGTGTCTTTTCCATGTTGCAATTGTACTTGACTTCACCATTTCCTCTGGCAGTCCATTCCGTCTATGTACCATCCTTTGTGGAAAATGTTGCCCCGCAGCTCCCTCTTTGAATCCTTGCTCTGTCACGTCACGTTATGCCTCTAGCTTTGGACTCACCTACCCTTGGCTATTCACCTTACTTAGGCCCTACGTTGTTTCATGAACCTTTGTAAAGTCACGCCGTGACCTCCTCTGCCCAGGAAAAATAATGACGACAATGTTACAAATGTCTCCAACTCATGTACTCAATGCTCTGTCCAGTAACGGCAAGTGTGCCAAATGCTGCTTTCCCCATCCTATCCACCTGTGATGCCACTTCCAAGGAACAATGTAACTGCACTCTTTGGTCTCTCTCTGTTCGACAACATTGCCCAGGGCCCGACCATTAACTGTGTTAGTTCTCCCTGGTTTATCTGAACTAAATTCAACACCTGAATTAAACTCCACCTTTCATTCCTTGACCCATTAACCCAGTTGATTACCATCCCTTTCGATAACTATTTTCCCTGCCCACTCTTCCAGTAATCTTGGTATCCACAAACATTATAACAGGGACTGCTATATTTTCACTCAAAACGTTTATGTAAATGATGAACAGCAGTGGTCCCAGCACCAATCCTTACAGCACACTGCTGGTCAGAGGCCTCCTGTATAAACAACAACCCTCTCCCACCACCCTCTGTCTTCCCACTGTCGCCCCATGGCGTATCCAGTTGGCTAACTCTCCCTGATCCCTTATGACCTACCTTACTAAACAATGTATCATGCTACACCATGACCAAGGGTTTCCTGAAGTCAGAAACAACGTCTGTTGCTCTGCCTTCATCTGTCTTCTTGGTCACATCTTGAACAAACTCAAGTCAAGTTTGTGGGACATGTTTTCCCACGCAAAAAGCCATGCTGGCTGTCCGTAATCAGTCCTTATCTTTCCAAATGCATGTAAGTCCTACCTCTCAGAATTACATCCAACAACTGACCCACCCTGATGTCTCGCTCATCAGTCTGTAGTTCCCTGGCTTCCTCTTGCAGCCTTTCTGAATTAATGAGACAACATTATAATCATAGTCAGAGAGTCATACTGCACTGTTCGGTTAATGCTAACTATACTCTAAAACGGATCTCGTCCCTCCTACCTGTTCCTGGATCATATCCCTTCAAACCTTTCCTATTCCTGTCCTGATCCAAATGTCTTGAAACATTGTAATTGTCCGCACATTCACCCCTTCCTTCGGAAGTTCATTCCACATTCAACCCACCCTCTGTGTAACAATGCGCCCCTCACTTCTTTGTTTTTAAATATCTCTCCTCTAAACTTAAAAATGTAGTGCCTTGTCTTGAAACTTCTCTATCTGTGGGAAAAGACAACTCCCATTAACTCTATCCATCCCCCTCATTATTTTATAAACTTCTATACGGTCATCTGTCAACATTCAGGTTTCAACGAATAAATACCTGTCTATCCAACCTTCCTTTATAATTGAAACCTTCCGTACCTAGCCACATCCCAGTAAGTCTCCTGTGACCCTCTCCAGCTCAATCATATCCTTCCTATAACTGGCCGATCACAACTGGACACAGGATTCTAGAAGAGGCCTCATCAATGGCCTGTATAATCTCAATGTGACATCCCAACTCCTATATCCATAGGACTGAGCAATGAAAGCAAGTGTGGCAAGCACCTTTTTCTTAACCATCCTGTGTCTCCATGTTGCAAACTTCAAAGAATTATGAACCTACACCCCGAGTTCTACAACACTACTGATTGTATAAGTCCTGCCCGTGTTTGTTTACTAAATGCATTTCTTCAGCTTGAACTCCATCTACAGTGTTTCAGCCATTCATACATTTCATCAGGATCCCTTCGTAATCTTAGAAAACCTTCTTCACTGTCCACAATGCCACCTTCTGGTCTAGCTGTCTATCATACATAGCTCTCTATGGGACAAATTTCTCTGCTAGGCGCCCTACAATTTCTTCGCCAGCTTCCCACAATGTCCAGAGGTGCATTTGATCAGGGTCTGGGGATTTATTTACCTTTGTGTTTTAAAGCCTCCAGCACCTCCTCTTGTATAATGTGGACTCATTTCAAGTCATTGAGTCATAGAGATGTACAGCATGGAAACAGACCCTTCGAACCAATGACGTATCTAGACACATTTGCCAGAATTTTGCTAATATCCCTCTAAAACCGTCCTATTCATATACCCATCCACATTCCTTTTAAGTGTATTTCTCTCAGTCCCATCTATTTCCTCTGGCAGCTTATTCAATATACTCTGCAGGAACCAGTTGTCCTTTCGGTCCCTTTGAAAAGTTTGCCTCTCACTTTAAAACGATGCCCTGTCTGCTTGGAGTCCCCCAGCCTGCAGAAAAGACTTTCTCTATTAACTCTATCGATGACCATCATGATTTTAAACACCTTTATCAGGTAACTTCTCAGCCTCCCATGTTCAAGTGAAAACAGCCCCAGCCTATTCAGCTTTTCCCTATAGCGCAAACCCTCCAACCCTGACAACAGTCTTGGTCATTTTTTCTGAACCCTTTCATGTTCCACAACATCCTTCCGATGGCGTGGAGACCAGGATTGCACACAGTATTCCAATAGTAGTCAGGCCAAACAGTGTTTAGTTCCCTGAGCACCCCAGTCTTTATCCACAGTAATTTTCAACTTGAAATATTTGTTTCAGATCTTGTAATTTCACACATTGTTGGCTTCATTGATCATTAAGGATACCGGTTTTGTCCCTAGCTCTTCTTTTGCTCTTAATACACTGCTAGAATCTCTTTGGATTCTCCTTAACTTTTTCTGCCAAAGCTATCTCATGCCCTCTTTTTGCATTCCTGATTTCCATCCTAAGCATATTTCTACAGCCCCGATGCTCCTGAAGGGATTGCCTTGAGTCAACCAGTTATGTGCCACCCAGTTTTCTTGACAAGAGCCTCGAAATTCAGCCAATGTTTCCTAATTCTGTCAGCAGTGAGCTGCACACTAACAGGAACACGCTGACGCTGAACGCTCGTTTTATCTCGGTTTTAAAATATTCCTACTTGCCAGACTTCCCTTTACCTGCAAATAGCCTGCCCAAATCTACTTTAAAAATTCATGTCTAATACTATCCTGCGCTTGAACTTGTGGACCAGACCTGTCCTTTTCTATTGCTATTTTCAAACTATTACAATTGTGGTGACTTTCCAAAGTGCTCCCCCACTAACACCTCAGTCCCATTCGCTACCTTGTTTCCCAAGGGAAGGTCAGGTTTAGCCCCATTCTCCAGTTGAGCCATTTACATAATGACTGTCTACCTGTGCTGACACCTTCAGACATCCAGGGACTTGCTCACCAAGGTCCCTGTGCTCCTCAGTACTCCAGAGAGACCTACCATTCATGATGTATATCATTCGCTTCTTAGACTTCCCACAGTGCATTACCTAACAGGGATCAGAAGTAAACTCCATCTGCCATTACTCTGCTCAGTTTATCATCTGATCGATATCAGACTGCAGCCTGAGACCATCCCCCTCACTGTGGACAACACCCTCGCCTTTCATGTCATCTGTAAACCTACTCATGATTCCTTCTGCTTTCACATCCGAGATATTAATATACATAATACCAGCAATGGTTCCTACACAGATTCCTGTGGTACATCCGCTGGACAAAGGCTTCCAATCATAAAAACAATCCTCCACCAATTGTGGATCCAATTTACCAACTTGCCTTGGATCACATGGGTTCATTCATTTTGGACCAGCCTTCCATGTGGGAACTTGTCAAAGATCTTAATGAACCCCATGTAACCCACATTATCTGCACTGCCATTATCAATATCAGAGGACAGTCCTCAAGCAAATCCATACAGACAATTCCTCAGGTATTCCTGTCGTTTTGAAAGTTGATTCATTGTGTCCCTCAGAATTGTTCCCAATAATTTCCCTCCCCCTGCTGCCAGACTGTCTGCTCTGTAATTACCTGGGCTATCACTGCCCTTCTTGAATAAAGGAACCACATTAGCGATCCTCCAATTGTTCAGCACTTCATCTGTGGCCAGCAAAGTATTAAATATATCCGCCAGGGCCCCAGCAATCTGCTCCATTACCTCCAAGAGCAGCCTGAGATATATTTTATTGTTACTGGGTATTTCTCAATCTTTCTGCCTGTGAAAACATTTAACGCCTCCTCCTCATTGATCTTAATATGTTCCAGAACCTCACCATCCTCGACTACAATGCCTTTCTCCTGTGTGAATACAGATGGGAAATATTCATTGAAGACCTCACCTTCTTCCTCTGGCTCCATGCACAGATTGTCCCTTTGGTTTCTAACCGGCCCCACTGCTTAGTTGGGGATCCTCTTATTCTAACTGTACTTATTACATGCCTTGTGGCTTTCCCTAAACATTATTTGCTAAAGATATTTTGTGACTGTTGTTTGCCTGTCCATTTTTAAGGGCCACCACCACCACCTCCCAACCCAGCATCAACACCACCACCCCCCCCTCCCACCGCCACGACCAACACCACCTCCCTGCCCCACACACTGTAGAATTTTGATTGACTTTGTCTGTTTTTATTGCACTGTATTTTCTTTATCAAACTCACAATATCGCTTGATCAGTATTCGTTAGATGTGCTGTTTGAGCCATTCACACCTCGCAAAACACATTTGCTCTGAATTCTCGCTGCATCACATTAAACATTCCCGTGTTCCAAATAGAGATTCCAACAAGTGTGATTCTTTGCAGTCGAGGCTTGCCAGTCTAATGATAACGTAGAGTGACAGTGATAATCTAATGATAAATGGCCTCTCCAAGTTTAGATACTTCGCTTCTGCATTAACCTTATCTCTTTCCATAATGTCTTTGAAGCTAACAGTTATGGTCTCTGTGCTCAAAAAAAGCTCCATAAATCCTCATATCTATCATCTTGTCCAGAAACTGCAGCCCACCCTGTTTCTAACATTCTCGAGTCCTTACCAACCTCCCCATCTGTGCACCTCCCTCCAACCTCTAGAGCACATGATATCACTGTAACCTTCTCCAGTCCCCACTGCACTCATGCGTTCGCCTATTTACAATGCTGGGTTTTGAACATTGGCTGAGTGTCTGGATAAATAGCACAGCGAAAATACCACCAGACCATCACTTTGCCTTCTCCCAGTTTTCCCATTCCTGAGCACTGACACCAGCGTCAAAATGAATCAAAACCCCTTCTTCCTACACAATGGTTTGCTCCTGAAATCTTCCGGCATTCTGCTGATATCACTCAGTTATTCTCCATTTGGTATCCCTCACTGTGAGGGTCTAATTGCTGCCTCTGTCAGTGTCTCTCACTCTTGCAGCTACTCCAGATCCTGAGCCAACAGAACCCTCCTCTCCAGAGAGATGAAGCAGGACAGACCAGGGATGGAGACTGGGATTTCCCAGGTCAGTATGGCAGTTATTACCATTCTGCATGTTTTTCCTTCACCCTAATTTCAGAGTCTGTCAATTTCTCTGTCTCCTGTAGGTATTTAGGAAGTTTCTGATTCAATAGACTTCCCAATTGCTGGGTGTCTCATCCATCATCTCATTGAAGATGGTTGGTCAGCCAGAGAGACAAAGGGAAGGGAGATCTGGAGTATTCAATAAATCCTGCAGTGAGGTAAGATCACTCATAGTGCACAGAACAGGGAGCAATGAGATGTCTCCAAACATCGGCTAACAAGACATGACACAGATACAGTGCTGGAGGGGGAGCACAGTACAGACACACCCCAGGCTCAATCACCACCTCCACTGTAAGTTTTGTTGCACTGAGACAGCATTGAGAGTTCCCAGTTTTCAATCCAAGCCTGTGCTGCCTTGGTGAGCATCTGGACAACAGAGGGGAAAACAGGCCTCCCACGAGAGGATTGGAATGCTGCCTGGCATCTCTCTGTTTTTGTATTTCCCCAACACTGTATCTATGGCATGTCTTGTGGACCAGTATCCTCAATAAATTTTAACTCCTGTAACAGCTCTTAGCTCTGTTGCCTCCTCCCCTCTCTACAGTCCCTCACCATAATTGAAACTTACTGCAATTCAGACTACCATCCCCATCTCTGTAACTTGTTTCAGTCTCAACAACCTGCCTTGTCTCGATTGTCTCCTCCTCCAATAACTGGAGACACAGAGTCTGGCAGCAGGGAATCAGACCCTTCAGCCCAACCTGTCTATGCTGACCAGGTTTCCATAACTGAACGAGTCAGATTTGACTTCATTTGGCCCATGTCTCTTCAAACCTTCTCCTCGCTGTTTACCTGCCCAAATGTCTATTCCATGTTGTAATTGTACTTGTTTCTACCACTTCCTCTGGCAGTCTGTTCTGTCTGTGCACCATCCCCTGTGGATAATGTTGTCCTTCAGATCCCACTTTAAATCTTTGCTGTGTCACCTCCTTTCTCTACCCTCTAGTTTGGGACTCACCTACCCTTGGCTATTCACCTTGCTTGTGGCTCGCATGGTTTTACAAACCTTTTGTAAGGTTACTCGTGGCCTCATATGTCAATCCTCTGTCCAACGTATGTAACAAAGCGTTTGCCAGTAACGGCAAGTGTGCCAAATGCCGCTTTCCCCACCCTGTCCTCCCGTGATGTCACTTCCCACGAGCCATATAACTGAAGCCCTTGGTCTCTATCTGTTCGACAACACTGCCCAGGGCCCGACCATTAACTCTGTTAGTCCTCCCTGGTTTGTCTTAACTAAATCCAACACCTGAATTCAACTCCATCTTTCATTCCTTAGCCATTGGCCCAGTTGATAAAGATCCCCTTTGATAACTGTATTTACTGCACAGGAGACCACAAATTTTGGTATCCACAAACATAACAACTGTGAATCCTATATTTTCACCCAAATCATCTGTGTAAATGATGCCCAACAGTGGCCCCAGCATCAATCCTTACAGCGCACTGCTGGTCAGTGGCCTCCAGTCTGAACAACAACCCTCTGCCTCCTTCTATCAAACCCATTGTGTATCCAGATGGCTCGCTCTCCCTGATCCCATGTGATCTAACCTTACCAACCAGTATATCCTGCTCAACCCTGTTAAAGGCCTTGCTGAAGTCAGAAACACGCCTATTGCTCTGCTCCATCTATTTTCTTGGTCACATCTTCAACAAACTCAGGCAAGTTTGTGAGACATGTTTTCCCACGCACAAACCCACTCTTACTGTCTGTAATCAATCCTTGTCTTTCCAAATGCATGTATATCCTATGTCTCAGAATGATCTCCAACACCTTACCCATCCTTGATTTCTGTCTCCTCAGTCTGCAGTTCCTTGGCTTCCCCTTGCATTCTTTCTTAAATAAGGGCCCAGCATTATTTTCATCATCATGTTGTCATACAGCACGGAATTTGACAGTTCAGTTGATGCCGACCATAATCTTAAACTAACCTAGTCCCTCCTACCTGTTCCTGGATCACATCCCTTCAAACATTTCCATTCCTGTACTAATATTTTAAGCATTGTAATTGTACACACATTCACCCCTTCCTTGGGAATTTCATTCCACACACAAAACACACTCTGTAACAGTTTGCTCCTCATGTTTTCTGATTTTAAATCTCTCCGTTCTAAACTTAAGAAATGTAGCCCCTCGTCCTAAAACAACCTGCTGTTGGGACAATACAAGTCACATTAACTCTATCTATACTCCTGATTATTTTATCGGCTTCGATACAGTCACCTCTCAACCTCCAGGCTCAAGTGAAAAATGTCCCAGCCGTTACAGCCTTCCTTTATAACTGAAGCCTTCTACACCCATCACCATCCCAGTAAATGTGATCTGAACCCTCTGCAGCGTAATATCCTTCCTTCAGTTATGGAAACCTGGTCAGCATAGACAGGTTGGGCTGAAGGGTCTGATTCCCTGCTGCCAGACTCTGTGTCTCCAGTTATTGGAGGAGGAGACAATCGAGACAAGGCAGGTTGTTGAGACTGAAACAAGTATTCCAGAACAGGCCTTACCAATGTCCTATACAATCTACAGACGACTTCCCAAACTGTTAAACTCGAATGACTGAGCAATGAAGGCAAGTACCATTTATAACCATCCTGTCTCTCCTTGTGGCAAACTTCAAAGAACTACGTACCTGAACCCCAAGGTCTACAACACTACTGAAGACCCTACCATTAATTGTGATAGCTCGACCCTTGTTTGTTGTAACCTAAATGCATTACCTCGCATTTACCCAAATTGAACTCCATCTGCAGTTTTTCAGCCATTCACGCATTTCATCCAGATCCCTTTGTAATCTCAGAAAACCTCCATCACTGCCCAGAATGCCACAAATATCACTCCTCAGGCCCCTACAATTTCTCCCCCAGCTTCCCACAATGTTCTGAGGTACACTTGATCAGGTCCTAAGGATTTATCTACCTCTATGTTTTAAAATTTCCAAAACCGCCTCTTCTTAAATGTGGACTCATTTCAAGACATGGAGTCATCGAGATGTACAGCACAGAAACTGACCCTTTGGTACAACTCCTTCATGACATTTTTCATCCCATTTGCTAGACCTTTGCCAATATCCCTCTAAAGTCCTCCTATTTATATACACATCCAGATGCCTGCTAAATATATTTCTACCAGCCTCCACCATTTCTTCTGGCAGCGTATATCACACATATACCAACCTCTGCAGGAACCAGCTGCCCCTTTGGTGCCTTCTAAATCTTTTCCTCTCACATTAAAGCTATGTATTGTAGGTTTGGACTTAGCCCCCCACCCTCCACCCCCACCACCACCACTCCTCAGCGTCCCATGTTAAAGTGAAAATAATCCCAGTCTATTCAGCTTTTCCCTGTAGTGCAAACCCTCCAGCCCTGCAACATCTTTATTCATTTCTTCTGAACCTTTTCAAGTTCCACAACATCCTTCCGATGGCATTGAGACGAATTGCACACAATATTCCAATAGTGGTCTGGCCAAACACTGTTTAGTTCCCTGAGCGCCCCAGGCCTTATCTACAGTAAGCTCCAAAGTGAAGTATTTGTTTAGGATCTTGTAGTTTCACACATCGTTGGATTTGTTGATCATTAAGGATACTGGTTCTGTCCCTAGCTCTTCTTTTGCTCTTAATACACTTGTAGAATATCTTTGGATTCTTCTTAACTTTATCTGCCAAATTTATTTCATGTCCCCTTTCTGCATTCCTGATTTCCATCCAAAGAGTATTCCTACAGTCCCTATGCTCCTCAGGGATTCCCTTGATCCAGCTGGCTATACCCGACATGTGTCCCCTTTTCCTTGAGCAGAGTCTCAGTCGGCAGCCAGTGTTTCCGAATGCTGTGAGCATTGAGCTGCAGACTAACAGGAACAGGCTTGTGCTGAACTGTCCTTTAACTCACATTTAAAATATTCCCAATTGCCAGAATTCTCTTTACCTGCAAACAGACTCTCTAATCAACTTTTTAAAAAAGTTCATGTCTAATACTATCGAGATTTATCTTGCCCCATTTTATGACTTTAACTTTTGGACCAGGCCTGTCTTTCAGCAAAGCTATTTTCAAATTCATACAATTGCGGTCACTTTGACAAAGTGCTCCCTCACTAACACCTCAGTCCTATTCCCTACCTTGTTTCCCAAGGGGATGTCAGGTTTTACTCCTTTCTCCAGTTGTGCCATTTTCATATTGACTGAGACCTTGTAAAAGGCCTTACTGAATGCCATGATAACCACTTCATCTGCACTGCTCTCATAAATATTTTAAAATAACTTTTCAAAAAAACTCAATTGAATTCATCAGACAGATTTTCCTTTACAACATCTGTCCTGAATCTATTCCTTCCTTTTCAATGTTGATACATCTTGTCCCTCAGAATTGTTCCCAATTTTTACCTAATATCCATGTGGCCAGCAAAGTATTAAATAGATCCATTAGGGCCCCAGCAATCGCCTCCCTTACCTCCCACTGCAAGCTGCGATACATTTAATTGTGCCCTGGGGATTTCTCCTCCTTTATGCCTGTGAAAGCATTTAATACCTCCTTGTTGATCTTAACATGTTCTCGAGTCTCAATCCTGACTGAAACCCCCGGCTACAGTGTCTTTCTCATGTGTGAATACAGATGGGAAGCATACATTGAAGACCTCAGCTACTTCCTCTGGCTCCATGCGCAGATCGTCCCTTTGGTTGCCAACAGGCCGCACTCTTTAGCTGGGAATCTTCTTACTCTGACACTCGTCATAAAATGTCTTGTAGCTTTTCCTTACTAGGGTATACCAAGGCGGTTTCATGGCCATTGAGTGCCCCTCATTTTTAAGGACCCCCTTGCACTCTCGATAGTTGTGAAGGGCTTCTCCTGGTTTTATTGCACTGTATTTTCTTTACCAAACTCACAATATCACTTGATCAGTATTCGCTGAACTTGGTGCCTTTGTCATTCACTGTTCATGGTACACGCTGGCCCTGAATTCTCACTGTATCACTTGAAAATACTCCCTTTTTCCAATTGTAGGCTCGACTGCACATAGTTCCTCTGAGTCGATATTTTTTCAAACCCTGTCTAATACTAGTAATAATGATCAGTGATAGTGATAATGAAATGATAAATAGCATTCTCCAAATTTAGACACACAACTTCTGCATGATCCTTAGCTATTTCCATCATGACTTCAAAACGTACAGAACACATTCTCCCCGTGTCTGCATGGGTTTCCTCCGGGTGCTCCGGTTTCCTCCCACCATCCATAAATGTGCAGTTTAGGTGAATTGGCTACACTAAATTGCCCGTAGTGTTAGGTGTAGGGGAATGGGTCTGGGTGGATTGCGCTTACGGCGGGTCGGTCTGGACTTGTTGGGCCGAAGGGCCTGTTTCCACACTGTAACTAATCTAATCTAATCTAAATTATGGTCATTATCCCCAAACAATACCTTCTCCTTATCTCTATCAAGAAGTCCACTATCTACAGCCAATCCTGTCTCTTTAATATCCTCCAGCCCTTACCAACCTCCCCATCTGTCTATCTTCTTCAGGTATTTCCATCACATGATATCTCCGCCACCTTCTCCTGTCCCCACAGCACTCCTCCATCCTATCCTACAGCACCTTACTTCCTTGAACCTTCTAACATCCCTATAAACCTCCTTATTTGTATAAACCCCTTCAGCTCCCACAGCCTTTCCTGCCCATCCTCCCTTTGTGGAAATTATGAAGCCACGTGACCGTTTCCCAGATCTGTAACCTAGGCCAATCTCTGCAATCTTATCTATCTCTGTGACCTCCTCCCATCACTAGTAGCCTTTTTAACTCTGTAACCTCCTGCAGTCACTAAAGCCATCCTGTTGAGGGCTGTCACCTCTTCCAGTCCCAACAACTCTCTCTACCTGTAACCTTGGCCAGTATGAAGAGTCCTTGCTAACTCTGCAACCCTCAGTATTGATAACTTCATCCAGTCTCGACAACCGAGAAGAGAGGATTGAGAAGGCTCCAAACCTCTGTTAACAAGACATGACATCGATACAGATCTGGAGCAGGAGTACAGTACAGGCCCACCCCACGCACAATCCCCACCCCTACCTTAAGTTCTGTTGTACTAAACCTTGCTACATTCCAACACTGCACCTATGGCATGTCTTGTGGACCAGTGTCTTCAATAAGTTTTAACTCCGATAACAGTTCGTATCTCTGTAACCTCCTCTTATCCCAATAGTCACTCCACATATTTGAAACATACTGCATTCCAGATTACTATCCCTATCGCTGTAACTTGCTTCAGTGTCTACAACATGCCTTATCTCGGTAGTCTCCTCCTCCAATAACTGGAGACAGAGTCATGCAGCACGAAAATCATTCCTTCGATCCAACTAGTCCATGCTGACCAGAGTCCCTGATCTAGTCGCGTTTCCCTGCATTTGGCCCAAGTCCCTTCAAACGTTCTCCTCTCCATGTTTCTGCCAAAATCTTTTTTACATGTTGTTATTGTACTTTTCTCTACCACCTGCACCATCCTCTGTGTGAAAAATGTTCTCCTCCAATCCGTTTTAAGTCTTTCCCCTCTCACCTTATATTTATTCTCTCTAGAACATAGAACATGGCGGCACAGTATAGGCCCTTTGCCTTTCGATATTGCGTCAACTTGTGGAACCAATGTGAAGCCCAAGTAGCCAACACTATTCCATTCTCGCCAATGTGACTATCCAATGACCGTTTAAATGCCCTTAAGGTTAGCAGATCTACTCCTGTTGCAGGCAGTTTGTTCCAAGCCCCTACTACTCTGAGTAAAGAAACTATCTCTGACATCTGTCATATACCTTTCAACCCTCAATTTAAAGCTAAGTATCGCCATCTGAGGGAAAAGGCTCTCGCAGTCTAATCCATTTCACTGTCTGATTATCTTGTATGTCTCAAGTAATTCATCTCAAACTTCTTCTCTCGAACAAAAACAGCTTCAGGTTCTTCATATCACATTCCCTCCATACCAGGTAGCATCCTAGTAAATCTCCACAGAACCCTTTCCAAATCTTTCACATCGTTCCTCTAATGGGGTGACCTATCTGTTCTGTAATTTTCTGGCCTTTCCCTGTTGCCCTTCTTGAACAAAGGAACTACATTTGCAATCCTTCAGTCATTCGGCATTTCACCCGTGGTCAGCAATATATTAAATATATCCGCCAGGGCTCCAGCAATCTCCTCCCTTACCTCCCAAAGCAGATTGGGATACATTTCATTCAGAGGGAAGGGAGACCTGGAGCCTTCAAGAAATCCTGCAGCGAGATAGGACCACTCACAGTGAACAGAGCAGAGAGCATTTCAGTAATCGATCTTTGGTATGGAGCACATGACATAGATACAGATTTGAAGGGTGAACACAGAGTGTGATGGTCCCAGGCTCAATCCCCACTCTCTTGTTTACTTTCATCTCTGCTGTATTGAGCCTTCCTATGTCAACATAGAAAGTTGACATTTATCAATCCAGGCCTGTGCTGTCTTAGTAACGACCAATACAACAGAGGGGAAAGCAGACCTCCCCCAAGGAGATGGTTTTGAATCCTGGGATCTTTCTGTTCTATATTTCCCCCTATCATGCTGACTTTTGCCATGGGATGGAGTCATTCAGCAAGGAAACATACCTTTCGGTCCAACTCATCTGTGCTAGGGCCTTGAATGTTTGTAATTCCCAGAAAAGTTCTTATTTCTGTAACCATAACCCCGCCCACAATCCTATTCTTCCTATTTATAAATTGCTCTAGTCTTGATAACATGCCGAATCTCAATAATCTCATCCTGCACTCAGTACAATAATCACTATTTCTGTAGTTTTTCACAATAACTACAGTCCACCCTGTCACTGTAAAATCCTTTTCAGACCCTTTTCCAGTCGCAAAAATACTCCACATCACTGTTTGCTCCTCAGAGCACCTCTAACGCTCTCACTTTGTGTGGCCAGTGCTGTGCGTGAATAACCCTTGGCATGTGGATGGACAATATGGTATGTGAATAACCCTGTCGCCAGAGGATGGTCAATACTGTGTGTGAATGATCCTGTTGCCTGAGAAAGGTCAATACTATGTGAGAATAATCCTGTGGCCTGAGGATGATCAATTCTGTATCAGAATAATCCTTTGGCCTGAGGGTAGTCCATACTGTGTGAGAATAATCCTGTGGCTTGACATATGTCAATACAATGTGTGAATAATCCTGTGGTCTGGGAATGATCAATACAGTGTGTGAATAATCATGTGGCCGCATGCTGGTCAATACTGTGTGTGCATAATCGTGTGGGCTCAGAATGTTGAATATTGTGTGTGAATACCCCTGTGGCTTGAGATTAGTCAACACAGTTTGTGAATTATCCTCTGGTCTATGAATGGTCAATACTGTGTGTGAATAATCCTTGGCCTGAGGATGGTCAATACTGTGTGTGAAGAACCATTGGCCAGAGGATGGTCAAAGCTTTGTGTAATTAATCCTGTTGCCTGAGGTTATTCAGTACTGTCTGTGAATAATCCTGTGCGCTGTGAATACTCAACACAGAGTGTGAATAATCCTGTGGCCTGAGGGCAGTCAATATTGTGTGTGAATAACCCTTTGGCCTGTGAATCGTAAATAGTGTGTGAATAATCATGCGGCCTGTGGATGGTCAATACTGTGTGTGAATAATTCTGTGGCCTGTGAATCATCAGTACTGTGTGCGACTAACTCTTTGCCTAAGGATGGGTAATACTGTGTGTCAATAATCCTGTGGGCTGTAGATGGTCAATGCAGTGTGATAATAATCCTGTGGACTGTGGATGGTCAATACTGTGTGAGTAACCCTATGGCCTGTGTACTGTCAATATTGTTTGTAAATAAGCCTTTGGCCTGAGGATGACCAAAACTGTGTATGAATAATCCTTTGGCCTGAGGATGGACAATACAGTGTGTGCATAATCCTGTGGCCTGTGTACTATCAATACAGTTTGTAAATAATCCTTTGGCCTGAGGATGGTCAATACTGTGAATGAATAATCCTTTGGTCTGAGGATGGTCAATACTCTGTGTGAATAAGACAGTGGCTTGTGAATGGTCAACACTGTGTGGAAATAAACCTGTTGCCTGAGGATGATCAATAGTGTGTGGGAAAAACTCTTTGGCCTGTGAATGGTCAATACTGTGTGTGAGTAATCCTGTAGCCTGTGTACTGTCAATATTGTGTAAAAATAATCCTGTGGACTGAGGATGATCAATACTGTGTATGATGAATCCTTTGGCCTGACGATGGACAATACAGAGTGTGAATAATCCAGTTGCCTAAGGATGGTCAATAATGTGTGTGAATAATCCTTTGGCCTGAGGATGGAGAATACTGAGTAGGAATAATCCTGTAGTCTGTGGATATTCAGTAGTGTGTGTGCATATGATTCTGGCCTGAGGTTGTTTAATACTGTATGTGATTAATCCTGAGGCTGGTCAATAATGTGTGCGTATACTCCCATAGCCTGAGGATGGTTCAATACTGGGTGGGAATAATCCAGTGGCCTGAGGTTTGTCAATACTGTGTGTGCATAATCCTGTGGCCGAAGGATGGTCAATACTGTGTGTGAACAATCCTGTTGGTTGAGAATGTTGAATATTGTGTGTGAATACTCCTGTGGCGTGTGGTTGGTCAATACAGTGAATGAATGATCCTGTGGTATGAGGATGGTCAATTCTGTGTGCGAATAATCCTCTGCAGTGTGAATGGTCAATACAGTGTGTGAAAAACTCTTGACCTGAGGATGATCAATACTGTGTGTGAGTAATCCTTTGGACGGAGGATGGTAAATACAGTGTGTGAATAATCCTGTGGCCTGTAAATTGTCAAGACACTGTGTTCACTAATCCTGTGGCCTGTGAATCGTAAATACTATGTGTGTACAATCCTATGGCCTGAGGATGGTCAGACCTGTACGTAATTAATCCTGTTGTTTGAGGCTGTTTTATACTGGGTGTGAATAATCCTGTGGCCTGTGAATGGTCAATGGTGTGTGTGCATATTGCTGTGGACTGTGAATGGTGAATGTAATGTGTGAATAATCCTGTGGTTTTAGGATGGTGAATACTGTGTATGAGCAATCCTGTGGATGGAGGATGGCCAATACTGTGTGGGAATAATCCTTTGGTCAATGCAGTGTGTGAATAATCCTGTGCACTGTGAATGCTCAATACAGTGTGTATGCTCAATATCATGTGTGAATAATCCTGTGGACTGAGGCCAGTCAATACTGTGTGTCACTAATCCTGTGACCTGTGAATCGTAAATACTATGTGAATAAGCCGTTGCATAAGGATGGGCAATACTGTGTGTGAATAATAATGTGGCCTGTGGATGGTCAATGCTGTGTGTGAATAATCCTGTGGGCTATGGATGGTCAATACTATGTGTAAATAATCTGTGGCCTGTGCATGGTCAATACTGTTTGCAAATAATACTGTGGCCTGTGGATGCACAAGACTGTGTTAATAATCCAGTGGCCTGGCAGTAGTCAATACTGTGTGTGAATAATCATGTGGATTGAGAATGGTCAAAACTGTGTGAGAATAATCCAGTGGACTGAGGATTGTGAATACTGTGTGTGAGTAATCCTTTGACCTGTGTACTGCCAACACTGTGTGTAAATAGTTCTGTGACCAGAGGATGATCAATACTATGTTGAATATTCCTCTGGCCTGATACTGGTCAATACTGCGTTGAACATTCCTCTGGCCTGATGCTGGTGAATACTGTGGGGGAATAATCCAGTGGTCTGAGGTTGATCAATACTGTGTGGGAATAATGCTATTGCCTGATGATGGTCAATACTGTGTGTGAATAATCCTGTGCCGGAGGGTGTTCAATACTGTGTGGGAACAATCCCATGGCTTGAAGATGGTCAATACTGTGTGGAATGATCCTGTGACCTCTAAATGGTCAAGACAATGTGTTCATTAATCCTGTGTCTGTATGCTAGTCAATACTGTGTGGGAATAATCCTATCGGCTGAAAATATTGAATATTGTGTGAGTACTCATGTGGCCTGAGGTTTGTCAATACTGGGTGTGAATAATACTCTGGCATGTGAATGGTCAATACTGTGTATGACTACACCTTGACCTGAGAATGATCAATACTATGTGTGAACAATCCTGTTGGCTGTGAATGGTCAATAGTGTGTCAGTGTAATCCTATAGTTTGAGAATGTTCAATACTATGTGTGGGAATAATCCTGTGACCTGTTAATTGAGAAAGAGAATGTATTCATTAATCCTGTGGCCTCAGGTTGATCAATAGCGTGTAAATGATCTTATGGCCTTAGGATGATCAATACTGTGTGTGAATAATCCCCTGCCTGTGAATGGTCAATACTGTGTGTGAATAACCCTTGACCTGAGGATGACCAATACTGTGTGTGAATAATCCTGTGGCCTGTGAATGGCCAATATTGTGTGTGAATAATCCTGTGGCTGGAGGATGGTCAATTCTGTGTGTGTATAATAATGTGGTTGGAGGGCAGTCAATACTGTTTGTGAATAATGCTATGGCCTGTGAATCATCAGTACTGTGTGTATAACCCTTTGCCTCAGGATGGTCAATACTGAGAGTGAATAATCATATGGGCTGGGGGTGATCAATGCTGTGTGGTAATAATGCTGTGGCCTGTGCATGTTCAATAATGTGTGTGAATAATTCTGTGGGTGGCTAATAATGTGAGTGAATAATCCTGTGGCCTGAGGACGGTCAATGCTGCATGTAAATAATATTGTGGCCTGAGAATGATCAATAATGTGTGGGGATAATCCTGTGGTCTGAAAATGTTCAATACAGTGTGTGAATACTCCTGGTGCATGAGGATGGTCAATAATGTGTGGCAATAATTCTGTCACCTGTAAATGGTCAAGACCATGTGTTCATTAATCCTGTAGCCTTATGCTGGTCAATACTGTGTGTGAGAAAAATCCTGTGGTCTCATGCTGGTCCATACTGTGTGCGATTCATCCTGAGGGCTGAGAATGTTTTATATTGTGTGTGAATACTCGCGTGGTCTGAGAATGGTCAATACTGTGTGTGAATAATCCTGTGGCCTGAGAAACGTCAACACTGTGCGGGAATAATCCTGTGAGCTGTAAATGGTCAAAGCAGTGTGTTTATTAATCCTGCGGCCGTATGTTCATCAATACTGCGCGTGAATAATCTTGTGGGCAGAGAATGTTGAATATTGTGTGTGAATACTCCTGTGGCCTCTGTACTGTCAATACAGTGTGTAATTAATCCTGTGGCCTGAGGCTGGTCAATAATGTGTGTGAATAATTTTGCTATCCGAGGATGGTCAATACTGTGTGTGAATAATCCAGTGGCCTGAGAATGGTCAATACTGTGTCGAAAAGTGCTGTGGACTGTGAATGGTCAATACTGAGTGTGAGTAATTCTGTGGCTTGAGGATTGTCAATCCTGTGTGTGAATTATTCTGTGATCAGAGATTTGTCAATACAGTGTGGGAATAATCCTGTGCACTGTGCATGCTAAATACTGTGTGTGAATAATCATGTACACTGTGGGCAGTCAATACTGTGTGTGAATAATCCTATGGCCCGTGAATCGTAAGTACTGCATATGAATAACCCTTGGCCTAGGGATGGTCTATACAGTGGTGTGAATAATCCTGTGGCCAGTAAATTGTCAATACTGTGTGCGAATAGCCTTTTGCCTCAGGATGGGCAATACTGTGTGTGAATAATAATGTGGCCTGTGGATGGTCAATGCTGTGTGTGAATAATCCTGTGGGCTGTGGATGGTCAATACTATGTGTTAATAATCTGTGGCCTGTGCATGGTAAATATTATTTGCAAATAATACTGTGGCCTGTGGATGGACAAAACCGTGTGAATAATCCTGTGGCCTGAGAATGGTCAATACTGTGTGAACAATCCTATGGTTTGAGAATGGTCAAAACTGTGTGTGAATAACCCTGTGGCCTGTGAATGGCCAATATTGTGTGTGAATAATCCTGTGGCTGGAGGATGGTCAATTCTGTGTGTGTATAATAATGTGGTTGGAGGGCAGTCAATACTGTGTGTGAATAATGCTATGGCCATCCTCAGCCCATAATATTATTCACACACAGTATTGACCATCCATAGGCAAAGGGCTATCCGCAGACAGTATTGACAATTCACAAGCCACCGGATTTTTCACACAGTATTCACCATCTTCAGGCCACAGGATTATTCACACCCAGTATTGACTGTTCTCAGGCCACAGGGTTGTTCACGCACAGTATTGATGATCCTCAGGCCAAGGGTTATTCACACACAGTATTGACCATCCTCAGGCTGCAGGATTATTCACACAGTGTGTTGACCATTGACAGTCCAAAGGATTATTCACACACAGTATTGACCGTGACCTAGGCTAAGGGTTATTCACATACAGTATTTACGATTCACGGGCCATAGGATTATTCACACACAGTACTGAGCATTCACAGTGCACAGGATTATTCCCACACTGCATTGACAAATGTCTGGTCACAGGATAATTCACACACGGTATTGACAATCCTCCGTCCACAGAATTACTCACACTCAGTATTGACCATTCACAGTCCACAGGATTATTCACACACAGTATTGACCATCTTCAGGCCATGGATTATTCTCACACAGCATTGACAATCCTCAAACCACAGGATTATTCCTACATAGTATTGATTATCCTCAGGCAACAGGACTGTTTTCACACAGTATTGACCACTCTCAGGCCACACGATTGTTCCCACACAGTATTGACCATGTTCAAGCCTTGGGATTATTCACAGGACGTATTGAGCATTCACAGTGCACAGGATTATCCATACACTCTACTGACCATCCTCAGTCCACTGGATTACTCACACACAGTATTGACCAGCATACGGCCACAGGACTATTCACACACAGTATTGCCCATCTTTAGACAAAGGGTTATTCACACACTGTATTGACCATTCACATTCCAAAGGATTATTCACACACAATATTGACCATCCTCTGTTCACAGGATTACTCATACACAGTATTGACCATCTGAAAACCACAGAATTATTCACACACAGTATTGACCATCCTCAGTCCACAGGATTATTCATACACTGCATTGAACAGACACAGGCCACAGGAGAGTTCACACAGAGTATTGACCAACTACAGGCAACATGATTAATTACACACGCTTTTCACCATCCTCAGGCCAAAGGATATGCACATACTGTATTGATCATTCTCAGGCTACAGGATTATTCAGCCACAATATCGATCATTCTCAGTCCACAAGATTATTCACACACAGTATAGACCAACATCAGGACACAGGATTAATCACACACAGTATTTCTCATTCTCAGTACACAGAATTATACACACACTGAACTGACCAACGTCAGGCCACAGGATTATTCCCACACAGTATTGCCATGCTCAAGCCTCAGGATTATTCACACACAGTATTGAGCATTCACAGTGCACGGAAATATTCACACACAATATTGACCATCCGCAGTCCACTGGACTACTCACGCAGTATGGACCATCCTAAAACCATAGCATTCTTCACACACGGTATTGACCATTTACAGTCCACAGCATTATTCATACACAGCATTGATCATTCACAGGCCACAGGATTATTCACACACAACATTGAAAAATCTCTGGCAACAGGATTAATCAGACACAGTTTTGACCATTCACAGGCCACAGGACTGCTCACACACAGTATTGACCAGCATAAGGCAACAGGATTAACGAACACAATGTTTTGACCATTTACAGGTCACAAAATTATTATCACACAGTATTGACCATCTTCAAGGCACAGGATTATTCACACACAGTATTGTCCATCCTGCATCCACAGGATTACTCACACACAGTATTGACCGTCCACAGCCCACATTTTTATTCACACACACTATTGACCATCCTTAGGGAAAGGGTTATACACACACAGTACTGATGATTCATAGGCCATAGCATTGGCCTGTGGATGGTCAATACTGTGTGTGAATAATCCTGTGGGCTATGGATGGTCAATACTATGTGTTAATAATCTGTGGCCTGTGCGTGGTCAATATTTTTTGCAAATACTACTGTGGCCTGTGGATGGTCAATACTGTGTGTGAAAAATCCTGTGGCTGAGAATGGTCAATACTGTGTGGGAATAATATTGTTTTCTGAGGCTTGTCAATACTGTGTGTGAATAAGGCTGTGGTTTGAGGATGATTAATACTGTGTGTGAATAATCCTGTGACCTGTAAATGGTCAAGACAGTGTGTGCATTAATCCTGTGGCCTTATGCTGGTCAATACAGTACGTGAATAATCCTATTAGCTGAGAATATTGAATATTGTGTGTGAATACTCCTGTGTCCTGAGGTTGGTCAACACTGTGTGTGAATAATCCTGTGGCTTGAGAATTGTCAATACATTGTGCGGAGAATCCATGGCCTGAGGATGGTCAATACTGTGTGGGAATAATCTTGTGACCTGCAAATGTTGAAGACAGAGTATTCATTAATCCTGTGGCCATGTGCTAGTCAATGCTGTGTATGAATAAACCTGTGCCCTGTGAATGGGCAATACTGTGTGGGAATATTGCTGTGGCCTGAGAATCGTCAATACTGTCTGGGAATAGTCCTGTGACGTGGAAATGATCAAGACAGTGTGTCAATTAATCCTGTGGCCATACACGTGTCAATACTGTGTGTGAATAATCCTTTTGGCTGAGAATATTGAATATTGTGTGTGAATACTTCTGTGGCTTGTATTTAGTCAATACAGTGTGTGAATGATCCTGTGGCCTGAGGATCGTCAATACTGTGTGGGAATATTGCTGTGGCGTGAGATTCGTTAATACTGTGTGGAAATAATCCTGTGACGTGTAAATGGTCAAGACAGTGCATTCATTAATACTGTGGCCATATGGTGGTCAATACTGTGTGTAAATAATCCTATGGACTGAGAATGGTCAATACTTTGTGGGAATAACCGTTGGGCCGAAGGATAGTCAATACTGTGTTTGTTAAATATCCTGCTGCCTGAGGATGTTCAATGTAGTGTGTGAATAATCCACTGGCCTGAGGATTGTCAATACTTTGTGTGAATAATCCTGTTGCCTGAGAATGGTCAATACTGTGTGGTTACAATCTTCTGGCCTGAGGCTGGTCAATACAGTGTGTGAACAATCCTGTGCACTGAAAACTGTGTGAATAACCCTTGGACTAAGGATGGTCATTACTGTTTAGGGTGTAGGTATGCTCTTTGAGCTGTAAGTTTGATATCCAGATGTTTCATTACCTAGCTAGGTAACATCATCAATGGCGACCTCAAAACTCGGTGGGAATAATCCTGTGACCTGTAAATGGTCGGGGCAGTGTGTTTATTAATGCCGTGGCCGTATGCTCATCAATACTGTGTGTGAATAATCCTGTGGGCGGAGAATGTTAGGTATTGCGTGTGAATACACGTTTGGACTGAGAATGGTCAATACTGTGTGGAATAATCCTGTGGCCAGCGAATAGTCAATATTCTGAGCATCGACCATCCACAGCCCACAGGATTATTTACACAGTGCATTGACAGTACAATGTGTTAATAATCTGGGGCCTGTGCGTGGTCGATATTTTTTGCAAATAAAACTGTGTGTGAATAATCCTGTCGCCTGAGGGTACTAAACACTGTGTGTAAACAATCCTGTGCTTTGAGAATGGTCATGACTGTATGTGAATAATCCTGTGGCCTGTGAATCGTCAAAATTGTGTGAATAACACTTGGCCTGAGGATGGGCAATACTGTGTGTGAACAATCCTGTGGTTTGAGAATGATCAATACTGTGTGTGAATAACCTTGTGCCCTGAGAATGTCAATACTGGGTGTGAATAATCCTGTGGCCTGAGGATGGTCAATACTGTGTGTAAGTAATCCTGTGGCTGGAGAATGGTCAATACTGTGTGGGGAATAATCCTGTGTCGTGAGGAAGTGCAATACTGGATGAGGATAATCCTGTGGCCTGAGGATGATGAATACTGTGCCTGAAAATTACTGTTGCCTGAGGACGGTCAATACTGGGGGTGAATAATCCTGTGTGCTGAGAATGGTCAATACTGTGTGAGAATTATCATGTGGCCTGTGAATGGTCAATATATCTGTGTGTGAATAATCCTGTGGACTGACGGCAGTCAATACTGTCTGTGAATAATCCTATGGCCCGTGAATCGTAAATACTGTATGTGAATAACCCTTGGCTTAAGGATGGTCAATACTTTGTGAGACCAATCCTTTGGACAGTGAATGGTCAATACCATGTGTGAATAATCCTGTGGCCCGAGGATGGTCAATACACTATGTGAATAGACATGTGTCCTGATGATTGTCAATACCATGTGAAAATAATCCTGTGTTTTGCGGATGGCCAATATCGTTTGTGAATGATCCTGTGACCTGAGGCTGGTCAATACTGTGTGTGAACAATCCTTTTGCCTGTGGATGGTCAATAACGTGTGTCACTAATCCTGTGGCCTGTGAATCTTCAATACTGTGTGTGAATAACCCTTGGCCTGAGGGTGGTCATATTCTGTGTGTGAATAATCCTGTTGTCTGTGAAGCGTCAATACTGTGTAGGAATACTCCTGTGGCCTGATGATCTTCAAAACCAAGTGTGAACAATTAATCGTGGAACCGTAGGCTGGTCTGTACAGTGTGTGAATAACCATGTGGCCGGAGAATGTTTAATATTGCTTGTGCATGTTCCTGTGTTGTAGTTCTGTTCGCCGAGCTGGAAGTTTTTGCTGCAAACGTTTCGTTCCCTGGCTAGGGAACATCATCAGTGCTATTGGAGCCTCCTGTGAAGCGCTGCTTTGATGTTTCTTCCGGTATTTATAGTGGTTTGTTCTTGCCGCTTCCGGGTGTCAGTTTCAGCTGTAGTAGTTTGTATGTGGGGTCCAGGTCGATGTGTCTGTTGATGGATGTTCTTGCCGCTTCCGGGTGTCAGTTTCAGCTGTAGTGGTTTGAATATGGGGTCCAGGTCCATGTGTCTGTTAATGGAGTTTGTGGATGAATGCCATGCCTCTTGGAATTCCCTGGCTGTTCTCTGTCTGGCTTGTCCTATGATGGTAGTGTTTTCCCAGTCAAATTCATGTTCCTGGTTGTCTGAGTGTATGGCTACTAGGGATAGCTGGTCGTGTCGTTTTGTCCTAGCTGATGTTCATGGATGCGGATTGTTAGCTGTCTTCCTGTTTGTCCTATATAGTGTTTTGTGCAGTCCTTGCATGGTATTTTGTAAACTACGTTAGTTTGGCTGGTGCTGGCTATTGGGTCCTTTGTTCTAGTAAGTTGTTGTCTGAGTGTGGAAGTTGGCTTGTGTGCTGTTATAAGTCCTAAGGGTCGCATTAGTCTGGCTGTCAGTCCCTGTGTCCTGAGGTTAGTCAATACAGTGTGTGAATAAACCTTAGCCTGTGGATGGTCAATACTGTGCTTGAATAATCCTGTGGCTGAGGATGGTCAATACCTTGTGTGAATTATCCTGTCACCTGTAAACTGATAAGGCAGAGGGTTAAAAACTTCTGTGGCTGTAGGCCGGTCAAGACAGTGTGTGTGTAATCCTGAGGCCTGACGATGTAGAGTACTGTGTGTGAATACTCCTGCGGCCTGAAAACGGAGAATATTTGTATGGATACTTCTGTGAACTGTGGATTGTCAATACTGAGTTTAAATAATCCTGGGAACTATGAATGCTCAATACTGTTTATGAACACTTTTGTGACCTGAGGTTGGACAATACTGTGAGTGAATAATCTTGTGGTCAGAGGCTGGTCAATAATGTGTGTGAATAATCCTGTGGCTTGTAAACTGTCAAGGCAGTTGGTTCAAAAATCCAGTGGCCGTAGGATGGTCATTACTGTGTGAGAATAATCCTGAGGCCTGAGGATGGAGAATACATGTGTGAATAATTCTGTGGACAGTCAATATTGTATTTAAATAATCCTGGGAACTATGAATGCTCAATATTGTTTATGAATACTCCTGTGGCCTGAGGTTGGTCAATACTGATGTGAATAATCTTGTGGCTGGAGGCTGGTCTATAGTATGTGAAAATAATCCTGTGGCCTGAGGATGTTCAATACAGTGTGTGAATAATCCTTTGGACAGTGAATGGTCAGTTCCATGTGTGATTAATCCTGTTGCCTGAGGTTGTTCAATGCTGTGTGTGAATAATGCTGTAGGCTGTGAATGGTCAACACTGTGTGTGAATAATCCTGTGGACTGAGGATGGTCAACATGATGTGTAATTATTCCTTTGTACTGTGAATGGTCAACACTGTGTGTGAATAATCCTGTGGCCGTGGGCTGGTCAATACAGTGTGTGAATAATTCTGAGACCTGAGGATGTAGAATACTGTGTGCGAATAATCCTGCAGCCTGCGGATGGAGTATAGTTGCGTGAATAATCCTGTGGACTGTGGATTGTCAATACTGTGTGTAAATAATCCTGGGAACTATGAATGCTCAATACTGTTTATGAATACTGTGGCCTGAGGTTGGTCAATAATGTGTGTAAATAATCTTGTGGGCTGATGGTGGTCATTAACATGTGAAAATAATCCTCTGGCTTGAGAATGGTCAATACCGTGTGTGAATAATTCTGTGGCTTTAAAGTGACAAGGCAGTGGATTCAAAATTCTGTGGCTGTAGACGGGTCAATACAGTGTGTGAATAATTCTGAGGCCCTAGGATGTACAATACTGTGTGCGAATAATCCTGTGGCCTGTGAACAGTCAATACTGTCTGTGAATTATCCTTGGACAGTGAATGGTCAATACCACGTGTGAATAATCCTCTGGCCTGTGAATCATCAATACTGTGTGTGAATAACTCTTAGCCTGAGGATGATCAATACTGTGTGTGAACAATCCTGTGGCTTGAGGGTGGTCAAAACAGTGTGCGAATAATCCTGTGGACCGTCAATACTGTTTGTTAATAATAGTGTGGCCTGTGGATGTACTATACAAAGTGTTGAATAATCCTGTGCACTGTGAATGCTCAATAATGTGTGTGAATAATCCTGTGGCCTGAGGATAGTGACTACTGTCTGTGAATAATCCTGGGACCTGGAAGTGGTCAAAACAGTGTGTTCATTAATCCTGTGGCCGGAGGGTGATCAATACTATGTGTGATTAATCCTGTGTCCTAAGAATGTTGAATATTGTTTGTGAGTATTCCTGTGGCCGAAGGTTTGTCAATACTGTGTATGACTAATCATCTGTTGTGTGAATCATTCGTACTGTGTGTGAGTAACTCTTGGCCTGAGGATGATCAAAACTGCGTGTGAGTAATCCTGCAGCCTAAGGATGATCAATACGACGTGTGATTAATCCTGTTGCCTGAGGTTGTTCAATCCTGCGTGAGAATAATCCTGTTATCTGTGAATGGTCAATGCTTGTGTGAAGAATCCTGCGGGCTCTGAATGATCAATACTATGAGTGAATAATGCTATGGTCTTCGGATGGTCAATACTATATGTGAGTAATCCTGTGGATTGAGGATGGTCAACACGATGTGCAATTAATTCTTTGGACTGTCAATGGTCAATACTGTGTGTGAATAATCCTGTGGCCTGGGGATAGTCAGTACTGTGTGTGAATAATTGTCCGGACTGATGATGGTCAATGATGTGTGTGAATAATCCGTAGCCTGTGAATTGTCAATACTGTGTGTGAATAACCCTGTGCACTGTGACTGCTCAGTACTGTGTGTGAGTACAGTCAATACTGTGTGGGAATAACCCTGTGCACTGTGACTGCTCAGTACTGTGTGTGAGTATAGTCAATACTGTGTGGGAATAATCCTGAGGCCTGTGAATGGTCAATACGTGTGTTAATAATCTGTGGTCTGAGTGTAGTCAGTACTGCGTGAGAATAAACCCTTGGCCTCTGGATGGTCAATATTGTGTGTGAATAAAGCTGTAGCCAGAGGATAGTCAATACTGTGTGTAAATATGGCTGTGGCCTGAGGATAATAAATTGTGTGCGGGAATAAGGCTATGGCTGTTGAATGGTCACTACTGTGTGTTAATAATCTGTGGCCTGTGCATAGTCAATCCTGGTTTTTAATAATACTGCGTTCTGAAGATTGTCAATACTATGTGTGAATAATCCTGTGGCCTGAGGATGATCAATGCAATGTGTGATTCATCCCGTTGCCTGCGATTGTTCAATTCTACGTGAGAGTAATGCTGTGGACTGTGAATCGTCAATACTGTGTGTGAATAACCCTTTGCCTGAGGATGGTCAACACCGAGTGTGAATAATGCTGTGCACTGTGACTGCTTAATACTGTGTGAGAATAAACCTGTGGCCTGAGTGTAGTCGATGCTGTGTGTGAATAATTCTGTGTGCTGTGAATGCTCAATTCGGAGAGTGAATAATCCTGCGATCTTCGGATGGACAATACTGTGCGTGAGTAATCCTGTGGACTGAGGATGGTCAGCACTTTGTGTAAATTATCCTTTGGACTGTGAATGGTCAATACTGTGTGTGAATAATGCTATGGCCTGAGGATGGTCAATACAGTATGGGAATAATCCTGAGGCCTGGCGATGTAGAATACTGTGTGAATAATCTTCCAAACTGATGATGGTCAATACTGTGTGTGAATAATCCTGTAGCCTGTGAATCGTCTATACAGTGTGTGAATAAACCTTTGCCCAAGAATGGTCAATACTGCGTGTTAATAATCCTGTGGCCTTTCGATGGTCAATAGCATGTGTTAATAACCTATGCCTGTGCATGGTCATTTCTTCTATTTGTTAATACTGTGGCCTGAGGATTGCCAGTACTGTATGCGAATAATCCTGTGCACTGTGAATGCTCAATACTGTGTGTGAACAATCCTGTGGCCTGAGGGTAGTCAATACAGTGTGTGGGTAATCCTGTGACCTGTAAATGTTCAAGACAGTATGTTCAAAACTCCTGTGGCCGTAGGCTGGTCAATACCGTGTGTGAGAGATCCTGTGTCCTGAGGATGTTCAATACTGTGTGTGAATATGTGGTCTGAGGATGGTCAATGTAGTGTGTGAATAATCCTGTTGCCTGAGGTTGTTCAATACTGTGTTTTAATAATCCTGAGACTTGTGAATGGGCAATACTGTGTGTGAATAATCCTGCAGCCTGAGAATGGTCAATACTGTGTTGTTAAACTTGTGGCTTGTGAACCGTCGATACTGTGTGTGAGTAATAATGTGGCCTATGGATGGTTAATGCTATGTGTTAATAATCTGTGGTCTCTGCATGGTCATTTCTGTTTGTTAATTATACTGTGGCCTGTGCATGGTCAATATAGAGTATGAATAATCCTGTGCACTGTGAATGCTCAAAACTATGTAATAATCCTGTGGCCTGAGGGTTGGCAATACTGTGTATAAATAATCCTGTGACCTGGGGACAGTCAATACAGTGTGTGGATTATCCTCTGGCCTGTAATTCGTAAATACTATGTGAATGCTCCTGTGGGCTGAGAATGGTCAACACTGCGTGTGAATAACCCGATGGCCTGAGGATGGTCAACAGTGTGTACGAAAAATCCTGTGGCCACTGCCATGGTGGTTTTGGATGAGCAGCTGGCTGATCCTCTCCCTCCAATGTCCCTACCTATCTCTGCAAATCCCTCCAGCTGCAGCAATCCGTACTGGCTTTGTAACACCATTCAGGCCCTGACCACTCTCTGTAACACTTTCACCACCTCCAGCACCTTCAACTCTCCCTGTTCCTGTGGTATCATTAAACCCTGACAATGATTCCCGTTCCAACTGCCCTCCTCCTGCGAGCAGACCCTTTGCAATCCCTTTAAAACTTACCCTTAATTAACACTCTCACTTCTGGATTTTAAGCACGTTTTGCTGATCTTGTCAGCCTCATAATCTAATATGATCCATTTTGTCCTGAGTGAGGGACAGGAATGAGTTTCTTGTTGAGGTCTTGTCTGTTTCGATGGAATGATTGAGTGTTTTACACTGTTCCTTCAAATGTTTTCCACTGTTCATTTACAGACACATGTTCATGCCTGTTTAGCCTGTTTATCTTGGTCACTTCTCCTGTCAAATTTATGCAATTGGCTCTTTTTGTTTTTCATTGTAACTTGTCCTTTCTGTGATTCACTCTAAAACTTTATATTTCTTTAAACTGCACTTTATCACAATTTCCCAGAGGATCTCTCCAGGTGACATTACTCATTCACTAAGTTTCATCACACAACCATCGATCTGACATAGTTATGTCCCTAGCTAGTTGCACAATGTGTTATTCAAAGAAACACTGGAAAAAAAATACGTGTACTCCCCTTCCACTATCACTGTTGTCAGTATGATTGTCCCAGATTATGAGAATATTGAAGTATCCCAAAATTATCACAATATCTTTGTTTAAAAATCCAATGTTTAATGCAGTGATGTGCAATGAAATGCTGTTCAGTGGTTAAAACTGTTCTACTTTTTCTGTCCTTGGCAAGTAGTAGCCAGAATTTACATTGTGACTCTACTTCATGATCTGTGGCCAAATGCTTTCTCTGTAATGCCTTTATTGTCCATTATAGTTCTTGTTGCGCATTTTGCCCGAGTTTCTGCAAAGTTTTGAGCCATTTAATACTTACGTACACCTTTTGTTTGCCCTGTAACCACGTCTCGCTGGTGTCTAAATTTCTTTTATCTCTGTGTCACAAATACGTCTACCTTATTGCAGAGACTTTGTCCACGCGAAAAAAAGACATAATTTACTCTTTCCCACAATGTCCTATCACATACCTATTCGATGGTGTACCGGTTAAGTTAAACCCTGTCCCTTTCGGTTCATTCTGGCTGTCATCAGCCAAATTTCCATGCTGTTCCGATACTTCCCATTTTCTCTTTGGATTTGGAAAGTTCATTTCACCTGAGCCCTGTCCCTGCATCCTCTCTGTCAGTATAAAGCCCTGCCCATAAACCTACCGACATCATTGGCCAGGACTCCATTCCCATCACCGTTCCACTGGAGCCCAGTGCAATGGGATTGTTTTTATTCACTAAGGGAATGTGGGTGTCTCTGACTGAACATTTGTTGCCCAGCCCTAGCTGCTGTTGAACTGAGTAGCTTGCTCGATCATTTCAGAGGGTAATTGAGAGGCAAACACTTTGCTGTTGGTCCGTCGTGCAGACCACGTGAGGATGGGCAGATGTCCTTCCCGAAAAGACAGGTGTTTGGATATTTTGTACATCAGCAATTGTTTCATACTTATTTCTGGATTGTTAGTTATTATGTTTAAAATTATTGATTACAAATTCACCATTTCAGATGGCGGGATTCAAATCTGCCTCCCCTGAACAATACCTGAGGGCTTGAATACGTGCTCTTGCAATAATATCACTTGGCCATCACTCCGCCTGCTTGTTCCTGAGCACTAGTACCAGTGCATCATGAAGCAGAACCCCTTCTTTCCACACAATTGTGTGATCCCGATACCTTCCAGCACTCCGGTGATATCACTCAGTATCTCTCCATGTGATATCCCTCACTGCGTGGGTCTACTTGCTGCCTCTGTCAGTGTCTCTCACTCTTGCAGCTACACCAGATTCTGAGCCAACAGAATTGTCCACTCCAGCGAGAAAACGCAGCACAGGCCAGGGATGGAAACTGGGATTTTCCAGATCTCTGTAGGACTCAGTGCAATTTGAAGTCTGTAGCTCTCACTGCACCAGTTTAATTTCCAATTCTGTCTATTTCTCTGTCTCAGGTAGGTACTCAGGAAGTTCCTGACTCAGTATAATCCCAGCTTCTGGGTGTCTCGTTCATCAGCTCATTGAAGATCGTTGATCAGCCAGTGAGACAGAGGGGAGGGAGATCTGAAGCCTTCAATAAATCCTGCAATGAGGTAAGATCACTCATAGTGCACAAAGTAGAGAGCAATGAGAGGTATCCAAACATCGCCTAACAAGATATGACATAGAGCCAATGCTGGTGGGGGAGCACAGTACAGAGACACCCCAGTCTCAATCACCACCCCTACTGTTAGTTTTGTTGTACAAAGACAGCATCAGGAGTGTCACAGTTATCAATCCAGACCTGTGCTGTCTTAATGAGCATCAGCAGTACAGTGGGGAAAGCAGGCCTCCCCTGAGAGGGTGGTAATGCTGCCTGGGATCTTTGTGTTCTGAGTTCCATCTCCAACATTGTATCTATGGCATGTCTCATGGTATGAGGTCTTCAATAATTTGTAACTCATATAACCATTCCTGTCCCTGTGACCACCTCCTGCCCCTGTGATCACCTATGGTCCCTCCCCATGTTTGAAATCTACTGCATTCCAGACTAACATCCCTATCTCTGTAACTTGCTTCAGTCTCTGCAACATGCCTTATCTCGGTAGTCTCCTCCTGCAATGACAGAACCAAACAGAACTGAATCAGAACCTTTGGTTTGATCCAACTAATCCATGCTGATCAGTGTCCCTGAACGAGTTGCTTTTGCCTGCATTTGACCCATATACTTCAAACCTTCTCCTCTCCATCTACGTACCCAACGGTCTTCCACGGGTTTTAATGTACTTTTCGCTGCCATTTGCCGGCAGTTCATTTAATACGTACATCATCTTCTGTGTGAGAAATGTTCTCCTCTGGTCCATTTTAACTCTTTCCTTTATCATCACACATTTATGCCGCTTTGTTATGGACTCCCCTATCCTGGGGTAAAGATCTTGGTAATTCACCTTATGTATACCCCTCATGGTTCTTATAAACCTATGTCAGGTCACCCCTCAGCCACCTACACCCAATGGATATATGAAGGACAATGATACAATTATCTCTGACGTGGTAACTGCCTCTACTTTGCCACCATGTGCTGGGATACACTTGTTCAGAACCTGGGTTTTTATCTACTTTTGTGTTTAAGACCTCTAACACCAGCTCTTCTGTAATGGGGAACTCTTTTCAAGACATCACTGTTTCTTTCCCTTTGCTTCCTGGTCTTTTTCCACAATATGCTTTGATATGAAATATTCGCTTTGGGTCTCACCCAACTCCTGTGGCTCCACACAGTAGGGGCCCTATTGTCTCTCTAGTTGCAGTTTTGTACTTGTATGCTATTGGATCTCTTTGGATTCTCCTTAAACTTTTCTGAGAATCTATCTCTTCCCGCCCCCCCACCCCCGTTTCGTTTTCCAGCTTATCCAGCCTCTCCTTGTAAGTTAAACCCTCCAGGACCAGTAACATCTTCATCATTCTTTGCTCCATTTGCAGTTTCAAAAAATGCTTCCTAAAGCACGAGGATCAGAATTCTACACAGTACTCCAACTGGAGACCCAGTAATGTCTTGTACAGCCGTTTCATGATGTCCCACCTCATGTACTCAATGCTCTAACGCATGAGGGCAAGTGTGCCAAATCCGCATTCCCCATCCTGTCCACCTGTGATGTCACTTCCAGGGAACAATGTAACTGCACCCCTTGGTCTCTCTCTGTTTAACCCTGGTAGCCCAGGGCTCTACCATTAACTGTGTTAGTCCACCCTGGTATGTCTTAAAAAGTCCAACACCTGAATTAAATACCATCTTTTATACCTTGTCCCACTGTCCCTGTTATTCGAGAGCCACTTTGATATCTGTATTCCCTGCCCACTATAACACAAATGTTGTTATCCACAAACCTACTAACAATGACTCCTATATTATGTCTGTCTTCTTGGTCACTTCATTAGCAAATTCTATTCATTTGTGAGACACGAATTTGTATGCACAAAACTGTCCTGACTATCCATAATCAATCCTTACTTTCTGAAATGCATTTAACTCCTGTCCCGCAGAATCACTTCTAACAACATTTGTACCACTGACATCGAGCTAATTGGTCTTTAGGTCCCTGCATTTCCGTTGCAGCTTTTCCAAAATACTGGCACAACATTAACAACCCTCCAGGCTCCCAGCCCTTCACCTGTGGCTGTCAGTGATAGAAATATCTCTGTGAAGGACTCCTTAATTTCGTCCCTAACTTCCTCCAATATCCAGGGACAAACTTGATTAATTCCCAGAAATTGTCTTGTTTTTTATGGATTTTAAATCCTCCAGCACCTCCTGCTCTGTAATGCAGACTCTTTTGAAGATATCACTGTTTATTTCCCTGACTTCCCTAGCCTTTGTCCACAGTAAGTCGTGATGTGATTTTTTTGTTTAAGATGTCATCCATCTCCTGTGACTCCATACATTGATGGCGCCATTGATCTTTAAAGAGCCACATTTTGTCCTAAGTTAATCTTTTTTATGAATACTCTTGTAGAACATCTATGGATTTTCCTGAAACTTGTTTGCTAAAGCTTTCTTGGGTCCTCTTTGGGCTCTCCTGATTTCCCTCTTAAGTGAATTACTACAATGTTCTTCAAGAGACACACTTAATCCAGCTGGCTATATAATGACGTGCCCACTTTTTTCTTGACCATAACCTCAATATCCCAGTCATCCAGTGTTTCCTACTTGTGATCAGCATTGTTCTTCACACTAACAGGAATATGCTGGCACTGAGCTCTCATTTTCTCTCTTTTGAAAGCTTCCCCCCTGCCTGAGGTTCCTTCACGTGCAAATAGCCTCCAAATATCAACTTTTAAAATCTCTTGACTAATACCTTCTGGATTGGGGCAAGGCCAATTTTGATCTTCAACTTGTGGACCAGGCCTATCAATTTTCCATAGCTATTTTCAAACTAATAGAATTGTGGTCACTTTACCAAAATTCCCCCACTAACACCTCAAACACTTTTCTCTACATTGCTTCCCAAGGGGAGGTCAGGTTTTACCCCTTTCTCCAGGCAGTTCATTTACATATTGACGGAAACAGTTTTATTGAACGTACTGAACAAATGTGTTCCATCGAAGGTCAGAACACATTGGCAGTCTCAGTCTCGGTTTAGAAAGTTAAAATCCCTATCATGGAACCCACATCACCTGCACATCAATATTTTCAGATACTATTTCAAAAACCTAAACTGAATTGTTCAGATAGTATCTTCCTCTACCAAATTCGTAATGACATTCCCTAATCGATTCCTGCCTTTCCAAATGTTGATACATCTTGTCCCTCAGGATTGTTCCCAATAATTTCCCTCTCCCTGCTGTCAGACTATCTGCTCTGTAATTACCTGGCCTATCACTGTTGCCACCAGGGACCCAGCAATCTCCTCCCTTACCTCCCAAAGCAGCCTCGGATACATTTCATTGGGCACTGGGGATTTCCCCACCTTTATATCAGCCAAAGCATTTAATACCTCGTCCTTACTGATCTTCACATGTTCTCGAACCTCATCATCCCGACTGAAACGCCCGGCAACAATGCCTTTCTCCTGTGTGAATACAGATGGGAAGTGTTCATTGAAGACCTCAGCTACTTCCTCTGGCTCCATGCTCACATCGTCCCTTTGGTTTCTAACCAGCCCCACTCTTTCCCCAGTAATCCTCTTACTCTAACTGTACGGTAAAACATCTTGTGGCTTTGCCTAACAATATCTGCCAAGGATATCTCTGTACCATTGTTTGACCCTCATTTTTAAAGACCCCCTTGCACTCTCCATACTGTGAAGGGCTTCACCTGGTTTTATCTCACTGTATTTTCTTTATAAAATTCACGATATCGCTTGATATGTATTTTCTGGATTGCTGCCTTTGCCATTCCATCCTCATGAACACATCAGCCCTGAACTTTCACTGTATCACTTTAAAATGCTCCCATTTAGCAAAAATAGACCCAAGCGCAGATGGTTCTTCCCAGCCCATGTTTGGCACATCCTGTCCAATGATCGTGATACTAATAGGAGTCTCAGTTCTGAGGGGGATTGGCAGGAGACTGTGTGGCTGCAGAAGAGACCCCAGGATGGTGTGCTGCCTCTCGGGTATTAAGGTCAATGATGTCTCTGAGCGGTTACTGAACATTTGGAACCGAGAGTCGAACAGCCAGAGGCCATTGTACACATTTGTACTGTTGACCAAGGTAGTCAAAGGGATGGGGTTCGGTAAAATTAGTACAGGGAGTTCAATAAGAATTTAAAAAGCTGTACCTCAAGGGTAGTGATCTCTGGATTACACCCAGTGCCATTTGGGAGTGAGGATAGACATAGAAAATTATCCCAGATGGATGTGCGCCTGAGCAGTTGTTGGAGGGGGCAGGGTTTTCAGACCTTGGATGATTGGGATCTATTCTGGGATAGAGGTGACCTGTACAAGCGGATAGGTTAGACTTGATGCAGAGGGGTACCAGTATCACTGGGGGGAGATTTGCTCGTGTTACCCTGGAAGGCTTAAATTTTTTTGGTAGGAGTTTGGGACTTTGAATAGGAGAGAGGCCATTGACCAATCAGGGGAAGACACGTCAGCTATCGAGAGCAAGTTTCCTATTCAGGATATCCAGGGGGACAGTCAAGGAAGGGAAAAGATTTCTGGTTTAACAGGCACTTATTTCAACACACGAGACCAGTCTGGTAAGGCAGATGAGCTTAGAGCATGGATTAGCTCTGGGGACTGGGATATTATAGCCATAACAGAAACATGGCTGAGAGAAGGGCAGGACTGGCAGCTCAGTGTTCCAGAATACAGAAGCTACAGGTGTGACAGAAGGATAAGGAAGTGAGGAGGGGGAGCTCTCCTTTTGATAACGAAGGACATAACAACTGAGTTTAGTGAGGATACTCTTAAGGGGAATTCAAATAAAGCCATATGTTTGGAAGTTATAAACAAAAAGGGAATGGTTAAACTGTTGGGACTGTGTTATAACCCTCAAAAAGCCAGCGGATACTAGAGGAGCAGATGTGTTGAGAGATTGGTGATAACATTAGGAATAATAAAGAAGTATTGTTTGGAGATTTTAATTTCCCATGGATTGACTGGGACACCCAGAATGTAAAAGGCCCGGACGGAGTGAAATTTGTCAAATATGCCCAAGAGCATTTCCGAAATCAAGATGTAGACGGCCTAACTCTACTTAGGCAGGTGCAACACTGGACCTCCCCTCAGAAAACAAGGTCAGTCGGAGAGTACTTTGGGCCCACTGACCACACCAATCTGAGAATTCATATAGTTATGGAAAAACATCGAGCGGGTCCACAGATTAAGGCGCTAAAGTGGAGCAGGGCCAGTTTTGTGGCCATTAGGCAGTATCGAGCAGAGGTCGATTAGGTGCAGCTAAAAATCACACGACAACTGTTTATAGTCCAATTAGATTTGTAAGCGCTATTGATCATTCCAAAAGATGAAAGACTTAATCTAAATGTGTTTAATATTACGTTCCATGACATTGCAATCCTGTTGCTATAAATTCTGTGCCTTATAACTATGTTCCATATCCAGCGATGAAAAAGCAACGCTCTGAAAACTAGCACTGCGAAACAAACCTGCTGGACGTGGTGTTGTTTGACTTCTAACTTTGCCCACCCCAGTCAAACACCGGCATCTCCAAATCGTGACTACCATTGACTGGATGAGTCTGTTTGAATAAAAAGGAACGCCTGGCAAATGGGAGGCTTTGAAAGGTGTGATCTCAAGAATCCAGGGTCAGTATGTCCCTGTTATGGTGAAGGGAAAAGCTGGCAGGTTCAGGGATCCCTGGCTGATGGGGGATATTGAGGCTCTACTCACGAAAAGCAAGTTGGCATACATTGGCTTTAAAGTTTCTGTATCTACATAAGCTCTTCCAGTCCGAGAGACACAATCAATATTTGGAGACTCCACAATCCTCTCAGATCCCTGCCGCACTCTCGATCTGTGAACTCACTCCAATGCCTGTGTC